>NC_137352.1:9496914-10696914 GCF_965287045.1 Carcharhinus amblyrhynchos
GTCTGCACATTCTCTCCATGTCTGCATGGGTTTCCTCCGGATACTCCGATTTCCTCCCACAGTCCAAAAAACGTGCTGGTTCGGTGCATTGCCCGTGCTAACTTCTCCCTCAATGTACTCAAACAGGCACCAGAATGTGGCGACTAGGGGATTTTCACAGTAACTTCATTGCAGTGTTAATGTAAGCCTATTTGTGACACTAATAAATTAACTTAAGCTATTCGGCCTGCTTGTGTTAATTTCAACTGCCCTGTGATAAAGTAGCGAAAGGCTTGTTCTGCCCATTTCTCTGCCTCACTTAATCTCCTTCCCATCTCTCTGTGAGGCTCTGGGAAAAGATTCATAGTCACCAACAGCCCTCTGAAAGAATGACGTACATTTGTATGGCGCCTTTCACGGCCTCAGGACATCCCAAAGCTCATCTTTTTAAAAAAATATTTGTGGGACATGGGTGTCATTGGTAGGCCAGCATTTATTGTCCATCCCTAGTTGCCCTTGGAGGGTAGTTAAGAGTCAACTACACTGCTCTGGCTCTGGATCATATGTAGGCCGGAGCAGGTTGGGACAGCAGATTTCCTTCCCTAAAGGACATCAGTGAACCAGATGGGTTTTTTGTGACAATCAACAATGGTTTCATAGTCATCAGTAGATTCTTAATTCCAATTTTTTTTTACTGAATTCAAATTCCACCATCTGCCCTGGCAGGATTCGAACCCAGGTTCCCAGAACATTTGCTGAGTTTCTGGACTAATAATTCAGTGATAATACCTCTAGACCATCACCTGCTAAACAAAATAGCCAAGAAATACTTCAGAAGTGTAGTTGCTGTTGTAATGTAGGAAACACAGCAGCCAATTTGTGCACTGCAAGCCCCCACAAACAGTTATGTGATTATGATCTGGTAATCTGTTTTAATGACGTTGATTGAGGGATAAGTATTGGTGAGGAATACTGTGATTTCTTCAAAGTAGGGCATGATATGTTTGCTTGACGGGGCAAGGTTTAACCACTCATTGAAAGGACAGCACCAGCCTGGCAGTGCAGCACTCCCTCAGGATGGCATTGCATTGTCTGCTTTGATGTTTGTGCTAAAGCTCTGGAGCGGAACTTGAGTAGACAACCTCAAACCTCAAACCTCTGAGGTGAAGCTGACAGCAACCAACTGCACCCCGTACCTTGTTCATGTGTGATCCTGACAAATGAAGGTCAAAAGACACGCTCAACTGTGTGGGGGCATCACAATCAAGCCTGTCGCAATTTGCATTATTATTGTGCTACAGCACTAGGGGGTGACACAGCAGTTGGTAGTGCTGCCTTACAGTACCAGGGACCCAGGTTCAATTCCCGGCTTGGGTGACTGTGCCGAGTCTACATGTTCTCTCTGTGTCTGTGTGGATTTCCTCTGGATGCTCCAGTTTCCTCCCACAGTCCAAAAGACATGCTGGTGAGGTGCATTGGCTATGCTAAATTCTCCCTTAGTGTACCCGAACAGGTGCTGGAGTGTGGCAAATAGGGGATTTTCACAATAACTTCATTGCGGTATTAATGCAAGCCAACTTGTGACTAATAAATAAAGTTTTTCCTCACACTCTCCCAGTGTGGCTCACAAATAATGCATTCTGAAATGCTATCACAATTGTTACACAGAAAAATATGGCACAATGTGGCACCGTGGTTAGCACTGCTGCCTCACAGCACCAGGGACTGGGGTTCAATTGCAGCTTGGGTGACTATCTGTGTGGGTTTGCACATTCTCCTGTGACTGTGTGCGTTTCCTCCAGGCACTTCGGTTTTCTGTTACAGTCTGAAGATATGAAAGTTAGATGGATTGGCCATGCTAAATTGTCCCTTAATGGCAGGGGGATTAGCAGGGCAAATACATGGTGTTATGGGGATAGACCCTGGGTGGGATTATTGTCAGTGCAGACTTGATGGACTGAATGGCCTCTCTCTGCATTGTAGGGATTCTATGAATTTGCACAGAGTAACATCTCACAAACAGCAAAGGGGACAAGTTTACAGTTAGTCTGATCTTTTCCCTTTCTAAAAAAAAAATTAAGGGGATGTGGGCGTCACTGGCTAGATCAGCTTTTATAGCCCATCCCTAATTACCCTTGAGAAGCAGGTGATGAGTATTCACAGAACAATTGAACACTACAGGAACCGCAGTGGATGCATAACGTGTTCCTGTCTGAAATGAATTATTCTGAGAGACTGGGGCACGCTTTATACTAGGCAGTGACAACAGGTCCAAGGGTTACCAGCAAAGACATGTTATCAGGAAGTATGAGGCACTGTTTACACTGAAGCAGATAAGGCTAAGAGGATATTTAGTAGAAGCTTGTACAATTAACAAGGGCCTTGAGAGAGGGAAAGGGGGAAAATGGTTTCCTCTATTTGGGAGTAAGTATTGGTGGAAGGCCATTAATTTAAATTTGTCACTAAAAGTTGAGAAGAAATTTCTTTATGCAGATCGTTAAATGTAGTTGAGATAGATGCCTTTGCATCAATTGAGAAAGAAAGGTAAATAGTGGAAGTTAGAGGGGGGCAGAGAGAGCAGGGCAGTGGATTAGCTTAGTGGAGCCCTGACAGACATGATGGGTGGCCTCCTTAGAATCATAGAATCCCTACAGTACAGAAGAAGGCTGTTTGGCCCATTGAGCCTGCACCAACAACAATCCCACCCTGGTCATGTCTTTACCCAGCTAATCCCCCTAAGGGATTAGCACTAAGGGGCAATTTAGCATGGCCAATCCACCTAACCCACGCATCTTTGGACTGTGTGAGGAAACTGGAGCACCTGGAGGTAACCCACACAGACACGGGGAGAAAGTGCAAATTCCACACTGACAGTCACCCCAAGGCTACCCACTGTGCCACCTTGAATAATAACCTCTAAAGCTCTGTGCGCTTTCTGCAAAAGAGAAACCTTCAAAAGGAAGATTCTTAATAGAGTTGGCGGTGAAATTATCCATCTCAACTTAAAAAAATGCCACTGACATCTCAAGGTGAGCATCTGAGCAACTCTCTATTCAAAGGCTGCCAAGTCCATTGTTGAGTGAAGTCCTCTTGAGATTGGCTTCCTGATGTGGTTTTAAATATATATGTAGTAAGTCCTTCACTTTCTTGGAAATTATATTCAGTCATTACGTGGCCTGCCCCAGGCCTCTCTGGCATCTCTGTCCAGTGAGAGTATTTTTGATTCAAGCATTGATGATGACATTCTGAATCTTATTTTTGTTTTTACTGAGAGGCCCATTTCCTGTTAACAGTATCGCTCGTCTTAGCGACTGATGTTATTTTACATAAGAAAATATGAGTTAGGAGTAGGCCACTCAGCCCCTCGAGCCTGCTCCGCCATTTGGTAAGAATGGCCGATCTATTTGATTGTAAACCTAATGCCACATTCCTGCCTAACCACCACCACCGCTCCCCCCCCACCCCCGAAAACCTTTGACTCCCTTGTTGGTCAAAAAAAAAAATTCTATGGCTGTGCCTCCATCACTCTCTGGGGAAGGGAGTTCCACAAACTCATAGGGTCATAGAATTCCGACAGTGCAGGAGGGGGCCATTCGGCCCATCGAGTCTGCGCTGATCACAATGCCACCCAAGGCCCTACCCCCATAACCCCATGCACTCATCCTAGCTAGTCCCCTCAAATAGGTTAGGGCACAGGTAATCGGAATGTTTGGTGTTAACAGTAGGCAGTTAATATGTGCTGTTAATGCTATCTATCCAAGGTGCCTTTAGCCCCAGGAGATGGCACAATGGTTAGCACTGCTGCCTCACAGTGCCAGGGACCCGAGTTTGATTCCCGGCTTGGGTCACTGTTTGTGTGGACTCTGCATGTTCTCCCCTTATCTGCATGGGTTTCCTCCATGTACTCCGGTTCCTTCCCACAGTCCAAAAACATGCTGGTTAGGTGCAGTGGCCATGCTAAATTCTCCCTCAATGTGCTTGAGTGTGGTGACTAGGGGATTTCCACAGTAACCCGATTACAATGTTAATGTAAGCCTATGTGTAACAAATAAATAAATAAACTTAATTGTGCTATTTTAGCCAGAAGCTGCCTGCAGATGGTGAATAGGGTAAAATTTCCTTAACCTGCTTGAACGATTGTCTATTTAATTAGGAGGACTGTTTGTTATTAGTGGTATTCTCCTCATTTAAAGTGGGAGGATTACTTATAGACAACTGGCTTGTAGCCAATTTCTGCGATTATTGGACTGTACGAACAGGCAGCTTGACAGGGTATCAGCTGTTATGTCCCAGAGGTGACAGGACAATGTTTTCTAACCCATTGCACCATCTACAGGCCAAATTGAATCTCCAATTGCATAAAATTTACACCCTATCAACAAATGAAGTCTAACACTTCAATAATTAAGAAATAAAAACGTTACGGTGTCCAAAGGGTTTATTGGAAAAGCGGACTTGAGCATGTGATCTTGGCTGACATTCAGTGCAGTCCCCAGGGAAGGCTGCATTGTTGCAGGTGCAAAGTTTAGTTGAGACCTATCTGCTTGTTTAGGTGGATCTAGCGGGTACGAAGACCATGAGGCATTGTCCACGAGCAACAGGTGACCAGGCCAATATTCCTCCCACAAACCCAGCCACCAAGAAAACACTGCACAAACTGGCTGCTCTCTTTGCCTGCGACACAATGGTAACAATTCTTTCAAAGCTGTTCTTTTCTCTAAAGTAACCTGGGACTTTTCACTGGAAAGAGGGAGGCTGAGGGGAGACCTGATAGAGGTCTACTAAGATTATGAAAGGCGTGGACAGGGTGGATAGTCAGAGGCTTTTTTCCCAGGGTGGAAGTGTCAGTTGCAAGGGGGCACAGATTCAAGATGAAAGGGGGAAAGTTTAAGAGAAATGCATGGGGGAAGTCCAAAGATGTGCAGGGTAAGTGGACTGGCCGTACTAAATTGCCCCTGAGTGTCTGGGAGACTAGCTGGGGTAAATGCATAGAGTAACAGGGATAAGGCCTGGGTGGGATTGTGGTCGGTACAGACTCGATGGGCCGAATGGCCTCCTTCTATTTTATGATTCTACGTTTTTCATGCAGAGTGGGTGCCTGTAAGGCGCTGCCAGAGGAGGAGGTGGAAGCAGGCACATTAGCAACATTTAAGAGGGTTTCAGATGGGTACATGAATAGGGAGGGAATAGAGAGATATGGACCGAGTAAGGGGTTAAGGTTCTTTCTTTAGTTTAGTTAGGGCATCGTGATCAGCACAGGCTTGGAGAGTCGAAAGCCCTGTTCCTGTGCTGTATTTTTCTTTGTTCTTCGGCACAGCTTGATAGTTGGGATATGAACAATGTGCAGGCTAGTCCATAAATTCTGATTTGATGTTCTGTAGTTTATAAACCTCCTTTCATGGTTGACGATTTACATTGTTTTTCCATCTTTTGGATAAGCTTGTAATCTGTTCCAGGTGAAAAGTCTGAGATGAAGTAATTATATGTCTTATTGTGTATGTCTATGTACAATAAGTTTTTGAAGTTTATTGATGAGTGTCACAAGTAGATTTACATTAACACTGTAATGGAGTTACTGTGAAAATCCTCTAGTCGCCACATTCCGACCCCTGTTCAGGTAAACTGAGAGGATTTAGCATGGTCAATGCGCCTGACCAGCATGTCTTTTTGGACTGTGGGAGGAAACAGGAGCAGTTGGCGGAAACCCACATAGACATGGGGAGAACTCCGCACAGACAGTGACCCAACCTGGGAATCGAACCTGGGTCCCTGGCGCTGTGAGGCAGTAGTGCTAATAACTATGCCACCTTACACACACTTGACGGACCACACACTGGATGGACCACACACTTGTCTTTCCTACGCTTTTAACCTAACTCTCACACACAGAAGAAAAACAGCAATTATCTAAAATTTGTTTTGGAGCATTCAGCATTGACAAACTTCCAGAGGTGTGGTGGGGAATCTTAATCTCCTACCCAAGTTGAGTAAACACTGATACGAGTAAACACAGGTTTAAATTGGGTGTTTAATCATCTTGAAACCATCATCGAATCATGTCTGGTGTAGTTTGTCTTGCCCTCAGATATTGGCCCATTTATACATCAGCAGCTTTCTCATATACGAACAACACTGAGTCAGGGAACAGTGACACGTCAGCTTCTAACATCTGTACGGTATAACACATAGAAACCCTACAGTGCAGAAGGAGGCCATTTGGCCCATTGAGTCTGCACCAACTACAATCCCAGCTAGGCCCTCTCCCTGTAACCCCACATATTTACCCACTAATCCCTCTAACCTATGCATCCTAGGACTCTAACGGGCAATTTACCATGGCCAGTGCACCTAACCCGCACATCTTTGGATGGTGGGAGGAAATCAGAGGCACCTTGAGGAAACTCACTGAGAAATGGGGAGAACGTGCAAACTCCACACAAACAGTAACCCAAGCTGGGAAGTGAACCCAGATCCCTGGCACTGTGAGACAGCAGTGCTAACCACTGTGCCACCCTTTCACACAAACGTGTTTAACACTTGCACAGTAGTCATAGAACATTACAGCGCAGTACAGGCCCTTCGGCCCTCGATGTTGCGCCGACCAGTGGAACAAATCTAATGACCCTCTAACCTAAACTATTCCAATGTTATTCATATGCCTATCCACTGACCATTTGAACGCCCTTAAAGTTGGCAAGTCCACAACTGCTGCAGGCAGGGCATTCCACGCCCTTACTACCCTCTGAGTAAAGAACCTACCTCTGACATCCGTCCTATAATTATCACCCCTCAATTTAAAGCTATGTCCCCTCGTGTTAGCCATCACCATCCGAGGAAAAAGGCTCTCACTGTCCACCCTATCTAACCCTCTGATCACCTTGTATGCCTCAATTAGGTCACCTCTTAACCTTCTCTCTAATGAAAACAACCTCAAGTCCCTCAGCCTTTCCTCATAAGACCTTCCCACCATACCAGGCAACATCCTGCTAAATCTCCTCTGCACCCTTTCCAGTGCTTCCACATCTTTCTTATAATGCAGTGACCAGAACTGTACGCAATACTCCAAGTGCCATCGCACCAGAGTTTTGTACAGTTGCAACATGATCTCACGGCTCCGAAATTCAATCCCTCTACCAATAGCACGTAGTGTCAATAACACTTAAGACTGTGGACCAAAGTGCTAGAAAATGGGATTGAAATAGACAGATGCTTGATGGCCATTGCAGACATGATGGACTGAAGTGCCTTTTCCTGTGCCATAAAATTCTAGGGGGTGGATTTTACCATCCCACCCACCACGGGAATTGGAGCGGGTGACAGGAGGATCATGGAAATGTCCGTTGGCCTCAGGTGGGATTTTCCAGGCTAGTGCAACCGGAAAATCCCACCCTGTGAATCTCGAACAAAAGAGTTTTGAAATATTTCACATCCACCCGCTTTCACATCACTTAATTACATTTATCAACTCAGTAAGTGATTTAACATTACCACACTCTTAGCTCCTTCTTCAACTGCACTGAAATACCTTTCCTCCAAACACAATTGAATTACTGCTCCATTTTATTTCCATAAAAATGCTTCATTCATAAATTTATAAAGTACATCACATGACAATTCAAATTTGACATGACAGAAGATGCAAATCAATTTCTTCCTACATCCATTCTGAGATTGTGTGTGAATACAATGTGTTATTCCCGACATTTACAATCACAGTTAAGATTCATCATTTGTCAAACGTACAGCGTGAGGGCTCTATCAGTTCATAAGATATAGGAGCAGATTTAGGCCATTCGGCCCATTGAGTCTGCTCTGCCATTTGATCATTCCTGATATGCTCCTCATCCCCATTTTCCTGCCTTCTCTCCATAACCCTTCAACCCATTACCAATTAAAAATCTGTACAACTCCTCCTTAAATTTACTCACTGTCCCAGCATCCACTGCACTTTGGGATAACGAATTCCATAGATTCATAACCCTTTGGGAGAAGTAGTTTCTCCTCAATTCTGTTTCAAATTTGCTACCCCTTATCCTGAGACTATGACCTCTCGTCCTAGAACGCCCCACAAGAGGAAGCATCCGCTCCACATCTATTTTATCCACACCTTTTATCATCTTGTATACCTCAATTTGATCTCCCCCCCATTCTTCTAAATTCCAGAGTATAGGCCTAAATTGTTCAATCATAGTTTCAGCACTTCTGTGCATTCTGAAATTTCAGTGTACCCACTCTGCCAGTATGGATGCTAAACCAAAATGTAGGGGATCGCGCAATATATTGTCCTGGACTTTGGACTGTGTCAGTCTGCAACATACAGCTGTGGACAACTCTTTGCACTGGAAGATCAACAGGATTCGGTCAAACCAAAGAATGTCTTTCACTGGGTGCACTGTGCGCTCCTGCTACAGCTGGTGATTGTGACGGCGAGCGTCTCTGGGAACAGCTTGTGGAGAGCACACAGAGACCCGCGACACAGAACTGCTCAGACTAAACAACAGCGTCACTCTGCAGAGCATCTTAAAGTTTAAGTCTATTTATTAGTGTCACAAGTAGGCTTGCATTAACACTGCAATGAAGTTACCGTGAAAATCCCCACACTCCAGCGCCTGTTCGGGTCAATGCACCTGACTAGCACGGAGCACCCAGAGGAAACCCATGCAGACACAGGGAGAACGTACAGACTCCACACAGACAGTGACCCAAGCTGGAAATCAAACCCGGGTCCCTGGTGCAGGGAGGCCTCTTTGCAAAGGCATTTTCCAGAAGGATTTGGACACCAGAATCTTCCCCATCACTGTCCCCTCAAGGGCAATGTGCAAAGGGGTGAGATTCTGGGGTAACAGGAAGGATCTGAGAAGGGGGATCCTTCTCACCTCCTGTTAAGCTGCATCTTGGTGCTTGTTTGAAAGTTCTGTTGATGAGGCATTCTGCTCAATAACTTTGAAAGTCTGCTCAGGGAACTGTCTGATACAATCACCCATCTCTCTTTCTCACGGTGTCTCGATGACATCTGAGGCTCGTAAAATCCCGTCCGAGGCCAACAGAGAATTCCGATCTGCGAGCCTCGCCCGCCCATTTCAGGGCAGGCGTGCTGGTAAAATTCTTGCCTCTGTGTGGACTACTGCCTGATGGACTTCTGATCAAAGGTGTTTGTCTGCAAGATTACTGCTCCACTGACCAACCCAGTTCCCCTCACATCTATTCAGCCTGACAATCAGTGAGCCTTCAGATATTCCCAACGCAGCCACCTTAATGTGACACAAACCATCTTGAGTTTCGAGTTTATTTATTAGTGTCACAAGTAGGCTTATAACAACACTGCAACGAAATTACTGTGACAAAACAAGAATCAAACAATCCAAATACATCGATACTTATTGTAGCTGTAGACGGCCAGTGAATACTTGTTCAATTGCACCCACAGACTGCATTCATTTAAAAATCAAAAGGCAACTGCAGAAGTTTCAGCAACAATGCTCCAGGAATCCTATCATTGAAGATTTGTGGATATCCACAGCGGAAGGACAGTGACTGTAAGTTCATGGAATGGTTATAGCACAGGGGGCCATTCATCCCATCGTGTTTTGGAAGAATACCTAGTTTGATTCCCCCACTGCCCTCTGAATATTTTCTATTCAGAAAATTATCTCATTTCTCTTTGAAAGCCACAGGTGAATCTGTGTCCATCACACTCTCAGGCAATGCATTCCAGACCCTAACCACTCACTGCTTAAAAAAGTTATAATTCCCTCTTATATATAAAATTAATATATATTGCTACAATTTCCTAATGTTGTATTTGGTCAGTTTTCATAGAAACATAGAAAATAGGAGCAGGAGGAGACCATTTCAGCCTGCTCCACCATTCATTACGACCATGGTTGATTGTCCAATTCATTAGTCTAATCCATTTTTCCCATAATCTTTGATCCCATTCACCCCAAGTGCTATATCCAGCTGCCTCTTGAATACATTCAATGTTTTGTGATCAACTACTTCCTGTGGTAATGAATTCCACAGGCTCACCACTCTCTGGGTGAAGAAATGACTCCTCACCTCTATCCTAAATGCTCTACCCTGAATCACCTTACATCTAATTTTCCAATCACCTTAAGTCAATGTCCTCAGTTCTGGACAATTCCACTTATGGAAACAGTCTCTCCCTATCAACTCCGCCTAGACCCTTCTTGATATTAGAATCATAGAATCCTACAATGCAGAAGGAGGCCATTTGGCCTATCGAATCAGCACCAACCAATATCTCACCTAGGCCTTAGCCCCATAACCCCATGCATTTACTCCAGCTAGTCCCCCTGTCACTTAGGGGCAATTTCAGCACGGCCAATCCATCTAACCCACAGATCTTTGGAGTGTGGGAAGGAACCAGAGCAATGGGAGGAAACCCACACAGACACAGGGAGAATGTGCAAACTTCACACAAACAGTTACCCAAGTCGGGAATCGAACCCAGGTCCCAGGTGCTGTGAGGCAGCAATGCTAACCACTGTGCCACCATTAATCTTGAACGTTCCTATCAAATCTACTCTCAACCTTCCCTAAGGAGAGCAATTCAGCTTCTCCAATCTATCCGTGTAACAGAGATCTCTAATCCCTGGAACCGTTCATGTAAATCTTTTTTGCACTCTCCCTTATGCCTTCACATCATGCCTAAAGTGAGGTGACCAGGACTTCACACAATACTTTAGTTGAGGCTGAACTCCTTGTCATTTAGGGACCAGGCCCTATAAGGGTGTTGGCGACCATGGATTGCTGATGGACTTCTCTATGATTATTCATGGCAATTGTAGCAGGGGTTTGTCATCACCTTCCGTGAAATGGCTGACCAGGAAAGTCTCCCAGTTTAACCACCATTGGAAGAATTTACTATTTGGCCAGGTTGTGAATGTACCTTCCATCCTGATCAAGTCCAGACATAGGATTTGAATCCAGAACCTCTGGCCTAGATAGCGTGCTACCACTGCGCCAGAAGACCTCGAGGCTATGCTTGTTTTCGTAACTTCCTTGCTTTTGCTTCTGCATCTTCTCTATGTATGGTAAGAAGCCTCACAACACCAGGTTAAAGTCCAACAGGTTTATTTGGAATCATGAGCTTTTGGAGCGCTGCTCCTTCCTCAGATGAGTGGAGAATTGAGTTCACCAACATGACATACATAGGCTGAGACACAATTGCAAGATAATGGTTGGAATGCATGCTTTTACAGGTAACCAAGTCTTTGCAAATACAGACAATGTGAATGGAGAGAGGGAATAATGACAGGTTAAAGAGCTGTCTCAAGCTCTTTAACCTGTCATTATCTCAAGCTAGGACAGTTAGTAGGAATTTGCAAGCCTAGGCCAAATGGTGGGGATTACATGTAGTGTGACATGAAGCCAAAACCCAGTTGAGGTCGGGACAATTCACACCTCTTTAACCTGTGATGATTATCCCTCTCTCCACTCGCATTGTCTGTAACTGTAAAGACTTGATTACCTGAAAAGACTTGCATTCCAACCATTGTCTTGCAATTGTGTCTCTGCCTATGTGTACCATGTTTGTGAACCTAACACTCCATTCACCTGAGGAAGGAGCAGGACTCAAAGTCTGTGTACACTGAGAGATCATTTTGAGTCTGAAAATGTAAATACATTGGTGCTAAGGGAGCAATCAGACTGACTGATTAGATTATAAAAGACACCAAATCCAATACTGCCAATGGTGCAGATATAAGGACAGCCTCATTAACCTGCTCTTAACACGTCGAAGAACGCCAGGTTAATTATTCAACAAATGGATCAATATGGATTGATGTCAGTGATAAGACCATAAGATATAGGAGCAGAATGAGGTCATTTGGCCCATCAAGTCTGCTCCACCATTCAATCGTGGCTGATATGATTCTCATCCCCATTCTCCTGCCTTCTCCTCATAACCTTGATCCCCTTATTGATCAAGAACCTATCTATCTCTGACTTAAAGACACTCAATGATAAGACCATGCACATCATTCCCACTTCTTACACTTACAGGAGAAATTCTTCAAGCATTTCCTTAATAGTAATAGAAACCTGATTTAAGGACCATGCTTCAGTCCTAGAATTAATCTGATCTGTTTTTGCAACCTTAGTCAGTATGTATCTGAGGTTGTTGCTAACCACGCCTTCCGTGAATCAGATATTTTAATATTTAATATGAGAGGTTTAAAATGACCTAGTTCTCCAACATTATACACAGCTCAAGGTATTCTATTCTGCGTTCATTATATAAAAAAAACAAGAAATTTATTAACGCAGAGGCTTCTCATTATCATGGCCAATAGTCAAGTTTTTTTTGACAATGTACAAACAGTTGCTGCAATTTTAGATCAGGTGACAAAGCACACAGAGAAAGTACTTCCTACCTCCCCATCCACGTCTCACCAGTTACATATTCCCTCCAACATTCAAGGAAACACATCTCAATGGAATGAGAACACAAAATGAGTCTGCAAAGGAATATAGATAAATGGGTGGGCCTTGAAGTGACAAAATGGAATATAATGTAGAGATAGCGAGCTTATTCATTTTGGTAGGAAGAATAGAAAAGGAGGATTTTTTTCAAATAGTGAGAAGCTAAATGTTGTCATTCAGAGGGATGTGGGGAGCTCCTACACACAATGCACAGTAAGTTAACATACCGTTACAGCAATTAAAAACAGAAAATGCTGGGAAAAACACAGCGGGTCTGGCAGCATCCATGCAGAGGAAAAATATATATTCAGTTATTATGCCTCTTAGAATCATAGAAATCCTACAGTGCAGAAGGAGGCCATTCAGCCCATCAAATCTGCACCGACCACAATCCCGCCTAGGCCCTATCCTCGTAACCCCACATATTTACCCGTGCACAGGGTCGGCACATGCTGCTGATTTCCATCTGCGTTGTTTCTTTCCGACCGATGTGACTGAAGTGATTCGCACATAAAGCAAGGGCAACTGAGGTGAGCGGCGTGCTGACTGCTCACAACATTGACTGAGAGAGCAATGCGATCCCTCTGTGTCCAAAGTGTAAATTTTATTTTGCGTTCACCATTTAAAGTTGAGTTCCATTAACATAGAATCCCTGCAGTGCAGAAGGAGGCCATTCAGCCCATCGAGATTGAACCAACAACAATCCCATGCAGGCCCTTTCCCCCTAACCACACATGTTTACCCTGCTAATCCCTCTAACCTACATATCCCTGGACATTAAGGGGCAATCTAGCATGGCCAAAGCACCTAACCCGCATATCTTTAGACTGTGGGGGGAAACCGGAGCACCCGGAGGAAACCCATGTCGACACAGGGAGAACGTGCAACCTCCACACAGACAGTGACCCGAGCTGGAAATTGAACCCAGGTCCCTGGAGCTGTGAGGCAGCCGTGCTAACCACTGTGCTACCGTGCCTCTTCTTCAAAGCTGAAGAAATGTGATGGATTTGATACCGTTTAAGAGCATTCTGCTTTCTTAACATTACACCACTATCAGCACCTTCTTTAGTCCTTAACGCTGCCATTAACACCACATTTGTCTTGTACCTTTAACATTTTTTTTCTATTCACTCCTAGCTTCCTGGCCTTCTCGTTGCTCAGCCTCTTCTTAAACAGTATAAAATTCGTCACATTTCTCCCTCTTTTCAGCTCCTAAGACCCATAACGGACTCAAAACATGAACTCTTTTTTTCTCCATGGATGCTGCCAGACCTGCTGAGTTTTTCCATTTTGATTTTATTTCACATTTCCAGCATCTGTAATATTTTGCTTTTATTATAGGTAAAACAATACAACAATTTTTTAAAAGCAAATCAAGTCCAATTCAGAGTCTCAATAAGTTGAGACATTCACGATCCAAGCTGACAAGACAGGGCTCTCATCTCCTGGTGAGCTTGATCTATATGATCCAAGCTGATTGAAGCAGGCATTGCACCTCCTCCCAAGCTTGATCTCATTTGCATCTTAGCCACAATTAGGAAGGCAACTGGCATAACGAAATTTGACATGTCCACTACGACTCTCACCAATTTTTACAGGTGCATCATAGAAAGCATCCTTTCTGGGTTGTATCACAGCTGCTCTGACCAAGACCACAAAAAACTACAAAGGGTTTTGAATGAAGCCTAGTCCATCACACAAACTAGCTTCCCATCCAATGACTCTGTCTACACTTCCCGCTGCCTCAGAAAAGCAGCCAGCATAATCAAGGACGCCAAGCACCCCGGACACTCTCTCTTCTACCTTCTTCCGTCAGGAAAAAGATATAAAAGTCTAAAGTCATGTGCCAACTGACTCAAGAACAGCTTCTTCCCTGTTGCCATCAGACTTTTGAATGAACCTACCTTGCATTCAGCTGATCTTTCTCTACACCCAAGCTATGACTGTAATGCTACATTCTGCACCCTCTCTTTTCCTTCTCCCCTATGTACTCTATGAATGGTATGTTTTGTCTGTAAAAAAAGAACCTACTTATTTCACTGTATCTCAATACAATAATAAATTATGACAATAATAAATCAAATCAAAAATGTTAATCTTTAGTGCGAAGGGGTTGGAGTATGACAATAAGAAAGTTTTGCTTTAATTGTACAGGGTTTTTGTGACACAACACTAGGCTGCCCCACAGTTTTTGTCACTTTGCCCAAGGAAGATGGGATGGAACATTTATGAAGAAAGGTTGGATGGGCTTGGGTTGTTTTCATTGGAGCAGAAAAGATTGAAGGGTGACTTGATTGAGATTATGAAAAGAATGAACAGAGTGGATAAGGAGCAGCTGTTCCCCTTGGCTGAATGGTCAGTCACGAGGCTACATAAGTTCAAGGTGAGGGGCAGGGGATTTAGGAGGGAAACCTTTTCACCCAGAGATTGGTGATGGTGTTGAATGCACCACCTGGGAGAGTGGAGGAGGCGGGTTACCTCGCATCCTTTAAAAAATATCTGGATGAGCACTTGGCACATCATAACATTCAGGACTATGGGCCAGGTGCTGGCAGATGGGATTAGGTGGGAGTTCAGGTATTTCTAATGTGTCGATGCAGGATTGATGGGCTGAAGGGCCTCTTCTGCACCGAATGATTCTTTGATTCGATAAGAATATATTTGCCTTAGAGTCGCTGCGACAAAGATTTACAAGACTGGCCCCTGGGATGAGGGAGGTCAAGAGTAGGCCTGTACTCTTGGAGAATAGAAGAATGAGAGATGGTTTCATTGAAAAATAAAAAGTTCTGAGAGAACTTGTCAGGATCGATAGTGAACATGATTCCTCTGGCTGAAAAAGGCCATTTGGGACGGAGAAGATAAATTTCTTCACTAGAGAGCCTGAATGGTTACTCATTGTGGAGATTGATCAACATTTGCACACTCAAGGAATCAAGGGATAAAACAGGAAAGGGGAGTTGTAGTTCAAGATCAGTCATTGAATTATGCAGCAGGCCTGAAGGGCCTACTCCTGCTCCCGTTTCTTCTGAAAATGTTATCTGCCATACTTTCAATGTTGTTAACAAGAAAATGAAAACCACTTATTTGCGATCTTTGAACCTTTCCTTATTAAATTTACAAGGGCTAAATCATATCTAAACAGATGTGTTCTGAAGCTTAAAGACAAGAAGGGAGTCTTATCACTAATTTCTGTCTGCTGAAATGTTTACACTTCAAAAATTAACCTATCATTCCTCTTGAATGCTAATGAATTTGTCAGATCAATCTTTTTATTTTTTCTCATGTGTTCCTTAACTGATTAAAAACCCACCAGATCGTAACTCAAAGGTGCAATGCATCCTTCAAAATCTGATCATGTCTCCCTGTAAAAGTGAAAGTACAAAGCTAAGACCACTGTTACTCAGATGTGGACATTCTCCATACAATGGGCAGCATGGTGGCACAGCAGTTGGCACTGTTGCCTCTCAGTGCCAGAGACCCAGCCTATGTCCCTGCAGTGGACATGCTGATGTTCCTCTCCAGGTACATGAAGAGTGAGAGGAGTGTGATGAATAAGTATGGAGTCTGGATGTGTAAAAAGCAGGTGAAACTCACCCTGAAGACAGACCCCAAAGGAGGTGTTCTGCACCCGCACTCCAATTTTGCTGTCAGAGGGAATTGAGGCTTCTTCTACTAAACGGGGCAGTCAGGAGTGTGCTGCATCTGCAGAAAATTTGGTCATTTTGCCGAAAGCTGCAGCACCACCTTCTGCAGAAACTGCTTGAAGGAGGGATGCTCAACTAGTGACTGCAAAGAGAGCAAATGTTGTAACCTGTGCAGGGAGACTGGTCACATCTACAAAGTCCACCCCAAACGAAAGGTAACGTATGCTCAGATCATCGGTGGTTGAACGAGGGGGGCAAGTACTGTTGCCTCCTCCAAGGATAAGAAATCCACTGCAAATGATGCTGGCACGAGAAAGCTTCTGAAAAAAAGGTAGATTCCCTAGAACAGCAGGATGACACATCCGCACCACCGGTAGAGAATGCAGAGGCCATGGAGCAAGAGAGCAGAGATCTCCAGGGGCCCTGGCAGGACGTAACCTCCAAGAAAAAGACCCGCAAAAGGAAATCTCTCGCAGCTAGAGCCTCCAGTGGCGATGCCTCCTCAGATGAGGAAAAGAAAGCCGGCAGCCGACGGAACATCAAGAGGCCCAACACAAAAGCGGCACGGGAATCACAGCAGGCACAGACCACCCACGGAAACAACCGGGTAACATCCAGCTAACATCCAGCTGATAGATGCAGCAGTGTGGCCAAGGCAAACGAGGGCACCAACAGCAGCAGCAATATCCAAGGTGGAGATTGGTCTGCATATTAGGTGGATAGGCCATGCTAAATTGCCCCTTAATGTCCCAAACTGTGTAGGTTAGGGGGATTAGAGGGATAAATATGTGGGGTTACAGGAATAGGGCCTGGGTATGATACAAAATGTGCGTCAGTGCAGTCTTGATGGGCCAAATGGTTCCCTTCTGCACTGTAAGATTTCTATGATTAGCCAAATTCCTATAGATGATCATTGGAACGTAGATAGACTACTTAGCCTCTCAAACCCAACATACCATTCAACGAAATTGGGGCTGATTTGAAAACTAACTTCATCTGCCGACCTTTGCCTCATAATCCTAACACCATTGTTAGATTTCTGTTAACCAATCTCGCATTTAAATTAACGATTAACCTTGCATTAAATTCCATTTGTTGAGGGGCTTGCAAACTTTTACAACCCTTTGCGTACGTGTTCCCCGACTTCATGTTTGAAAAGGTGAGGGCGGGATTTTCTGGCTGCATTCGCCTCAAAACTGGAAAATCCTGTGAGGTCAACACACTTTTGTATGGTCTGCCCCCCCCGCCTGCTATGATTTCCATGGCGGGTGGGACAGGAAAATTGTCTCCTTCCCAATTCCAATTTTGAAGTAATGTCATCTAATCCTACATGCCCAATCTTGGAAAATAGTTTTAATCTAGCCCTGAATCTAATCACAGGGAATACAACCCTGGTTCATGTAATCTCTGCTTTTAACTCTTGGGAGTCCAAAACCCAAGTAACTGCAAATCTATGCTCCCTCTTCAAGGCCAATATATCCCAAGTAAGGTGTGGTGCTCAAATCTCATCTAATGCCATGAGTCAAATAATAGGCTTGCATTTATATATGGTCTCAACACAATTCCTACATTCCTAGGAGCTTCGTACAAAATGCAGTGATCATTAAATCAGAAAATACAATAACCAATTCACACACAAACTATAATTAAATGAATGACTTTTTTTTAAGAACAGTGTTGGTTGAAGGAATGTTAGTCAGAACAATGGGGAAACTTCGCTCTTTGAATAATGCCATGGGATAGAAATGCACTCGAATATGAACACTATCTCACCTGAAGAGGGAAGCGTAGTACCAACTGAACCTCAGTAAAGCTGCCAACATAACCAAGGACTCCACAAACCCGGACATATTCTCTTCCACCTTCTTCCATTGGGAAAAAGATGCAAAAGTCTGAGATCACCAACTCAAGAACAGTTTAAAGTTTTTAAAGTTTATTTATTTGTCACATGGCTTACATTAACACTGCAATGAAGTTACTGTGAAATTCCCCAAGTTGTCACATTCCGGCACCTGTTCAGGTCAATGCACCTAACCAGCACGTCTTTCGGACTGTGGGAGGAAACCCACGCAGGCACAGGAGAATGTGCAAACTCCACACAGACAGTGACCCAAACTGGGAATTGAACCCAGATCCCTGGTGCTGTGAGGTAGCAGTGCTAACCACTGTGCCACCTTCTTCCCTGTTGCCAGACTTTTGAATGGACCTACCTTTTATTAAATTGAACTTTCTCTCCCCCAGCTATGCCTGTAATACTACATTCTACACTCTCTCCTTCTTTTCTCCCCTATGTAGGGTATGTTCTGACTGTATAGTATACAGTAAACAATACTTTTCACTATATCCCAATACAATAATAAATTAAATCAAATTAAAACGGACATGTTAATGATAGTCTTGATTGTACGGAATAAAAGCTCTTTGATATATTGTAGACCAAGCAACTGATTTTCCATTTACATAGAAAAATGGGCAGCTATGTGGAATGCAATCCACAAAAGACATGAATTCAAATGTTTTAAAAAACAAAATTGACTACTTTAATTCATTGCCACTTCTCAGAATGACTATTTTGGGAGTTCTGCTCTTTGTTTCAATGGGATTTCTGTTTGTCTCTTTTACTTTTAACCTCACTGTTTTCTATTTTCCTTTTCGTGTTTAATAGGTGTCTACCAAACCTCACTCCGACAGCCACATCCCCTTTCTTCGCAACTGTCTCTGGCTTCAATTTGTTATGATGTGGAGATACTGGCGTTGGACTGGGGTAAACACAGTAAGAAGTCTCACAACAGCAGGTTAAAGTCCAACAGGTTTACTTGGTAGCACAAGCCATTAGCTTTCAGAGTGCTGCCCCTTCATGAGGTGAGGCATCAGACACTCACCTCATAAAGGGGCAGCACTCCAAAAGCTAATAGCTTGTGCTACCAGATAAACCTTTTGGATTTTAACCTGGTGTGTGAGACCTCTTGCTCCAATTTGTTGTGCCTGGATTCCAACTGAAATTCCACTTTTAGTGTTTCAGATATATTCCATGTTGACAGATACCACTTGCAGTTGTTATACAGTAATCGACCAGAAATATTAACCCTTGTTTCTTTCTCCATAGATACTGCCTAATCTTCTGACTATTTCCAGCATTCTCTGTTTTTATTCCAGGAGTTTGAAACTTACTCAGGATTATTCAGTTGTTCTAAATAACACAGTATAGGTTCATTAAACCTGCCTTTCACAACCTCACTAAAAATTAGTTACAAAAAAAAAAGGTGACATTATCAGAGGGCCCCAGCTCCTGACAAACATAAGGCACAAACAAACAATATATTCCAGATTATGATCAAGGAGTCCACGCACCCCAAACATTCTCTCTTCCACATTCTTCCATCGGGAAAAAGATACAAAAGTCTGAGGTCACAAACTAATCAACTCAAGAACAGTTTTTTCCCTGCTGCCATCAGACTCCTGAATGGACTTACCATGTATTAAGCCGATATTTTTCTACACCCTAGCTATGAATGTAAAACTACATTCTGCACCCTCTTCTTTCCTTCTTTCCTTCTCCCCTATATGCTCTAGGAATGGTATGTATTGTCTGTATATTGCACAAGAAACAATACTTTTCACTATCCCAATACACTCGATAATACATCAAATAACGTACCCCAATAATTTAATTTTTGTGATACTACCATTCTGTTACAGCAGGATACAGGTGTGTAAGAATTTTTCACCACTGTTTCAATGCTTTGCATTTGTTGATCTGAAACACATAATTGGCAAGACAGGAATTCTACCCAGTTTTCTAGTCTTGGGGGATTTTAGCTGCACTTCATAATCACTTTCTGGACTTTGATTTATTATTGTCACTTTATATACAGTATAAAGTATATACTGTATACTTTAGTATACAGTGAAAGGCATTGTTTCTTGCGTGCTATACAGACAAAACATACCATTCATAGAGAAGGAAATGAGAGAGTGCAGAATGTAGTGTTACAGTCATAGCTAGGGTGTAGGGAAAGATCAACTTAATGCGAGGTAGGTCCATTCAAAAGTCTGACTGGACTTTGGACAAAGGTTCAGTGCAACAGTTGCATATTTGCATTGTGGCGGTCTCCAGGGGGTATGCAGATCGGAACAGCCAAATTGTGCGTTAAAATTTAAAACCCAAATCTCTTGTAGTCTTTCCTATGCACTGCTTTGCAGGCAACATCCATGAGTTCCTGGTGCCCAAGGTTACAACAACACCAAGGACAACAAATATGTCAGAGGATGCATTGCCTTAATAGCACCCATTTCGGTCATACCCACCCATACATTATTTTGTGAGTCACAGCCTCATTTGCAGGAAATGGGGTGTCAAAGATAGGAGTTGGCAAAGTGCTTCTGGCTCTGAGCGAATTTCCTCCTCAGCTGTATCCATCATACTGAGCTATCAGTTCAGAGGTCAAAGAAACACAGGTCACAATTTAAAAAAAAAATAGAATTAGCATGAGACAGCACCATGGGTGGTTAGCACTGCTACCTCAGTGCCAGGAACCCAGATTCAGACTTTGGATGACACTTGTGTGGAGTTTGCACATTCCTCCTGTGTCAAACACATACATCCTCTCCTCAGCAGTAATCGTTGGGTTGCATTCAAGGAGGGCAAATTATTGCCCATTCCTCGCACCCCCATCACTAATTTGTACAAACTGTGCTGCACCCACCAACCATCCAAGGTGAAGATGGGTTATGTGAACATCAAACTGGTATCTGATGCTGCTACTACTAGCCAAACCAGACAGAACTTCAGTCAATTCCCACCTTGGTCCCTTGATCATCCCTTACTTTTATAGTTGCAGTACTGGCAGCCAGGCCTTCAGCAGCCTAGAGCTTTGGAACTCATTAAAAACTCATCAAGACATTCTTTCAAACCTATCACAGTCATCTGCCCTAATATCACATGGGGTTTAGTGTAAACTTCTGTTTGATAATGCTCCTGTGAAGTGACTTGGGGCGGCACGGTGCCTAGCACTGCTGCCTCACAGCATCAGCGACCTTGGGTAACTATCTGTGTGGAGACTGCACGTCCTCTCCTTGTCTGGAACATAAGGCCTTTGATGCAGAAGATTAGTAATGCAATCCTGATTTGTCTTCCTGATAAACAAAGAAAAATTATAGCATTCATTCCATTCTATTCATGTATTTGTCAAGACACCCCTTAGAAGTCACTATCATATCTGCTTCCACTACCTCCCCAGCAGCGAGTTCCAGGCATCCACCACCCTCTGTATAAAAACACTTGCCTCGTACATCTCCTTCAAACCATGCCCCTCGCACCTTAAATCTATGCCCCCTCGTAATTGACTCTTTCACCCTGGAAAAGCTTATTTATTAGTCACATTAGCCTTACATTAACACTACAATGAAGTTACTGCAGAAATCTGTTAGTCTCCGCACTCCAGCGCCTGTTTGGGTACACTGAGGAAGAATTTAGCATGGCCAATGCACCTAACCAGCACATCTTTCAGACTGTGGGAGGAAATCAGAGCATCTGGAGAAAACCCATGCAGACACGGAGAACATGCAGACTCCAGACAGTGACCCAAGCCAGAAATCAAATCCGAGTCCCTCGTGCTGTGAGGCAGCAGTGCTAACCATTGTGCTACTGATATTCAGGAAGATATGGAGAGGAGGCACAGTGGCTCCTGGGACTAGCTGACAGTAACACTACAGCATCTTTACAACCAGAGCACCCTTATACCAAAGCTCAGAAGGACAGATAAACATGGCAAAGAACTGGGTCAAGACAAAGTTACAGTTCAAGCAATTGGGACCAGGAGGCACTACCTTCAATCAGGAAAAGAAATTTAAAAAATGCCTCTAAGTGCACACACTAGTGAACAGAGATTTAAACAAACTTGCTCACTATTCCAACACATATTAAGACATTTTACTCAATAGCTCTTTTAACCCATACTGACAAAACACCATCTTACAGAAATAAATGTTAAAATTTTAAAATCCTAGCAATCTAGTTGGCGCACCAGCTAAACATCACATGCAAACTCTAGGGTGGAAGCTTAAATGACATCACTTGTTACGACCCAGTAGTTGTCGGTGCTTGTAAAAATAGTGAAAGGCTCCATCTGGAGCAGACTGCATTATACTTTTGACTACAAGAGACAGTGATAACTTGGGAGCAAAATATTATTTTATAGTGGGGGTGGGCAACCTGCAGCCCAGGAGCTACATGAAACCCACAAGACATTTACAAAGAACAATACAGCACAGGAACAGGCCCTTTGGCCCTCCAAGCCTGCACTAATCACGTTTACCTATCTAAACCAACCACTTATATCCCTCTAGTCCCTGTTTGTTCTTATTGCCTATCACGATAAATCTTAAATGTGGCTAACGTAACTGCCTCAACCACCTTATGTGGCAGTGCATTCCAGGCCCCCACCACCCTCTGTGTAAAAAAAAAAATCCCCTGCACATCTCCATTTAAATTGCCCCCCTTAACTTGAACTTGTGCCCTCTTGTAATTGTCATTTCCGCCCAAGGAGAAAGCTTCCAACTGTTAGGTGTTGATGTGATCGGCGCAACTCGTGGGCCGAAGGGCCTGTTTGTGCTGTAGTGTTCTATGTTCACCCTATCTATACCGCTCATAATTTTATAATCAGGTCGCCCCTCAGCCTCCAATTTTCCAGGGAGACCAATCCCAGTTTGTTCATTGATAATACCCTCCATACCAGGCAACATCCTGGCAAACTATTTTTGCACTCTCTCCAGAGCGTGGTGACCAGAATTGGACACAGTATTGCAAATGTGGCCTAACCAACGTTTAACAGAACTGTAACATAATTTGCAAACTTCTATATTTTATTTGATTGTTGCCAGTGCACAGGGTTGCCATATTCTACTGATGTCAGTCCATGTGGTTGTTTTTTATTACTGGTGTGACAGAAGTGATTTCCACGTAAATCAAGGGCACGCCCTTGAGTGTGAGAGCAGTACATTCCCTCTGCACCTAACGTATAAATAGTTCTTTTGTTTTTACTATTTGAAGTTGATGACAGTTCTATTAATATATAAATGATTAAGCATTTTCTATATAACCCATTATGAAATATTCAACATGTATTAAACATATTTAATCTTATTCATGGCGTCGTGATTAGTGAACAAGCCCGATTTCGATCTTGTGGCCCAGAGATGGAGAAGGGCTAATCATGCAGCCCACTCACTAATCTTAGGTTGCCCATTACTGGTTTATGCACACAAACACAACGGGAATTAAATCTTCAATTAAAGTGTTCTTGATAAAGTTCTCTTCAGCCTGTCTGATTCTGCTTGTTCTTGGGCGGTTGCAATGCAAACTAAAGTTAAAAGTACAAACTCAACAATGGGTTGTAGAATAATGAGGTGAAGGAGTGATCAGTCACTCAGAAACATCCTTACTATTGAGTTCAGATGGTGTTTCGATTTGAACCAGAACAGGTCCTTAACAACTGGAGCATGACATGGTAAGATACTAGTTACAGCACGTAAACATTTGGATCCTTGTGACGCTCTCTAATGCTTCTACATCAAGCTAGCAGGGATCAAGGGCTCACAAGTGAAAGCATTCAAACATTTCAGCGATCACGTTATTATTCCTGTGTAAAGAAACAGTGGAGGTTGTGTGGCCACAGGGATTAGCACCCCGCCTCTGATCTGGGAGCTTCAGGTTCAAGTCCCATGTCAGGACTTGATGGCTGAGGAAGGTGTGTTTATAACGTGATCAAACAGGTCGATTATCAGCCTGTAGATCCTTCCAAAAATGTCTGACGGCAGGCAATAAGACTGGGGAAAGCTTCCAGGTCAACCATTCTGCGAAGGCAATGGCAAACAAAACATAAATCATGGACAGTGACTGCCAATCTACCTTTGGGCATGGTACCCGAAGGAGGAGGAAAATAATGGCAATACCTGAAGGCAACAGTAAATCCTACAAGAGTAAGGAAGAGTTATTTTATAATTGTTTATGAAAAGGATTGCAGGGCAATAAAGATAGTGCATTTCACAAAAATGAACAGTAATAATTCCAGAGCACTTTTACACAATAAAAATACAATTGCTGGTATTTGCTGTATTCACACTGACCACCCACCAGCCGTCAAAATTTATTTTCCAACAGATTTGTTTGACCTAATATTTAAAGCATAATTTAGTAGGGGCTGCACCGCGCCTGACAACGCTACAGGTAGAATGTAATGAACCACTTATTTTGAAGGGAGGGGTAAATTAGAAAGAAACATGATATATATAATACAGCCCCATGTTGACCAACCCAAAACCGATACAGCATTGCAGCAAAAGCTCATTCCTGACTCAAAAGTAAAACAGAATATACAGATCAGATCACGGCTTGAAACTTGCATCGAGAAAAGTGGTGATGTGCGTGGGTGGTTAATCCTAGCCAATTATTTGAATGCCTAGTTCTTCCGCAGTCTTTTCTATATTGTCAGCGGAGGTTCCCTCAATCTCCATATTCATGTCCTCACCAGGTACGTCTGTGTTCCCTGGGGTATGCGGTGCATTGGTCAGAACGTAGTAAACGGTTTCACTTTCTCCGTGCTCATTTGTCCGATTGACTACACGAATTATGGGATTTTTACTCGAGTCGGGGGAATCCAACTGTGATTCCTGGGGGTGGTCCCCACCAGCAGCCTCATCATGATTGGGATGTTCCACGTACTCGGGCGTACAATAGTTCAGAGCGTCAGGGCTCTGCCTCCCTGGGTCAGGTTCCTCACTGTTTGTTTCCTCTATTGGTTCCAGTATAATCCCTCTTAGGTTTGCTTCTGACAAAACCAAACTCTCCGACGTGCTGTCCATGCGACCATCCTGCTTTTCCCGGTCTTTCATCAGCTGTTCCGTCAGCTCGACACTCTCATAACGTACCAACTGCAGACGCATGTAGCCATCTTCATGCTCTTTGTATCTGTATGAATGAACATGAGTGGGAAAGGTGAGAACATGCAATTTGTGGTATTTTTCTCTGCTTTACTGACCTTAGCCAAGAGAGGGGACCTGGGTGGCATGGTGGTTAGCACTGCCACCTCATAGTGCCAGGGACCCAAGTTCAAATCCAGTCTCAGGTGATTGTGTGTATGGAGTCTGCATGTTCTCCCCATGTCTGTGTAGGTTTCCTCCGGGTGGTCCAGTTTCCTTCCACAGTCCGAAAGATGTTCAGGTTAGGTGCATAGGCCATACTAAATAGCCCTTAGTATCCCAAGATGTGTGGGTTAGATGGATTAGCCATGGGAAATGTTTGAGGCCTGGGTGTCAGAGAGTTGGTGCTGATTCAAACAGTCGAATGGCCTCTTCTACACCATAGGGATTCTATGACCTTCTCCTAGTCCTTTTCAAGCAAGGTGCCAGGGTCAGCAGAAGTTTGTGAGCAGGGAGAAGTTTTATTTTTCCCCCTCCCTGCAAAGTATTGATTTGTAATAATAGTTAATACTCATGAACTGCTATGTGGGAAATGACAGATATGAACCCAGGACAAGTGCATCAGTGCGCTGTGCCAACATACCTTACAAACCATGTGAGTGTCTTTCCGAGTGAGGTCATTAAAGATTGGGAACAGCTGACCATAAACCTAAGTTCAGTCCTGGGCAAAACAATACGTCAGTCCAGGTGAAAGCTACTTTTCTGCTCTAAGATGTGCTCATTGTTTCCACAAGCAAGTAGTCAAAAGGACAGGCTCAATTTTTTTCTTCTCTACTGACCAGTTCAGGCACATTTTGTCCTGCCTGGAGGTAGAGGATTACAAGAACGATCCCAGGAATGAAGGGTTTGTCATATCAGGAGCAGATGAGCAGTATGGGTCTACACGATGGCCTTTAAAAAGACGGGGGGGGGGGGGGGGGGGGGGGGTTGGATTGGAATACTGAGAGGCCTGGACAGAGTAGAAAGGACGTTTCCACTAGTGGGAGAGACAAGAACTCAGAGTAAAAGGGCGGCACGGTAGCACAGCAGTTAGCACTGCTGCTTCACAGCTCCAGGAGCCTGGGTTTGATTCCTGGCTTGGGTCATTGTGCAAACTCCACACAGACATTCCCCTAGTCTTTGCGTGGGTTTCCTCCAGGTTCTCTGGATTCCTCCCACAGTCCAAAGATACGCGGGTTAGGTTGATTGGCCATGCTAAAATTGCCCCTTAGTGTCCCGGGATGCGTAGGTTAGAGGGATTAGCAGGTAAAACATGTTGAGACATGAGGGTAGGGCCTGGGTGGGATTGTGGTCGGTGCAGACTCGATGGGCCGAAGGGCCTCTTTCTGCACTGTAGAGTTCTATGATTCTTTAAAACTGAGATGAGGAGGAATTTCTTCAGCCAGAGTGATGAATCTGTGGAACTCATTGCCACAGAAGGCTGGGGAGGCCAGGTCATTGAGTATCTTTAAGACACATATAAATAGGTTCTTGATTAATAATAAGGGAATCAAGGCTTATGGGGAGAAGGCAGCAGAATGGTGATGAGAATCATATCAGCCATAATTGAATGGTGGAGGAGACTTGATGGGCTGAATGACCTAACTGTGCTCCTATATCTTATGATCTTACAGAAACATAGCCTTAAAACCAGAGCACAGACATTCAGGAGAGAAATTAGGAAACATTGGGGGTGATTCTCCCATTGCGACCTGTACATTTTCTGGTGGATGTGGTCAGAAAAATTGTGTGTCAGCCATTTTGCCAGATTCGCATTTGCATTCCTGATGCACGTGCGTCTCCCAAAGCCAGGGAACAGTCACAGTCAGGACCGCACTGGAAACCACTGGGGAGAGGGGTAAGTGATTTAAATCTGTTTTTAATATATTTTAAATCTATTTTGCATGTGATTATCGGGCATGGCAAGTTAGCATCTCCCACCCCACCTGGAGTACTTCACTCTAGGGAAGTTTAGAGTAGCTTCCCATGTTCGGAGAACTAGCAGGAGACCCCGCTGGAGTGAAGGGGGGGAACAATCAGGGAGTTGGCAGGGGACCCAGGGGGGTGGGCAGCAGGGGATTGATGTCCCTGGGCATGGGCCCCTTGGCAATGCCAGTCTGTGCCTCCTGATACTGCCCAAGGGGCAAAGTGCCCACACCTAGGGGGCACCTTGGCACAGCCCATCAGGCATGGGGCAGTGCCAAGGAGTGGGGCACCCCACTGCCAGTCTGCATGGGGATCAGTCTGGGTTGGAGGGAGGCCAGTGATCAGGGTAGGCTCTGGGGAGGGGTGTGTGTGTGTGTGTGTGTGTGTGTGTGTGTGTGTGTGTGTGTGTGTGTGCGTGCGTGCGCGTGTGCGTGCAATTGTCTGCCGGGGGGCCTACTACTGTTGGATGCAAGGGTCTAGACATCAGGGTGCTCCAGGACGGGGGTCAGGGCTGGCATGGGAATTGTCATGGGGGCCACAATCAAGCTGGCCAGCAAACGGGAAAACTGACAGATCAGGACTACTGTGCACGCACAGAGTTCCAGAACTGTCAGACTTGCAGTGTGGAACTCTTCCACAAAAAAAGCAGCAGATGCTAGTTCAATTAACAATCTACAACTCAAGATCAATAGTTTTGGTAAGCAAAGTCCAGTGGATTGAGTTAAGCTTCAGATTAGTCATGACCCTAGACCATTTACCCATAGCAAACTGTTCCCAAATTAATAACTGCACATTTTTTGTATTTCTTTACATATTTTGTTCAAATCTGAAAGGGACTCTAAAATAGAAACCGTTCTTCATTTCAAGGCCATTCTGAGGAATGAAACAGCCTTCTGCTCAACACAGCTGGAATAATTCGATAGTCGTAAAGATCTCTTAGCACAGCCAAACAACAACTGCTCGATCCAAAGCAGCTCCGCTTTCCAAAGCAGCCATTCCAATGGTCATTGTAACCGAGACTGCTAACTCACTCAGTGCCAGACTTTGGATAACTTTGCATTGCTGAGTTGTGGCTGCATTAACTCATTTGATACAGTTAAAGAGATGCCTCCCATCAATCCAATAAAAAAAGCAGCAAAATTGGAATTTCATAGCATCACTACCGTGCAGAACATCATTCGGCCCATTGAGCCTGCACTGACAACAATCCCACCCGGACTCTATTCCTAGAACCTCACATATTTAGCCTGCTATTCCCCCTGACACTAATGGTCAATTTGGCACGGCTAATTCACCTAGCCCTCTTCTTTGGACCATGGGAGGAAACCAGAGCACCTGGAGGAAATCCACGGAAACATGGGGAGAACATGTAAACCCCACACAGTCACCTGAGGTCAGAATTGAACCCATGTCCCTGGTGCTGTGAGGTGGTAGTGCTAACAACTGTGCCACTGTGCCATCCCATGCAGCTAACATGGAAATGAAGTGTAAGTAACACAGTAGCACGAATAAGGAGCGGAATTAAAGACCAGTCTTGCATTGGCTGAGAGTTAAACCCAGGCTTCCTAGTGAACCACCAGTGCTCTGAGTCTCTAGTTTAGTTCTGGTAAGAAATCCTACAGTAACAATTTGTTTTTTAACCGGAAGAAATATGAAAGGACAGCAACTTGACCCAGTTTCCTTGGGATCATATGACTTCAACCTAGATACAGTAAAGATAAACAACTCAACAAAACTGACACTCACCATCCCATTCTAAAAGTTCACCGTTTTTTCCAGAGTTGGAACATTTATACGGTGTCAATTGGCACAAGCAGTTACTATTCTGAAATGGAAGTAAATTCACTGCCCTTGGACAGGCACATGTGCAAGTCATTTATAGTTTGACTGCAATTTAAAATGAATTATCCAGGTCAAGGTCTCTGTCATACTTAATACGGAAAAAAATGTACTTACATACAAACTTGCTTTTGTAAATTTAAGAGTTCCTGGACACAGGAGTGATGGTGGAGGGGCAGGGAAGAAACAGGATGTCATCTGGTTTGCTACCCCAATTCTTGCGCATCATTATTCTTGCTCGTTAGATTGGTAGAGGACCCTCCCCTCTCATCTAACAAACTGTATCCCACCCAACACGAAACCCAGAATGAAAAAGCGTTAAAAGCACATGAAAGGTCAACACACCTGAATCGTGGGTGACCTGAAGGCCACTTAAACTGGTGCTTCTTCCTGAGGTGCACAGTCAGATTGTTACCTCTGGTGAAACATTTGTCACAAACATGACATTTGTATCTGGGTTCCAAATCTCCCTGGAAAAGTCATAATGTGCACAGTTACACCACATCATTGTTAAGACTTTTAAGATAAATGCCTGTCATAACTCATTAAAAAGATTGAGCCCCTACAATAAGTAGGGAGTAGAAACATTTATAACTATAATGAAGAATTAGTGCAATTTGGTTCCAAAATTAGGTAATGAAAAGAGAACAAAAGAAAATTATAGCACAGGAATAGGTCTTTTGGTCCTCCAAGCCTGCTTTGATCATGCTGCCTGACTGAACTAAAACCCCCTACCCTTCTGGGGACCATATCCCACTATTCCCTTCCTATTCATGTATTTGTCAAGACGCCCCTTAAAAGTCACTGCCATATCTGCTTCCACTCCCCCCGGCAGTGAGTCACCAACCCCTGTAAAAAAAAAACTTGCCTGTACATCTCCATTAAATGTTGCCCCCCTCACACTTTAAACCTATGCCCCTCAGTAATTGACTCTTCCACCCTGAGAAAAAGCTTCTGACTATCCAATCCTCCTGACAATCTTGAAAATTGGCTTTCGGAGAGCAACTGAGCACCTGTGTGAAAGAGTCAAATTAATATGCAGTTGAAACTAATATGGTGGAAAAAAATGAGTGCCAGCAATTTAAACATGCTCTAGTAGATGCTCAAGCTGCTCAAGACCAAACTGCTCACGTGCCTGCTTTTCCAGTTCTACATTGAGTGGGATAAATCAAGGAAAGGTGCAAGGGAGAAAACACAGAAATCCTGCTTTCACCAACAACCATTTATGATGGAAAGATCAATTTAGTCATCTGCTTCAATCCCTCTGAGGAAAAGGGACCTTTCAGAAAGTCAAAACTAGTGTTTCTGATATACAATAGGGAAATACAACATGAGTTTAGTCCGGTTTAAAATTTTCATTAACACTTTAATTTGGTGTTAACAGTGATCAAACATCATATCACTGCAAGGGTTTCAAAACGATTTCATTATCGATATAACAACTCACATCAGGTGGAGGGCCGTGGCCTTACGTGGATTGGCAGTGCTCTTGGGCATTACAGATTCCACTTTCCTAAAAAAAGTAGCAAAATTTTACACTGCCTTCAACTGCTTACCTCATGGACCTTCCTGTAATGAGACTTGATGGAATACTGGGATCGTGCACTGAATGTACAACCTGCAAACTCACAGCGATAAGTTGGATCCTCGCTATGTGTATCCAAATGCTTTCTTAGATCCACCAGGTTCTTGCAGCTGGGAGGAAACACATTACAACAATTATGCAAGAAGCTCCAAAAGGTTGTGAACAAAACCCAATCCATCACACAAACCAGCCTCCCATCCACTGACTCTGCCTACACATCCCGCTGCCTCAGCGAAGCAGCCAGCTTAATCAAGGACATTCTCTCTTTCACCTGCTTTCGTCAGGAAAAAGATGCAAAAGTCTGAGGTCACATACCAACCGACTCAAGAACAGCAGCTCTCCTGCAGCCAACAGACTTTTGAATGAACCTATCTTGCAGTAAGTTGATTTTTCTCTACATCCTAGCTATGACTACCACTACATTCTGCACTCTCTCCTTTCCTTCTCTATGAACTGTATGGTTTGTCTGTATAGCACGCAAGGCACAATACTTTTCACTTAATACTAATACATGTGACAATAATAAATCACATGCCTCCCTAAAATATCTTTGCACAGTTCTCAAAACTCGCTAATAATACTGTAAGGCCACAATGCAAATTGCAGCACAGAACTGGAACTTGTCACCAGGAATGCTTGCTTTCTCAAATGCTGAGATTTTGTGGAAGCAGGCACAGATCTATTCTGTTGAAAAAAATCAGTAAAGACCTCAGTGAAAATACAAGGATTCTCCACTAATTTAAAATTTAAAAAGTACATCCCATTCTATCACAGAGGCGAAAGAGAAGTTATTCAACGAGACATTTTTCAACCATAGCACGGAATAGCAGATTGGCCACATTACAAGCGCAGATTACAGGCTGCTGAAGGATGGAAAGTAAACTTCATTTGTAAAGTCAATAGAATGATGGGTAAGTGTAATTGCAGGACATTTAAACTGCCCAGTAAGAGGCAACTTCATCAAAATTGTTAAGATCCTGAGGGGTATTGACAGGGTTTGTGAACAGAACTTGCACTCACCTGATGAAGGAGCAGTGCTCTGAAAGCTTGTGCTACCAAATAAGCCTGTTGGACTTTAACCTGGTGTTATGAGACTTCTTACAGTTCTATGGCCAAGCCAGTTCTGAATCCATCTAGCTAGTTCATCCCCGATCCTGTGCGATTTAATCTTTTGCACCAGCCTGCCACGAGGGACTTTGTCAAATGCTTTATTTACTAAAGTCCATGTAGACAACATTCATGGCCCTTCCCTCATCAATTATTTTAATCACCTCTTCAAAAAGCTCCAATCAAATTAACGAGACATGACCTCCCTCATACAAAACCATGCTGTTGATCGCTAATAAGACCATTCAGTTCCAAATGTGTATAGATCCAAACCCTAAGAATCTTCCCCAACAATTTGCTGTCATTGGTGTCATGCTCACTGGTTTATAGTTACCCAAGTTATACTTGCTATCCTCCTTAAATAACGGGACAATATTGGCTACCCTCCAATCTGCTGCTACCTCATCTGTGGCCAATGAGGAAACACAGATTTCTGTTAGAGGCCCAGCAATTTCCTCTCTAGTCTCCCTCAGTAACCTGGGAGAGATGCCATCTGGCCATGGGAATTTGTCTACCTTAATGCCTTTTAATACACCTAATACTTCCTCCCTCGTAATGATGAAATGCTCTGGAGGGTTTACACACCCTTCCAAGACACTATCAATTGTCGTGTTCCTCTCCTTTGTATTCATTAAGGATCTCACCCACTTTCTTTGGCTTGACGCAAAACTTCCCTCCTTTCTCCTTGAGTGGACCAACTCTTTCTCTTGTTCCTAATATATGTATAAAATGACTAGGGATTGTCCTTAATCCTGCCTGCCAAGGACATTTTGTGACCCCTTTTTGCCCAACTAACTCCCTGTTTGAAAGTACCAGCAGCTAACGTGGGAAGTGACCCTTCAGCTTGAAGCAATCCAATAATTTTATTTTTTGACTTTACTTTTTACTTGGCCAAGTTTAAAGGTCTGATGCTCAGCATATTATTTCTCTTTTGCAAGCATGTTGGGTTTTGTTAATGCATATCTAAAATATTAGGTCATGAGCTTGAATAGCACAAAACTCTTATGAGGCAAAACAGGACACAGGAAATGGTTTAAATGGATTTTTGAAAATGATTTGTCATATTGCCACAAATTACTTGTAGCTAAATTGCTAGAAAATAGAATAACAGGACCATGCCTGCATGAATAAATATTACTGGAGAGCAGCTCTAAAAGGAAGTTGTTTTTGACTGGAAAGGTGCACTGTTTCAATGGGTTTAGGAACCCCATTAATGGGAAGCACATAAGAATGCAAATTTACCAGGATGGAAGGATTAAAAGTTATTTAAATTTTATTAGTGCCACAAGTAGGCTTATATTAACACCGCAATGAAGTTACTGTGAAAATCCCCTAGTCACCACGCTCCAGTGCCTGTTTGGGTACACAGGGGGGAGAATTTAGCATGGCCAACGCACCTAACCAGCACATCTTTTGGACTGTGGGAGGAAAGCAGAGCATCTGGAGAAATGCACGCAGACACAGGGAGAACGTGCAGACTCCACACAGACAGTTATCCAAGCCGGGATTGAACCTGGGTCCCTGGCGCTGTGAGGTAGCAGCGATAACCATAGTGTCACCCTTTGGAGTTTTCTCCACTTAATTCAAAAAGATCAGAGGTTATGAAGGTTATGAGAGGGTAAATTGAGAGATTTGTTTTGATTGGTTTGTGAAACAGCAGCAAAAGTGTATAGATTTGAGGGAGAAAATATCACCACAAGTAAAATTAGCCACAGCAAAACCAGATCCAATCCATACTATGGGGAAGCAAAGAGTAATATGGAGGTGGGAAAGCAGGAACAACTGGGCAAGATAGGCCAAAGTTTTAACTGAAGGACATACCTGTACTCACAGTACTCGCATCTGAATGGTTTCTCGTCGCTATGGCGGAATTTGATGTGGTTCCGCAAGGCAGAAGGTGCTGGACAGGTCATATCACAAAATGGGCACTTGTAATAGTTCACTAGAAAAACAAAATATTCAATGTTCTCTCAAACCCAGCTGAGTATTTCATGTATGTCCTCAAAATGAGGGACAGTCAATGGTTTACTGAGGTGTAGGGTGACTGACTGTTTCTGTATGCAAAAGAGAAGGAACACTAAAATCCCATTTTTATTTCCCCTAATTATTTCGCAAGATTTTTCATATCCAATCTTGATTTGAGAGAAGTGAGTTTTCTTCTGAGAGGGATGGGGAAAGGATTATTACTGTGTTACTTAGCTGATGTTGTGTAAAGGCCATCACTCGAGCATTCAATGCTTAGCGATACCAGTTCTGTATTGAACTTTCCCAAACCTGCTCCAATAGGCATGTAACAATGAAATACAGCTATCTCCATAATACCCTATTATTCACCCCACAGTTTGCAGCAACTAAGTGGCTCCCGCTGCTAAGAAGGGGAAACTGGGAAATTACCTGCAGATGGTGAAATGCATTAAAAATGTTCAAGGGATGAGGTTACTTGGACTGCAATTTATTAAAATGGAGCACAAATCATGTTCATAGAAGAATCTACGTAGCAGGAGGCCCCAGGCCCTATCCCTGTATCTAGAACCAGAGGGCACAACCTCAGGCTAAAGGGACGACCCTTTAAAACAGAGTTGAAGAGGAATTCCTTCAGCCAGAGAGTGGTGAATCTGTGGAACTCTTCGCCGCAGAAGGCTGTGGAGGCCAGATCATTGCGTGTCTTTAAGGCAGAGATAGATAGGTTCTTGATTAATAATGGGATCATGGGTTATGTGAAAAAGACAGGAGAATGGGGATGAGAAAAAAAGATCAGCCATGATTAAATGGCAGAGCAGACTCAATGGGCCGAATGGCCAAATTCTGCTCCTATATATCTTATGGTCTTAACGCCACATATTTACCCTGATAACTAAGGGGCAATTCAGCTTGGTCAATCCACGAACCTGCACATCTTTGGATTGTGGGAGGAAAGCGGAGCACCCAGAGGAAACCCACACAGGAAGAAGGTGTAAAATCCATGGTGTCACCCAAGTCCGGAATTGAACCCAGGTCCCTGGCACTGAGAGGTAGCAATGCCAACCACTGTGCCACACTGTCAGTGAAAACTATTTTATTCTCAAGACAGTGTGACTGAAAGGGCCAGGAGCGTGTGTGCAAAGATCCTGGATATAGAGATAAGCAACAGCATAAAACTCTGCTTACCATGATGCCGCATGTGATCCCTGAGTAGCCTTTCAGTGGCAAATCTCTTTGAACAGTGGGAGCATTGAAAACGTTGGTCTGGTGAAACAAAAATTGCGACACACGATTCTTTTAGTAATAGGTTCAGTGCTGTACTCACACGCTGCCTTTGTGAAGTTCTGTGCCTGCGTCAATGGCATAGAATGGCATGCACAACCACAACCTAGTTTGAAGTCAGTGGCTTTACACCAGCGTCACATTTATTTCACAGATGTTTGTCACATTGGGGCAGCAAATCAATCCACTCAAGAAACTATTTAACAACTGGCGATTGCAGCTCACTCCAGAAATGATTTGCCGCTTTTTGGCAGGATGCAGTGGTTGGGAGCCCTATTATGTGCCTCATTTACATGCCCTAAATTGGCTTTAGGTAACAAAGGCGCCATGTTTCAAAGATAGAATTCTGGTCTGGAGATCAAAAGAGAAAATGCTGGAAAATCTCAGCAGGTCTGGCAGCATCTGTAAGGGGAGAAAAGAGCTGACGTTCCGAGTCCAGGTGACCCCTTGTCAAAGTTAAAAGGCTTAGAAAGCAGGGAGATGTTTACACTGCAGGGTGAGGGAACGAAAGATGAGCCAAAGCTACAAAAGACAAGGGGAGAGGCTGCTAATGGCAGTCCGTAGAGAGAATAAAAGATGTGAATGGCCAAGAAGCTGAAATCAGAGGGTTAACTGTGACAAATGAAGATATGGGGGAGGGAGGAACAGGTGGGATCTTTTTTCCTCCCTTTTCTCAATATTACCTCTCCCACCACATCTTCACCTGTCACAGTTTACCCTCTGATTTCAGTTTCTCTGCCATCTGGCTATTCAAACCTTTTACTGTCTCCATGGGTTGCCATTAGCAGCCTTTCCCCTGGTTTGTGTGGCTTTGGCTCATCTGCCATTCCTTCATCCTGCAGTATAAATATTTCCCACTTTCGATGCCTTTTACCTTTGACAAAGGGTCATCTGGACTCGAAACATCAGCTCTTTTCTCTCCATACAGATGCTGCCAGGCCTGCTGAGATTTTCCAGCATTTTCTCTTTTGGTTTCAGATTCCAGCATCTACAGCAATTTGCTTTTATTCTGTCTGGGGAAATGATTTAAATGTACAACTATGGAACCAAATCACTTGCAACGTACCAAAGAAATATCACTTACATTCCATGGCTGTTTGTCTCCGGATATGGTCAAAGAATTTGGTGTTGCTGGCAAACATCCCTCCACAGGTCGGGCAGGCCACAACTTTCTCCTGTGTGTGGCTACGTAAATGTTCCCGTAGCTTAAATTTCACTTTGAAAGTTGCTTCACAATCTAAAAAGACAGAAAACAGGAAACGGAATGGTCCCAAATAAAAAACAGCAATGACTGGAAAACCCAGCAGGTCTGGCAGCATCCATGGAGAGAGAAACGGAGTTAACACTGAGTCTATGTGACTCTTTTGTTTGTGCCTGCTGTGAGCAAACCATGACTACACTTCCAAATTACTTCACTGGGAGTAAAGTGCTCTGGAATATCCAGTGGAAGATGTTACATAGTTATTGTGGTAGCCATAATGTGGAGTTGCTGGCGTTGGACTGGGGTAGGCACAGTAAGTAGTCTCACAACACCAGGTTAAAATCCAACAAGTTTATTTGGTAGCACGAGCTTTTGCAGTGTTGCACCTGATGAAGAAGCAGTGCTCTGAAAGCTCGTGCTACCAAATAAACCTGTTGGACTTTAACCTGGTGTTGTGAGACTACTTATAGTTCTTGTGACCTGTTATAATTAATCTGCCCAGGAACCTTCCCATTAAAACGTCACCTCACGTCAGATGGGAGTGGGTCTGCCAAATAGAAACTGAGAGACTAAGTAGCGAGTTTGTTGAGCAGTCTAGCTCCAGTAGCTCTCACCTTTCCAACAGCAGGGAATTATTAAATTAGTATCTGTGGTTGCATCACGATCCGAACACATTCCATGCATGTCCACGTGTCTGTAAAACCATTCCGGGTTCTCAAAAGTGCTCTAGAGAGAAAGGAGAAATGTTGAAAAAAGAATGCAGCAAAGCTCAACCGCATTGTTAAAACCTGTTACACGCAACGCGCAAATCTGTGCCAAGTTTCACTTTTAGATTAGAATAGGGCCTGGCTGGCTAGTTCACAAATAATGGAGCTTCTTCCAATTCCCAGGAACCGATACAGCCATCAGTAAGGAGGCAGCTGTAGAGACAGAAACAAATCCAATGCTCCAGTTCCAATGAAAGGTCCTCGCCCTGAAACATTAACTTTCTGTCCCTCTCTTCTCCTGTTTGTGCTTGCTGTGAGCAAACAATGACTACACTTCCCAACTACTTCACTGGCAGTAAAGTGTTCTGGAATATCAGTGTTCTGGCCTGCTGACGACCTCAACTGGGATCTTGGGTTCATGTCTCATTATCTGTAACCCCCACGACTTGCGTGGGCTTGCAAAATCTCACTAACTGTCCTGGTTGGAGACTGTACACACCTTTTTAATCTATGTTTAACCCTCTCTCCACTCACTGTCTGTATCTTTAAGACTTGATTACCTATAAAGACTCACATTCCAACCATTATCTTGTAAATTGAGTTTGTGTCTGTATATGCCTCCCACTCACCTGATGAAGGGGCAGTGCTCCAAAACTTTGTGCTACCAAATAAACCTGTTGGACTTTAACCTGGTGTTGAGAGACTTCTTACTGTGCCAAGTGTTCCCAGAATTTGCAGTTTTTATTTCAGATAAGGGGAGGCGACAGCCTAGTGGTATTATCGCTAGACAATTAATCTAGTAAATTAGCTAATCTTCTTGGGGCCCGGGTTCAAATCCCGCTACAGCAGATGGTGGAATGTGAATTCAATTAAAAAAATCTGAAATTAAGAATCTAACGATGATCATGAAAGCATAGAAGATCATCATTAAAAACCCATCTGATTCACTAATGTCCTTTAGGGAAGGAAATTTGCCGTCCTTACCTGGTCTGGCCTACACATGACTCCAGAGCCACAGCCATGTCTTTGACTCTCAACTGCATTTGGGCATCTAGGGATGGGCAATCAATACTGGCCAGCCAGCGGTGCCCATTTCCCTTAAGTAAATATTTTTTAAAAATTTCCAGGATCTGCAACTTTTTGCATCAGTCAATATGCTGCAAGGGTGACAAAGGAGCAATGTTGCATGGGTGAATTTTTCGAAATGTCACTATCCTCCTCCGGGCAACATCACATTCCCCGACCACAATACAGTTCTTTCTGCATTTCGAGGGCTCTTTCTTATGCTTTATATCATTGAAGTTCAGAAATAACTTTCTTTCTGCATCTTGTGAGTAAAATTAAAATAAACCAGGACAGAGCGTGGAGAACTAAACGTGGAACCGCAATTGAGATTTGAATGGTTGACTCACGTCACAATGGCCCCAGAGACAAACAAAACTCTCTGGGATTTCTGGAATGACGTTGCGGCTCTGCTGATCCAGTAAACAGTGCTCGAGTTCAGTCTGAGCCTGCAGCGATTGCAGGCCCCAGTGCTTCAGTTTGGTGTGGTAGGCGTGAAAGTAAACGTGACGGATCAGATCAGCTGAGCTCTCCACTGAGTAGAAACCACACTCTGCCCACAGGCATTGATGCTCCTCTAGGGAACAAATACACAAAACGGGATCAGCACAGGATTACTCCGCTCTAGCGGAGCATAACTTTTATCATGTTTCCACATCCTACCTTTAAAACAGTGTTTCGTCTCCAGTACCCAAGTCAGTGTTATCTACCAGATGTATTTACTGAGGTTGAAGCTTTTAAATTGCTCCTTGTTTGTGAGGCACAGTGATTAGCACTGCAGCCTCTCAGCTCCAGGGTTCAATTCCAGGTAACTGTGTGAAGTTTGCACATTCTCCCCATATATGCGTGGGTTTCCTTCAGTCCAAAGATGCGCAGGTTAGGCAGGTTGGTTACGCTAAATTGCCTCAGTGTCCCAAGATATGTACGTTAGATGGATTAGCCACAATAAATGTTTGGTGTTACAGGGATAGGGTGAGGGAAGGGGGCCTGGGTAAGATACTTTGTCAGAGAGTTGGTGCAGCCATGAAGGACCAAATGGATTTGCACTGTAGGCATTCTATGATCCTGGAGAGTGGAGGGTTTGGATTGTCTTCTACTATATTGCCTCATAAGCCATCTAGCTTTATCCCAGGATATGTCAGTATACTTGTGCAGTTCATAACCTCTTCCTTGCCATTTTTGAATAGCTAGTTCATTTGACTTGGGTCAGTGGGAACAAACTGTCCCAACGTAAATGCCACAAATTTACAATCAGGACAGCCATCTTGTTGTATCTGATGTCAAACGAAAGAGAGGCAAACACAAAACATCTGCTCCCACAATGCTGAGACAACAGTTGTAAAACAGTAAATGATGTAACATGGGCCAGCAGAGATCATGTTAAAATTGCACGACTCTCCCTTTCAATTAGTCTGAATTTGGGCAATTTAAAATTAAAAGTTTCTCTTTTGCTTAGCTACATTTACAATATATACATAATAATGAAAATATATTTCCAGACAATACACAATTCTTCCAGAGCAAGAAAAATTGTGTTAAAATGTGAATCTGCTCACATTTAATGGCTGAAAAGAAAATCCTATTTCTAGAATATTTCCAAAGTGTCAGAAAATGGCTGTGCAATTTTTAAAAATATTTTGCAAACTCCAACTCATCCAACATTTCACTGGTTTATTAAATCTTGCTTATCAAACTCCGCTGGTTCCTTGTGTCCCAGTGGATGGAATATTAAATGTTTTACCAACTCAGGCCTTTCCAAATTGTTTTACAGCCAATAAAGTGACTTTAAAATGCATTGCAAAAGGGGAGAGAAAGAATACATCAATTAAAGCAGGGCTACAAGTTACCCTTGTATATTTTCCAGTAGCCAAAACAGAGCAGCAGTGATGGAAACTCGGGAGTTAGACACTCATAGCCTGACATATATAACTCTGAACAGGAGAAAAATGGCCAATGGAAAAAATAGAGCTGCAACAAATTCTGCCGTGGGCGGCACGGTAGCACAGTGGGCAGCACTGCTGCTTCACAGCTCCAGGGACCTGGGTTCGATTCCTGGCTTGGATTCGACTCTGCACGTTCTTCCCGTGTCTGTGTGGGTTTCCTCCAGGTGCTCTGGTTTCCTCCCACATGTGTGGGTTAGGTTGATTGGTCATGCTAAAATTGCCCCTTAGCATCCTGAGATGTGTGGGTTAGAGGGATTAGCAAGTAAATATGTAGGGATAAGAGGGTAGGGCCTTGGTGGGATTGTGGTCGGTGTAGGCTCGAAGGGCCAAATGGCCCCTTTCTGCATTGTAGGGTTTCTATGATTCTGTGAAAGCCTCTTGTACTCCAAATGTTGACAATCATAGATTAGAATCTCTACAGTGCAGGAGGCTAACATTCAGCCTGTTGAGCCTGTGCTGGCAACAATCCCACCCAGGCCCTATCTCCGTAACCTAACCAAATTACCCTAATAATCCCCCTGATTATTTAGCATGCCCAATCAACCTAGCCCTCACATCTTTGTGGGAGAAAATTGAAGCACTTAGAGGAAACCCATGGAGAGAACATGCAAACTCCACACATTCAGTCACCTGAGGCTGGAATTGGACCCAGGTGCCTGGCATGGTGACGCAGCAGTGCTAACCACTGTACTGGTTAGTTCTTAGTTATTGTCATACATTGCGCACCTAATTTCAGTATGGCACTAAGAGTTTTTAAATCAGAAGTTACCATCCTCAATCTCAAAATAATTTTATACTGACCATCCACTGTCCTATGACCCTACCTTGTGGTTCGATGTCATTTTCATCCCCTTGGGCTTGGTCCTTTAAATGCCCTGCAATGTGGTTGCTGAAATCTTCCATTCCCGAGGCAGTGAATCTGCATGACCCCCATTCGCATAAAAGCATCAGAGAATCATACTTCATACTCTTCCCAGCAGCCATTACATCACACCTAGTCAAATAAGAAATAACAAACGTGAAGTAATGCATTTTGGAAGCTCTAATACAAATAGGAAACATACAGTAAATGGCAGAGCCCTTAGGAGTATTGATAGGCAAAAGGATCTGGATGTACAGGTACACAGGTCACTGAAAATGTCAACGCAAGTAGGAAAGAGTAGCGTCAAGAAGGCATACGGCATGCCTGCCTTCATCGGCCAGAGTATTCAGTTTAAAAATTGGCAAGTCATGCCAATTAGTCATGCTTTATAGAACTTTTATTAAGTCACACTTGGAATAGTGTTCAATTCTGGTTGCCGCACTACCAGAAGGATATGGAGGCTTTGGAGAGGGTACAAAAAAGATTTACCAGCATGCTGCCTGATATGGAAGGCATTAGCTACGAGGAGAGGTTGGAAAAACTTGGTTTGTTCTCACTGGAATAACGGAGGTTGAGGAGAGACCTGACAGAAGTCTACAAGATTATGAGAGGCATGGACAGAGTGGATAGTCAGAAGCTTGTTCCCCAGAGGTGAAAGAGTCAATTACTAGGGGGCATAGGTTTAAGGTGTGAGGGGCAAGGTTTAAAGGAGATTTACACAGAGGGTAGTGGGTGCCTGGAACTCAGGGGAGGTAGTGGAAGTGGATACGATCGTGACTTTTAAAGGGCATCTCGACAAGTACATGAATAGGATGGGAATAGAGGGATATGGTCCCCGGAAGGGTAGGAAGTTTTAGTTAAGTCGGGCAGCGTGGTCAGTGCAGACTTGGAGGGTCAAAGGGCCTGTTCCTGTGCTGTAATTTTCTTTGTTCTTTGATATTGAATTCAGGATGTTACATAGCTTCTGCTCTGTCAGGTTATAATTTTTTTATAAAAAGATTAATTACACAAATTGAAGAGTTTTAAAAGGTTCGGACCACCTTCCTAGGAGTTGATAATTCAGTTATAATAAACTTATAAAAAAACTTTAATTTTACAGTTGAACAGATTTTAATGATTCTTAAAGAATTAAATGTGAAAGAAAAGGTAATGGTTTATTTACTTTCGATATTTTCTATTCAATGGGAACTGGCTTCTTTCTGATGATTCAGAGTGTGGAACTTCATTCCAGAACCTGGCTGTAACTGTGTGGCACTCCTCAGTGTTGATCATCAAACGAAAGCAGTGTGCGTGAGAGATACCAAGACGCCTTAAAATTACGCTTAAGTGAATGTGCTTTAAAAACTGCACCATTACACTTTGTGAAATGTCTAATTCAGCACTGCAAACTGCTCCTGTTATTAGTGACAGTCATGTATTCAAATTGTCATCTAGAGAGAACTTAAATTGAACAATGTTTATGTAATACCTTGCATGTCTTCTGAAAATTCCAGACTAATTTACAGTCAAAGAACTACCATTGAGGTCACTAATAGAATCCCTACAGTACAGAAGGAGGCCATTCGGCCCATCAAGTCTGTATCAATCACAATCCCACCCAGGCCCTATTCCCATAACACCACGTTTGCCCTACTAATTCCCCTGACACTAGGGTTAATTTAACATGGCCAATTGACCTAATCCGCACATCTCTGGACTGCTGGAATTTGAAACAAAAACAGAAAATGCTGGAAAATCTCAGCAGATCTGACCGCATCTGTGGAGAAAGAATAGAGCCAACGTTTCACGTCAGGATGATCCTTGTCAGACTATTCTCTCCCTCCATAGATTCTGTCAGACCTACTGAGATTTTCCAGCATTTTCTGTTTTTGTATAAAAATTTTAACTTTCCTTTCATGGAAGCCCCAGTGAAACCACTCCTGCAGCGCAAGGCCAAAATACCTCCAAGTTTTACTTGGCCCTCGTGACACAATCCTCTATAGTGAACCACCCCAAAACAGGCGTCACATTTTCACTGAAAACAACTATCAGATCATCTATTGTAAAAATTAATCTTTTAAAGTTGACCATTTTTTGCTTTTGATTCAACAATCACATTTCACTCCCAGTGGAGAAGCTTAGCTGGCTTTAGCACCCAAACAGAAAGGGCATGAAATTTTTCCTGTATTAATGGAAAGTTACTGAGAGTCCAAACAGAAAATCCAACTTGTACTTAAGCAACTAATAGTAAAATCTTTAGAAGAATCTAAGACCTTACAACACTCATTGCTTAAAAATCATTTGATAAATGATAATTTAATTAAAATACTAATCGTACAGTGTACAATTTCAGTAATACGCAACAGTTTGATATTTTTTCCATTTGAACTTGAAAAATTACCCAGCCGTACAAAGTGACATTTTGTGTTTTAAATGTAGACTGTGTTTACGGTATTCTGAGCTGCACATACCACAATAGTTACAGGTTTTCCAATAGTACTATAGGGCACAACCTGATGCAAGATCATAGAATCCCTACAGTACAGTGGGTGGCCATTTGGCCCATCAAGTCTGCTACTACTCTCCGACAGAGCATCTTACTCAAGTCTTATCCACGTAATCACACGCATTTACCACTTTGGACACTAAAGGATAAGTTAGCACGGTCAATCTTTGGACTGTGGGAGGAAATCGGAGCACCTGGAGGAAACACATGCAGACACAGGGAGAAAGCACAAACTCCACACAGTCAACCAAAGGCAGAACTGAACCCGAGACCCTGGCACTGAGGCAGAAGTGCTAACACCTGTGCCACCATGTTGGCATAAGTATGATTTCTCCTATATCGCTGTCAATACACAGCTCAAGATTAGTAACAGCATTGGAAAAGTGCGCATCTGGAAAGCTGGTACCAACCAACTTCTCTTATCGAAATCTAATATGAACATTTGTTTATGGCCTGAAGTTGCTCGCATATAAGTTCTTCTATTCATCATAATTTTGGAAGACCATGTTGTAAATTTTCCTTTTGTGGCTATGGGAATTGGAAGATCCTTACTATAATTCCTGGCTTCACAGAAGTGTGGGGTTGAGAGTTTTCAATTAATTCTGTTGTACTTGACTACGTTGTACAAAATACTTTCTAGTGCTGTTGACCACTGACATGGTGTATTAAGGACACTAGATATTATGTTAAGAATCATTTACCCTCTCTTCCGCTTGGCCATTTTGTCCCACTCAAATCACATCCTTCATCCAGTTGACCTTGAGTATCTGAGAGCTTGCATCTTCTAAGATGCTAAGATTCTCAATATACCAGCGTGCACAGTTCCATCGTTGTTGCCCTCTCGTTGCCCAACCCAATTTCCATGCAGAATGAATCTATGATTGATTTACTTCGGAAATGGTTCTTCAGTGGGGTGTGCTGATGGTCTGAACAATTCCTGAAAATATAAAAGGATAATTAGCACACTGTTTTTAAGGTACATTGTGTACTGCCATTTTGTTTACCTGACTCACTGAAGATAATCGCCCTTAAACATATAGATATAAACTTTAAATTGTAAGGGAGTTTTATTAATTAGTGTCACAAGTAGGCTTACATTAACACTGCAATGAAGTTACTGTGAAAATCCCGTAGTCGCCACACCCCGGCACCCGATTGGGTACACTGAGGGAGAACTTAGCATGGCCAATGCACCTGAATGGCACATCTTTCAAACTGTGGGAGGAAACCGAAGCATCCGGAGGAAACCCACCACATGCACGGGGAGAACTCTGGAGACAGCGACCCAAACTGGGAATCGAACCCAAGCCCTGAGCGTTGTGAGGAAGCAGTGCTAATCACTGTGCCATTGTGCCACCCTCAACAGCGTGGAGCTGCTTTCACTACACTGTCTGTTTTTGTCAAAAACAATGTTCACTAAAAAACATTTAAACTATTTCAGGCCACAGAACATTGGATAGAATTTTCAGGTGGCAGAAAAATACCACTGAAAATGCACACACATGGGGTTCTAATCTGGCAGGTAACTATTAAAACAGAAAGATTGCAGCTGGTGAGGAGACTTTCCGCAAAGTCTTCCAAGAACACATTTTTAGTTTCATTTTAAAACGACATAACTAGATTACATAAAAAGTATTTACATATAGTTTTACAGCAGAATGTATATAATCACTAAAGATGCAGCATACCTCAATTCCCTGCCCTAACTCACAAATAAAACCTTTCACTTTGAATCTATTGAAGATCTAGATTGCCCCAAATCCATTCCAAAAATCAGAGTATCCACTTATTGTTGCAAGTTTTAAAAGTGTGTGCTGGTAAAACTCAGCAAATCTGGCAGCATCTGTAGAGTGTTAACATTTCGAGCTCAATATGATCCTTTGTCAGCATCCACAGTGCTATCAGGAAGAATTTTAATATTTTCACCTTGCAAGACAAAGTAGAACTGGTACTTCAGGCCCCAGTCTTGCTCTGACGTTGCTGGCTTGAGAGTGGTGTCGTAAGGTGAGGAAAAAGCCTCACATTTGGGATACAGCAAGGCAGCGCTAAAACTGCCCTTAAAATATGGCAACTCGTGACCATCTCATCTCCTGGATGGGAACATAGAAACAAAGGACTTGGGAGCAAGAGTTTGGCCTCTCAGGCCTGTTCCACCAATCTGTAAGATCAAGACCAATCTGGTTGTGGTATCAATTCCACTTTCCTCTCTCTCCTCCATAATCCTTATCTATGTAAAATCTGTTCCATGCAACATTGAATAAATTCAATGGTCCAGCCTCCACTGCTCTCTGAAGGGAATTCCAGTCTAGTGACCCTGAGAGAAATATGAGATCCTAGTCTAAAAGAGAATTCAGCCTAATGAATTCTAACATTCTTTATCCTAATCTCACAGAATTTAGTTCAACGACCCTCAGATAAATATTTATCCAAACGCATGCAATTGAGAGTAGCTTAGTCGTTAAAAAAAAACTGGGCGGCATTGACAAGTTGGACCAAAGGGCCTGTTTCCATGCTGTAAACATCTACGACTAATCTCAGAAGAGAATGCCACAGCTCAATGATCCTCTGAAGGAAATATTTATCCTCATCTCAGCAGATAATTCAGCTTAATAACCCCCTGAGAAATATTTCTCCACATCACAGAAGACAATTCGGATCAATGACCCTGAGCAATATTTCTCCTAATCTCAGAAAAGAATTCATCCTCAAGACCCTTTGATTAAAACTTCTGATCTCAAGAGAATTCCACAACCCAATGACCCATAGAGAAATATTTATCTTAATAACCCTTTGACAGAAATATTTCTCCCAATCTCAGAAGAGAATTCCACAGCCCAATGACCCTCTGATTAAATGGTGAATCTGTGGAACATTTAATTGCAGAAGGCTGTGGAGGCCAGGTCATTGAGCGTCTCTAAGAGAGAGATAGGTAGGCTCTTGATCAATAAGAGGACCAGGGGTTATGGGGAGAAGGCGGGAGAATGGGGATGAGAAAAACGTCATGATTGAATGGCGGAGCAGACTCGATGCACCAAACAGCCTAATTCTGCTCTTATGTCTTATGGTCTAATCCCGGAAGGAAATTTCACTGCCTAATGACCCAAAGACAAATATTTTTCTTAATCTCAGAGAATTTAGCCCAATGATCCTCAGATTAAAATTTATCTTAACCTCAGAAGAGAATTTCACAGCCCAATGACTCTGAGAGGAATATTTATTCTCAGAGAATTTAGCCCAATGACCCTCTGAAAGAAATATTTATCCTCATCTCAGAGGAGAATTCCACAGGCCAATGATTCTCTGAGGGGAATATTTATTCTAATCTCAGAGAATTTAGCCCACTGACACTCTGGTTAAAATTTATCTTAACCCTAGAAGAGAATTTCCACAGCCCAATGGCCCTGAGAGAAATATTTATCCTAACCTCAGAAAATTCAGCCCTCTGAGGGGAATACTTATCCTCATCTCAGAAGAGAATTCCACAACCCAATGACCCCGAAAGGAATATTTAACTTAATTTCAGAGAATTTAGCCCAATGATCCTCTGATTAAAATTTATCTTAATATTTATCATAATTTAAGAGAATTTAGCGCTGAGGGGAATATGTATCCTCATCTCAGGCTGAAACAAGGCGCCCTCTTATTCAGAGACCTTGTCCCCCTGGCTCTGGTCTCCCCTCTGCTTGCCTGTAAACAGGTGGGAAAGAAGAGTGAACATGAAGCCTGCTCCCGCAGCCCCGGCTATGAGGGAAATGGAGGTGGAAGCTGCCGGAGCCGATACCTGCTCTTTGCCGCCTTACCTGAGCGCCTCACCTGCTTTCCGCCCCGGGGTCAGGGCTGGCACCGGAAGTGCAGAGTCCCACACGCCGCCTTCGCTCGCGCGTCTGAAGTCACTTCCGCCGACAATCAGATGTCAGCTTCTCGCCCACCGCCGCGCCTGCGCAGGTTCGAAGTCCGTTCCCTTGGCGACAGGGAAAGCGAAAAAAACACTAACCGCAATATTTATTATCATTAATAATTATTAATTATTCCCCCATGACTAATGTTGATCCACAACCTCCTCCGAATGTGAACTCCGCCGTTGCGGGGGGGGGTAAAATCGGCGCTGATTGACATCTTCTTTCTCCATTTGGAAAGCGCGCCCGGAAGGCGGCCCGCCACCCAGCTGACCAATCGGCAACTAGCTGGGTCGGCTCCGGGCTCTGATTGGTGGAGAGTGGTGTCCGACCTATTCAGCGTCCGGGCGGCTCCGCTGGAACTCTAACCGCCGAGGAAAGGTTCCGCCGCAGTGTAGAGATTAAAGCCGAAGCATTTCGAGTACCATTTACTCTATGTATGTAATTCATTGCTACAGAAGGCTATGGAGGCCAGGGACATTGAGTGTCTTTAAGACAGAGACGCATAGATTCATGATTGGGGGTAAGGGGAATCAAAGGTTACGGAGAAAAAGCGGGAGAATGGTGTTGAGAAACTTATAGGCCCTGTTGGAATAGCTGAGCAGTCTCGATGGGCCACATGGCCTAATTCTGCTCCTGTATCTTATGGTCTTATCTGGCCAAGTGGGGTAATTATGCCAGCAAGGCGATGGCCCACTGGTATTAACGTTAGATGTTTGAATCCTGATGGAGTTTGAATTGAATAAAAATCTCGAATTAAGAATCTACTGATGACCACAAAACCATTGTCAATTGTCAGAAAAACCCATCTGGTTCACTAATATTCTTCTGGGAAGGAAACCTGCCATCCTTACCTGGTCTGGCATACATGTGATTCCAGAGCCACAGCAATGTATTTGCCTCTCAACTACCCTCGGGCAACTAGGAATGGGCAATGTCCATGTCCCATGAATGAATTTTTAAAAAATGTTCCACAAGAGCCTCCTTTAATTTAACCGTGTCAACGTTTCCTCTATTCCTTCCTTCCTCATGTGCACACATGGCTTCTAGGGATGCCAACTCTCAAGAATTGCCCTGCAGTCTCCAGGAATTGAAGATCAACCCTCAAGACACTATACGTACAACCTTGGAGAAGGATCATGAAAGAAGATTGTTGTCATTTTCTTTGAAAATTTTCTCTTTACCAGATATAAAAAATTGAAAATGGGGGGTAAAGGTATATTTGGCTGACAATCAAACTTCATCCAATTGGGTAACGAGCCTTTGCTTTCTTGGGTAAGAGTTGGTGCAGACTTGATGGGCTGAATGGCCTTCTGCACAGTGGGGATTCTATAATTGTTGCAGGAAGGCAGTAGGAAAACAAGGATGGATCTGTTGACTGAGTAATAGCTTAACCATGGGGGCATGTCATGTGATGAAACTTCCAGGAGTATATTCAATCAACCTTTTCCTACTTAAATGCATGCATGCTATTCGCTACTCCCTGTGTTACGAGCTTCATATTCTCACCATTCTCTTTTTTCTGAAATCCCCATTGAATTTATTAGTGACTACCTTGTACCAATGACCCCACAATTCTAATGTCATGCAAAGGTGGAAGCGGGAGAAATTTGTTCATTAGCGCTGGATGAAAAAGCCTCGGCATTTTTAAACCTCCTTCATGAACAGCAGATCTCACAAAGCACTTTACTGCCACGTTTTTGAAGAAGGTTTGAAGCTTAGTCACTGTTGTAATAAATGAAGAAATCAGGTTGTACACAACTTTCACAAACAGCAATATGATAATATACAGCTAATTTGTTTCTGTGACGTATGATAGTTCAGAGATCCTTTTATTCCTCCCTTGCCCCCAACACAGTTGCAAAAATCTAGAATTTTGTTGTTTTGAAAAGCATCAGGGAAATAGGTGCAATTCATTTACCATAGGGCAACCAAAGACTTAGTGTGTAATAATTCTGCTATATTTTCTCAGTAGTATTATGCCAGTTACTTTACCCTGTATTAGTTTCTGATTGACAGCCCCACACTGGAGACGGTTCGCAGCTTCGCATATCTTAGATCAACAGTTACCAGCCATCTGTCCCTTGATGCCAAAATCAGCATCAGAATTGCCAAAGGAACAGGTGTCATGTCAAAATTGAGTGCGCACCAACAGCAAACTAACCAAAGGAGTTGGTCATTGATTTCAGGAAGCGTAATGGAGGGCATGCCCCTGTCTACATCAATGGGGGTGAAGTAGAAATGATCGAGAGCTTCAAGTTATTAGGTGTCCAGATTACCAACAACCTGTCCTCGTCCCTCCATGCTGACACTATAGTTAAGAAAGCCCACCAACACCTTTACTTTCTTAGGAGGCTAAGGAAATTTGGCATGTTCGCTCCAACTCTCACCAACTTCTATGGATGCATCATTAAAAGCATTATTTTTGTTGTATCACAGCTTGTTATGGTTCCTACTCTGCCCAAGACTGCAAGAAACTAGGAAGGGTCATGAATGAAGCCCAGTCCATCACTCAAACCAGCCTCCCATTCACTGACACTGTCTACTGGCGAGGGCGAAGACCTGGTAGATGGAGTACAATGTTAGCAAGTGTGAGGTTATCCACTTTGGCAGGAATAATAGTAGGAGGGATTACTATTTAAAGGGCGAAAAGCTGCAGCATTCTACGGTGCAGAGGGACTTGGGGGTCCTTGTGCATGAGTCGCAAAAACCCAGTCTGCAGGTGTAGCAGGTGATCAAGAAGGCGAATGGGATGCTGGCCTTTATAGCAAGGGGGATAGAACATAAAAGGATATTTTGGCCTTGGAGGGAGTGCAGAGGAGGTTCACTAGGCTGATACCGGAGATGAGGGGGTTGGACTACGAAGAGAGACTAAATAGACTGGGTCTGTACTTGTCGGAGTTTAGAAGGATGAGGGGGGATCTTATAGAGACGTATAAGATAATGAAGGGGATGGATAGAGTAGAGGTAGAGAGATTCTTCCTGCTCAGAAAGGACAGCAGGACTAGAGGGCACGGCCTCGAGAAAAGGGGGGGACAGTTTAGAACGGAGTTGAGGAGGAACTTCTTCAAAGGGTGGTGAATCTCTGGAATTCTCTGCCCGTTGAAGTGGTGGAGGCTACCTCGCTAAATATATTTAATTCACGGATAGATAGGTTTTTGGTAGGCAAGGGAATTAAGGGTTATGGGGAGAAAGTGGGAAAGTGGAACTGAGCCACTTCAGATCAGCAATGATCTTATTGAATGGCGGGGCAGGCTCAAAGGGCTAGATGGCCTACTCCTGCTCCTCCTTCTTATGTTATGTACACTTCCTACTGTCTCAGAAAAGCAGCCAGCATTATCAAAGACTCCACGCACCCCGACTTACCCTCTTACATCTTCTTCCGTTGGGAGAAAGATATAAAAGTCTAAGATCATATACAACCAACTCAAAAACAGCTTCTTCCCTGCTGCCACCAGACTTTTGAATGGACCTACCTCTCATTAAGTCGATCTTTCTCTACACCTTAGCTATGACTGTAACATTCTACACTCTCCTCTATGTATGGTACGCTTTGTATAATGTGCAAGAAACAATACTTTTTACTGTATACTAATACATGTGACAACAATATAGCAAATAAAATCAAAATTATAGAGCTCTGTGAACCAGGCTTGTGTTCTCAAATCCCTTCTTTCCAATAGTGAGGTGTGGACAACTTATGCAGCCCCCATTTCCTGTCAAGACATATGTGCCAAACATAGAAACATACCACAGATCACCAGCATGTTTACCCTTGGGTCAGTGGTGACTCTGTTATGTGAGCTGAATGGATGATGGTCACATTCCCAAAGACATCCTCCAGGCAAGATTGCTTTCAGCACAAGATCAACATGTTGCCCATGTGTGTGACAAAAGGATGTCTGCAACTGGAACTTGCTGGGATCAAAATTGATATATTGAATGCCTCTGCTACTGACCGGAGTGCCTGGAGACAAGCAAAGGTGTGGGAAAAATCAGGGGGCAAAAGAAAAGAACAGCTGAAGAAAGCCCACCATTGGAAAAAAAACATTGACCTCAGGACAATGCTACTCATTTGTACCTGCTGTGCAAGATACCACCACTTAGGAATCAGCTTCTCCTTCTGTTACAGTGGCACAGTGGTTAGCACTGCACCAGGGACCCTGATTCAATTCCTGGCTTGGGTCACTGAGCGGAATCTGTATGTTTTCTCCATGTCTGCATGGGTTTCCTCCAACAGTCCGAAAGACATGCTGGTAGTTATATTGGCTATGCTGAATTTTCCCTCACTGTACCCGAACAGCATCAGAATATGGTGACTGGGGGATTTTCACACTAACTTCAGTGCAGTGTTAATGTAAGCCTTATTTGTGACATTAATAAATAATCTTAAACACAATGTTCAATCCATAAGTCATGATGTGGAGATGCTGGCGTTGGACTGGGGTAAACACAGTAAGGAGTCTCACAACACCAGGTTAAAGTCCAACAGATTTATTTGGTAGCAAAAGCCTCTAGCTTTCAGAGCACTGCTCCTTTGTCAGGTAAGTGGGAGTTCTGTTCACAAACAGGGCATATGAATCATCTGAACTTTTGCTACCAAATAAACCTGTTGGACTTTAACATGGTGTTGTGAGACTTCTTACTGTGACAATCCATAAGTGACAGACACTTTAGGCACTGTCCATCATCCCTTGAGACAGATTGGATGCCTGAGTTTTTAACAATGGAGCCTAAGCTGTATCATTGTTGCCTAACTGTGATCACAATTCAATGGCATGAGTAAGTTTGAAGCCAGATATGACACACCAGGTATTCTTGTCTTTATTCTTTCATAGGATGTGGGCATTGCTGGCAAGGCCAGCATTCATTCCCCATCCCCAATTGCTTTGGACAGAATGGCTTGCTAAACCATTTTAGAAGACAGTTATGAGTCAACCACGTTTGGAGTCACATGTAGGTCAGATTGGGTAAGGATGGCAGATTTCATTCTACGAGTGAGCCAGATGGATTTTTACAACAATCAATGATAGTTTCATTGTCACCTTTATTGAGACTTCCACTTTTTAACTAACTAAATTTAAATACCACCAATTGCTATGGTGGCATTTGAACCCATGTCCCAGAGCACTAGCCTGGATCTTTGGATTACTAGTCCAGTGACATTACCACTATGCTGCCTTCTCCCAAGATAGATATCAACCTCAGCTCATTAGGTAACACTCGTGCCTCAAGTTCAATCTCATTCCAGAGACCAAGCACAAAATCTGCACTGACAACATAATACTAAAGTGTTGCATTATCAGAGATGTTAACCTAAAGTCCCATCTGCCCTCTCAGATTAAGGACTCCTTGGCACTACTTTGAATAATAGCCAGAGAGTTTTGGCCAATATTTCTCCCACAATCAATATCACTAAAACAGATGATCACATTTACTGTTTTTGGAACCTTGGTGTGCACAAATTGACAAAAACCATATTTGTGAGTCAAGTCTACAATGAGGAGACATCTTTCAGGAATGAAGCTAGGAAATAAGTTGAAATGGATAGGGTGGTTGTGAGAAGTTTGTTGTCCTTTTCTGCATATTGCATTGAGATTGACAAATTTCTGTTAATCAAAGATATTTATCACAAGATATGGTACAAAGGTGAGTACAGTGGGTATATGGAATTATGATGTGGAGATGCCAGCATTGGACTTGGATGGGCACAGTAAGAAGTCTCACAACAACAGATTAAAGTCCAACAGGTTTATTTGGAATCACGAGCTTTCGGAGTGCTGCCCCTTTTCACGAGATGAAAGAGCAGCACCCTGAAAGCTTGTGATTCCAAATAAACCTGTTAGACTTTAACCTGGTGTTGTGAGACTTCTTACTATATGGCATTAGATAACAGATTAGCCGTGATTTCACTGAATGGCAGAATAGGTTCAAACTACTCTTGTTCCTATATATTTCATTGGTTATAAGGTGCTGTAAGATGACAGGAACTGGTGAAAGGCACTACATAAATACAAGTTTTTCTTTTTGTTTGGCACCAGAACAAAGCAGATCCTCAATATTCCCAATGAATAAAGCAATGTAAAACAGTTCCCTTTTGTATTTGCTACGTGCACATATTGCGGTGATATATAGTCAGTGCATTTAATAGTTACTTTCTTTAAAGATTTTATTCAGATGCTGAAGGCATAATTCTCAAACCCATGTTTGCCGTTATATTATCCAGTCAAATACCAAAAGTATCACAGTCTCAGTTGTACGCACACACATATATACACACACACACACACACAAAGTATAATCTTTTATATAAAAAGCAATATGCTCTTCACTTCACTTTATTCACTTATTCATTCAGTAATCTTTCCAGTTACCATGCACTGAATCAGTGTCACTCTAGGGCAATGACAATTTAATAGTGCGAATTATTCACACTAAGGACTAGTAAATGCTCGGCTAAGGATTTCAAGAACCATGTGCATAGCCTGCAACGGCTCTTCACAGCGAGAAGTTTCTTAGACTCAAAATATTCAGATTACAGTATTTCTGCTTCTTATCCAGTACTAAGATTAAATTAACAGTGCCAACTTAAGTTATTACCTGTCTGCTGTCAAGATTAACAATAATATTTTCAATTGCATTTTCAAATCAGTTGTTTCGAAACTTGATTTGAACTTAGAAATAAATTACAACTTTTGAAGCTGGCCAGCAATATTTCAAGCGGAATTTTTTAGGGCTTCATGCATTCTGCGTTTAGCTCTTATGTACGTTCCCTCTCTCCATTTTCTCACTCTCTTTTCTTGAAAAATAAATTTAAGTGACAGTGGACAAACATGTTGGACATGCTCAACAAGTCTGGCAGCCCAATGGGGAGTTAATGCTTCAGGTCAACTGACCTAAAGTTTCAGCTCCCCACAGATGTTGCCTGGCCTGTCAAGAGCATCCAGCCCTTTTAGCCATCATCTCAGACTTCCAGCACTCTCTCTCACAGCATTTTGGTTTTATTGAACTAACACGTAATTTCTTTGGATCTTTGGCCTCCGCAACAGGCTGTTTAATAACAGACTTACTGCTAACCAGTGGCTGGTGCGATAGGATAGTCACATCTCTTAACGTACAAACCACTTTTGAGGGAGCTGCTTGTCTCTCTGTAGCCTTTGATTGCACTCACCCTTTTAAAATCAGGGCGGCAATTTAGTCAATTTGTCAGATCATTACGCTTTGCCGTTCCATTCTGAGTGTTGTAAATGTATCATCGCTGAAATTTTGCATAGTCTGGGAAAACTGTAATGGGCGCTGGAGAACAAGCGACCTAACCAGATTGCATTGTCAGCTTTTCACCCGAGCGCAGTTCAATTCGGTACTTATTGCAGTTTTAAAATGGATGCTCCCCTTTGCACACTCTGAATGCATATCCTTTGATATCACATCTCGAATCATTGGCAAAGAGGCCATTTTAACATTTGATAATATCATACTCAACCTTTCAAACTGCACAACATTTGTGGGGTGGGGGTGGGGATGGGGGAGACGCTCAGGTATAGCGATGAGCTTTCTCCTTGGTTCTTGCTGGTGTACAGTCTTGTCTCAGTGATGGCTGCTCTGAATTCTCAAAATCTTTATTACTTCACTGAAGATCCAGAGCATAAACACTAACAGACACCCTTTAAATCCTAATACACGATTGGAAAGGCTATTTTATGGCTGAACTTGGATCAGAATGTCAAGTTTCCACATCTGAACAGCGAACTGCAATGATACAGAGCTTGAGCAATGCTACGCTGCCTTAGTGCACATTGGAGTTCAGAATCTATAGAACTAAAAGATATTTGAAGGTGACAAGTAGTCTCGAAATGAAAATAAATGTCTCTGTGACTTAAGGTATTCAAAAGTTTCTGTTAAAAGTAAAACAGAAAAAGCCCTTAAATATTGCACCAAGTTCTAGAGGAACATACAGCAATGAAGTACATATTAGGAAAAATTTACATAGAATTTAAATTATCCCCACACAAACTGGAGGAAACATAGTCATCTTATTATTTCAAGTGATCCCTCAATGTAAAAACAGAACTGTGACTGCGCATTCCCCATTCCATCATTTGATCCTGCAATTTCTAAGCAAATTAAGCAAAAAAAATCTGCAAAACCTAATCTTCAGCAACATTATTTAACAATGAGACAACGTACTTATGTTCAAAACACAAATCCCTCAAAAACCCAAGCACTTGCATCCAGAGCAGCAACTGACATTCCACAATCCACTGAGGGGGGGTGTGCAGTAACGGGAAAAAGAGAAAAGTAGCCTGACCCACCCCAACTGCAAGAATACCGATATTGTACTTCAAGTATTTTCGGTTGAGAATCAGACATCGTAAAACCAGCGGACCAGATGGTAGCGGACCATGAAGGCAAATGCACTTCCAGCAACCTGGATATTGGGGGTGAGAAGACAAATGGAAGGTTAAAAACACAAGAAATAAAACAGTGGCAGGAGGTGGCCATTTGGCCCATCGAGCCTGCAGCAACAACAATCCCACCCAGGCCCTTTCCCCGTAACCCGACATATTTACCCTGCTTAGGTGCATTGACCCGACAGGAGCCGGACTGAGTTGACTGGGGGAATTTCACAGTAACTTCACTGCATTGTTAATGTAAGCTTACTTGTGACACCAATAAATAAACTTTAAAAGTTAACTTTGCTAATCCCTCTGACATTAAGGGGCCAATGCTAAATGTGCAATGCTAACCCACACGTCTTTGGAGCATGGGAGAAAACCGGAGCACCCGGAATAAACCCATGCAGACATGGGGAGAATGTGCAAACTCCACACAGACAGGGACCTGAAGCCGGAATTGAACCTGGATCCCTGGTGCGGTGATGCAGTAGCGCTAATCACTATGCCACCCTAATTTACTTTCTCTCTAGTGTGATTTTTTTTGGTGTAGATTTGATCAAATATAAGGATTAATGTTGCAACAACATTTGGTCAAATTGGATAAAGCATACAATTTTTTTACTTCCTGATGCTGGATTCAGTCCAGAAGCAAGAAACAAAAATCCTCTCTCTACTGGCTGCAAACATCCAACATAGGAGCATGGTTTAATTCAAAATTTGTCAGGAGTTTGGGAAAGCTGTTCAGAAAGACTGCAAGATTACGATGGCACAGTGGTTAACACTGCTGCCTCACAGTGCCAAGGAACCAGATTCGATTTCTGGCTCAGGTCACTGTCTGTGCGCAGTTTGTACATTTTCCCCACGTCTGCATGGGTTTCCTCAGAGTGCTCCGGTTTCTTCCCACAGTCCGAAAGATGTGCTGGTCAGGTGCATTGGCCGTGCTAAATTCTCCCTCAGTGTACCCAAACAGGCGCCGGAGTGTGGCGACTAGGGGATTTTCACAGTAGCTTAATTGCAATGTTAATGTAAGCCTATTTATGACTGTTTAGCACAGAGATGAGATATTTCTTCATCCAGAGTATGGTCAGCCTGTGGAATTTGCTACCACAGAAAGTAGCTGAGGCCAAAACATCATATGTTTTCAAGAAACAGTTAGACATAGCACAGTTAGATGTAAGTGAAGGGGATCAAAGGATATGGGGGTAAGGCGGCATCAGGCTTCTGAATTGAATGATCAGCGATGATCAAAATGGCAGAGCAGGCTTAAAGCCTGCTGTTAGAGCTCAAAGGGCCAAATGGCCTCCTCCACCTATTTTTTGTTTTTATCATCTGCTCTAACAGCACCATGCATTACTGATTCTGCAACATTCCACTTTCCACCCTCCCATTCTACAGACAATCATTCTGATGAAACCCCGCTCAACCTATCACGACCACAGCGAAACAGAATTTGTTGGCGATCTCAGGTCATAAAAGTATATATTTGTTGAAGCAGACAAGGCTATGTCTAGCCATTTACAAATAATTGAACACAAGGAATTACAGCAAAATAGTAAGAAACACCTAATGTTTTTTCAAGCAATGCAGTATACACAGCGACAACTAATGTCTTACAATATCTTTCATTTACACTATCAGTTCAGTGTACTTGGTTGCAAGGGGTTTGCTTCCTGCTGCAGGCCTCACCTGGATGAGCAGAAGAATAATGGTCAGGGTTCTTTCATGTGTTGGACCTATCAACTTTATTACAAAGTTAATCAGAGTGAAGTTGTTGCACTCCGTGTACTCATTGTTTTCTCCAACCCCACGGTTCACCTCCGCCAGTCGGATTTTGTCAACCACCTAGGAGAAAAAGCATTAACAGTCACCTGCAAAGGGAACAGTTTTCATTGTTTGCCAACTTACTTTACTCAAGGAATTCCCTCCACATGATTTCTGTGACTCACGCATTAGGTCATGTATTTGGCATGTATTTCCCATGGAGAAAAGTGTTTTCTATCGATTTGTCTCACTCTCACAGAGCATGAACTTCCACTCATTTTAGGAGTAGATTTTTATTTGTTCGTTTGCATCTTAAACACTAATCATTTCATCACTTGAATATGCAAACAGCTCTGTCACAGGTCAGTATATGTGAATTGGATTTTTTAATAAAGTGAAATCTGAAGCTAATAGATCAAAAGCTCTATGTCTAAGTTATTGGATAAAAGCATCTTCTCCAAGAGAAAGCTGGAAATTGTGGGTAGGTAAAGATAATGTGGACAAAATTAACTTAGATAAATTGACATAATTACAAAATCTGTAGCTCAAGGACATTAAAAGGAAAATTACAATTCTGATCAAGAGAATGAAAGAAAAGCCTATATTCCAATACAATTCTTCAACAACTCTGATTATCCAGTTATATGGACGGCATGGTGGCTGGCACTGCTACCTCTCACTGCCAGTTTAATTCCGGCCTCGGGTCACTGTCCGTGTGGAGTTTGCATGTTCTCCTTGTGTCTGTGTGGGTGTGCTCTGGATTCCTCCCACAGTCCAATGACATGTGGGTTAGGTTGACTGGCCATGCTAAATTGACCCTAATATCAGGGGATTACAATATCAAGTTAAAGTCCAACAGATTTATTTGGTAGCATAAGTTTTCGGAGCTCCTGATGAAGGGGCAACGCTCCGACTTGGACTTTAGCCTGGTATTGTGAGAGTTCTTACTGTGCCTACTCCAGTCCAACACTGGTATTTCCGCATCAGGGGATTAGCAGGCTAAATATGTGGGGTTACGGAAATAGGACCTGGGTGGAATCGTGATCTGTGCAGACTCGATGGGCTAAATGGCCTCTTTCTACACTGTAGGGATTCTTATCACAAAGTGCTGCACGGACAATAAAGGTTTTTGTTTGAAACGTAGTCACTGTTACAATGTTGGAAATGTGGCAACCAATTTGTACACAGGAAGCTCCCAGAAACAGCAATGTGCTAATGATCAGATCATTTGTTTCTGCAATGTGGATGGAAGGATAGATATTAGCCAAGACAATGGGGATAACGCCCCTGGTTTTCTTTGGAGTAACACCACGGGATCTTTTACGTCCATCTGAAAGGACAACCACAACTCTGACACGAGCTTTGTCAGTGCTGTACTCCCTCAGTGCTGCACCAGAGTGGCAGTCTGAACTTTTGTGCTCATGTTTCAAGAGTGGTACTTGAACATCCTTCTGACACAAAAGGCATGAATGTGCACTGAGCCGCAGCTGTCAGTTTCATTAAAAAATAACTTAGATTTATACCCCACCTCATCACATCTCAAACACAGCACTTAACAATAACATAGTCACTTATTTCAGCGAACTAGCAGCACTTTGTCATTGTTGACTATGTAAAGGCGGCTGCCTCACTATGCCAGGTTTGATTCCCAGCCTGGGTCACTGTCTGCGTGGAGTTTGCATGTTGTCCCCATGTCTGTGTGGGTTTCCTCTGGGTGCTCCGGTTTCCTCCCACATTTTGAAAGATGTGCTGGTTAAGGTGCATTGACCGGAACAGGCGCCAGACTGTGGCGACTAGGGGAATTTCACAGTAACTTCGTTGCATTGTTAATGTAAGCCTTACTTGTGACTAATAAATAAACTTTATTTGTGGAAGGTTTCATTTTCAACATTTGTTCGTTGAAGGCAGATTTCCGACTGGTGTGACTGGGTCAATGAGCTGCGCAATTCTTTGTCCAGAGAGCAGCGGAGAATGGATCATTGAATTTATTCAAGGTTGAGTTAGATCGACAAGGGAATGAAAGGTTTGATGGTGGTGGTGGGCAGTGAGTGGGGGTTGTTGTTGTGTGTGTGTGTGTGGGGTGCAGACAAGAAAGTGGTACAATCAAATCAGTCATGATCTTACTGAATGCAGAGCAGGCTCAAGGGGTTGAATGGCCTACCCCACTCCTAACTCTTGAGCTCAGTTCCAAATAAAACAAATACCTTCAATATAAAGTCTCCGAGTTGAGGCAAATCCTTGGTTTTGAATCTCGAGTAACTCATGCCCAGCTTTCCTGTACTAGGGTCTAATCTGGGTGTGAAAATAGGGAAGGAATAAAATGCAAACATGATTGCTATTGATGTATGATTTTCTGACACACATTATTTATACTATACATGCAAGTACAAGGTCTAGTTACAGACAATTTATACACAGCATCTAAGGCAACTTTTAAATAGACAAGAAGCTGGTTGGAATCCACACTCGACTCAACTTTCAAAAGTTTAACATTAGATACTGACAATGCAAACGTTTAGTTCACATTCAGAAGGTACTTTCTCAGTGGATTTAATTTTCCTGACTTTAAGTAGATGGTCGGCAGAGGTTTAGAAACAGATTGCTCATTTCCTCCCTCTATCAGAGATAGTGTATTACCATGAGGAGGAGAGAATCTCACTCTGATTTTTAAAGAAGATCCCAGTGATGTGAACGTACCTTGGCAGTCTGTGTCGTGGACACGGAACGATGTGGAAGAGCTGAGGCACCGAGTAAAGAAAGTTGAGCACCTGAGGGATGAAGAACAGCATCATGGTCTTACTGAAGTGGCCAAGGATCCCGACCACTGCGAAAGTCATTCCCGCAAAGTAACAGAATGTGTCGCCCACAAAGGCGTTAGATGGATACCTGCAGCACATGAAGGAGCACGGGTCAGAACGGCTTTACCCCAACAAGCTGCAGCACAGCTTCAGCATAAAGAATAAATCACAGTGGGATAAGGAATTTGACTGCCTATTCCTTCTACTTTCTAATGCTGTAAATGTACAGTGACCCCCATGTTCAAGTTTCTTTCTACATATAGTTTCACGTTTTTGCAGTGCTTTCTGGCTTTTTCCAAGAGTGCTGAAGCCACTACTATCCATTTAACTACACTTTCTTTGCACTTATTATTTAAAAAAGGAGTCTTTAAAAATTTATCTCACAGATGTGGGCATTTGCTTGGATCACTGTCTGTATGGAGTTTGCATGTTCCTGTGTTTGTGTGGGTTCCCTCTGGGTGTTCTGGTTTCCTCCCACAGTCCAAAGATGTGCAGGTTAAGTGGGTTAGCTGTGCTAAATTGCCTGTTAGTCTCAGGGGGAGTAGCTAGGATAAATACATGGGGTTATGGGGATAGGGCCTGGGGGATAGGGATAGGGAATTGTGGTCGGTGTGGACTTGATGGGCCAAATAGCCTCCTTCTGCACTGTAGGATTTTATGATACAATGTTGAGCCAGTGACAGTGAAGGAACGGTGATATTTTTCCAATTCAGGGTGGTGTGTGACTTTGGAGAGGAACTTGTAGGTGGTGGCATTCTTTTTGCAAAACACGAACCAAATACATTAACCAACATGATGGCAGAAGAAAGAGGAGATTATACCTTTCCTCAATCAGTTTTGGCAATAATATACACATGCTCTCATGGTCCAATGTTATGGAAAACGAGGAGGTGGAAGGCTGACTGAATTATCATCGAAAGGTACTGTCACACTTCGTGATTGCTTCATCGTGATTCAACAGTCATGAATATGTTTCAGCCACACTGCATCTCAACTCCTTTTTTTTGGGGGGGGGGGCGGGGGTGTGCTGCAAATGGATACCAATGGTTCATCGATTTCAGTATTTTACGAAATTAATAGCATTATTCAAACTTTCTTTACTAACTTTGTTGTCATCTTATATGAATATATCTTCACCATCTGTTACTGGGCACTGCGATAGGTGATTAACTAATACTGATAAAAAGAATGCTTCATAGAGACAGAATGGCCGTCCTTTGAGTAGCTGACATTGTGTTAACGTGGTTAAGACAGGGTCCTCCAGGACTGTATTAATATTTGGATGATCATCCTCCAAGCCACTGCCGTACTTGAGATTCCTTACTGGATTTAATAAATTTATGAATTCAGTGGAATTTTAGGTGCTGGCCACAGTCACATTTCTTCCACTTGTAATTGCCTGCTTCTGTGCTCTAAGTTCAGTGCAGTTTGATATCGGCAATTTTACAAAAAATTCAGAGGTTATTTGGCCCCTTGAACTAGCTCTACCATTTGATATGATCATCACTGGTCTGATTGCTGGCTTCAACTCTACTTTCCTGATGACCTCCTATACCCAGGGATACTCTACATGCCTAAGGAATTGGAAGGACCAAATCCCATCCTGTTGCGTTCGTGGTCACAAGATACAACATTTTGTTTGCAAATGTTTTTGCCCTCCTGCTTCTTTACAATTCCCTTTTGAACTCAGTCTGCTTGCTGGATATTTTAATTATCGCGTACAGACGTAAGCCAAGCCATGCACAGCAAAGAGAAAATAACAGTGCAAATATCAGTGCAGGTGATTCCAGGTAAGTAACAGAAATGTAAAAAGCTGTCGTACCAGTTATGGTACAGCAGTCCTAACGTAGTGAAGAAAAATGGTATCATGAAGTACAAGGAGAATATGTGGTCATCCTTGTAGTCACCTAAAAGAGAAACACCAATTAATATTTAACTCAGATACATGAGTTAGTGCCATTACATGGAACAGATGCAATCACTTGCTTTAACCCTTCTATACAAGTTTGTTTTCCTCCCTAATGCTGTTTGCCAATTCACAGTCTAAAATGTGTCACTTCACTGGCACACAGAAAAGAACCTCTATTATCTAACTTCAGAAAAACACAATTCCTAATATTTGGCCCTGCCCACTGTGGCTACTGACCCATAGGAACACAGCCAGGTCATTCAGCCCCTCGAGCCTGCTCTGCTAACTGGTGCTGTAGTGTAGTTTCCAGTCTGCCTGATAGCCTTGATTAGCTCATACAAATAGATAATCTCTAAATACAGGATAAAAGCAAATTACTCTGGATGCTGGAATCTGAAACCAAAAAGACTGCTTTGACTCGAAACCTCAGCTCTTTTCTCTCCTAACAGATGCTGCCAGACCTGCTGAGATTTTCCAGCATTTTTTCTTTCAGCTCTAAACACAGGCCTTTCTTGACAGGATGTTTCGCCATGTGTGGCCTGGCACAACCAAAATCGCTTTAAAACAAAAAAAAAATCTGGTATCACAGAGGCTACTTGTGGGATCTTTCTGTGCAACATTTGGCTGCTTTGTTTCCTCTGTTATAGTAGTGGCTACACTTCAAAAGTACCTTGTTAGTTGTAAGGCATTTTGGGGACCTGAGGTCATTAAAGGAGTTATATAAAAACCTACTTCATAGCAAAGCTTTTCATTGCCTTGACCAGTTTTCCATCAATTTCTTTTGGCATTTCTCCCTCCGAGTAGTTTGCCGAGCCCGGTTCGTTCCTCGTTCCCCAGCCTGTTTGCTCCATTGTCGGTACTCTTTCAATCGTGGTGCCTCTATCTGCTGAACTGCCCCCCCAAATCCCTCCATTGCACTTCTCACTTCTTCCGTTACTTTGTTCCGTCTCCCACTCGCAACTACACAGACACCCATTCTCCATCACTACCAGCAGATTGCAATCAGGGGTGAGCCAAACGTAGCAGGACCAACTGCAGCATTGTATAGGCTGGGATCAGCTGAGAACACAAATCGGAGATCAAAATGATATAGCTCCACTGCCTTCTTTTTTGCTCATCCCAGTTTAAGTGAAAAATCAGAAACCTGTCACTTGCACACTTCTCAAGACAGCTCAACGCATTGCACCTACACTAAACTCGTTCTTTAAGCCTTGGTTTGGAAGTAATTAAAGCGACAGAAGATTGCAGCTATTCCCATGTAACAAGCTGCTTCATAAATCAAATAATTTATATTTATATAACATTCTTTAAAAGGTCAAGATAAGTCTAAATGCTGGAAATCCAATATAAAACCTTGGAAATGCCCAGAAAGTCTAGCAGTATCTGTGGAAAAAGAAACTATTAACATTTTGGGTTGATGATCTTTCAAAAGAAAGTTTGAACTTTTAAAAATGGCAGCACAGTGCCAAGGTGGTTAGCACTCTGCCTTACATCACCAGGGAACCGGATTCAATTCCAGGCTTGGGTGACTGTCTGTGGGGAATCTGTACGTTCTCCCCGTGTCTGTGTGGGTTTCCTCCAGGTGCTCTGGTTTCTTCCTACAATCTGAAAGATGTGCTGGTTCGGGTGCATGGGCCGTGCTAAATTCTCCCTCAGTGTACGTGACCAGGTGCTGGAGTGTGGCGACTAGGGAATTTTCACAGTAACTTTATTGTAGTGTTGAATGTAAGCAAACTTGTCACTAATAACTAAACTTTCCTTTACATTTTATTTTACATGGATTGTTGCTCCTGAGTGTGAAGAATATTGGTACTGGGGAACATGGCACGCTTTTTTATCTGATCATTTCAACACCAATAATCTTCAAGTTAAGTACACTAGGAGGGCTACATCCCTGCAACCTGAAGAACATCATCAATTTTTCACACCTATCTTCCTTAAAACTTTGCTAAGTGACTTACTAACCTTGTGTCTAGTCATGCACAGCTTCATACTATAACTTCACGTCCACCTGGAGCTGAACTGAGAATGTCCTACCTCACTTTATTTAAGATTTGGATTTATAATTAACTGCACCATGCAATACTAAATTGGGTTACAAGGAACAGAGGCTACTTCTTTCAACTACAGCTTTTTTCAGGTTTTATTTAAGAGAACTAAAAGTTAGCAAGAAATAAAACAACAATAGCCGTAGCAATATACTGCACATTTTGCCTTAGGTATTTCACGGGAATCTATGAAATAAGTTAACCTTTATCCTGTGAATCACCAGTAGACCATGTTTTATATCCAGCTAATGGATTAAAATTCCAGTGTTCAGGCATTTCAAATCCTAAGCCAATAGTTCCCAAGTTACTGAAAAATCACACCCCGTGTTTGCATGAGCTGAACCAAAAAGATACGGACAGGTGTCAGAGCAATGACTTTACCAAAACATTCGACTGGGAGCAGGTAAAGCAACAAAGAAAAACCTAATGTATGAAACAAATTGAAAATGTTGACCCTTCAAGAATGTGAGGCTGCAACATCCAAAGCCCATGGTTAGGTCAACTTACCATTTAATTCGATTAAATTGAAAGTAATGATGGACGTGGCGATCACCAGGGACTGCCCAGCCTCAATGCCATTGATGCCAGCCAGAATGTTGATGGCATTTGTGCAGAACACGGCCAGCATTCCCATATATGCATAATACAGGATTCCTGAAAGGGGAAATAGAAAAAGACAGATAATTACACAGGAAAAATTTTTTGTTTTTTTTTAATTCATTTCTGGGACATGGATGTTGCTGGCTGGCCAGCATTTACTGCCCATCTCTAGCCGTTGTTCAGATGACAATTGAGGAGAGTCAACCACATTGATGTGGTTCTGGAGTCACATGTAGGCCAGAACGGGTAAGGACGACAGATTTCCTTCCCCGAAAGACATTAGTGAGCCAGATGAGTTTCTCCGACAATCGACAATGGTTTCATGATTATCAGCAGATTTCTATTCCCAAATGTTTTTTATTGAATTCAAATCTCATAGTCTGTAATGGGATTCGAACCCAGGCCCCGAGAATGTTAGCTGAGTCTCTGGATTAATAGTCTAGCGATAATACCACTAGGCCATCACCTCCACAAACAGGAAACAGCAGCTGGTTAGTCCATGCATAAGATTTTGTGAAATTGCCTCACTAATTCTGGGTTGTTATGGACATCAACTTAAACATAGCATAGGATCTCGGGAGTACAGATTAGCACCAGAAAATGTCAAAGATAAAACTTATGGAAACGATTTGTTAGTTTTTCACAAACTTGCAAAGCAATAGACATAAGTCAAGCAAACTCCCACTTTGCATTATCCAGGCAGCATCTGTAATAGATAGTCAAGTCCAAGCTTGAGAACTCACCCAAGTCTAAATGGAGGCCCAAAAAAATGCGAAAGGGCTTTGGCACTACGATCATAGTATTGCCAAAGTTGGTAAAGTAGACCATGAGAAGGGGCAGGGACGCCATGGTCGGCAGTAGCAGCTTGTGTCTCCATTGCAAGTTCAAGACGTCGTCAGCGAACCCCAGGAATATCATGCAGCAGATGGCAAGGAGCGCCCCAATCAACTGTACAAACTGATAGAGCACAAATTCAAATAAGATCACAGCACAGAATCAATATTTATACAACGCGTATCCTGTGCTGACTTTCCAATGAAGCTCTTACCTCTCCTTCTTGTGACACACACACACCACAAACTTCCCTGAAAAGGCAATAGGAAAGTATCCTATTGAAACTTACAGGATACTGTGAGGCCTGGATACAGTGGATGTGGAGAGGATGTTTTCACTAATAGGAAAAACTAGAACCAGAGGGCACAACCTCAGGCAGAAGGGACAATTCTTTAAAACAGAGACGAGGAGGAATTTCTTCAGTCAGACAGTGGTGAATCTGTAGAATTCTTTGCTGCAGATGGCCACGGAGGCCAAGTCATTGAGTGTCTTTAAGACAGAGAATAGGTAGGTTCTTGATTAATAAAAGGATCACAGGTTATGGGGAAAAGGCAGGAGAATGGGGATGAGAAAAATATCAGCCATCATTGAATGGTGGAACAGACTCGATGGGCTGAGTGGCCTAATTCTGCTTCTATGTCTTATGGCAGGATCTGTTCACACTGATACTGCCAGATGCCCGAGAAGCCTGCAGGGAGATGCATTCAAGCAATTTAGGTAGCTTGTCTCTGTTTTCAGATTATAAGATTATATAAGATTACTGATGTAGGTAACCTGCTTACTGGATTTACCAGTTTTTAATTGTATTTGTAATGTCAAAGTATTTGTTAGTTCAAGTTGGAATAAGACCGCTCTGCTGCTTGAGTAGTGTCTAGGGAGGTTACACCTGATTTTCAGAAATGGGTCGGTACTGATCTTAAAGTGCTGTGCACAGGGTAACACTATTTGAACTTGTGTAATGAAAGCTGCTGAGGGATACATGAATATTCCATATAGGCAAGGCATTTTTTGAAACAGGGAAGGAGATCACTTACCACATCGTGAGGGAAGCTGGTACATTGCTCCTTCACCCAGCAGTGCAGAAAAGGAACCGGGATGAAACAGAAAAGAATGATGAGGAAGACTACACCACTGATTACTCCCTGGGATTCTGGGCTGTGGGACAAACGAGCAGAAAATACAATGGAATGGAATCACATTTTTAACATTCAACTTTGAACTCAGACATGAAGTTCAAACTTCAGAGTGACCAGGGCTAGCTGCCCAATGTGAAGAAAACTCATATCATACTGCTTCGGGAAATATTGCAGGGTTTTCTTTAATCATATTGATTTATTAGGTTAACAAACCATATGGCTGCCAACGGGGTAAAGTTATCATTTGACTGGTTGCATTTGTGTTTCTGCAGTGAAGTGTCATCTGTAACGCGCTGGCAGCATTTTACACCCAAGTTAGAGAGTTGTAGATTCAAGTCCCATTCCAGAGAATTGAGCACAAAATCAGTACCCAGGGAACACTGCACTGTTGGTGGTGCATCTTTCATTTCAAAAAATCCCTACAAAGCAGGAGGCGGCCATTCGGCCCATCGAGTCTGCACTGACTCTGACAAAGCATCGTACCCAGGCTCACTTCCCCCATCCTAGCCCCATAACTTCACACATCCCACCATAGCTAATTCATCTAACCTACGCATTTTGGAACACTAAGGGGCAATTAGCATGGTCAACCTACCTAACCTACACATCTTTGGACTGCTGGAGGAAACCGGAGCACCCGGAGGAAACCACTGACAGTTGAGCCATTAAACTGAGGCCTGGCCTGCTTTCTCTAGTGGATATAAAAGATCCCACAGCACCACTGAGAAGAGGGGCAGCAGAGTTCTTTCCACTGCCTTGAATAATATCTATCCCTCAGCCAATGTCACAGAGAACAGATTATCTGATCATTAGTTCATTTTAGGAAAAGTGCCTGTCACATTTCCTAAATTACAACAGTGACTATATTTGAAAAATACTTTGGGACATCCCAAGGTTGTGAAATGCACTATATAAATGCAAGTCTTATTTTCCATTGACAACAAGACAAATTTACACCTCGTGTTTTAGCCGCATATAACAATTCACATTAATTTTGGAAAATTTAATGAGGGACTAAACTAATGCTGTCTTGTCTCCATTTGGTCTTGCATACTGCAATTGTTGAGATGTGATTGGGAGTTCCATATTAAGCAATTATATGGTCCAATGAGACACTGAGCGGGATATTCCTCCCCCTCTGTGGTGTGTTTCGCAGCAGCGGAAGGTGGTGCACAGAGCAGCTCACTAGTGGCAGAATCTTATAGTCCCACCATTGTAAACAGAGCTTCCTGTAGAATGCATCTCTTGCTACTGTGACAGGGGTGCATCATATGCGAGGCTGTAAGATTCCACCAGTGTAAACGCCAGCAAGATTTCAGCGTCAAAATCTGAAGCACCCTAATATCAAGCAAATAGTGAACATACTGAACTGGACTGTTTTCAACTATATCAAAGAAGGCCCCGCAGAAGGGCAACATGCAGAAAAGATGCGTGGGTTAACTGGATCGGCCATGTTAAATTGCCCCTTAGTGTCAGGTGGACTAGCTAGGGTAAATGCATGGGGTTATGGGGATAGGGCCTGGGTGGAATTGTGGTCGATGCAGACTTGACAGGCCAAATGGCCTCCTTCTGCACTGTATGATTCTATGCACAAGTTCCAGGGATGAAGCACTTCAGCAACAAAGATAGACCGGATAAATTTGGACTGTTTCCCTTGGAGAGCAGAAGGCCGAGAGGAGATTTGGTAGAGGTGTTTAAAATCATGACGGGTCTGGACAGGATAGATAGGAAGAAACTGTTGCATTCACGAAAGGATCAAGCACAAGAGGGTGCAGATTTAAAGTAATTTGCAAAAGTTGTACGAGGAAAAACTTCCATATAGGTTCAATTGAGGCATTGAAGAGGGAACTAGAATGTTATCTGAAAAGAAAGAACATGCAGAGTTAGAAGGTGGGAGATTGGTAGAAAGTTAATTGTTTTCAGAGAGCAGACACAATGAGCCAAATGGTCTCCTCCACTATAATAATTCTGTCAACTGACACAATCACATTTTGGAACTTGCTACGTTTTCCAAATTTATCAGAACACAAAAGAAATGACAAAGAAATTCAAAAACTCCTACTTAAATATTATAGAAATATTGACTTGCAAAATTAGCGGTAGCCCAGGACCCAAGCTGGCGGCAACAGACTCTTGAAGACCCCATCACCTGTCAGTAAGAATGGGCACCAAGAACTGCTTCATTTGGAATGAGAGTCAGTCACTTTGTACAGAAATGCAACCCATTTTAATAAAGTTCCTTCTGAAATGGAGAAAAATCCATACACGGATTGTATTTATTGCAAAATGAAGCTTTGGCCCCTTTAAATAGTATGTAGAAGAAGAAATTGAACAGAGAAAAGTCAACTGAACATGGACTGGTCACAGTAACACTAATTTTGAAGAGTCATATATCTATTAACCAGGATTGTAATTTGCCAACTCTTTAGAATCACAAACTGTATTCCTATGTCTTGCAAAAGATGATATTTTCCTGTTGCAGTGAGCGTATATTTAACTCTACTTTACTATGAGTGAGCAAACCCCTTACTGCTGATTTCAGAGCGGAACCAATTAGAAGATCAAAAGAAAAATGCTCGAGCCACAGAATACGTCAATGGAATTCACTTTGCTGCAACGGGTTTATGTAAAATGATGCAACAAATTGGCTCACAGGTGTCTAGCTCTCCTGCACACCCAGCAATTAACCCAGCCTGTACAAAATGCGGTCAGTGGGATTATCATTTCTTGCTGCTGGGCAAAGTATGGAGGAGGGCCTTGAGATTATTGTTTGAGAACTGACTTTTGCTTTGCTGCTAAACCTTATGAGGTGGCACAATGGTTAGCACTGTGGCCTCACAGCACCAGGGACCTTGATTCGATCCCTGGCTTCAGTCACTGTCTGTGCAGAGTCAGCATGTTCTCCCCTTGTCCGTCCCCGGGCTTCCTCTGGGTGCTCCGGTCTCCTGCCACAGTCTGAGGCATGTGCTCGTTAGATGCATCAGCCATGCTAAATTCTCCCTCAGTGTACCCGAACAGTGCCGACAAGGAGATTTTCACAGTAACTTCATTGCAGTGTTAATGTGTCTATTTGTGACACAAATACTTAAACTTATTATTGTCATCAAATCACAAAATAAATAAAACCGAACTTGTAAAGATCTGAAGTAAAAACAAAAGACAATGCTTCAAAAGTTCTTCATTGGCTGTAAATGCTTTGGGACATGTGGTAGTCATTAAAAGCATGGTATAAATGTAAAACTTGCCCAGCACTGAGATGCTGATCACTCAAGCCCAGCTCTTCAGGGTGAGACATGTCATTCGTATGCCACACACCAAACTCCTGAATACACTGCACTACAGGGAACTCAATCATGACAGCAGCCTCCCAGGAAGACAGTGGGAACAATGTTCGCAAAACATCCGTGAAGAGATCAAACTTGGGAGATGCTGGCACGTGACCGATCAAATTAGAGAAGGTTCATTTGGCAATGCATATATCAGGAACGTGCAAAGGCAAAGTGAAAGCGTCGGCAGGAGCGCACAAACCTCAGAACAACCCACCTACCCTACCCGTCAAGCACTGTCTGCCCTGTCTGTAGCAGAGCCTGCAGGTCGCACATTGGACTTATCAGCCATCTTAGAACCCACTGGGCTGGAGTAGAAGCAAGTCTATCCTGAGAAAGAAAGATTGAACAAGGGACTTTCTTCCCTTTTAATTCTCTCTCAGCAGGCACACCTGTTTTGCCATACAAACCGGTGTGCAATTCTCCACTGGCACAGAAGGGCATCACAACACAGGTTCCTACCCAGGTCAAGTCTCATCCAGTTGACATGCAGCTGGAGGGACACAGCCCGGGTGCAACCATTATCGCCAATGGTTGGCAAATCCAGGAAACACCTCCCCAGTGCCATTACACGCCCTTTCCCCCTCCCCAGTGCCAGTCCCCCCCTTTCTGGTGCCAGTTCCCCCCTTTCCCCCTCCCCAAAGCCAGCCCCATTTTCCCCCTCCACAGTGCCAGACCCCTTTTCCCCTTCCCTGGTGCCAGTTCCCCCTTTTCCCCTTCCCTGGTGCCAGTTCCCCCTCCCTGGTACCAGTACCTCCTGCCAGTGCCAGTTACCTTCCTTTCCTGATGCCAGTCCCCATTCCCCCCTCTCTGGTGCCAGTCCCCCCTCCCCCCCCATGCCAATCCCTTCCTCAAGATAAGAAGGTGGGGGGGGGGGGGGGGGGCAGTTTAGAACGGAGTTGAGGAGGAACTTTTTCACTCAAAGGGTGGTGAATCTCTGGAATTCTCTGCCCGTTGAAGTGGTGGAAGCTGCCTCGCTAAATATATTTAAGTCACGGGTAGATAGGTTTTTGGTAGACAAGGGAATTAAGGGTTATGGGGAGAAAGCGGGAAAGTGGAACTGAGCCACTTCAGATCAGCCATGATCTTATTGAATGGCGGGGCAGGCTCGAGGGGCTAGATGGCCTACTCCTGCTCCTATTTCTTATGTTCCCCCTCCCCGGTGCCAGTATCCCCTTCCCCCATACCAGTGTTTCCCCCTCCCCCCACTTGCCCCTCCCAGTGTCTCCCCCGGGCTCCCACACTCACATTTGCTGCTTGGAGGTTTTGTTGAGGTCGATGCCATAGAGCCTGGCTGCGATGAAATGCTCCCTGAAGGCGGGGATAAGGACGAGGGTGCCCAGAAAGCCCAGCAAGGAGCAGCTCAGGTTGATGAGCAGAGGGAGGGTCGGCAGCGCCGACATCTGAGAGAGGAAAAGGGAACAAAATTAATTAAACCCCCAGCGCAGGAAGCACCCGCGTCTAAACATCTCCTTACTATCCACTGAGGATTTGCCTACCTGCAAACCCCAGGCCTACCGAATCTCAGAGCAGAGAAAGGCAGCTCTTCCCTCACTCATCCCCAGCCCCGGGTCCGCGCTCAAACCCGGAGACTGGATAGGGCTCAACAAACGACTGCGCATGCCCAGACATCGCCAGCCACGAATGCGCATGCCCAGCCATCGCCAGCCGCAACTACGCATGCTCAGCCACTGCCAACCACGAATGCGCATGCCTAACCACGGCCGGACGCCGCTGCGCATGTCCAACCAGCGCCAGCACCTAATGCGCATGCCCATCCACAACTAGACGCGTCGGCAAGGCGACAAATTTTGCGCATGTGCAAATACAACGTAGTCCAGCAGCATGCTGGGAGTTGTAGTCTTTCCCCTCAGCCAGGTGAGCATGTCTTTCACCTATCTCTTTCTCTCTCTTTCATATTTGAATAATGTTCTCTCACCTGTTCAGCTAAGCTTTCAGCAAATCCTTCTGCTATTGGATACATTTAAAGAAAATTTTCTTTTATCTATTTTCCTGCTCCTCCCCCCTTTGTACAGCACAATAAGATGTTTTCTGTCCAATTTGATTTGTTGTTGCTAAGTATATTTAGATGGGTATCTCTCTCTCTCAGGTGTCTGAACAGGACAAACACAAAGCCTCTTCTGGGGATTAAGGGTTATGGGGAGAGGGCGGGAAAGTGGAACTGAGCCACGACAGATCAGCCATGATCTTATTGAATGGCAGGGCAGGCTCGAAGGGCTGGATGGCCTACTCCTGCTCCTATTTCTTATTTCTTATGTTCTTTGCTAGACCTTATTGGCGACATGGTGGCATAGTGGTTAGCACTGCTGCTGCACAGCGCCAGGGACTCGGTTCAATTCCAGCCTCAGGTGACTGTCTGTGTGGAGTTTGCATGTTTTCCCTGTGTTTGCATGGGTTAGGTTGATTGGCCTAAATTAGCTCCTTAGTGTCATGGGGTTGTGGACAAATTCACAACTTCCATTTCTTACAGTTAAAATTGGAGAAGCTTGAAGACACCAGTATTAAACCTGGTCCATTCTGAATCCCCCCTCCCAGTCCTTTACTCAGTTCCAACTAAGTATCATACAAACTTGTTGCCTTATTTGACCTAGGGCCGAACTTCAGTCCTGGTCCTGCCCATCATCACAAAATTGCTTATCTCCTCCATCTCTATCCCCCCTCCACTGAAATCCTTATCTGCACTTTGACATCTGCAAACATGGCCCTTCCAATGTCATTCCTGTCAGCCTTCCATACTCCACCACACAAACGCCCAACTCATCCAAGACTAAACAACCCGTATCCTGTGCAACACAATACTGCATAGCCATTAAAACAATCCCATCTGCCCTATATTGACTCCCTATCCCCAAAACAGTGAATTTATTAACTTCCCATCACATCCTCTTCTGCAGCCTCTATCTTGTATTCTTCTTTTATTCTTTAGTACTCAGACTCTGACCTTTTCTGTATTACTCTTCTGTTTACCCCATCGTTCCTTTTAGAGTGAAGGGCAAGGCTGATAGAAGTAGGGAATCCTGGATGACTCAGGTATTGAAGTCCTTGTCAAGGAGAAGAATTAAAGAATCCCTACAGTGCAGAAGAAGGCCATTCAGAACATCGAGTCCGCACCGACCACAATCCCACCCAGGCCCTATTCCCATAACACCATATATTTACCCTGCCAGTCCAACTGACACTAGGGGCAATTTAGTATGGCCAATCAACCTAACCCACACATCTTTGGACTGTGGGAGGAAACCGGAGCACCCGGAGGAAACCTATGCGGACATGGGCAGAATGTGCAAACTCCACACCGACAGTGACCTGAGGCTGGAATTGAAACCTGGACCCTTGCGCTGTGAGGCAGCAGTGCTAACCACTGTGCCACCATGCCTGCAACTAATGCAGCTAACCATCACGCCTTTCGGACTGTGGGAAGAAACCAGAGCACCCGGAGGAAACCCACACAAACACATGGAGAATGTGCAGATTCCGCATAGACAGTGACCAAAGCCAAGAATCAAACTGGGGCTCTTGGCACTGCGAGGCAGCAGTGCTAACCATTGTGCCATTGTAGTGTCTTGTATAAGTTCAGCATAATCTCCTTGTTCTTGTACTCTATGCTGCTATTAATAAAGTCCAGGATACTGCATGCTTTATTAGGATAGTAACAGCAAAAACTGTGGTCCAAACACTGTTTTCTTGGTTGCAAAGTACTTCAGATATCCTGAGGAGCAGAGAAGATGAGTGTGAGCAAAGATTTAATTGAAGTGAGATGGAGATATCTCAGGGGAAAAGGGAGTGCTTGTGTGAGCAGGCTTCTCCAACTTGAGAACTTTACTATATAACAGATGGATTGGATCTTGGTGGACTGTTGCAAAGAAATACTTACAGTTTTTATAATACCATTCAGGTTTTCTGGAATTCCCTCAACATTTAACAGCCAATTACTTTTGAAATTTAACAGCCAATTACTTGTGACCACAATTCGGTTACGTTCACCTTAGTGATGGAAAGGGATAGGCATGAACCTCGGGCCAGTGGTTTTAGCTGGGGGAAGGGTAATTATGAGGCTATTAGGAGAGAATTAGGAAACATAGGTTGGACTAGGAGATTACAGGGATTGGGAACGTCCGAAATGTGGAGTTTTTTCAAGGAGCAGCTACTGCGAGTCTGTGATAGGTATGTCCCTGTCAGGCAAGGTGGAATTGGTAAGGCTAGGGAACCGTGGTGCACCAAAAAAGTTGATTCGCTGGTTAAAAAGAAAAAGGAGGCTTATGTTCGGATGAGACGTGAGCACTCGGATAGTGCACTAGAGAGCTTTAGATTGGCTAGGAGGGAGTTGAAGAGTGAGCTAAGAAGGGCTATAAGAGGACATGAGAAGACTTTGGCTGATAGGGTTAAGGAGAATCCTAAGGCGTTCTATAGGTATGTCAAGAACAGAAGGTTGGTTAGGGCAAGGTTAGGGCCAGTTATAGACGGCAGAGGGAAGTTATGTGTGGAACCGGAGGAGATTGGTGAAGCATTGAACCAATATTTCTCTTCGGTGTTCACGCAGGGGGACATGGATATAGCTGAGGAGGACACTGGGTTGCAGGGGAGTAGAATTGACAGTGTTACAGTTGATAAGGAGGATGTGCTGGATATTCTGGAGGGTCTGAAAATAGATAAGTCCCCTGGTCCGGATGGGATTTACCCCAGGATTCTCTGGGAGGCAAGAGAAGTGATTGCAGATCTGGCTCTGATCTTCAGGTCGTCGTTGGCCTCTGGTATAGTACCAGATGATTGAAGGTTAGCGAATGTTGTCCCATTGTTTAAGAAGGGGAACAGAGACTTCCCCGGGAATTATAGACCGGTGAGTCTCACTTCTGTTGTGGGCAAGGTTTTGGAAAAAATTATTAGGGATAGGATTTATAGTTATTTGGAGAGTAATGAGTTGATTGGAGATAGTCAGCATGGTTTTGTGGCGGGTAGGTCGTGCCTTACTAACCTTATTGAGTTTTTTGAGAAAGTGACCAAAGAGGTGGATGGGGGTAAGGCAGTGGACGTGGTGTATATGGATTTTAGTAAGGCGTTTGATAAGGTTCACCATGGTAGGCTTCTGCACAAAATGCAGATGTATGGGATTGGGGGTGATCTAGGGAACTGGATTAGGAATTGGCTAGCGGATAGGAGACAGAGGGTAGTGGTTGACGGTAAATATTCATCATGGAGTTCGGTTACAAGTGGTGAGCCTCAGGGATCTGTGTTGGGGCCACTGCTGTTTGTGATTTTTATTAATGATCTGGATGAGGGTATAGTTGGGTGGATCAGTAAATTTGCTGATGACACCAAAGTCGGAGGTGTGGTAGATAGTGAGGAAGGGTGTCATAGTTTGCAGGAAGACTTAGACAGGTTGCAGAGCTGGGCCGAGAGGTGGCGGATGGAGTTTAATGCAGAGAAATGTGAGGTAATTCACTTTGGTAGGAATAACAGATGTGTTGAGTATAGGGCTAACGGGAAGACTTTGAATAGTGTGGAGGAGCAGAGGGATCTAGGTGTATGTGTACATAGATCCCTGAAAGTTGGGCATCAAGTAGATAAGGTTGTTAAGAAGGCATACAGTATCTTGGCGTTATTGGTAGGGGGATTGAATTTAGGAGTCGTAGCGTTATGTTGCAACTGTACACAACTCTGGTGCGGCCGCACTTGGAGTATTGTGTGCAGTTCTGGTCCCCACATTACAGGAAGGATGTGGAGGCTTTGGAGAGGGTGCAGAGGAGGTTTACCAGGATGTTGCCTGGTATGGAGGGGAGATTATGAGGAGAGGCTGAGGGATTTGGGGTTGTTTTCGCTGGAAAGAAGGCGGCTAAGAGGGGATCTTATTGAAACATATAAGATGATTAGAGGTTTAGATAGGGTGGATAGTGATAGCCTTTTTCCTCTGATGGAAAAATCTAGCACGAGGGGGCATGGCTTTAAACTAAGGGGGGGTAGTTATAGGACAGATGTCAGGGGTAGGTTCTTTACCCAGAGGGTGGTGAGGGATTGGAATGCCCTGCCTGCTGCAGTTGTAAATGCGCCTAGTTTGGGGGCATTTAAGAGGTCTGTGGATAGGTTTATGGACGAAAAGGGATTGGTTTAGGTTAGTGGGTCATTGTTGTTGTTTTTTTTTTAACTGGTCGGCGCAACATCGTGGGCCGAAGGGCCTGTTCTGCGCTGTAATGTTCTATGTTCTATGAAATGTAGTCCCTGGTGTATGGTTTCAGGAGTATACTTGCAAAGATGTTGAAGATGCACTTCAGATTATAACACACAGCTGAAAGAATGGTTCTATTGTCCATGAACACAAATAAGCCCCAAAGCACTGAACAGTAAAACCAACATAGCTGTAGATTCATATCAGAATTGTCTCAGTATTGAATGTGATATTTCACATATAACAACAAATCAAGATCAGCCATTCTCATTCTCAGAGGCAAAGTGGTATTGTCACTGGACCAGAGATCCAGAGTTTGCTTTGAACATATGAGTTCAAATCCCACCTTGGCAGATGGCAAAATTGAAATTCAATAAAAGTTTGTAATTAAAAAGTCTAATGATGACCAAGAAACCATTGTCGTAAAAATCCATCTAGTTCACTAATGTCCTTTAGAGAAGGAAATCTGCCATCCTTACCTGGTCTGGCCTACATGTGACTTCAGATCCACAGCAATGTGGTTGACTCTTAAATGCCCTCTGAAATGGCCTAATGAGCCACTCAGTTCAAAGGCAATTAAAGATGGGCAATAAATGCTGAGCACAGCCAGCGATGCCCACATCCCCTGAATGAATTAGAAAAAAATACATCTGCTTGAAATTGCTGACTTTTCAAGAAAGAAGGAAAAAAATAACAATGGCTTCGGTATGACTTCCAGGCACTAGACTGATGTTAAAATTGGCAATAACGCGATAACGTCTGATTTGTAGCCCAAACAAATGAGACAGCAGCAGAACAAAGAGGGACGAATGTTGATCAAAGAGAAAATGATAATTTGTTGCATCAAATCTTAATACAATGCCCGATCTAAGTGAAAAAGCATGAATCCCATATAACAAAACACTGGTCAGTGCCAAGCTTGTCTTTATGTAATGAAATTTTCACCTTTGTGAATTTGAAACATTAACATGTAATCAAGATATCCTTCAGGTGAAACAGCAAAAGCTAAAGTTCACCCATTCATAAAAGCACAGTATTGTCTGAATTGCTATTGAATAAGCATCAATTGTTGTTCACGCCTGAAAAACACTAAAGAAATGGAAGTGAATTTTCAACAAACAAAACCCATGAGGACCTAAGTAAACTTGCGATCTCTCACAAAGTGTCACAAGGTGCAAACTAAATGAACTGTTTCCAAACAAAGCAGGCTGAAGGATACAAGGCAATGAATATTTGAGAATGCAGTGTAACAAATCTCACAATAGCAGGTTAAAGTCAAATAGATTTATTTGGTAACACAAACTTTTGGAGCGCTGTCCCTAAGGAGCAGCACTTTGAAAGATCGTGCCATCAAATAAACCTGTTCGAACTTATATTGGTATCGTGGGACTTCTTACTGTGCCCACCCCAGCCCAACACCGACATCTCCACATCATAAGTCTGCAGTGACAGTAGGGCAATGTGTAGACACAACAAACCTGTGCAGTGAGAGAGAACTAATACTTTGATGGCACTTCAGCAGTAAAGATGTCCTGGAATAGACTGCCTAATTAAAGTTTTGGAGGTATCATTGCTGATCTCAAGTTTAAATACATTTATCAGGTAAACTGGTAGCTAGGAGGAAATGACTGTGATTCTCAGTGGAAGAGGGACTGTGATTAAACACACGGTCTGGAGGTGGCAGTGATCCACAGATGTAGAAGTCATACAGTCCAATATTTGTAGATCTTTTGGACAAGTAGTCATTTCAGGTGTTTATTAAAGAAGAGATCAATGAAAGCGAATAGCGAAAGAACAAAAACCAATCACAACAAAAACGTATATTTCTAAAGCACCTTTTGCATAATTAAATATCCCAAGGTACTTCACAGGAGCATTATTAAAATACGACATTGAACTACGTAAGGACACATTAAGTCAGATGACCAAATGCTTGGTCAAAGAGGTTACTGTAATGTCCCAATGGCACGGTGGCACAGTGGTTAGCACTGCTGACTCACAGTGCCAGGGGCCCGGGTTCAATTCCCGACATGGGTCACTGTCAGTGTGGAGTCTGCATGATCTCCCCGTGTCTGTGTGGGTTTCCTCCCACAGTCCAAAAGACGTGCTGGCTAGGTGCATTGGCCGTGCTAAATTCTCCCTCAGTAAACACAAACAGGCACTGGAGTGTGGTGACTAGGGAATTTTCACAGTAAATTGATTGGCGTGATAATGTAAGCCTACTTGTGAGATTAATAAATAAACACTAAACTATGTTAGTTATTGTGGATTTTAAACAAAAAGAAAAAAAATGTGGTTTTCACATGTAGATTCAAAATAACAACAACAAATTTATTGTAGGAGATATTGCCTGTGCAGAATAGAAAATGAAATTAAGCGGGAGTTTGTGTAACACCCCAATGACATCACCATTAAAACATATGACTGGCTGTTAAAGCAATCAGGCAACCACTTAAATATATAATGTAAGTTTAAGCAGTGAAGGAAAGTGAGGTAGAAAGGCAGAGAGGTGCCGGGAAAGTATTCCAGAGTTTGGAGCCAAGGCAACTGAAGCTGTGACCACCAATCACAGAGCAATTAAACTCAGGCGTGCTTGAGACCAGAGTTAGAGAAGCACAGATATCTCAGAGAATTGTGGGGTTAGGTTTAATTTGCAACTAGTTTCCTCTTGGGCAGAAAGAGCTTCTCAGGTAGTCTTACTTCAATGCTGTTCCCTGAGGCCATGCCAAATTCTCCTTATGAATATACCATATTATTTCATCCCAATGCAGGTATTACAGCTGTAGCACAGGAGTTCACTTTTTCCTGATATCTAATTCTGCTTCCAGTTCTTCAATTTCCTTCAAGAAAGCTTTTTTCTTTGAGACAGATACCAAGCTCTGCTGTCCTTTTTGCTCCACCTCAAATACTGCAGTGAGTTCCATGGTTATATTGTCAATCTTCTCTTCAATATCTTCCAGATCCAGTTCTGCTTTGGATTCAAAGCAATCTCTGCATGAACAAATATGATGTTAATTTTAACAGCAGCAATGCATTTCATTTTTAGTACATATTTGCGAAGCTAATTATCTCGTGAGTCTTCTGATTATGTCACAGGATAACAACATGAAAATTCTTATTATGTTTGTCCGAAATTACTTCATTCGAACAACTGATTTTTCTCTACATCCTAGCTATGACTGCAACATGACACTCTGCACTCTCTCCTTTCCTTCTTCTCTATGTAACATAGAAACACAGAAGATAGGAGCAGGAGGAGGCCATTTGGCCCTTCGAACCTACTCTGCCATACATCACAATCATGGCTGATTGTCAAACTCAATAACCTAATCTTGCTTTCTCCCCATAACCTTTGATCCCATTTGCCCCAAGTGCTATATCCAGCTGCCTCTTGAATACATTCAATGTTTTGGCATCAACTACTTCCTGTGGTAATGAACTCCACAGGCTCATCACTCTTTGGATGAAGAAATATCTCCTCATCTCTGTCCTAAATGGTCTAGTCTGAATCCTCAGACTGTGACCCCTGGCTCTGGACTCCCACACAACGAAATATCATAACAATTTATGTTTACATTGTACTAAATTACTTGTTGTAAGAATATCCATTGAATAAAGAAATGCTGAATGTTTACCTGTACAGCTTAATATTAATGTCTGAACACATAATACAGTGATTCCATAGGGTATATACAGCTTTAAAGGAACAGGACAGAGTGTTAGTGAGTGCAGTAACACCTTACCCATTGTTATCCTGTTTTTCTTTCTGGCTCTGCAGATGTTCAATTATTTTTTCAGCTCGCTGCTGTTTCGCGGATGTTATGGTTGTGTTGTTTCTCCCAGCTCCTGTGTGCTGCTGCAGGTTATAAAAAATATGCTTGATTGTACATTTAGCAAGTCACACATTCCCTTGTTGGAGACGCTGATATACGAATCCGACACGAGTGCCGTCAGATTAATTTACAAAAGTTTTCAGGAGGCTCTCTCTTCTGCACGATGACCATTTGCTGTTGCCTCCACAAATACTATTACCTCTGTGAAGCTTTTGATTCTTGGAATTCAAATGTGAAAAATATATCCCCGGTTCGCCACGCTATTCACAGAACAACATCTCATGTTCTCAATTAAGACTTCAGAAAACATAAAAAGACTACAAAGGATGGCCACTCAAGGGGCACCTGACTTCTCTTGTGGATTGAAATGTTCCTGTCTCGAGAGGGAACAAAAGGAACTTTTCGGACTGAGGTTGATGCAATGCCTTTTCTTTAAAACTAATTCAAAAGGGTAATTTCAAATTGAATGGGTCCTTCAAATAAAAGGAGTCTAGCTGTCTCAAACTCTCAAAATATTAAAGTTATCACTCAAATTAATGTGGGTTGTACGATGGCACAGTGGTTAGCACTGCTGCCTCACAGCGCCAGGGATTGGGGTCCGATTCCTGGCTTGGGTAATTGTCTGTGTGAAGTTTGCACGTTCTGCCCGCATCTGCGTGGGTTTCCCCTGGATACTTTGGTTTCCTCCCACGGTTCGAAAGACGTGCTGGTTAGGTGTATTGGCTATGCTAAATTCTCCCTCAGTGTACCCCAACAGGCACCGGAGTGTGGCGACTGGGGATTTTCACAGTAATTTCATCGCAGTGTTAACATAAGTCTATTTATGACACTAATAATCAAACTAAAAAATATATAATCAAACTGGTCATCCACCTTATTTGGAAAAGGACTTTGGATTTGTAACGGGTTGGTCACGTGGTGAGACAGCACAAGTCAGGAGTGTGATGGAACACTCTCCCACTTGCTTGGATGAGTGCAGCTCCAAACAACACAAGAAAACCATCCAGAACAAAACCTTCCAAACTCACTACCACTACCATCTACAAGAAGGGCAGCAGATACCTGGAAACTCTGTCACCTGGAAGTTCACCTTCAAGTCACTCACCATCATGACTTCCTTTAGTTCACTTATTGGTTCACAACTTAGTTATTTTATTGTCACTGGGTCAAAATCGTGAAACTTCCTCTCCAACACACAGTATGTGTACCTACACCTCTTGGACAATGGTAGTTCATGAAGGCAGTTCTCAACCCCCTTCTCAAGGGCAATTAGGGTGTGCAATAAGTACTGGCTTTGTGAGTGACACCCACATCCCACAAATGGCTAAAAATAATTATTAGAAGTCTTGCAGCTTGCTGAGTCTGCTTAAACAATCTTCACTTCAACTAAAAGCATCCATTAATCTAAGAAACTACAGGCCTGCCATGAAAGACACAGAGAGAGAGAGAGAGAGACTGAGACAATTATGCTTTGCAATTGTATTTTTTTTCTCTTCAGCTGTATCCATTTGTACAAGTGTTAGTTTGCGAGTTTTTAATCCTCCTGGACTAGTAAACTCCCAAAAAAGCTTGCTGCTGGAATTATTTAAATTGGAACAAGCATTCTGCTGTAATATACACACCTCACATACAAAACCCACTGGTTGTAGACAGTAAGAAAATGCAATCCTTTTCTGTGACAAATTGTTTATTTAACTCCGAACAGGGATATTTGTGGGATCTTGTGATGTGAAAAATATCTGCCATCCTAATAGACAGTGCATTTCTAAATAATTCCTAACATATAAAGGACTTTATAATGTTTCTGAGATGAAAGATTCTCTTTAAATACAAATCTTTCTTCCTTTACTCTAAATTCTTTAGACGATTGTAGAGTTCTGAATTTCTCTAAAGGAAGGGTGCAATCAAACAAGTCTAGCTGTTGAATTATATAATTTGGAATGAAAAAAAAATCATTACCTCTGCAAATAATGCCAATGTTTTCGGATCCTTCAGCTTAACGTTCAGTAAATCCGAAATTGCATCAGTGTAGATTTCTGGGTGGAGATCTTTTTGGAATAACTTGTCCACAGTGGAAATCTTTGGCTCAATTGCATTGCTGGCAGGAGGAATTTGGAATCTGATGAAGAACATATCTTCAAACAAGGCCTTTAACGCCTGGAATTAGAACAGAATAACCAGCTTGTAATGACTTCAACAAGCCCCATGAGGTTGGCCTCTTAGAGTATGAGCTCCTTGATTGAGGTAATGATTGCCTGCCCAATCAGGGAGTCTCACCTGTGCATATATTTCGGAGTGTCAGGTCCATCAGGTACAAAGACAGAATCCGTAGTGTCAGGTCTACTGACACTTCGGATTCTGTCTTTGTACTTGAAGGTATTGTCACTGGACTAGTAATCCAGAGACCCAAGGTAATGGTCTGAGGACCCAGATTCGAATCCCATCGTGGCAGATTGAAATTTCAATTCAATAAAAATCTGGAATTAAAAGTCTAATGATTGTGAAACCATTGTCAATTGTTTAAAAACCCATCTGGTTCACTAATGTCCTTTAGGGAAGGAAATCTTTTGCCCTTAACTGGTCAGGCAACTCCAGAGCCACAGCAATGTGGTTGACTCTCAACTGCCCTCTGAAATGGCCTTGTGACATACACAGTTCAAGGGATGGGCAATAAATGGCTGGTGTTGGCAGCAATGCTCACATCCCATGAACAAATAAAAAAAAGTTTGTAAATAAAGGGAAACTGGTGAAGGGACATTGGCCTCTTAGGTGTTACTTCACAGCTGTTTCCAGATACGGCAATTAAGTGGTTGCCATTACTCTCTAGTGCGTGTTTAGTCTGTACAGAATTTAATTGTGTCGCTACAATACTGCACAGCATTACCTGGTGAAACAGCCTGAGAAACAGAGGATTGGAGTCATTGCTTAGCTCGTCCGCCGCAAGGTGAGACAAACAGTGGACCAGGAGGAGGGAGAAGTCACCCACAGAAGCCAGTCGTTGCCGTCGAATAAATAGTGCTTTCCCAGGATACTGCAGTAAAAAAGCTTTGCACATTACTGAATGGCCCTTAAAGCTACAATATCAAAGTTAAAACTGTTTCCACTTTGTATAAAACTGATGACAAACAGACAGAACGCTTATTTTCTTTGTGCCCATACTTTGTGAGGCTAATCAGCCTGGGACCCAATTTGGACTGAGTGATCACTGGAAGAAGAAAAAAATGTTCAGCGTTACCTTTGAGTCAGCCTCAGAACAAATGGTCCTGCAGCAGCAACATGGCTGCTTCTCATATTTCTACACCAACCATTCATAATCAGCCAATCTGTGCGAGGGTGCCAATTTGAGGACACAGCCCACAGTACAATTCCTGCTAAGGTCAGCACAGTGACACAGTGGTTAGCACTGCTGCCCCACAATTCCAGGGACCCAGGTTCAATTTTGGCCTTGGGTGACTGTCTGTGTGGAGTTTGCACAATTTCCCTCCGTGTTTGCATGAGTTTCTTCCGGGTGCCCCTGTTTCCTCCCCCAGACCAAGAAGATGCAGGTTAGGTTAATTGGCCATGCTAAATTTTCCCCTTAGTGTCCCAAGATAGAAAGGTTTGGGGGAATTAACAGAATAAATACGCAGGGTTACAGGATGAGCCTAGGTAAGAGACAGTGCAGACCCGATGAGCCCTTCTGCACTGTAGGGATTCTTTGATTCTGTGCGTATCAATGGATAGTTCAAATGGCATCTCACAATCAGCAATAAAAGACTGGTTTGTTTTTTCCTGTGTTAGATTGAAACTCTGGTCTTAGTACTGAACTAATTCTGGCAAAAATGTATTCTCTCCATTTAGAAAAATGTTAACTAGTATAATCTTGCCTATCAGAGAATCTTCATCATTATACGAGATTGCTCCAAGCAGCAACTTTGATGACAGATTTTTGCCAAGTATTTACAGGTAGGGGTGCTTTTTATTTTAATTATTATTCTGGGGAGAGGGCTTACTGTAAATAACAATACTTCTTGCACAACTAGAGTCTCTTCTTGAAGCATTTCTCTAACCCTAGCTGTGATTGTAACACTACATTCTGCACTCTCTCCTTTCCTTCTCTATGTATGGTATGCTTTGTCTGTATAATGTGCAAGAAACAATACTCTTCACTGTATGTTAATACATGTGACCATAACAAATCAAATCAAAATCAAATGATGAATTCACATTTGCTGGGTTGGCTTGCGTGTATCGATTGTGGCCTGCAACATTTGTGGGCCTTGATTTTAATGGAATTTTATCTCCCAGTTCTCTGGTGGTGAACCCATTGGAAATTTTTGGGGTCAGTTGGAAATAACTTCAGTTCTCCAAGGAACAGTGGGTGCTGGAGTTACTAAGGGCTATTTCCGTGCCCACCTGTTCGATCTCCATGCCCACCTGCCCCATGCCACCACAAACTCTGCTGTCTTACCACCACTGAATAGAATTCTGGGCGGCGCGGCAGCACAGTGGTTAGCAATGCTGCTTCACAGCTCCAGGGACCTGGGCTCGATTCCTGGCTTGGGCCACTGTCTGTGTGGAATTTGCACATTCTCCTCATGTCTCCGTGGGTTTCCTCTGGGTGCTCTGGTTTCCTCCCACAATCCAAAGATGTGCGGGTTAAGTTGATTGGCCATGCTAAAAATTGCCCCTTAGAGCCCTGAGATGCGTAGGTTCGAGGGATTAGCGGGTAAGTATGTAGGGATATAGGGGTAGGGCCCGGGTGGGATTGTGGTCGGTGCAGACTCGATGGGCAAATGGCCTCTTTCTGCATTGTAGGGTGCTAGGATTCTACGAATTGGCCCAGGTCCACTTCCCGACATCTGAAACATGCGCATTAGCTGCAAGAATATACAGTTCTGCCATCTGGGATGAATGCTGATCCTCCATTTGGACACGAGTCCATCCCTGCAACCTGGTTCATTTGGGTTCACCTGGAGGCTTGTGCAGAGTCGACAGATTGGGCTCCAACTGAGTCAGGGCAAACATTTCTGTTTTTTCTCAAAGTGTTAACTAGGGTGGGAAAGTTGGGTGTAGCCCGCCCGCCAACTGCACTGCCAGATTTTGCCACCAAATTTACAAACACTTTGAAAACAAAACCCAGGAGGCGAGAGCCATGATGTCATGCTGGTAGGGTGGACTCGAACCACCCTACGAACAACCCCCTCCACAGGAAACCCACCTATCATGGACATGGACTCCCCCCTCCCCCACAGACATGGATTCCAGCCTAGACATGGAACCCTCCATCTCTCCCACCTCCCCATGGAAGCCCCCCTCCATCCTCTTCTCACTCTTGGCACTGTGAGCAGTTTCAGGGGCAGTACCAGCATATTGCCCAGGCATTATCTTCTCCCTCGGGGGCTGTAATTACCTATGCGCCCCCAGCGGGTTCTGTCTGACCGTTCCCTGATTTTCAAAACCTGTCATGAACTGCGCTGGTGTAACTCATGGGGAATTGGGCGGGGGGGGAGTTTTCCTACTTGCAGAATGTTACAATGAGGAGGTTTGCTAATCGTATTTAATACTACACTGTGATGTCGCTGGTGGTGGGTGGGGAGAATGAAATCATCCAGAGGGGAAATCCCGCTGGCATAAATGCTGCTTTGGAACTCCTGTTCGATTCTGCACCCCCTCCGCCACTCCGCCTGCTGAAAACAAGAGTAGAAAATCAACCCCCCACCCCCCCTATGAAGTGGGAACCCCCAGTGTAGCAAGTCCAGATCCTTGGCTCAACTCTGACTCTGACCCTTGACCCCATTGACCTTATAAGAGATGGGTGAAGGGTCACCAGTCATCCCTGCCCAATTCATGTTGGTAGAAGAATAAGTTACGATGAGTTACATACCTGATAAAAGAAGGAATTGCGGAAAGCATTGTGTGTGTAATTGTTAGTCGGCAAACTGGAGGCAAGAAGCAGATTGATCTCTGGAGCCTATAGAGAAATGTGAAAATGTAACAGCTCAAGATGATTAAGGCAACACTAACCTAACTTGCCAGGCAAAAGCCTCATAGCAGAATGCAAACACCACCCAATGTTGTTCCACTCTTCAACAGGGTGTAAGAGCAGCATTGTTAGGGGATAGGGTCTCAGTGGGACTGTGATCAGTGCAGACTTGATGGGCTGAATGGCTTCCTTCTGTATTGTAGGATTCTATGATTCCATGTTCTAATATAATGAAGGACGTATTTCTAACTCTCCCTTTTGCTCTTCTGGTGATGTTCCTCAGTCTATAACCCCCTTCATACTGATTCTTCAACCAAAGTAATCAATCTCTCAGCACCTTCTAAACCTGCGACCCCACCACATGGAGAGACGGTGGCAGCATGGGAACACCACCATCTGGAAGCACCCTTCCAAGCCACACATCATCCTGACTTGGAAATACATCATGGTTCCTTTAGTACCGTGGGGTCAAAATCCTGAAACTTCCTTCCCAACAACTGTGTGTGTGTGTGTGTGTGTGTGTGTGTGTGTGTGTGTGTGTGTGTGTGTGTGTGTGTACATTGATACCACACGGACCGCAGTGATTCAAGAAATTGGCTCATCACCACTTTCTCAAGAGTAATTGGCGGTGGGTTATAAATGCTGACCTAGATAGTGATGCCCACAACCCATGAACAAATAAAAAAATTACCCCTTTCACTGTATAAAGAAGTATGATTAAACCTCCTCTTAGTTGCCTCTGCTTCAGCAAAGAAAAACCCCACCACCAGCATAGAAGAAAGACTGAGGAAGACATTTCATATTTGAGATCTTAGGAAGAAATGAGTGTGAGTAAAATAGAGGATGATGAATCTTGACATTTAGACAATGCATGTGCAGATTCTAGTTCCAGACTTTTCCTCCACAATCCACAGGAAACTCTCACGTTGATCGATCTTTTCACCAGTTGGGCCACGAAGATTCCAAAACGATAGGTGACGAGCTCGGACACCGAAAGCTTCTCCAGAGGCAGTGGCACCAGCTTTCCTTCACATGTCCACTGGGCATCCATAATGTCTATGTATGGCGTGTCTGCTTCTGTAACGAGACAGTATCTCATTTCAACTCACGAAAGCATCAGAACAATAAATGTTTTCATCAGGAAGCTCACAAGTTCTAACCACCGCCCCTTGACATTTAATGGTGTAACCATCACTGAGTCCCCCATTGTCAACATCTTTGGGGTTACCATTGACCAGAAACTCAACTGGACTCACCACATAAACACAGTGTCTACAAGAGCAGGTCAGAGGCTAAGAATACTGCAGCGAGTAACTCATCTCCTGATTCCCCAAAACCTATCGACCAACTACAAGGCACAAGTCAGGAATATAATGGAATACTCCCCACTTGCTGGTTGGGCGCAGCTCCCACAACACTCAAGAAACTTGACACCACCCAAGACAAAGCAGTCCACTTGATTGGCATCACATCCACAAACATCCACTCCCTCCACCACTGCCACTCAGTAGCAGCAGTGTGTACTATCTACAAGATGCACTGTAGCAATTCACCAAAGATCCTTAAGCAGTACCTTCCAAACCCACAACCACTTCCATCTAGAACAACAAGGGCAGCAGATACATGGGAACACCACCATCTTCAAACCACTCATCATTCTGAGTTGGAAATATGTCACCGTTCCTTCACAATCGCTGGATCAAAATCCTGGAATTTCTTCCCTAACGGCATTGTGGGTCAACCCACAGCACATGGACTGCAGCGATTCAAGAAGGCAGCTCACTACCACCTTCTCAAGGGCAACTAGGGATGGACAATAAATGCTGGCCAGCCAGTGATGCCCATGTCTCACGAATGAAAGAAAAAAAGCTCAAGATCAACATTTTTCGCTTGTGCAGATAATCAGTTTAATTCTATAGTTTCACAATTTTATCTGGATTGTTGATTTATTAAGCCAATGCACCTTGAGATTTGATTTCTGCTTGACTTGTATTCTGTTGATTGTCTTTCTCCTGTAGAAATTCCTTTGTTTCTGGATTTGCTGTCAGCTGTTGATTTATTTCCTTAAGGAGTTTGAAGAGTGGCGATTGTGGCAGCAGGTTGGCCTTCTCTTTCTCTGCAAGAACAAAGAGATGAACTTAGCAGAAACCCTGATCCTTTGAAATCCCCATCTTGCTCTTCAGATGGGCCAGGCAGTTCAGTCGAACGCAGATTTATTCAGACAGACTAAGCTTTACCTTTGATCTTTTTCTCAGTCAGTATGTTCTTTTGGATGGAATGTCTCACAGCCCCAACACTGACTTCACATTTAACATGTGCCATACTGCATACGGGCCATTGCATTGTGTTTCCATTTCTTTATGTTAAAGACACCGTAGGGTGCATTCATTCCTCAGAATAGACGTAGACAACACTGGTATGTTGAATTTCTTTTATTGAGCAGAATTTAAAATTAACACGTTATAGAAAGTGAAAAAACAGGTTTACTAGAGAGAGAGAGATACCAGCAGACTTGACCCAAACCTTATACTGAATACATATAGCTGTACCCAGAATTATAACTTTGCCGTTATCTGTGTTATGAAATAACTTGGTATAAGCGGTCTCTAACTTTCATAAACAATTTGCAGCTGTGGTCATGAAGGCATTTGTTTTGGCTTATGAAAAGCCTGTTTACCTTTCAAAAATGTAATCAATTTCTATGCTAATCCCAGCATGCCTACTGAGTCTTAGAATGTGGCCAAGTTAGCTTTAAAGCTTAGCATAGTTAATTACATAGGCAGAAATATCTTAAAATGAAGTCTTTGCATGAATGAAGCAAACCATACATGATCCACAATAGGCACTTACATAAATGCAAAAGTTGGTTGTGTTTGGAAAGCCTTTAGTGGCTTGTTTCCAATGCATAGATGACACATTGACTATATTTGAACCTGCAGCTGCATAAAAGACTTTCCCAACACATCTTAATGTGCTCTATCTCGCACTCAAATTCACCTGTGAAATGGAGCAGCCTAACGCTAAGTTTGTTTATTATTGCCACAAGTAGGCTTACATTAATATGCAGTGAATTTACTGTGAAAATCCTCTAGTCGCCACACTCCAGCGCCTGTTCGGATACACTGAGGGAAAATTTAGCATGGCCAACGCACCCAATCACCACGTCTTTTTAGACTGTGGGATGAATCCAGAGCACCCGAATGAAAATCCATGCAGATACAGGGAGAACATGCAGACTCCACATAAACAGTACCCAAGTTGGGAATCAAATCCAGGTCCCTGGCGCTGTGAGGCAGCTGTGTTAACCACTGTGCCACCGTGCCACCCTAATGCTTTCCCTTTCCTCAACCTGCTAGGTAAGAAATTCACGAATGCGTTCTCCGATGCTGTTACTGCAAACCTACTGGTCATCGTATGTGTTAGGATTCCTAGAGCTCCACATGCTACAAAATTGCCTGATCAGCAATCTTGCAAAATAGTTTGAGCCATTTGCTCACCACGCAAGCTTATCTAAATAGAGCGCATCAAAGCTATCCTGTGTAATATTGTCTACACTGATCAGATCATTATGTGTGTATTCTGCATATTCATTCTCACACATGGGCCTACTTCAAATTACCCTGGAAGGTTACAGTGTCTCAAACATTTCAGCAACAAGTGAACACTGCATCCCAATATGCAGTGGGAACACGAGTGCTGTTTCCCACTAACAACCATGTAGCCAAATATGTGTTGCCTGCCTAATAAATGAGCCATGTGGTATATGAATTTCAGCACCGATGCATTGCCAAGTATGTATGCCATATGTCCCAGTGACTGAATAATTGCGTCAAACAGCTTGTCCCTTTATATATTTGCAATAGACATATTGTTGTCCCTACTAAACCAACTTGTGCTTGCAAAATTCAGAACATAATATCTAATGTTAGAGATGATTCTGCAATTGGACAACACTTGCAGAACAATCCCAAATGTGCTGTGAATTTCACTAACAACAATTTAAGATTCTCAGTTGGGCTTGCAATAATTCATTGTGCTTGCTAGAAGCTGCATATATTCATAAGCAAGGCTCTGTACTCTACAGGAAAAAAGGAATATGTCCAGGCATTGTATCTTTTTTGAATAAGTAAAAGCATGAGGGACAACAGTTCCCTGAGGCATACGCCATGGCAACATCTCGACCGCTCAGAGCCAATTTGTTAGTGGGAAACAGCACTCATGTTGCCACTGCACAGTAGCAGTGTAAAGCCTTTACTTGGTGCTTAAATATTTCAGATTCTTTATCCTTCCAGGCTAATTTGAGGTAGATTTGGTATTTTTCAGCTTGCCAACCAGACGGCACAGTGGTTAGCACTGTTGCCTCATGGCGCAAGGGATTTGGGTTTGATTCCAGCCTTAGATGACTTTATGGAGTCTGCATGTTCTCCCTGTGTCTGCATGGGTTTCCTCCAGGCACTCCGGTTTTCTCCACAGTCCAAACATGTATAGGTTAGATGGTTTAGCCATGGTAAATGTGTGAGGTCATGGAGATAGGGCAGAGAGGAGAGCTGGGCTCCTTCAAAGAGTCAGTGCAGACTCCAAGGGTGGGATGACCTCTTTCTGCACTGTAGGGATTCTATGAAATATTTTAATTTTTTAAATCATTTATGGGACATGGGCGTCACTGGCTGGCCAGTATTTATTGCCCATTCCTAGTTGCCTGAGGGCAGTTGAGAATCAACCACATTGCTGTGGCTCTAGAGTCACAGGTAGGCCAGACCAGGTAAGGGAGGCAGATTTCCTTCCCTAAAGGACACCAGTAAACTAGATGGGTTTTTCCTGACAATCTACAATGGTTTCATGCTCATCAGTAAATTCTTAATTCCAGATTTTTTTTATTGAATTCAAATTCCACTACCTGGCGGGATTCGAACCCAGGTCCCCAGGACATTAATTGAGTTTCTGGATTAATTTTCTGGTGATAATATCACTAGGCCATCACCTCCCCAAATCATCCACAATTCTATGAAATTAAAGGTTAAGAGTTGAAAAAAAGACAATAGGTGTTTAAATATGTCCAATGGTTACCTTTGCACGATACAAGGTTTAGCGTCTCTGGTGATAAAATGATGTTCTGGTTGGCCTCCAACAGGCCTATCAGCTGTCTGAGAAGAGGAAGCACCTTTTGATTGGTTGAATCTGGAGCCCCGTGAAAATGACCACCAAATCGGCTTCCAATCAATTGGTAGTCTCCGAAACAGTGAAGCTCTCCAAAGAGGATACTCTGAAATGGGAAGGTACACTGGGATGAGAACTAGTAATCTTATCTAATCCGAATGGTTGTTCTCCATGGCTGGGGAAAGCTAGCTGGTGAGTTTGAGTTGTTCAGCTTCGTTAGCAATACCTCACCATTGGAAAATCTACCCTAATAAGATGCTGTTTGTAACTGATTGAGGATTAGAGTTGATACAGGGAGGAATAAAGCATCGTTTAGGGTTAGGTGCTTCATGTGGAAAGCAGTGACTATATGGAATGGGAGACCATGGGGTTGACTGTCAATAAATTCAAAAGTAGATTGGATAAAAACTAGAGACCAAAAATTGATAGAGTGATATGAGAGAGGTAATGAGACATCATATTGTCTATACATTAAGCACAACCATCCTTCCTTCAGCTGTAAATTCCCATGTTCCTGTGGATAATTCACAGATAAATGACTTTTTCAATGCTCTGTGTTTACCTTGGCTTCCAACACACACAGCTCTGCCAGATCTCGGAGGTGCTCCAGCCTAGTGTAGACCATGTCAAGGCTAGTCCATCTTTCTATCATGTTTTTCTGAAACTCTTGAGTCAGAAACGATTGCACCTAATGAGACAAAGACAAAGTGGAGAATGAACTGCATATTCATAGAATCATAGAATCTCTACAGTCTAGAAGGAGGCCATTCAGCCCATTGGGCCTGGACCAAACACAATCCCACCGAGGCCCTATCCCCATAGCCGCATATTCACCCTGCTCATCCCCTGCCACTGAGGGAGAATTTAGCATGGCCAATGTACCTAACCCGCACATCTTTGGTTTGTGGGAGGAAACTGGAATACCTGGAAGAAACCCAAGCAAACATGAGGAGAATGTGCAAACTCCACATGTTCCCTTCCTGTTAGTGAACAGTTCAGCAGTCACGGGCATTTGGCCTCTGACCTTTGGGTAAGCACTCTCCAAGGCGGCCTTCATGACACATGACAGCGCAGAGTCGCTGAGCAGAGATTGATAGCCAAGTTCTGCACACATGAGGATAGTCTCAACAGGAATCTTGGGTTCATGTCGCACTACCTGTAACCGCCATGACTTGCCTGGGTTTGCTAAACCTCACTTACTGTACTGTCTGGAGACAATACACATCTCTTTAACCTGGTGCTTAATGCTCCTTCCACTCACATTGTTGGCCACTTTAAGACTTGAATAGCAAGTCAGGTGTAAAGACTCGCATTCTAATCCAGTAATTTGTAAACTATCTGTGCTGTTACATGCCCTGTCTGAGGCCAGAACTCTCCATTCGCCTGACGAAGGGAAAAACCCTGAAAGCTTGCGAGTTTACTGTCAAATAAATCGGTCGGACTTAAACCTGGTGTTGTCAGACTTCTTACTCTGCAAACTCCACATAGACAGTGACCCAAGCTGGGAATCGAACCTGGATCCCTGGCACTATGAGGCATTCAGTTTAAAGCTTTATTAGGAGTAATGATTAGATAGCTGAGAATCATAGGGTAAACTTTATTCACACTGAGGTACATGTCTCATCTTAGTGAGGATTAGGTCCCATTTGTGAGCTTTGACAAGGGATCATCTGGACTCAAAACATCACCTTTTTTCTCTCCTTATGGAAACTGCCAGATGTGCTGAGATTTTCCAGCATTTTCCCTTTTGGTTTGAGATTCCAGTATCCACAGTAATTTGCTTTTATCCACATTTGTGTGCTTTGAAATGAAGTGCAGCAGGCAAGCCTAAAGCAGCTTTATATCATCACTGTTTTGAAACCAGAGGCAAAAGTTTCTGAAAGTGGCAGGGACTGCAGTACTGGGGTTGGAAGCAAGGGGGCAACCCTGCTTCAGCAAGTGTTGTGACCCAAGACTGCATTCTGGTGGCAGCAGCTGATTAAATGGCTGTCACCAAGGCTGCCTCCTGTGAGGACAATAGCCCCCTCCCAAGAGCTGCCAGCCCAACTAGAGGGCCAGCAACTCAGAAACCTCAACAGCGACTCAGCCCATGGTGCCTATTGCCTGGGCTGCATCTGGAGCTGAAAGCACACCAATGGCTGTCTGCGCCCTAAGGAAGGTAAGTGGGGCCTGGGGGCTGCCAGGGCCAGTCAGACAGGACTTGGCAAGGGGGAGGGGAAGCATTGATAGAAGTCGATAGAAACATAGAAGCATAAAAGCATAGAAGATAGGAGCAGGAGGAGGCCATTTGCCCCTTCGAGCCTGCTCTGCCATTCATCACGATCATGGCTGATTTTCCAACTCAATAGCCTAATCCTGCTTTTTCCCCATAACCTTTGATCCTATTCGCCCCAAGCGCTGTATGTTTTTTAAAGTTTGTTTATGAGTGTCACAAATAAGGCTTACATTAACACTGCAATGAAGTTACTGTGAAATTCCCTGAGCCACCACTTGAAAGCCATTCATGCAAAAGGTTAATAATGGCACAAGTTTAAAAAACACATAAGCTGCAAGCTGTATCTCAGTCACACAGGGACCGAATTATAGAATCATAAAATCCCTACAGTACAGAAGAAGGCTATTTGGCCCATCGGATCAGCATCGACAACAATCCCACCCAAACACTATCTCTGTAACCCTACATATTTTCTCTGCTAATCTCCCTGTCACTAAGGCACAATGGCCAATCCACCTAACCTGCACATCAAAGCTATGAGAAACCCACAGACCTTGATTAAAGTACACCCAGATAAGCGTCAAGGACCATTCAATTGAATGATGTGCAGCTGCAGCTCATGTTTGTCCATTAGAATAAGGAACAATGGAACTGGAAGGAAACGGAAGGTTGATATACCTTTGATCAGACATAAAGATTTCATTGCTTGAGGATATTATTATTAGACAGACATGCACAAGTTGTAACTGGACAGATATATTCTTATGTATGCATGATGTAAACCAAATCGGTAGCTGTGAGTGAATAGAGATATAACTTCTGTGTAAATGTAAATCTCTGATAGTTTATGCTAATATTTTGTAATTGGATCTTAACAATAAATGACTGTTTAATTCCTGCATCGAGGCTCTCCCTGGTAAACCAGGAGTTGGGGCACTAGGGTCAGCCTGTACTATAGATTGTGATAAAGGCATTGTCTGAAACTCCAAGAGTCTTTGGCTGGATTTCTCATGAGTAAGAAAGTGAAGTATACTATAGCCAAATAGCTGTATTTGGCTCCATAACATGGGGGAAGCCAGTGCCACTGGGGTGCTCCTCTTTGGCTTAAGGATTGCCCGAAAAAGGAGGCATCCTCTCACCATGATGCCACTGGGAGGCAAGGAATGTTATATCTGGGTTTGCTAGCTATAACTGAAGTGGTTTTTGAGTCTAGGAGGAAGGTTGCTTATTTGGAACTGAAATAGTGATAAGCTACAAATTAGAGTTGCTTCCTTTCATTTTGTTTAACTATTGTTCAGCTGTTAAAAGTTAAGCTACTTCATTTTGTTGGAGTTATATTTAAACTGTGTTATGAATAAAGCTTGGTTTGATAAAAGATCCTTAATTTGTCAACAGAATTACTCCTGGAATGAAGTATTCCATCCTCATATTTATGCCAAAAATAGAAAAATTGTTGGGCTTCATAATGTACCGAAGGGTTCAGGTCCAAGACTTTAGCAAGGAATAAACAGCTATGACAATTAAGGACCAGAAAATCTTGAGTAAATGAATGGTCAGTATCAATCAAATTTTACCTCAGATGGTTAAAGACCAAATGAGAAACTTCAGGGTACATTGTGAAGTTAGCTTAGACCCCAACATTATTTGATTTGGGCATTATTGCTAGCATAGGGTGTGATTCTATTGACGCATTAGAAAGCTTTTATTAAAACAATCTTTGTTTTAACACAGTTAGAACATAGCAAAAATAATTAGCAAAACTTTGATCAATTAAAATACTTAAACATGACAAAGTATAATTCTTTACAGCTATCTAGAGCTATAGCTCCAACTTAAGCAATATCCCCATAGACATAAATCCTACTTCAGAACCAATTAGCACCATAAACAGATTTGCTCAAGTGGATGCTAGATTTCCAACCTTTTAGCCCCACTGGACAGGTAGAGAAAGCCACCTGTCTTCTGACTCCCATACAGTAGTTTCCAGAGAAAGATTTATCTTCGAGCAGCAGAACTTCAGAGAAAGAGACTGAGTTTTTGGCAGATCCCATCTTCCAATCTGCAGAGAGACACAGAGCTATTTCTGCTCTTTACAGACCTCAAACCACAAATGCACTGGGTTTCTCTCTGTGAGACTACCCCCGCCCAGTCACATGACTTTTCCTGTTAAAACATAATCAAACTCCATTCTGAAAATCACGAGGGGAAAACATTAAAGTAACAACCTTACAATAGTCCAGATGAAAACTTACCTTTATCTCATTTTAGCAATTAGGATCAGTTATGCTGCTGAAGTGACAACAGGAGTGCCATGTACAGACAAAATGGCACCAATAATAAACAAACTGCTAAAACAGATCCTGCATAAGAAACATGACCCAAATACATTTCTTAAAGGCACAGTATCATCACAAGGTGTATACAGTGTGATTAGCTGCCCACCTGCTGGTATCTCCATCTGGAAATTTCCTCTGCTTGCCAGTCAATGCCTTTCTGTAGTTCCTGCAGTTGACCCCTCTGCCTAGACTCATCCTCACGCATCTTTTGAAGAAACTGCGTCACCTTTTCGAGGAAGGTCTGAGCCATGGCTAGGTACAGAAGCTGCTGCTCTGCCTCTTCCTTATTCACTACACATTGAAGAACATAGGATAATGTGCTTCAGGCTAGCAACAAGACCAGTGGCTGCACTGAGGAATGATGAGTTCAGGAATATGCAACACAGTTCATGCAGAATATATCAGCTGTGCCTCAGAATCAACCTGAGAACTTACTTGCTGACCCTATGTCGAGATTCAGGCAGCAGGACAAGCGAAAGTTAAAGCTTCCTCCTTGTCCCATCTCCAGGATTTGAGGCCAGAATCTTTCAGGGTCCAAGGGGAGTGGAAGGGTATTTGCCAGGAAGAAGGAGGAGGGTTTCATAAAGCTGGTGGGATAGCGGGAGGTGGCCTGCCATCACCTTCCCACTGCTGCCGGGTGGACATTACACTATGTGGGGAGACTGACAAGTGGTGGCTTAATGAAGGCTCGAGGAAGCTCTTCTGATTGGGCACTTGGTGTCACACAGTGGGTCCCCACTGTGGCAAGAGCTGCCCTTTTGACTGAGACCCTGTCCCTATCCTTGCCCAGTAGCCTCTCTGGGCCTGCCTGATTGGCCCAGTCGAGTTCCACACACTCACCTGCGGCCTCCTTCTGTAATGGTGGCTCTGAGATCTGCTGCAGTTCCAGCAGTGACCATTGCTCCCAGTGGCACTGATGAGCTGCTGGCCATCTGACTGGCCAGCAGCTCTTGGGGAACAGACAGACTCTCTTAAAGGGGCAGAATCTCCAACTGCAGACAATTAATTGCCTAATCATTTTCAAGACCAATGTTTGGGATGAGATCAGAAACTCCAAGGTATATTGTAAAGTTAGACTAGCTCCCAACTTTTTTTTTAATGTGAGGCATTAGCGTGAGGATAAGGTGTTTCACTTCAGGTGTGATTCTATTGATAAACTAAGAAGCTTTTTTAAAATCAAAACAAACTTTATAGTTCAACTATATAACAAATGAATTAACTTAACTTTTACCAATTGAAATGCTTAAACATGACAAGATACAATTCTTAACTGCTAAACTATCTCTATTATGTCCAATTTAAGCAATATTCCTCTTATACACTTAAATTCCTCTTCAAAACCAGTTAGCAAACAACACAGGCTTACTTGTTTTACATGTTAACAGTTCTGGAGCCTTTAAACACTTCTAGAGTTGGGAAGACAGAGAGACACTTGCCTTCCGACACTCAAGCAGCAGCCTACAGTGAGAGACAGAGAAAGAGACTCTTGCTTCTTTCAGGATTAAGCATAAACTAAAACTGTCCTTTAGCGCCTGTATGCTTAGTGCCACCCATTCACATGACCCTGTCTCTTGTCAATCAACCTAATTAAACCTTACTCTGAAACCCCAGGGGAAAACCCTAAAATATACAAAAATGCATTTGGTCAGATTAAAATAAACACCCCCATTGGCTAAGATCAGTTATTAACCTGCATTCTCGGCATGTGAGATGCCTGGCATAGACAAATCGGCACCATGTAATGCAAAACTGAATTTTAAACATACCCCACACAAGAAACATGATATAAAAACATTGTATCATCACACCAGACTGGCTCTGAACGCTGGTGGAGGCCCCTGACTTTCCATTTGGTGGACAGGGCCATCAACAGCTCCAAAAGGTCCTGTGTCTCCTTCTTGTGTCTCAGTGTCTTAAACAGGAGACTTACACCAACAGGCTCAAGTATCATCAGCACTGAGGCGATGCTGATGTCTTTGGAGGCACTTGAGATCCACCTAGAGAATGTTTTCTTCTGTGGCCTCTTTGGGTGGATCACATCCAAAGGCATTTTGATAAACATTGCCTCTTGGGCCCCAGGTCATTCTCTTATCTGTCCATTGATTAGCAAAGAGGCCAGCAGACTGTGGATTGCTGACTTATCCAGAATCATCTTTTTCCTTCATAGAACCCCTATCTTACGCTATAAACAAGGCAGAGCAAAGGATAAACACAACATCAAAGGGGCTAAAATAGCTGTAAAGAGTAGATGTGGGAACAGAATTAAAGATCCACAGGAAGTGTGGTGGTTCTCTCCATGGAGAGGTGGAAGCACCCGTTTTGGGAAGTGAATACTTTGTGAGAATGAATTGGATGAAAGTTGATTTTAGACATCAGCTGCCATAGGGATTACCATGAGAAACCAAGAGCACAATGTCCGCTGGCATCAAGGATGCCAAGCGTGGTTCCTCTGTGAGCCTGCGCTGTGCTTCGCTCTGTACAGAGTCTTGCAACAAGTCAATGGTATCTTCAAGGGCTGTCACCTCCTCCTCAACCTAAGGAAAACCAGATTAAAATGATTCAGACTTGCTACACAAACCACAGAGGAACATAATCATCCAAAGAGTAAATATAAGCAATAGAAACACTGAGTTTCTCCTCAGGACTGTCGTTTGTAATTGAAGAAGTAAAGCCATAGGTCTCATTTCCATTCTCCAAAAATGTAGCTAGCACTGCAACCTCACAGCGCCAGGGACCCGGGTTCAATTCCGGCCTTGAGTCACTATCTGTGTGGAGTCTGCATGTTCTTCTCGTGACTGCATGGGTTTCCTCCAGGTGCTCTGGTTTCCTCCCACAGTCAGATGATGTGCTGGTTAGGGGGATTGGCCATGTTAAATTGCCCCTTAGTGTCCAAACATGTGCAGAATAGATGGATTAGCCATGGAAAATGTATGGGGTTGTGGGGATAGGATGAGGTAGGTGACCTGGGTAAGGTACTGTATCAGACTCGAGGGGTCGAATGGCCTCTTCTGCACTGTAGGGGTTCTACGATTCCTAGGTTGTGGATTACGGGGATAGGACGAGGGATAGGACTTGTGTAAGATGCTCTGTCAGAGAGTTGGTGCACACTCGATGGGCCGAATGGCCTCTTTTGCATTGTAGGGATGAATTCAATGAATTTACTCTTGCAGAAACATACCAGAATATCAATTAGATATAAAATTGAAATGATCGCTAAACAGAGAAGTTTACAAAACCTTGTTAGCCCAAGGGGAAAATAAGGTTGGAAAAACTGGAGTCATTGACAAGGAATAAATGAATGTAAATCTCATATTTTTGAGGTGTTTATTAACTTTTGTGAAGATGTAATGCAAATAAATATGGATTTTAATGTACAGGAAGTAAGAGAAATATACACATGTCAGTTTGTGATGAGGAATTGGATAGTTTTAAAAGCCTACAATACTGAAATGAGAACTGCTTGAAAAGTTTTGAATGACTAACCAAACATCATCAGATCTTTTAATTGTACACTTACATTCTGTATTATTCTGTATTTGGGTATTGCTGAAAAAAGAGACATGCTGTAGAAGCTTTTCATCTTGCACTTATCAGGGCAGATTCACAACAACACCAATAGTAAAGAGAATAACAATTCATGCTGCATGAGAAGAGAGTGCCGATTGGTTGGCAAGTGGAATTGTTAAATAAATAAATTTAATTAAAAATATATATAATTTATGTAATGTTATTTTAAATTAATTAAATTATGATTTGTTGCTTTTTACTGTTGGTATTCTTGTGAATTGTCCTGATGAGTACAGCCTGAAAAGCTTCGACAACATGTCCCTTTTTTCAGCAATACTCAATTTGTATATTACTAAACGACTATTTATTATATATTTTTAAAAAATCTATGATGCCTGACTTCAAGAGCTTTATTGTAGACCTCACTGGAAGGATATTATACCTTCTCGAATTTGCAATCAGCTTGGGTGTCAGAAACCTCCTGTACCAAACCTTTCAAAGCAGCATAAAGAGCTTCTTCCCTCTGTCGCTGGTGATGCCAATGAGCACGTCTGTAATTGAGTTCCTCTTCAAGGGCGTCGAGCTGCATAGAAACATGGATATAGCAATCAGCTTGGAGCATCAAGTGTTCTGGTAGAATTTAAATTGTGATAACATTGTGGAACGGCATGGTGGCACAGTGGTTAGCATTGCCGCCTCACAGTGCCAAGGATCCAGGTTCAATTCTGGCTTCAGGTCACTGTCCGTGCGGAGTTTGCACATTCTCCCCGTATCTGCGTGAGTTTGCTCCGGTTTCTTCCCACAGTCGAAAGATGTGCGGGTTACGTAGATTGGCCACGTGAAATTGACCCTAGTGTCAGGAATTATAAGGGTAAATGTGTGGGTCTATGGGAATTGGGATTGTGGTCAGTACAGGCTCAATGGGCCAAATGGTCTCCTTCTGTACTGTAGGAAGTCTATGGATTTCATAAACATTTGGTGGCGAACGGGACACACAGGCACTTTCACCACTGCAGCCCTAGTTTTGAACCCAGCAAACGTGATTGGAAGATGTTGCTGTCTCTAACTGTCTTCTGAGTTAAAACTTAACTTCTATGTCCTTATCTGAAATTGAAATGCGTTTGTGAAATCTCAATTCAATCTCCCCTAATTGGGCACTCACTGCTTATAAAGTTTAAAATTTATTTTTATTAATGTCACGAGTAGGCTTACTTGTGGTAATACAATGAAGTTACTGTGAAAATCCCCTATTCGTCATACTCCAGTGCCTGTTCGGGTACACTGAGGGAGAATTTAGCACAGCCAATCCACCCACCCAACACGCCCTTCAGACTGTGAGAGGAAACCGGACCACCGGAGGAAACCCACACAGACATGGGGAGAATGTGCAAACTCCGCATAGACAGTGATCCAAACGGGACTTGAACCCGGGTCCCTGTGCTGAGAAGCAATGCTAACCATTTTGCTACCATACTGCCTGCAGGTGGTATCGCTTACAGAAACTGCAAGATGGTGCGTACAGGAATTGGATAAAATATTGCGCAGCTGCTAAAGGGGACAGGCTTTTTAGGTGGCGCTGAAGCACGTTATTGGCAGAATACCTTGGAAGAGAAGTAGGCCACTCAGCTCTCAAGCCTTTCTCGTGATTCAATGAGATAATGGTTGATCTATACCTCAACTCCATTTATCTGCTTCTGCTGCCGGTTGCCAGAGAGCTTCACGTAACTAAAATCTACAGTTTCAAATATTTGAAATGTCCTCCACCATGCAGAACCTTTCAAGAGAGTTTTCCAGATTCCTACCATTCCTTGCGTGAAGAAATGATTTCATTCCTAATTATCATAACTCTAATTTAACAATTAAATTTCCTGTTTCCCCCTACCTGAGGAAATAGTTAAACAGCTTTTAATTTGATTTGAGTTGACTTGATTTATTATTGTCATATGTATTAACATACAGTGAAAAGTAGTATTTCTTGCACACTATACAGACAAAACGTGTGTTCATAGAGAAGGAAAGGAGAGAGTGCAGAATGTACTAGGGTGTAGAGCAAAATCAACTTAATGCAAGGTAGGTCCATTCAAAAGTCTGATAGTAATAAGCTGTCCTTGAGTTGGTTGGTACATGTCCTCAGACTTTTGTGTCATTCCCAAAGGAAGAAAGTAGAAGAGAGTATGTTTGGGATTCATGGGGTCTGTAATTATGCTGGCTGCTTTTCCAAGGCAGCGGCAAGTGTAGACAGAGTCAATGGATGGGAGGCTGCTTTGTGTGATAGACTGTGCTACGTTCACAACTCTTTGTATTTTCTTGCGGTCTTGGGCAGAGCAGGAGCCAAACAAAACTGTGATACAACCAGAAAGAACTATGGTGCATCTGTAAAAATTGGTGAGAGTTGTCGCTGACATGCCAAATTTCGTCAATCTTCTGAGGAAGTAGAGGTGTTGGTGGGCTTTCTTAAGTATAGTGTCGGCATGGTATAGTGTTGACTGGGAATGAAGGGATACAAAAGAATGGTCTAGTTGGACCAATGAGTGGCGCAGGCTTGTGCTGTATTGTTCTTTGGTGGAACCAGGACAGTTTGTTGGTGATCTGGACACCTAAAAAACATGAAGCTCTCGACCATTTATACTTTGTCTCTCTTCTATCCTCTTAAATCCCTTTAAATTTTAAATACCTTGATTGGCTCATCCCTCATCCTAACCTGAGAGTGTTCTGATATAGGGGATGGAGTGGTGTCCATTCATTGTACTATGCAATTCATGTAAAATATGTGTGAATAATTTTCCATATAGGTGGTATTAGTCCACTATCACACTCATAGCAACAACAGACTAGCATGTGCCTTTCTTAGTAATGAGTAATGACAAAGTAAGAATGCATACACGTATATTCTAGTGGGGCTATGTTCCCAGTAGGGTGCAGGGAATTTGAGTTAGAGATGAGACTACAATCGTCACTGGAGTGCAATGAGAAACATTTGAAACTCTACCACCTCCCCCGACCCGATTCTGGGATGGGTGAGGGTCCCAGAATGGAGATCTCCATTGGCTTCGGATAGGGTTTTATGATTTCACCCGAGCGAGGCAGTAAAATCCCACCTATGTCACAGCATAACTGGGAAAGTTAATAAAACCTATTGGAATTTGAGTGGCATTTATTTCCCCATTGGATTACCATTTCTACAGCTGGTTGTCTTCTCGTAGAGGTTCCTGGTGACTGTGTGACAGGCACCACAATCCTAGTTTGGGGATCTAAACGAGCGCCTACAACTGGACCAATTTCACCAGTGATCACGTCTATGCTTTTGGCACCCAATGTGATTGGTATCAATCCTGGAAAACAGGAAAAGCGTGAACAACTCAGAAGTTAGAGAAATATAGAATCATAGAATAGAAAAATAAAATCATCGAATCCCGACAGTACAGAAGGAAGCCATTCAGCCCATCAAGTCTGCACCAACTCTCTGACATCTTACCTAGGCCCTATCCATCTAACCCCACGCATATACCCCACTACTTCCCCTAACTTCTACATCTTGAAACACTAAGGGACAATTTAGCACAGTCCACCTAACCTACACATCTTTGGACACTAAGGGGCAATTTAGTATGGCCAGTCACCTAACCTACACATCTTATAGAGACATATAAGATAATGAAGGGGCTAGATAGGGTAGCGGTAGAGAGATTCTTCCCGCTTAGAAAGGATAGCAGAACTAGAGGGCACAGCCCATTGAAGTGGTGGAGGCTTCCTCGCTAAATATATTTAAGTCACGGGTAGGTAGGTTTCTGATAGACAAGGGAATTAAGGGTTATGGGGAGAAAGCGGGAAAGTGGAACTGATCCACTTCAGATCAGCCATGATCTTATTGAATGGCGGGGCAGGCTCGAGGGGCTAGATGGCCTACTCCTGCTCCTATTTCTTATGTTCTTATTATGTTCTTTGGACACTAAGGGGCAATTTAGTATGACCAATCCACCTAACCTGCACATCTTTTGACTGTGGGAGAAAACCAGAGCACCTGGAGGAATCCATGCAGACACAGGAGAACAGCAAACTCTACATATCCCCCCAAGGCCAGAATCCCTAGCACTGTGAGGAAGCAGTGTTAACCACTGTGCCACCATGATCCCCAATATGTTCCACATTTGGATTTAAATTTTAAAATATAGGTGAAGATTCAAAGCCACATTTTAGAAGGTCATCTCAATGCTCGCAAGAGTTAGAAGGAACCATAAGAATAGACAAGTTGTCGTAGTGATAGAACACCGAACTCTTGTTTGAAAAAATTGTAGGTTGTACAAGAGAAGCAAGTTAGGGAACAGGAGTGATTCTCTGAGGCAGTCTGCAAAGGCAGGAACACTGACAAATTTTAGGAAACATTCAGATTAACACTTGAAATGCCATAGTATGCAAGGCTACGGATCAAAGCTGGAAATGGGATTAGAATAGATAGGTGCATAATGGTTGGCACAGACATAATGGGCTGTAGGCCTTCTTTCTGTGTTGTAAAACTCTATGTGAAATGGTTCATATCGACAGGAAGAATAAAAAAAGGAGCTTATTATTTAAATAGTGAGAAATTGCAGAGCTCTGAGATTCAGAGACATCAGGGTGTCCTAGTGCATAAATCACAGAAGGCTAGTGTTCAGGTACAACAAATAATAAGGGAAGCTCGTACTGCTTTTACATTCTTTTACCAATCACCTTAAACTAGTGATCCCTGGTTCACAACCTTTTCCATTAGTGGGAACTCTTCCCCATCTACTCTGACTAGATACCTCATAATTTTGAGAATCTCTATCAAGTTTTCTCTCAAGTATTTTGAGGAGAACAACCCCAGCAATCCTAATCTCTCCACATCATAAAGGTTTCAATGATTGGATGCGAGATAATGGATTAACTTAAAAAGGTACCTTTCCCATCTGGATCCTCCATGGTCCCGGCAAGAGGAATAAGGTGACCAGTATCTCTATTGTACTCCACTCCTAAAATAGGCACTTCCAAATCAGCACCTCCAGGATCAGGTATCTGCATCCCAATGACAGCAGGTAACAACAGACCTGTGTTGGTGAATGGTATCATCCCTAAAGGTAAAGCAAAATTGATTTTAAAATGAACTTGTTCCTTCTCCCTTAGTTTTATCTCCCTATAGATTTGCTTGGTAGGGAGATTTTTGTGGGTGCAGTGGTTGCATTTGTATATTTGACCCAAGGACTCCAGATTGAAGTCCCACTTGATGGCCATGGAAAGTGCGTTAATAATGTGGCCAAACAAGTTGATTATCTACCACATCCTTGCAAACATATAGTGAGCGGTAAGAGTGGGAGAGTCTCCTGGTCAGACAGAACCTGCAGATGGCAACAGCAAACCATAGCAGTACCTTTCCAAGCATAATCATAGGCCAACACATGGAAGACCGTGATTGCCAATGTTCTCGTAAGGCATGTTACCTGAAGAAAGATGGTGAGAGAGAGATTTGCTTGACAGTTTCCCTTGTACTATCTACTGCAACGTGTGAAGAGGCAGCAATGAAAATATGGAAATGGGGAAACAATGCATTGGTGTCTTCCATGCCAACTCTTGCTGTCAGCAGCTGAAGAAGTAATGGATTTGTATTATTTTTAAGGCCTGGAATACTTTTCAACTGACAACCATTAGGTGGAAACCAGGTGGGGTGAACAATGCCTTGAATTGTCCAAGGCTCATGTGATGCAAATTTCATCATGCCCCATGGCGTATTCAAATCGGCTTCCTATGTTAACTGGAGAGCTCCAAATGCAATTTTCAGTTACAAATGGAGGGAGAGTGACCTAACCTGTGATCCTGAGATAAATGATTGGAAGCCATTCAAAGAAACATTTAGGCAGGATTTTTGGGGCCAGGAATGGCAGCTTTGGGACTAGTTTCTTCGTCACCTGGCTCACCCCCATCTCTGCAGCCTCTCAGGCCCAAGCTGCTCAGGGTCAGATTCCAACTGATTTCCCACCCTCCCATGACCAATAAGCTGCAGTGGGCCACTTCATCAGCATTCAAATGAGATCCAACACAGAAAATGCCTTTGTTTTCATTTGCCCTTGGGATGTGGGCCTTACTAGCTAGGCCAATATTTTTGACCCATTCTTAATAGACCTTGAGAAGGTAGTGGTGAGCCACCTTCTCAAGGTGCAGCAACCCCTGTGGTGTAAGTACACTCACAGTGCTGTTAGGGAGGGAATTCCAGCATCTTAAACATCAAGATCAGGTCTCTTGATGCAAACTTCAAGCAAGAGGACGCGATGATCTCTTTACTTCACATGTGTTCTGAGCAGAAGTTGAACTCCTCTCTTCCTCACATGTTTGAATAGATAATCTGTTAATGTAAGGGGAGGCAGTGGCATAGTGCAGAGGGCTAGTAATCCAGAGACCCAGGGCAAGACCTGAGCACTCAGCTTCAATGGCAGATGGTGAAAATTGAATTCAATTTGCAGAAGGTAAGGGGGCATGGAGTTGGGGGTAGGGTGTTAGCGTGGATAGAGGACTGGTTGTCAAATAGGAGGCAGAGAGTGGGGGTCAATGGGTGCTATTCGGATTGGCGGATGGTGACTAGTGGAGTGCCCCAGGAGTCGGTGCTGGGGCCTCAGCTATTTACCATTTATATAGATGATCTGGAGGAGGGAACTGAGTGTATGGTGTCGAAATTTGCTGATGACACCAAAATTGGTGGAAAGGCAAATTGTGCGGAGGGTGGTGAGAGTCTACAGAAGGATCTAGATAGGCTGGGCGAATGGGCCAGGAAATGGCAGATGGAATTTAATGTTGGCAAGTGCGAGGTGGTCCACTTTGGTAGGAATAATGGTAGGAAGGATTATTACTTACGTGGAGAAAAACTGCAGCAGGCGACGGTGCGGAGGGACCTCGGGGTCCTTGTGCATGAGTCGCAAAAACCCAGCTTGCAGGTGCAGCAGGTGGTCAGGAAGGCGAATGGGATGCTGGCCTTCATCGCAAGGGGGATTGAATATAAAAGTAGGGAGGTCTTGCTGCGGCTGTATAGGGCATTGGTGAGGCCGCAGCTGGAGTACTGTGTGCAGTTTTGGGCGCCGTACTTACGCAAGGATATTTTAGCCTTGGAGGGAGTGCAGAGGAGGTTTACTAGGCTGATGCCGGAGTTGAGGGGGTTGAGCTATGAGGAGAGGCTGAATAAATTAGGCTTGTACTCGTTAGAGTTTAGAAGAATGAGGGGAGATCTCATTGAGACGTATAAGATGATGAATGGGATGGATAGGATAGAGGTGGAGAGACTCTTCCCGCTCAGAAAGGATAGTAGGACTAGGGGGCACAGCCTCAAGATAAAGGGGGGGCAGTTTAGAACGGAGTTGAGGAGGAACTTCTTCACTCAAAGGGTGGTGAATCTCTGGAATTCTCTGCCCGTTGAAGTGGTGGAGGCTGCCTCGCTAAATATTTTTAAGACGCGGGTTGATGGGTTTTTGATAAGAGAGGGGATTAAGGGTTAAGGGGAGAGGGCGGGAATGTGGAACTGAGCCAAGACAGATCAGCCATGATCTTATTGAATGGCGGGGCAGGCTCGAAGGGTTAGTTGGCCTACTCCTGCTCCTATTTCTTATGTTCTTATGTTCTAATAAAAATTTGGAATTAAAAGTCTACTGATGACCATGAAATCATCATAAAAACCCATCTGGTTCACCAATGTCCTTTGGGGAAGGAAATCTGCTGTCCTTACCTAGTCTGGCCTCCAGAGACACAAAAATGTGGCTGGCTCTCAACTGCCCTTGGACAACTCGGGATGGGCAATAAATGCTGGCCAGCCAGTGACGCCCATGTCCCATAAATGATTGTTAAAAAATGGCAGCTATGTTTGACGTTGTAAATTCTCGGGTAGGTCTGAGAATATTCCCTATAACATTATTTTCTATTCAGTTTGGTGGTAAGCTTACCAACACTTCCACCATTGTCAACAAGGTCTTTGGCTTCCTTCCTTTGCCTGCCCAGGTTGTGTTCGGTGTGAATGATACGTGCCCAGCTCCTTGCCCGTGCCTTCACCACACTCTCCAGTGTATCCATCAGAAAACATCGCTGCTTCTGGGGACAGGGAGGCACTGCTGACTCCTGCACTACCAAGCTCTCTTTATACTTCTTCAATGCTTCCAGCACCTGAATCTCGCAGGCCAGTGTGGCAGCATCGAGCAGTGCCTGATAGCCACCCGCATGTGGCAACACTCGAGTCTCCTGGACATAAGCACCTGAAATCTGAGCTGCTTTTCCACTGAGGGGCTCCGAGAAACTGTCCCCGAGGATCAGGGGTGTGTTTAAAGACTCCAGGACACCTCCAAGAGGCACCACCAAACCTGAAAGAAAATTACACGTCTTTCTCAACAGCAACTTATATTTATATAGCGTCTGCAACTGAATGGAGCATCTCAAAACAGTTCACAGGAACACCATAAAACAAAATATAACACTGAGCCAATAAGGAGGCATGAAGTCAGGTAGCAAAGAGACATGTTTTAAGGAGAATTTAAAATGAGATGGTTTGCAGGATTAGTGGGGTAAATATGTGGGGTTATGTAGTCAACCTGGTTAAGAGTACAGTGTAGACTGAATGGGCCGAATGGCCTCCTTGTGCACTGTAAGGATGTTATGATTCTATGAAAGTGCAGTGGTGCAGCAAAGAGGCAATTTCAGAACTTAGGGTCTATCAACTGGGTGTTTGTCCCCATATGGGGAAGCAATTGGGTGGCATGGAATGCACCTAACCAGCACGTCTTTTGGACTGTGGGAGGAAACCAGAGCACCTGGAGGAAATGCACACAGATACGGAGAGAACATGGAAACTCCACACAGACAGTGACCCAAGCCAGGAATCAAACGCAGGTCCCTGGCACTCTGGGGCAGCAGTGCTAACCACAGTACCAACCGGCCGCCCACTTGACTGCAGAGCATGTTGCAACATCTAGGGATGTGAATGGTGCTATGTAAATGCTGTTTTTACTTCTTCTGCAAGTATTTTAAAAAAATCATATGGGATTTATTTTGCAAACACGGCAAAAGTAATCATGAGACTCTGCTGCATTTTTGAAATGCCAAGCAGCGCACAGCACAGAAAAGAACAAATGGGGGAGTCATTGCAGAAGGAGCCCATTCAGCCCATCAAGTCTGCACTGATTCTCTGACAGAGTATCTCATCCAGGTGCTATCCCCATAATCCCACACATCCAAACCTCTGGTCCCCCTAAACTACACATCTTGGGACAAAAAGGGGAAATTTGTCATGTCTAATCTACCTAACCTGCACGTCTTTGGATTGTGGAAGGAACCGGAGCATCTGGAGGAAACCTATGCAGACACGGGGAGAACAGTGACCCAAGCTGGAATTGAATCTGAGTCCCTGACATTGTGAGGCAGTGGTGCCAAACACTGTGCCACTATGCCATCCTGTACTTAAGCAACAGTGAAGCCAAAGTTGAAACTCAAGGCCTGACTCACAACTTTTCCCAACTTTTATTGTGCCAGGTGTGACTCAGTGGGTAACACCCTCACCTCTTGAATTGTGGGTTCAAGACCCACTCCAGTAAGTTGAGCATAAATCTAGACTGACTCTTGCAGAGCAATGCTGAGGGAGTGCTGCATTGTCTTTCAGATGATCCTATGTGCTGTTGCAGGTGGGTGTGAAAGATTCCATGGCACTATTTCAAAGAAGAACAGAAGTGGATCTGCTTGGTACCCTGGACAACACTCATCCCTCAACCAACATCACTGCTGCTCGTCTGATCTTGCTGTGTGCAAATTGGTTGTTGCATTTTCTACGTAACAGTGACAACCCAGCAAGGTTAGCCATAAGGTGCTCTGGAGACATCCTAAGGTGATGAAAGGCACTATAGAAATTTATTTCTTCCCTCTATTATTCATGCAGAGGAAACCCACACAGACATGGAGAGAGCATACAGACTCAGCACAGTCAGTGACCCAAGCTGGGAATCAAACCTGGGTCCCTGGCACTGTGCTGCCCTTGAGGTTACTCTTATTATTACTCAATCCCATTGGACCATCACTGTTACCTGTACTGGTGTCCAGGCCAACACCTATGATGGGCACCACCTGGCTGGTCTTTTCATGGACCATTGGCGCTCCAATCTCAATCGGTGCCAACGTGTTTGTGGCTGGACTGATGTATGTTCCTCCCAATGGATAGACCAGCCCTGTCTGCTGATGGATGGTCACAGCCAGGATGGGGACTTCAATGCCCGTCTTTGCATCCGCAATTGGTCCTCCCAGTTTCAACTCACTCAGATGATGCAGTCTCCTTAGCTGAAGTTTCACTGGGAGGCCAGTGTCTGGACACTGTGGGTGGGGCACATATGGAATTAAATGTTCCTCACTTTGGCAGAGAACTCCTAGGATTTGAAAGCAAGAAGGAAAATGAGATGTAATTTGTATGCATAGCTGTAAACTTTCATAATTACTTTAAAAACAGTTCTGCATCAATGATAGTTCAAACAGCAATAATTCTTACTGTTCATTTCTCTCAGGATTTTAAGTAATTGTGTTTTGAGTAACTTGTCTGATGGTTTTCATATTGAAGTTTGATTCACAGTGGATATATGACTGGACTAGTCGTCCAGAAGCCTGGACTAACAATCCGTTCCATTCCCATCACAGGGCTGGGAAGTTTAAATTCAATCAATTAAATAAGTTTATAATTAAAATTTAGTATTTGTAATGGTTACCATGTAACTACCAAATTGTTGTAAAAACCCATGAGGTCCCTTAAAGTAGGACTTCTGCCAATCTTGCCCTGGCCAGTATGGGACTCCAGACACACAATGATGTGGTTGATTCTTAACTGCCCTCTGAAGTGACCTACCAATCTAGTGGTCAGCTGTGTTCAAGAAAGCAGTGCACTACCACCTTTGCAAGGACAGTTAGAGTTGGGCGATAAAGAACAAAGAAAAGTACGTGGTGTGGAGATGCCAGCTTTGGACTGGGGTGGGCACAGTTAGAAGTCTTACCACACCAGGTTAAAGCCCAACAGGTTTATTTGGAATCATAAGCTTTCAGACCGCAGCTCATTCATCAGGTGAAAGAAAAGTACAGCACAGGAAAGTGCACTTCAGCCCTCTAAGCGCCTGCCAATCATGATGCCCTAACTAAACTAAAAAAAATCCTGCCCTTCCTCTGTCCATATCCCTCCATTCCCTCCATTTTCATGTACCCATCCAGATGCCTTTTAAATGTTGCTAATGTGCCTGCTTCCACCACCTCCTCTGGCAGCACATTCTGGGCACCCACCACTCTGTAAAATATTTCCCCTGCACATCTCCCTGAAACTTTTCCCCTCTCACCTTGAACCTGTGCCCTCTTGTAATTGACACTTCCACCCTGGGAAAAAGCCTCTGACCATCCACCCCGTCTAAGCCTTTCATAATTTTGTAAACCTCTATCAGGTCTCCCCTCAGCCTTTGGCTTTCCAGTGAAAACATCCCAAATTTATTCAACCTCTCCTCTTGTCAAAAGTCCTGGCCTTCCTATTGGCCTCCACATCACATGATTAAAAATTGTCGCTGTGAACATGTTGTAACCAATGGAATACAGAGGGTGAGGGAAAGAGAGAAATAAACTTGTGGAATTGGTTGGTGGTGAAGAGTTGCAATGAGAATCTCACCTAAGTGGTCAAAGCAATGATGACAAATTTGAATCAATCATCATATCTTATTATTAGACACTGGACTTATACAAGTTGAACTGCATAAAAAGATGATAGTGAAAGTAGATTCAATAGCTACATTCTAAAGAGAATTGAGTGAATACTTGGAATATTTACAAGACTAAGGGAAAAGAGCAGGGAAAGGGGGAGCAACTGGGTAGATCTTTCAAAGATACTGAATGATTGCCCATTCTGTTGTATCATTCTATTATTTCCTGACTAACTGAGTTCATCTAACTTCTGGTCCCATCATCCTATGCAGCTAAAGTTTATTATTAAAATTTATTTATTTATTAGCCACAAGTAGTCTTAGATTAGCATTGCAATCAAATTACTGTGAAAATCCCCTAGTTGCCACACTCCAGCACCTGTTCGGGTACACTGAGGGAGAATTTAGCTGAACAATACGCCCAACCAGCACGTCTTTCAGACTTGGGAGGAAATGGGAGCTTCCAGAGGAAACCCATGCAGACACGAGGAGAACGTGCAAACTGCGCACAGACTTTGACCCAAGCCGGGAATCAAACCCAGCTCCCTGGTGCTGTGAGGCAGCAGTGCTAACCAGTGCGCCCCCATGCCACCTGGAGAGGCTGGTAATGAAGATTCATGCTCACTCCTCACCCTTTCCACCATTTATCATTCATTAACATAGTGATCAGGCAAATATTTCATTCATAATCCCTTTAGTTAGCAGACTGTGAAGTGCTGCCTCTCGAATGGTCTTTACGATGTCATCTGATCCCGTGGTTAACAGTCTGCTCCTTGCTTCAGGGAACTGACCTGTTGTGGTGTCTGTGACTGGGAGAAGCTTCGATCGCAGAGAGTCATAATACACGTTGCCAGCGATGGGGATTACCCGCCCCGTTTGAGGGTGAAGGAAGAGTCCACGGGGCACAGGCATGGTGTACTGATTGGCCAGAAGCATAGTAGCATCATGACTGGGAGTAAGCAGCCCTGTTAACTGGTCCAGCTGGAGGAGATCACAGGCTCTGATCATTCCGTCAGCTCCTGTCATTGGAAGATAAAAGTTAGTTGTAAATATGCAATATTCTGACATTTGGTAAGTGGGGCACCATTCATTATCTACTGCCTGGAGAAGGGTGTGGAAGGAGCATGATGCGGGATGTGATTTGGAAGGGGAATTCTGAGTGTTGTTGAATCATTGGGTTGAAATTTGTCTGCCCCCAGTGGGCACATTTCCCATGGGGGTGAGGGGTGGGGGTTGAATGTGGTAAATATAGAAACTATAAAGGGCCTGTTTCCTGTGCTGTGTTGTTCTTTGTTCTTAAAAGCAGGAGCAGGCCATTCAGCCCTTCGAGCCTGCTCCGCCATTCATTTTGGTCATGGTTGATCATCAAATTCAATATCCTGATTCCCCCTTCCCTCCATATCCATTGATCCCTTTAGCCCCAAGAGTTAGATCTAATTTCTTCTTGAAATCACACAATGTTTTGGCCTCAGCTACATTCTGTGGTAGTGAATTCCACACATTCACCACCCTCTGGGGGAAGAAATTTCTCCTCACCTCAGTTCTAAAAGGTTTACCCCTTATCCTCAAACTATGACCCCCCGTTCTGGACTACCCCCACCATCAGGAACATTCTTTTTGAATCTACCCTGTCTAACCCTGTTAGAATTTTATAAGTTTCTATGAGGTTGCCCTCTCACCCTTCTAAACTCCAGCGAATATAATTTTAACTGACTTAGTCTCTCCTCAAATGACAGGTCTGTTATCCCAGGAATCAGCCTGGTAAACCTTCGCTGTACTCCCTCTATAGCAAGGACATAGAGGCAATGTTTCATGTCAGGATGACACTTCGTCAGAGCTGAAGGCAAAAGTATTCAGATGAGATTTATACTATGATGGTGGGGAGCAGGGGGGCACTTGACAGCTAGCTGGTTGATACAATCATACCTGACCTTCGTGACAGATGCAAAGAATGTTATAAAAGATATACCTTGTTGAGCAACATTTTCCTAGTCAACAAACTGTTCAGCTGTGCGCATTGAGACTTGAACCTCACTCTCACATTTCATCCAGCAATATACAATATTTTGCCAAAAAAAGGACCTTTTTGAGCAGCTATAACTGGAAGTCATAGAAATATATAAGTTTTCTTACCGATTAGTTCCTCCTTGGAGAGACCGATTGAAGTCCTCTTGCTTACCAGCTGGGCACCTGTGCCTTCCCCCAGCAGAGCCCAGACATTTAATCTCCGACACTCACTTGTGATGGCATCTGCCATTTGTAGCATCAATGCTTCGATCTGCCCTGCGACTCTGAAAGAGAACAGTAAAGAAAAGCAGGATTGAAAAAAATTGCAAATTTTTGCTGTCTTTTTCATATTCTCTGGGTGGTCATCAAAATGAGGACACAGTATTGGGGAATGGAATGGTTCATATGCCCAACATCGAAGCCCTATAGATAGAATGAGCCCTTCCCAACTTTACGGTGAATCTCCATCCACTCTGTCCTAAAACTATGCATCAATGACAATCTCACAACAACACCAAATGAAGTTCTTTATTTCTTACAAATGGCCTATGATCTATCTGTAGGTTGTTGAAAATTAGTACTGAATTGGATACACACACACAATGAACTCAATACTCAATCTCCTTTCACTTCGGACTCTTACAGAGGACGCCTTCAACATTTCAGTCTGGGTTAGTTTTGAACTCAGGTCCCGAGAGGTAAAAGGTCAACCTTTAACTCAGGGTATCATCTACTTAGAATCCCTCCAGTGCAGAAGGAGGCCATACAGCCCATCGAGTCTGCACTGACTCTCAGAGCATTTTGCCCAGCCCCAAGCCCTATTCCTATAACCCCATGTATTTATCCCAGTAATCCCCCTAGCCTATATATCTTGGGACACTAAGGGGCAATTTAACATGGTCAATCCATCTAACCCCACACATGCCGCACTGCAGGAAGAACCCTGGAGCACCGGAGGAAACCCATGCAGACACGGAGAGAAAGTGCAAATCCTGCACAGACAGTGGACCCAAGCTGGGAATTGAACCCAGGTCCCTGGTGCTGTGAGGCAGCAGCACTAACCACTGTGTCAGCATGCCACCCCATGTGGGCATCTCTGCCAAGGCCAGCACTTACTGTTCATTTCTAATTTTCTTTAAGAAGATGGCAATGTCTTGCCTTTGTGTGATAGATACAGTTCTGTTAGAGCGATTTGCAGGATCTGATCCAGACAGCCCAGTTGAGGGAGGGAAGAGGAATGTGTGACTTAGAGTGGAGTAAGATTTCATGTGGCAGCTATCCTTGTTTTTCTGGACAGCAGGATTTGGGGGTTTAGAAGATGTAGTTTTCTTGTCTACTGTAAGGTAGTGCAAACTGAGCAATCAATGTCTTGGGATATTATCTTAGAAGCATTTTACATTTTTCCTTGACTAGAAATGCATTTGAGTTTTGAAATGGTGTGTATTCAATAGCTGATCTGCTGAGTTATCCCAATTTTTTTCTGTTTTTGTTTCAGATTTCCAGCATCTGCAGTATTTTGCTTCTGTGTTGCAGATTCGACAAATTCATATTTCTAAAACCTAAACATCTTGATTCTTACCTCCAGAACATCCTGTGTGTCTGACATCTCTCTTCTCCATTTCTCTCTTTCCCCTTCAGGTCTTGGCGGTCACTCTTGCTCAGTAGAAATGATCACTCTTTCTATCATTGCTAGCCCTGCTCCCATCATGTCTCACTTCTCTTTAATAAGAATTTTCAAAGGCCCCTCTTAATTATTCCACGTCTGTACCTACTATTTTCTCCATCTTTAGAAGATCTCCAGACAAGGCTTTCCATTTGTAGCAGTGATGGGAATGGATCTATTTTAAATGGGTTACTATTAGTGTTACAACCCAGAGATGTCAGCCTCTGTTTGCGAGTAAGACAGAAAGTCATATGGCAACAACTTATGATGCTCAACTCTACTAGAAGGGGTAAGTTCCTTTCAGTGTCAGCTGGCAAGATCTGGGCAATCCTTGTGTACCATTATAATGCTTTTTGCTACTGGAAGAGCAAAATGAGAATCATTAAATGCTTACAGTGCAGAAGAAGACCATTTAGCCCATTGACCCTGCACTGATAACAATCCCACGCGGGCCCTATCTCTGTAACCCCACGAATTTAATCTAATCTAATCCTCTTGACGCCAAGGGACAATTTAGCTTGGCCAATTCATCTAAACTACCCAAGCTTTGGACTGTTGGAGGAAACTGGAGCACCTGGAGGAAACCCACGCAGGCACAGGGAGAATGTACAAACCCCACACAGACAGTCACCTGAGGTCCAGAATTGAACATGGGTCCCTGGTACTGTGAGGTAGCACTGCTAACCACTGTGCCACCCAATAAGAGGGAAAATGAAAGATAAAATAACTGGGGGGTAGGGTGGAGTAGAAAATTGATTCGAGATCTCAACCACGCACAAAGATGGAAGACGAATTTTAATTTCTCAGAAGAAGATGGGACATTGCGAACTTGCATCAAAAAACAGATAACATTTTCAATCATAGTTTCAGAGTACCCATAAACTGCAAAACATCCATACAAGCTAAATTTCAATTTATCGAGTGGTGGCTGGTTAGACAGGAATGTTTGGAAAAGGTTCAAATTCATCAGAATTATACCAGGATTAGATTGAGGGCAGATAGCATAAACTTGCCTTTTATTCTCTTGACTTTAAGAGGATTGAGGAAGTGATATGATTGAGGTGTTGTAACGAAGGGATTGATAAGGGTGGGTACAGAGGCTGGAATCTTCTGCCCTCCCCACCCCCGCGCCCATAGGAGGCTGGGAATGGGGTGGGTGAAGCTGAAAATTTGGTGGGTTGGTGACAGGACTTCTACCTGATGACCACTCCTGTTGAAAGCAAGACTGGGTGGGAAGGCCCATGGTCAACTTTCTCATCATCAAGGCTCCCTCCAGTTGAGACCTTTGAGGCTAATTAACAATCACTGACGGCCTCTCCCCAGCACCGGGTCCGCCTGCTAACATGTGGTCCACACAATTGGTAAAACTGTGAGGGCTGTAGGTCAGCTAGAGCGTCCCTCAATCTGTATTAATCTGTGCATGACTAAGGCTATGGTATGGGGCAGGAGGGTGGTCACTGACAACCACTCCCTTGCTCTTGATATCAACCCTCACGTGGTTCTCCTCTCCACACGACCCCCACCCTACGACCCTCCTGCCCATGAGCCCTCCAAGATAAGCTGCTGGAGTCTGTAGTTTCTCAAAAGTTTTACTCTTTTACTCTATATTTACAGCAAGTATTTACACACTTGGATTTCTACACGAGGTCAGAGGTTCTCCTCCCTCTTACTTCACAGTCATGTGATCGCTTCTGATGTTAACCCTTTACATTCCAGAGTGAAATCAGGAAAGAGATTTTCCACTCAGTGGAAAGTGGAAATCTGGAACTCATTTCTCTAAAAAGACTGTGGACATTTTTGGGACTGGGTTTGTTAGGGAGGTGCATTAAAGGATACCTCAACAAAGGCAGCTCAGTGGAGCTGGGTACAGATCAGTCCTGAACTTGGGCCTTAGGATATTTTACTACTCTAGGCGATATATAAATGCAAGTGATGTTTGATTCATTCAATGGTGCAGCAGGCCTGAGTGAGAGTATGGTCTTTTTTAAATTAATCCATGGGACATGGGCATCGCTGGCTGGCCAGCATTTATTGCCCATCCCTAGTTGCCCTTGAGAAGGTGGTGGTGAGCTGCCTTCTTGAATCGCTGCAGTCCATGTGCTGTGGGTTGATCCACAATGCTGTTAGGGAGGGATTTCCAGGATTTTGACTCAGCAAAAATATGCATTTCCAAGTCAGGATGGTGAGCGACTTGGAGGGGAACTTACAGGTCGTGGTGTTCCCATGTATCTGCTGCCCACGTCCTTCCAGATGAAAGTGCGTTTGGAAGGTGCTGTCTAAGGATCTTTGGTGAATTGTTGCAGTGCATCTTATAGATGGTACACACTGCTGCTACTGAGCGTCGGTGGTGGAGGGAGTGGATGTTTGTGGATGTGGTGCCAATCTCCTCCCAGATCTATGTTCTGATTAAAAGTGACTTTGCACTTGATGGAAAGAAAAGCATTTCTGGAATTACTAATTTGAATTATTATAGATTAAAATTTTGACACGTGGTGTACATAAAAAGAAAACTTCAGTAAATGCTTTTACCCCATCTACCCATCCAGCTGTTTGCTTAAAGCTCAGGATAACTACCGCTGATGGTCTCCAGTGCTTGGCAATGCCTTTCTTTGTTCATTGTTGTCCATGTGTTCCTCCAGTAACCGGATCGCTTCCCTCAGCGCGGTGCTGAAGGTGACCTGATGTTCTTCTCGGCATCTCCAGTCATTGTGGAGAAGTTGCTGCTGTTTGTTGAGAACTTCTTCAAATTCCTTCCCAATACGCTTCCGCCTCTCAATCTCTAACCTCACCTGGAAGAACAACACGGGTACAGGATCAGCCAGTCACACCTTCAGTCCTGACCCATTCAGGTGCGTGAATTCAGGATGCAAGTTCTCTATCGTTAAAGAGAATTTTCAGCTAGGTTCTCATCCCGTAGAGCAAGTGGAAATCCCAACCACAAGTCAACAACCCTGTTGGTCCATCTACCCAGTACAGACTGCAAGAAGGCTGCTTGCCACCTCTTACTACAGGATAATTAGGGATGGGGAATGAATGCTGGCCTAGCCAGCGATGCCCAGAATTTAAAACAAACCATAATCATGGCTAGTTCAAAGTTCCCTGAGGTGGGGGAGTCCAGAATCAGGGTCACAGTCTGAGGATTTGGGGGCGGCACGGTAGCACAGTGGTTAGCATTGCTGCTTCAGAGCTCCAGGGACCTGGGTTCAATTCCCGGCTTGGGTCATTGTCTGTGTGGAGTTTGCACATTCTCCCCATATCTGCGTGGGTTTCCTCGGGTGCTCTGGTTTCTTCCCACAAGATGTGCAGGTTATGTTGATTGACCATGCTAAAAATTGCCCTTAGTGTCCCAGGATGCATAGATTAGAGGGATTAGTGGGTAAATGTGGGGGTAGGGCCTGGGAGGGATTGTGGTCAGTGCAGACTCGGTGGGCCGAGTGGCCTCTTTCTGTACTGTAGGGTTTCTATGATTTAGGATGGAGGTGAGGAGACATTTCTTCACCCAAAGAGTGGTGAGTCTGTGGAATTCATTACCACAGGAAGTAGTTGATGCCAAAACATTGAATATATTCAAGACACAGCTGGATATAGCACTTGGGGTGAATGGGATCAAAAGTTATGGGAATAAAGCAGGATTAGGCTATTGAGTTGGATGATCAGCCATGATCCTAATGAATGGTGGAGCAGGTTCGAAGAGACAAATGGCTTCCTCCTGCTCCGAGCTTCTGTTTCCATCAGCAATGTTAGAAGTGGGTAAATTGTTTGTTTAAAGGGGTCTGGGGACCTCTGAGAAGTTAATTTTGACTCTTAAATAAGAACATAAGAACATAAGAAATAGGAGCAGGAGTAGGCCATCTAGCCCTTCGAGCCTGCCCCGCCATTCAATAAGATCATGGCTGATCTGTCATGGCTCAGTTCCACTTTCCCGCCCTCTCCCCATAACCCTTAATCCCCTCTCTTATCAAGAACCCATCAACCCGCTTCTTAAAAATATTTAGCGAGGCAGCCTCCACCACTTCAATGGGCAGAGAATTCCAGAGATTCACCACCCTTTGAGTGAAGAAGTTCCTCCTCAACTCCATTCTAAACCGCCTCCCCCTTATCTTGAGGCTGTGCCCCCGAGTCCTACTGTCTTTTTTGAGTGGGAAGAGTCTCTCCACCTCTATCCTATCCATCCCATTCATCATCTTATACGTCTCAATGAGATCTCCCCTCATTCTTCTAAACTCTAACGAGTACAAGCCTAGTTTATTCAGCCTCTCCTCATAGCTCAATCCCCTCAACTCCGGTATCAGCCTAGTAAACCTCCTCTGCACTCCCTCCAGGGCCAAAATATCCTTGCGCAGGTGCGGCGCCCAAAACTGCACACAGTACTCCAGCTGCGGCCTCACCAATGCCCTATACAGCTGCAGCAAGACCTCCCTACTTTTATATTCAATCCCCCTCGCTATGAAGGCCAGCATCCCATTCGCCTTCCTGACCATCTGCTGCACCTGCAGGCTGGGTTTTTGCGACTCATGCACAAGGACCCTCTTCTTTACATTTTATACCAGAACTCATTATACTCATACCCAAAACCAGAATCGACCGATCAGAACAGAAAACCGCAAACATGAATATTCACTTGGCTTGTTCCAAAAATTCCAGATTCATCTTAAGATTGGAATTTTTTAAAGTCTAGATGCAAAAACATTTAAAAAAAAATACATCAGCCTTTAGGAGCTGAAACCTCGGAAACTAAAGAAGTCTGAGGCAAAGGTTTAATGACATAGAGGCACTCTGGAGAAACGATCTGGAGGTCTGAGAAACACCTGGACATGGCCCTCTAGACCATAGCATCGTAGAATCCCTACAGTGCAGAAGGAGGCCATTTGGCTCATTGAGTTTGCATTGACTCTCTGACAGAGCATCTTAGCCAGGTCCTATCTTGATTGACATGTATTTACCCCACTAATTGCCCTAACTAACACATCTTGCGACATTAAGGGACAATTTAACATGGCCAATCCTAACCTGCACGTCATTTGAGTGTGGGAGGAAACCAGAACACCTGGAGGAAAACCAGACGGGGAGGAATGTGCTTACTCCACACTGACGGTGACACAAGGCTGGAATGGAACGTGGGTCTCTGGCAGTGTGAGGCAGCAGTTCTAACCACATATCTCCATGTTGAATCAACATAATTTTTCCGTCTCCTTTCCAATCTATCCATCTCCAACCTAGGGAGTTTACTTCCATTTTCACATGCAAAATATTGAGCATTTATTGCAGATGTAGCATTTAATACACCAAGGAAATGAGGCAATTTGATGCTGACTTCCAATTGCCATCTACAAATTATGAGTGAAAAGACAGGCTTAAAAATCAAATGATGACAAAAGCAAAATATTGTGGATCCTGGAATCTGAAGCAATAACAGAGAATGCTGGATTAGCAGCATCTGTATGGGGAAAAAAAGAGTCAAGGGGCAAGATTTCCCTCCCCCCCAAAACACACAGCATGTTTTGCACAGGCCATTGGCTGACGGCAGGATATTCTCGTCCTGTCACCATCAACAAAGCTTCCCGTTGTTCACACCCTCTGCTGCTGGGGAACCTGCAGTCGGTGTGGAGGGGTGGGTGGTTTGCCCTTGGCAGGACCGGAAGATCCCACCGATGGGAACAGGTGGAAGATCGTGCCCAACGTTTTCAAGGGTGACATGGTGGGACAGTGGTTAGCACTGGTGCCTCATAGCGCCAGAGACCCGGGTTTGATTCCCGGCTTGGGTCACTGTCTGTGCGGAGTTTGCACATTCTCCCTTTGCCTGCGCAGGTTTCCTTCAGGTGCTCCGGTTTCCTCCCACAGTCTGGAAGATGTGCTGGTTAGGTGCATTAGCCATGTTAAATTCTCGTTCATGTACCCGAACAGGTGCTGGAGTGTGGCGACAAGAGGATTTTTACAGTAACTTCATTGCAGTGTTAATGTAAGCCTACTTATGACACTAAAAAATAAACTTAAAAGTCCATTTGACTCTTCTTCAGAGGCTGAAAATCAACATCTTTACCTTGTGGAACATTTTCTCATACATCTCCATGTCTCTCTTGTTCACAATCATACGTCTTCCAGCAAAGTTCATTCTCTCCATCCATAGTTCCCTGAGTAACTTGATCTCTTTAGCTGTCTTTTGATACAATTTCTTCACCTATATAGAAGAGATTTGGAGTATATTTTAATTCATTGCTTATTAATGGATTCAAATACTTAATTTGAAAGTTACATTTGGCCTTGGTTCCCTACGTGCAATGTTTCAGGAGACTGAGTGGATGTACTACATTTTATTAGGTGGAAAACTTAATTTTTAAAAAGAAAGGAATATGGTTCTATTCCAGTGTCAGTGCGAGGGATTATATTTGAATCTGGATATCAAAAGACTGACACGTGTTGGATCCTGATGACAAACTATATTGTTCTTGATAAACATAAATCTGTGTATCAAATAATTCCCAGTGATGGAAGAGCTCAAACTGGGGAGGCAGTGGCCTAATGATATTATCACTACACTATTAATCCAGAAACTCAGCTAATGTTCTGGGGACCCGGGGTCGAATCCCGCCATGGCAGTTAGTGGAATTTGAATTCAATAAAAAAAACCTGGAATTAAGAACCTACTGGTGACCATGAAACCAATGTTGATTTTTGGAAAAACCCACCTGGTCCACTAATGTCTTTTAGGGAAGGAAATCTGCCGTCCTTACCTGGTCTGGCCTACATGTGACTCCAGAGCCACAGCAATGTGATTGACTCTCAACTGCCCTTCAAGGGCAACTAGGGATGGGCAATAAATGCTGGCCAGCCAGCAACACCCATGTCCCATAAATGAGTAAAAAAAGGCATTGGAAAGGATTCCTTTCATTAAAAGCCCATTCTGAGGTTGGACAGCTCATTTTACATCTTACCTCAGTCTTGTGTTGACTTAATCTGACTGAGACAGCTAGTGATTGCTTCAGAAGAATTCGATAGAATGTGTCAGTATTAAAGAATTCCAAATCAATTTGATGTTCATAATCCCAAAATTCATCATTCTTCAGGATAGAACCTAAAACAAAATAATCATAGAATCATAACTAGGATGTTGCTGGGTCTGGAGGGTTTTAGGTGTGAGGAGAGGTTGGATAAACTTGGGTTGCTTTCACTGGAAAGACTGAGGCTGAGGGGAGACCTGAGAAAGGTCTATGAAATTATGAGAGGCACAGACAGGGTGGATAATCAGAAGCTTTTTCCCAGAGTGGAAGTGCCAATTACAAGGGGGTACAGATTCAGATGAGAGAAGGAGGCTTAGGGGAGATGCATGGGGAAAAGTTTTCACACAGATGGTGGTGTGTGCCTGGAATAGGCTGCCAGTGGAGGCGGTGGAAGCGAGCACATTAGCAACATTCAAGGCGTGTCTTGATAGTCACATGAACAGGTGACGAAGAGGGATAGAAACCACATTAAGTAGAGTGTCTAAATAAGGATGAGGAATCAGCACAGGCTTGGTGGGCCAAAAGGCGTGGCCCTGTGCTGTTTTGTTCTTTGAATTATAGAATCACTACAATGCAGAAGAGGCTATTCAGCCCATCGAGTCTGCACTGACTCTCTGACAAAGCATCTTACCCAGGCCCTTTCACCCATCCTATTCTCGTAATCCCACACATTCCCCAGGGCTAATCCATCTAACCGACATATCTTGGGACACCATGGGGCAAGTTAAAATTTAATTTTATTTACTGTTTTATTAATTTGCAAAACATTACAAGAGACAAGAGTAGGAATTCTCTGACCTCGCCCATGGCTAAGATTATCCGGTCCCGCTGTTGTGAGTGGAGTTTTGGCTGAGCCCCAAATTCTCCATCCTCGCTGGCAGTGGAATGGGGGCATCAGCAAATTCTGCCCAAGTTATCACAAGACAATTTCATCCATTTGCTGCTGTTTGTGGAATCCTCTGTGTATCTTTTGGATGCTAGGCTTCCTGCATGGTTATTATTTATTTCAAACCAACTCATTACAGGTGAAATATATCGGAACACTGAGAAACGTAAGCCAACACATTATAAGTGCAAATGTTTCTCTTTATAATTAAGTTCATAATCTGTTCTCAATACAACTCCTCACTTCAAAGCGGGACAGCGTGCAATCCTTGCAGTTAAATGCCACTCCAGGGAATAGGTAGCATCACAGAATCCCTACAATGTAGGAGAGTTCATTCAGCCCATCGAGTCTGCACTCACTCCCCAACAGAGTATCTTACCCAGCCCTATTCCATATCCCACATATTTACCTCGCTACTCTCTCTACACACTTTGGGACATTCAGGGGCAATTTAGCATGGCCAATGCACCTAAGCTGCACATCTTTGGACTGTGGGAGGACACCAGAGCACCTGGAAGAAACCCACAGAGACATGGGCAGAACATGTAAACTCCACAGTCACCCAAGTTTGGAATTGAACCTGGGTTCCTGACATTGTGAGGCAGCAGCGTTAACCACTAACCATCCTATCGAGCTTCTAGAATAAATACTTGACATTTGGGCCATGTCACTGTATATCTGCACTGTTGCCACATCCTATTGTGTTGGATTTGCCAGCACAGACTCAATGGGCAGCGGGGACTTTCTCCGTGCTGTAAAACTCTGTGACTCCAAAACATCTACGCACCCACCTTCGCCCCCTCCTCCATCCTCTTCATTTTCCTCAGTTGGCTCCTTGAAGTGCAGGCTCCGATGGAATTTTTTTACAGCAATAACGGCAGCTCCTTTTGAAGAGTAATCATCGAAGTTGTAGGCCTTGTGTAGGCTCCGGTAACCCCCAGCAACAGATGGTTTCTCAGGCCAGCCGCACTTCCTAAAGAGAAGCTAAATATTTGAATGTAAATGAATTTCCCAGCCCACCAATTCTGGTACCTCCTCCTTTCCTGGGGAGAGTGCAGTACAAATTCACCTAAGGTCGTCTGTTATACTCCATGCCTAATATTCTATCCCATGTGTTCAATGGAATTGAATATCAGATGGGACATAGAATTGACGAGTGATACAACATCGCCTGTTTAGTGCTACAGCTCGAAACAGATTTCTCCCCCTTCGATTCACACTGAGAAACCTCTCCACACAGACAAGGAACCTTCCAATATTTCATTCTTTGTTGATCAGCTGGGCCTCCAGTAGAGGACGTGTACTCCCTGTTGTGATGTGGGAAACACAGAACCAGTTGGTGCATAGAAAGCTCCTCTGAACAGCAATGTGGTAATGGCCAATTGATCTGATTTTGTGATGTTGTTTGAAGGCTAAATACTGACTTAAGACAGGATGAAAAACTCCCCCGTTCTTTGAAAATTGAGGGGTAGGGGGTGGGATTGGTGAGGGAGGGTGGGTCACACAGGTCCTATGTCAAACACCAAGAGAAAAAATGCTGGAAAATCTCACAGATCTGGCAGCATCTGTAAGGAGGAAAAAGAGCTGACATTTCGAGTCCAGGTGACCCTTTGTCAAAGTTGATAAAGGGCTTTTTTGGTTTCAGATTCCAGCATCCGCAGTGATTTGCTTTTATCCAATGCCTAATATCCCATCTAAAAGACAAGGAACGGATTTTCCGTTCGCGCTGGCCCCAAAACTGGAAAATCCCGGCCAAGGCCAACTTTGCATGGTCCGTCGCTCCCCCGCCCCCCCCACACCTGCTACATTTCCCATGACGGTCGGAAGGGGAAAATTTTCCCCAGCATCTCCAACTTTGCAGCAATCTGCACAAAACTTTGCAGTCCTGCACAAAAATGACAGCCTTGAATTTTGCGCTCAAATTCCGGAGCGTGACTTGAACCCACACCTCTCTGAGCCACAGCTGGTGCACCAGCATCAAGGATAAGCGAGGGCTAAAAAAAAGGACAGTCTTGCTCCACGTATCTCACAATCAAATCACTGGGTGCATTGACCCAGTAGAAATGAGCTTTCACTAAAATTAAACATGAACTGATCTTATCGAATGTGTTTTTGTAGGTCAACATTGCTTAATTTAATTATATGGAAAGATGGAGAGTGGTTCAGCCAATTTGCTGACAGTTGCAGTATTTGTAGAAAATTCAGGCTGTTGCCTTCTTAGAATCGCAGAATCCCCCCAGTGCAGAAGGAGGCCATTTGGCCCCTCAAGTCTGCATCAACTTTCTGACAGAATATCTTACCCAGATCCTCCCCCCCACCCTAACCCTGTCACCCCATGCATTTTGAGCTGGTTAGGTGCATTGGCCACGCTAAATTCTCCCTTAGTTTCAGGGGGATTAACCCAATACGTGAAGTTATGGGAATAGGGCCTGAGTGGAGTTATTGTTGGTGCAGGCTTGATGGGCTGGATGGCCTCCTTGTACACTGTAGAGATCCGAGGATTCTATGAATGTGGCGACTAGGGGATTTTCATAGTAACTTCATTGCAGTGTTAATGTAAGCCTACTTGTGATATGAATAAATAAACTTAAAACATTTCCTATGGTTGATCCACCTAACCTACATATCTTGGGACACTAAGGGGAAATTTAGCATGGGCAATCCACCTAAGCTGCACATCTTTGGACTGTGAGAAGAAATTAGAGCACCTAGAGGAAACCCACACTGAGCCGGGGGGTGGGGGAGAACGTGCAAACTCCACACAATCACCCAAGGCTGGAATTGAACCTCGGTCCCTGGCACCGTGAGGCAGCTGTGCTAACCACTGCGCCACCATGCCACCCCAGTGGCTCCGTGTTGAGCAGGGAGAGTTTTATTAAGTTTGGGCCACACTAAATGCTATCAAATTCATCCTGCAATGCATGTTCAGGATGTTCTTCAGAATTTGTGTCAAGCAACAATGCCATGACATCATACATATCAATGATAGAGACATCCCAGTAGTAAGTAGCCCAAAAAAAACAATTGTGCTTTAGTAGGGGAGGTAGTGGCCATGTGGTATAGTAGAAAATTAGAAAATTACAGCTCAGAAACAGGCCTCTTGGCCTTCTTGTCTGTGCCGTCACTGGACTAATAATTCAGAGGCCCAGGGTGATACTCTGGGTTTGAATCCAACCATGACAGATGATAAAATTTGAATTGAACAACATTCTGGAATTAAAAGTCTAATGATGACCATTAAACCATCATCACTTGTCCTAAAAACCCATCTGGTTCACTATAGTCCCCAGGGAAGGAAATCTGCCATCCTTACCTGGTTTGGCCTACACATTACTCCAGACCCATAGCAATGTGGCAGTCTCTTAAAAAAAAAGCCCTCTGAAATTAAGTTTCCGGACAACACAAAGGTTGGTGGATTTGTGGATAGCGATGAGGACCATCAGAGGATACAGCAGGATATGGATAGGTTGGAGACTTGGATGGAGAGATGGCAGATGGAGTTTAATCTGGACAAATGTGAGGTAATACATTTTGGAAGATTTAATAAAAATAGGAAATATACAGTAACATGGCAGAACCATTAAAAGTATTGATAGGCAGAGGGATCTGGGTGTACAGGTACACAGATCACTGAAAGTGGCAACGCAGGTGGAGAAAGTAGTCAAGAAGTCATACGGCACGCTTTCCTTCATCGGCCGGGGCATTGAGTTTAAAAATTGGTAAGTCATGTTGCAGCTTTATAGAACCTTAGTTCGGCCACACTTGGAATATAGTGTTCAATTCTGGCTGCCCACACTACCAGAAGGATGTGGAGGCTTTAGCGAGGGTACAGAAAAGATTTACCAGGATGTTGCCTGGTATGGAGGGCATTAGCTATGAGGAGAAACTTGGTTTGTTCTTACTGGAACGACGGAGGTTGAGGGGCGACCTGATAGAAGTTTACAAGATTATGAGGGACGTGGACAGAATGGATAGTCAGAAGTTTTTCCCGGGGTGGAAGAGTCAATTACTAGGGGGCATAGATTTAAGGTGCGAGGGGCAAAGTTTAAAGGAGATGTATGAGGTAAGTTTTTTACACAGAGGGTGGTGGGTGCCTGGAACTCGCTGCTGGGGGAGGTGGTGGAAGCAGATACGACAGTGACTTTTAAGGGGCATCTGGACAAATACACGACTAGAATGGGAACAGAGGGATATGGTCCCTGGAAGGGCAGGAGGTTTTAATTCTGTGGGGCAGCATGGTCACTGCATGTTTGGAGGGTTGAAGGGCCTGTTCCTGTGCTGTAATTTTCTTTGTTCTTTGTAACGGCCAAGCAAGACACTCAGTTCAAGGGCAAGTAAACATTTTCATCAATGCCATCACTCTCAACTTTTCCACACTACGATGGCGCATAGGTCAGACTTTTGACTGTTTCTATAGGGAATTCTTTCTGGAACATGTTGCTAGTCTGGGGCTTAAATCTTGTAACATTAGGTTAAAGTCCAACAGGTTTATTTGGTAGTAAATGCCACTAGCTTTCGGGTTTTGCCCCTTCGTCAGGTGAGTGGCAAACCCTGAAAGCTAGTGGTGTTTACTACAAATAAACCTGTTGGACTATAACCTGGTGTTGTGAGACTTCTGACTGTGTTTACCCCAGTTCAATGCCGGCATCTCCACAGCATGCTTAAATCTTGAACAGCATTGCACCACATCAAGCGTAGCCACTCACTCACTCTCACACATACACAGACAAACTAAGGGGCAAATCAGCAGGACAATCCGCATAACCTGAAAATCTTTGGACTGTGGGAGGAAACTGGAGCACCTGGAGGCAACCCATGCAGACACAGGGAGAATGTGCAAACTCCACACAGACAGTGACCCAAGGCCGGAATTGAAACTGGGTTCTGGCGTTGTGAGGCAGCAGTGCTAACCACTGTGCCCCTCCCCTATTTTTAAAACAGGAATGTTCAAAGACAATTCAATCAAAAACAATGTTTTTAAATTTCTGATGATTTTTCTCAGGAATTAAACAGCGCCATCACGTCACCCTGCCCAGATCCCATTTGATTTAATTTGCTTTGATTTGATTTGATTTATTAATGTCACATGTATACAGTGAAAAGTACACATGCTAGACAGACAATGAACAAATAAAACAATTCCTGAATATTGGAATAAGTTAAAACTGGAACCCTTGCTCACCAGCAATCCTGCGCAGACACCAACCAGTATTACTGATGTTATTAACAAGTTGCAGATGAGGAGCCAGTCTGGTTTGAGCCACAGCTCTGGAGTCCTGCTGATGCCCAGGCGGATAATATTTCTAGGTGTGGTGGGGAAGAAGGGGCCTTCTTCATAGCACTGGCCCCCGATGGGCATCACTCGGATATACTGAAAAAGAAATTGGCCTGAGTATATTTATTGCCAAAAGGTTGAAGTGTTCCGCGCGGATTGTTGTCAAGTTCACCGGGAATCGAATCATAACTTTGGGCTCATGCACGTTAATGGCTGGCTCAGAAGCACAGTCAGTTTGTGACGACCTTGCATTATCGAAGATTTAGAAATAAGGGTACAGAGAGGCACAATCAGAGCAAGATCAGTAAATGGGACACACACCATCCTCTTGTTGGGATCACTGTTCAGTTGGAAGACGTGCACTCCAGGCTGACTGAAGCGAAATGGAAAGAGCCGCGATGTGTTTGAGTTGAATCCCATCTCCTCAACAAGGCCCCGGAACATCCCCCAGTCAAACTCACTGTTGGTGTTGTAAAGATTTTCACTGGAAAGAAAGAATGGTTCAGTTTATCTCTTATCAATTTTTCATTCTTAATTTTCTGCTCCATTTGCCCAAAGGCACTGGGGTGTCACGAGTACCTCTCATTCTCGTGAACCCTGTCCAAGTGGACAATGGTTTCTGAAACCTTGACAATGAGCGTTGACAGGTCATTCAATCTTGATGCTTTTTTTATTAACCATTGGTGGGGTATGGACATCGCTGGCTGGACCAGCATTTATTGCCCATCCCTTGTTGCCCTTGAGAGGGTGGTGGGTCAACTGCCTTCTTGAATCGCTGCAGTCCATGTTCAGGGTGTTAACCCACAATGCTGTTAGGGAGGGAATTCCAGGCTTTGCAAACATGGCAATAAGACATTTATCTCAACCAGTGTCTGCCAGTATTTAACCTCCACATAAGTAAGCACACTGGCCCAATCTATTTGCGTATTCATTTAATTCTGTTTTCTTTATCCACCTATTGAATCTAATTTTAAATATTAGCCTCCACCACTAAGCCAGGAAATGAATTTCAGAACCTTACAGACTCAGTAGAAAGAATTTTTTAATCTCCATGTACTAAATATTTCGTATTTATAACTTGTCATCTTTGTTTCATGCTGATTCTAACCAGTCTACATTATTCATGATAAATGTACATCTTTCAAATCATCCTATTGCTTCTATTTTTCTAACAATAAAAGCCCCATGCAATCTTTCAAGTTGTTCTTCTTATTTGTTTCGCCTTACACTAAGTTGCGCCAGAATTTAACCGTAACTGTTCGTGTTCAGTAAAGTTTAAAGTATATTTATTAGTCACAAGTAAGGCTTACATTAACACTGCAATGAAGTTACTGTGAAATTCCACTAGTCGCCACACTCTGGTGGCTGTTCGGATCAATGCACCTAACCAGCACGTCCTCCAGATTGTGGGAGGAAACCGGAACAACCAGAGGAAACCCACGCAGACATGTGGAGAATGTGTAAACCCAGAAACTGGGAATCCAACCCGGGTTCCTGGCACTGTGAGGCAGCAGTGCTAACCACTGTGCTACCATGCCACCCATTAATTTCAAAATAAACCTGTAACCAGCCACATGGGTGTAATGACTTTCACGGGATCCATGAGATGAACCTGTTTGAATATGAGCTCCCTGATTGAGACAGTTAATTCTGTCCAATCCGGGTGACCTCCAGAGGTCTATAATGTGGGGTGTCGGGGTTACCGGCACTCAGGGTGCGTACTCTTACTGGGAAGGACCTGTCTGAGTATTACTAACTATTGTAAATAAATTTGGATTTGGTGAAGGGACACCACCTTGTAGAATCATAGAGTCCCTACAGTGCAGAAGAGGCCATTTGGCCCTTCAAGGCTGCACCGACTCTCTGGAGTATCTTACCCAGGCCCTCTTCCCCTTTCCTACCCTGTAAACCCACACATTTCCCATAGCTAATCCATCTAATCTCCACATCTTGGGACACAACGGGGAAATTTAGCATGGCCAATCCACCTAACCCACACATCTTTGGACTGTGGGAGAAAACCAGAGCACCCAGAGGAAACCCATGCAGACATGGGGAGAACATACAAACTCCACATAGACAGTGACCCAAGGCTGGAATCAAACTCGAGTCCCTGGAGCTGTGAAGCAACAATGCTAACCATTGTGCCACCGTGCTGCCTCTTGTGAGAATTAATTCAATGGGGAGACAATTATACTAAGAGTAGGCAATCAGCATCATGCAATTAGACGATAACTGGCTACATTTTCCTTCATTCATAGAATCATAGAATCCCTTCCATGCAGAAGGAAGCCATTCAGCCCATCAAGTCTGCACCGACTGCAACCTCATCCAAGCCATATCCCCATACCCCCATGTATTTACCTTAGCTCGTCTCCCTGACACTAAGGGGCAATTTAGCATGGCCAATCCACCCAACCCACATGTCTTTCGGACTGTGGGAAAAACTGGAGCACACGGAGGAAACCCACGCAGATACAGAAAGAAAGTGCAAACTCCACACAGACAGTGACCCAAGGCCAGAATTGAACAGAGTCTCTGGTGCTATGAGGCAGCAGTGCTAACCACTGTGCCACTGTGTGCCCCATTGTACAGCATGTTTGAGAATATGCTCAGTATGTGTACATCCACTTCACTTCATATAACTAATCAAAAGCCAGTCAGACCAGGGCACTGTCCTTGCATCTCTAGAACCTGAGTTTGACTCCAACTCAAGTTTGTTGGGTGGGTTTCTTTCCCTACTGGCTGCTAGGAATCTGATCTGAAATGGTTTTTATCCAATTCCCTGTGGATATAAATCCATAGCCTGTAATCAAACACAGTGTGACGGCATGATAAAGTCTGGATTATGTAAAAATTGACACACATATAGCAAGAGTGAGTGGTGCTTAGGGCACAGAAGAGGAAGCAATAACTCAAATCTAAACATGCCACCCCTGACCTGAGAATGATTGATGCCAACAGCGGTGTCACTATGATAAGACTCATGGAATTTTATAGGTCAGAAGGAGGCCATTTGGCCCATCATGCTTATACTAGCTCTTTCAAATTATTATCCACTTAGCCACATTTGCCAGAACTGATTATGTTATTCCTCTATGTTTGAAGGTCATAAAACATGGTAAGGCAATCTCTCACCCTAGCTATTAAAGTAAATAATATTCTCATAGACAATCGGGTTTTGCAGTTATATATTCTCAGGTAAATCAGACATAGAAACATAGAAACTTAGAAGATAGGAGCAGGAGGAGGCCATTTGGCCCTTCGAGCCTGCTCTGCCATTCATCGCAATCATGGCTGATCGTCCAACTCAATAGCCTAATCCTGCTTTCTCCCCATAATCTTTGATCCCATTCACCCCAAGTGCTATATCCAGCCGCTTCTTGAATATATTCAATGTTTTGGCATCAACTACTTCCTGTGGTAATGAATTCCACAGACTCATCACTCTTTAGGTGAAGAAATGTCTCCCCATCTCTGTCCTAAGAGGCCTATCCTGAATCCTCAGACTGTGACCTCTGGTTTGGGATACCCACACCATGGGGAACATCCTTCTTGCATTTACCCTGCCCAGCCCTGTTAAAATTTTGTAAATCTCTATGAGATACCCCCTTAGTGAGATGTAAATCAAGTGGAAGGTCATGATGAGGTGTGACATGATACATACATATCATACACCGGGTACTGCTCACTGGACACGATGAATATGATGATGCTTCCAATGTCGAGGCAGACAGTGGGGTTGAAGATCCCGGAAAACAAGGTGCCCTTTACAGAAGAGTCAACAAACTGGTGGATGTTTGGCCATTGAGTTTCAAGATCATCAGGACTTGAGAATGTCTCAGGCAATGTTGCATTATCTAAAAGATAGACAAGAGTGTGAAAATAAACTCAAAAATAGGGTCTCACATGAAGTAAGAATGAGCATGCTCCAGAAAAAAAAAACTTCTTGTGAATCAATATAGATTAGTTCAAGTTTTGTTTAATTCATTTGTGGGACATTGGTAGCGCTGGCTGGCCAGCATTTACTGCCTATCCCTAGTTGCTTTTGGAGGGCAGTTGAGAGTCAACCACATTGCTGCGGATATCGAATCACATGTAGGCCAGACCAGGTAGGGATGGCAGATTTCCTTCCCTTATGGACACTAGTGAATTAGATGGGTTTTTCTGACAATCAACAATGTTTTCATGGTCATCAGTAGATTCTTAATTCCAGATATTTTTATTTAAAGCTTAAAGTTTATTTATTATTGTCGCAAGTACATTAGCACTGCAATGAAGTTACTGTGAAAATCTTCTAGTCGCCACACTCCAGCACCTGTTCGGATACACTGAGGGAGAATTTAGCATGGCCGATGCACCTAACCAACAGGTCTTTGGGACTGTGGGAGGAAACTGGAGCACCCGCAGGAAACCCACGGGGAGAACAAGCAGACTCTGTACAGACAGTAACCCAAGCCGGGAGTTGGTCCCAGGTCCCTGGTGCTGTGAGGCCGCAGTGCTAACTCCTTGTGCCACCATGCCATCCTTATTGACCATCTGCTGTGACGGGATTCGAACACAGGTCCCCAGAGCATTACCACTCGGTCATGCCTCCCCTGAGTTAAGTGAAAGACGTTGGCAGAGTTTAATGAAGTTACAGCAGAAGATATACAGGTGAAGTCAAGACAGTAATGAGAGAGAAGTAATGTTTAAGTAGTGTTTCAGTACCTGGAGGCAATGGACGCTCATGCAAGTTCATTTCCAGCAAGCTCTTTATCTTTTTGGGATCAGGATCGTATACTCCCAGGAAACCTTTTTCTGCAAAACATAATAAAGCCCTGGCACAATTTTCTGTCTCTCTGTGTGTCATGACTCAGAACCTTGTCAAATGCATGACTGACAAAGTTAAGCATACACCTGGGCCTTCAGGGCATTTGGAATCAGTAAAGGAATCATTCTCATTTAAATTGTGCTTAATGAGAAACAAGGGAAATTACTGAATGAATCGTAAAACATGATACTGTGCCCTCTGGTCTTAGACTCTCCCATAAGGGGAAAAAAATCCTCTCAGCACCTACCTTGTAAAGCCCCCTATATGTCTCAAAAAGGTTGCCTCTCCAACGAGTACAGCCCCAACCTACCCAACCTCTCTGCATAAGAAAATCCCTTCATACCTGGGATCAACCGAATGAACCTTCTCTGGACGAGGTACAGCGTGGTCCAATTTCTAATCATCATGTTGAAGTTCTGCCCTGCCACTCTGTCACTTCCAACTTCTCTTTGAATGATTTTTAAAAATTAACTTCAGTAAAGGAGGGTTACGTCAACAAGGGCCACATATTCTCAATCCAACACATGACAAATATAGAAGGCCTTAACCTCAGATTATTATCACATTATTTAAACATTAGTTTCCTCCCTCACTAAATCATAGAATCCCTACAGTGCAGAAGAGGCTAATTAGCCATTCGGGCCTGCACTAACTTGCTGACAGAGTAATCTACCCAGGCCGTCTCCCCTGCCCTATCCCCATAACCCCACACATTTATCATGGCTAATCCACCAAATTTACACATTGTTGGACATTAAGGGACAACTTAGCATGGCCAAACCACATAACCTGCACATCTTTGGACTGTAGGAGGAAACTGGAGCACTTGGAGGAAACTCACGCAGACACAGGGAAAATGTACAAACTCCACACAGACATGATGTGGAGTTGCTGCCGTTGGACTGGGGTGGGCACAGTAAGTAGTCTCACAACACCAGGTTGAAGTCCAGCAGGTTTATTTGGTAGCACGAGCTTTCAGCACGAGCTTAGCTGAATCTTCACTCACCTGATGAAGGGGCAATGCTCTGAAAGCTTGAGCTATCAAATAAACATGTTGGACTTTAACCAGGTGTTGTGAGACCACATACTGTGTCTACACAGACAATAAAGGCAACTGCTCTATAGTTGACAGATGATCAGAGCTGTTTGTATATCTGTGTCCATGAGAGTAAACACACTCCTTAATGCACAATATTCATCATTCTATCTTGGACGCTGAGATTTGAGAGGATACTCAACAAGATACAATAAAATCTCACCAGATGTTTCCACTAAGTGCACGGGTTGAGCAAAACCATATTGTGGGGGACACTGGCCTTCCGCAATTGCATTTCTGCTGTTCAGATCTCTTCCAATATGGTTCAAAGGCACATCAACCTGCAGAATCAAATTTAGTTTTGTGTTAAAATGACGAGATTTCAGTTCACTGCAAAGCTCTTTAATCAGTAAATCTCGTAGAGAAATAGCTGCCCGTTTTTAACCCCTCACTGAGCTCACATCACTGACAGGGTTAAGATGAGCAAATCATCTCAACAGTAATTCTCCTGCTACATCTGGTACCTGCAGCCCGAGGAACATCAGAATTGAGCTGAATCCTAGCCTTGATTAATGTCCACTGATGTTCATTGTGTAGCAGGATTTCAATGGATGAAATTAAATTGGATTTTAATTCTATAAAAGTTAAAATCTTACCCTTTGAAATGAATGGTGTTAATATCTCACATGTGTGATGCTGGTGTACCTTTAAGAGTTTTATTTTTAATTCATGTTCACAGCTTTAGGTGAGGTCATTGTTGGGAGGAGAAAAAACTGAAGGCAGGTCAGGTGACAGGGTTCATTGTCAGTTTCAGTTTGGCGCTGCAAATTTGAGTTTTTAGTTTTAGAAGGGACAGCAAGCTAAAGCAAAGTGTTTTCCCCCTCTCCCTGTTGTTTCAAAAATTCTGCTGGTTAGCTGAAAACAAGAACTTGTTTTCCTGAGGGGTGAAAACCTGCTGCTGTTGGGGGCTGGGCCAGAGGCTCTCTGGTATTTTGGGAAGCTGTCTTGTCTTCAAACTCTTCCGAGTGAATCCAGAGAACTGCAGACTTCAACCAAAGGATTCAATTTCCAGTATCACGTGAGTATTAGTCTGTGCTGTGTTAAAACTGTGAAAGAGGTCTTTACTCTATGGGATTGGTTTGATTGGAACATTGTCAATATCTTCATTAAGGGTTAAATGATATCATGATTACTTGTTTCTTGTTTGTAATTGATAAAAGTTCTTGCTAATTTTCTTACTATACATGTTAACTATATTCTTAAATAAACTTCATTTGATAACAGCTCCCTAGTGGGTCACTTGAATTACATCTGCAGTGGAACATCTCATGCTTGTCTTAGCCAAATTCAAGATGCAAAACTTATGATTCTGTAGGCTCCATAAAACACTTTGGAGTTTCTAGCCTGAACTATAATGCACATTCTACAACAGGTAAGGCAATGTTGTTTACCAGGTCACTGCCCAGGAGATGAAGAGGGCAATCTTCTCACCGGAATTGAAGTTTCCCCTCCCCTGTAGAGAGGCACTGGAGCTAATTTTGGCACCTGTAGCTATCCATCAGCAATTGGTTAATACGGACCAGAGCAGAAACTGGTCACATTTCTACAGATACCGATCTTTAAAAACGTACTCATGGAATGTGGAAGTTACTGGCTGCTCCAACATTTATTGCCCATTCCCAATTGCCCTTAAGAAGGTGGTGGTGAGCTGCCTTCTTGAACCGCTGCATTCCCTGTGGTGTGGGTACACCTACAGTGCTGCTAGGGAGGGAGGTCCAACATCTCAACCAAGTGCCAGTGAAGGAATGGTTGATGTATTTCCAAGGCAAGATGGTGTGTGACTTGGAGGGGGTGGTGGTGTTCCCATGTATCTGCTGCCCTTGGCCTTCTAGATGGAAGCATTTATGGGTTTGGAAGCTGCTGTCTAAGGAATGTTATGAGTTCCTGCAGTGTAGATGGTACACACTGTTGCCACTGTGCATCAGAATGGAGGGAGTGAATGCGGATCATAGAATCTTACAGTGCAGAAGGAGGCCATTCAGCCCATTGTGTCTGCACCAACCACAAGCCCACCCAGGCCCTATCCCCATGAATTTACCTCATGCGTTTACCCTAGCTAGTCCCTCTGACACTAAGGGGCAATTTAACATGGCCAATCAACCCAACCCGCAGATTTTTGGATGTGGTGCCAATCAAAGCGGGCTGCTTTGTCCTGGATGGTGTTGAGCTTCTTGAGTGTTGTTAGAGCTGCACCCATCCAGGCAAGTGGGGAGTATTCCATCACACTCCTGACTTGTGGATGGGCTTTGGGGAATCAAGTGGTGAGTTACTTGCCACAGGATTTCTAGCCTCTGACTTGTCTTGTATTTATATAGCTAATCCAGTCCAGTTTCTGGTCAATGGTAACCCCTAGAATGAGTGATGAGGAAGGCTGTCTTCTTTTCAAAAGCCCCTGTTATTACCTTCAAACCATTTTTATCGGTAATGTGAAAGCGTGCTTCTCCTTTGCAGGTTATCTGCAGCCGACCCTGCTGTAACCGTCTGCACTTGCGATCGCACACAGAGTCCAAACTTGCTGTCTGGCAATGGCAGAGACCGAGAACGCCATCAAAACCCTGGTAATCTAAAGGGGAAGCACAAACCTGCAACGTAACCAGAAATTCAGTTACCAACACCCTTAGATCGATTAAAAGCGTGACACAGATTTAGAAAATAATCCCCTAGAAAGTGTTCCGCTATGGAGCTGTCCTTGTCACCTGCAGCATTGTGCAAAGTTAATGCCAAGAAATGGATGTTGGAAAATGAAATAAAAACAGAAAATGTTGGAAATATTCATCAGGGTCTGGCAGCATCCTGGAATCATAGAAACCTTACAGTGCAGAAGGAGGCCATTCAGCCCATCGTGTCTGCACCGATCACAATCCCACCCAGGCTCTACTCCTGTAACCCCACATATCTACCCTGTTAATCCCCCAAGGGGCAATTTAGCATGGCCAATCAACCTAACTCGCACATCTTTGGACTGTGGGAGGAAACCAGAGAGCCCAAAGGAAACCCACGCAGACATAGGGAGAACGTGCAAACTTCACACAGATAGTGACCCAAGGCTGGAATTGAACCCGGGTGCCTGGCATTGTGAGGCAGCAGTGCCAGGCACTGTGCCACCCAGTGCCGCTCCGTCTGTGGAGAGAGAAAGAGAGTCGATGTTTCGAGTCACATCTGAATCTTCTTCAAAACATTAACAGTTTCTCTCTCTCCACAGTTGTCAGACATGATGAGTATTTCCAACCCCTTCTGTTTTAATTTTTCAAAATAGACTCTATATGGTGCTTTAAACAGAACCTTCCCATGCTCAAATCTATGTTGTACTATTACTCTTATGTAGAGATGTTGTGCCTGAAATACAGGTTGCAATGCAAATGGGACCTTTTATCTTCCTCGTAATTTTGCTGGAACATTTTAACACATCTTTTTGACATCAAACATAGCTACATCAATAAATAAGGTGCAAGTAATGTACGGAAAGTTTAAACATGAGAAAACTGGAGACAACATTGACACCGGGGGGGGGGAGGCGGAGGGGGGGTGATAATCACTGGCACCCTCTTAATCAGACCAAGCATCTGAAGAAGATTTCCAGGTCAGAAACCTATAGGACAGCACGGTGGCAAGTGATCTGAAGATCCAGTCCAATTGAAAACTGCCTTAGTTTACAAATCCTCCTGTGCATGTAGAATTACCATAAATATTCTGGGTATTAATACACAAAGCTCCTGAAATATTGGCTGACTGTTAGCTCTCTGGTCCGATGATGGGGGATTCAATCTCCACTCTAGCCTGTAGCTGGATTGTATCAGCTAGATTGACATTAGAATATTGTGCTGTCAGAGGGACCAGCTTCCAGACGGAGCAGCTATTACCTGAATTCTCAGGTGTACTTTGAAGATTCTATGACATTATTTGAAGGAAGACAAGGGAACTGTCCTGACCAATATTTATTCCTCAAAACCCTTAACGCAATTTAAAAACAAATTATTTATTGAACATGTGCATCGCTGGCTGGCCAGCATTTATTGCCCATCCTTAGTTACCCTTGTTCAGAGGGTAGTTGAGAGTCAACCATATTGTTGTGGCTCTGGAGTCCAGACATGGTAAGGACTGCAGATTTCCTTTCCTTATGGACATTACTGAACCAGATGGGTTCTTGCGATAATCGACAATGATTTCATCGTCATCAATAGATTATTACTTCCAGATATTTTTCTTGTATTCAAATTCTGCAATCTTCCCTGATGAGATTCGAACCCAGGTCCCCAAAACATTAGCTGAGTTTCTGGATTAATAGTCTAGTGATAATACCACTTGGTATTTAGCAGTTCACAGTTTGGCTTCCACATTTTGCTATGTTAGAACAGTGAAGACATTTCTAAATCTGTGAAACGCTTTGTGATATACTGTGACTGGAGCTACAATAAAATTCTTCACCTTCAGAGAGCAATATTCCGCCCATTCATCGCTCATTAGACAGGTTCCATCCTGATTTCTGCTGGCCCCATCTCGGCAGATATCGTACAGCTGTCTGACACATGCTCTTGTTCCTTTGGTTATTGCTCGATGTCTCAAAGCACATGTACAATGAGAATCACTAGGCTAAGAGAGGTTTGATAATTAAATTAATGTACAGGAAATACACCTGTCGTACATAACAATGGTGGCTCTAATATGGTGTGACAATACTATGTCTTTAAGAAATACATTTTATGTAATGTTTCTGGTGAAGGGTGTATTTTTACTTCAGCCCTGATTATGGTGCCGATTGTCTACAGCTAGAAGCTCACATGCTGAACATGCAGAAGGTTAATTGCTTTTAATTATTGGAGTGTTTGTTTCAATCTGAGCTAATGCAGTGTTGTTCTTCTTAGAGTTGTTCCCTGGAGTTTCAGAGTAGAGTTTGATTAGGAGGATTGACAAAAAGAAAATCATGAGTGGGTGGAACCAGGCTTACGGAGGCAGAGAAAGACAGGCAGTTGCAATTTGAATTCGGAAAGAGCAGTAGCTCTTTTCTTTCTCTTATTCTGGAAATTGATATCTGGGGACCTGTTAGAATATAAACAGTTCTTTCCAGAGATCTGCAAAAGATAAGAGCTGTTTTCTTCCTCTCTCTCTTGCTGGAGTTCTGTTGTGTTAAGAGAGGCTTTCCTCTGCAGGCTGCCAACTGTGAGTCAGAAGATGGGTGTCTTTCTGTATCTGTGCCCAGAGGTGTTAAAAGGCTAGATGACTGGGAAACATGCAAGTCTGTGTATCTTGCTAACTGGTTCTGAAGACGAATTTATATCCGTGGGGATATTGCTTAAATTGGAACTAATGAAATAGCTAACAGTCAAGAATTATATCTTGTCACGTTTAAGAATTTGAATTGGTAAAAGTTATGCTGATTCTTTTTTCTTATATTCTAACTGTGTTGTTAAATAAAATTTGTTTTCATAAAAGTTTTCTAGTGTGTCAATAGAATCACACCTGGAGCGAAACACTTGATGTTCCTACTAATCCCAAAATCAAAAATAGTTAGCGTCTAGTCTAACCTCATAATGTACCTTGGAGTTTCTGACCTGCTCCCTAACAATGGGAATGTATCTCAGCGTTCTTCACAGAAGATTAAAGGAGCAGAGACTGAGCCATGGTGAGAAAGGTTGAAGAAAGAAACTCATAAAACCTGGGGAGGTGATTGGTACTGGACTGAAGTAGACTTGTCCACCTTCAAATTGAACTCCAGTTTGGATCAGTAATAATCATACCCAAGTTTAAGCTCTTGGGTATTAAAATGATTGGCTTTAACAAGATTCAAAAGGAGATGAGATAAGAAGAGTGGGAGGAACTTCCAGAGGGTTGAGGCAAGGCAGCTGACAGCTCCTCAATGAATGGAGAAGTGTTTGGAAGGAAGGAGTATAAAAGACGAGAGTCGAAAGAGCAATATGTGCAAGGGTGGACAATCAACATTATCGGGGAAAGCATGAGGCAGTCATAAGCCCTGATGTCCTATTTGTATATCTCTTCTATAAATTTAAAACATTCCCCAGGTTGTTCTGTGGCTAAGTCTTTGCTTCTGCCAGTGTGACTGGAGCCCCTTCAGACCTTATTTGGGCCTATGGTTCAAATGCTCTGCTCACCCCTTGTGCCCATTCCTCAACACCTTCCCACCTGACCTAATGTCATGCGACTGCCTGTGTGGAGTTTGCTTGTTCTCCCCATGGGTTTTCCTCAGGTGCTCTGGTTTCCTCCCATAGTCCAAAGATATTTGGGTTAGGTGGATTGGCCATGTTAAATTGCCCCCTAGTGTCCCAAGATGTGTAGGTTAGGGGGTAAATACACAGAGTTATGGGAATAGGACCTGGGTAGGATAAAACAAAATGAGTTGGTGCAACCTTGATGGGCCAAATGGCCTCTTTCTTCACTGTAGGGACTCTATGATTCTATGATAACGGGACCCTGCCATTTAAGTTAGATCCCCAACTCTTTTGGTGGGCCTTCCTATGCTTGAATCCAGGCAAGTACAAAAGCCCTGGAGTGGGGGCAGGGAGAAGCCGGGTAACATGGCATGAACTGAGGCTGGGATGGAAGGTGGGAAGTAAAATCGGCCACTAATATCCTAAATGAAGTTTAGCTTGATCCTGTGATGCTCGTTGGAAACTATGAAATGTTAACAACAGCACCTGCAAAAATGAGTCAAAATAAAAATGCTTGGTATTCTCACCTGGAAGATCTCCCCATCCTGACGGCAGAGGCAAGTATCCTGCCCTTCTTGAGGCTGCACAGCCTGGGAACCACAGGAGGAGCAGGCTGGCTGACCTGGTAAATGGTTGAAGTAGTTTGTGGGGCACTTCAGGCAGCTGTCTGCACTCACCGCTCTTCCACTTGGATTGTAAGTACCTTTGGGACAGGGGGTTGGCTCGGGGCTCGCCTCAAGGCAATAGTGACCTGTAAACCAGTGTAAAGAGAAGTGAATTCTCACAATCAGATTTCCATCCTGGCAAGTCTTGTTCTGCAGCAGAATCGAACGAGTTCGGAGAAAATTGCATCTTCAGTGACTCCTTAAGGCACACATTCTGTCCACAAGGGCTTTAGATTTGATGCGGGGGGTCGGCGGGGGGGGAAGGTTTTGGGCGAGTGGGAGGAGGGGGGAAGAAGGAACCAAAATGGAGAGGAGTAAAGGTAAAGTCACCACAGTCCTCCAGGAGTCATTGGCTGCTCTCCCCGCTAAGGGTCGTGAAAGGATAGAATCGTAGAATCACTCCAGAGCAGATGGAGGCCATTTGGCCCATCGATGCTGCAGCGACAATGAACCCACCCAGCCCCATCCCCATAATCCTTCCAATCTCCCTGACACTAAGGGACAATTTATCGTGGCTAATCAACATAACCCTCAGGCGTGGTGTCTTCTGAGGGAGTGCCGCCCTGTCAAAGGTGCCGCCTTTCAAATGAGATGTTGAACTGGAGCCCCATCTGACTGCTCAAGTGAATGTGGGTGAAACGGCGGCACAGTGCTTAGTATTGCTGCCTCACAGTGCCTGGAACCTGGGTTCCATTCCTGGCTTGGGTCACTGTCTCTGCCGTGTCTGCACATTCTCCCCATGTCTGCGTGGGACACCTACATAAGAACATAAGAACATAAGAAATAGGAGCAGGAGTAGGCCATCTAGCCCTTCGAGCCTGCCCCGCCATTCAATAAGATCATGGCTGATCTGTCGTGGCTCAGTTCCACATTCCCGCCCTCTCCCCATAACCCTTAATCCCCTCTCTTATCAAAAACCCATCAACCCGCGTCTTAAAAATATTTAGCGAGCGCTCTGGTTTCCTACCACAGTCTGTAAAGAGCACTGCTTAGGTGCATTGGTCACGCTAAATTCTCCCTCAGTGTACCTGAGGTGCCGGAGTATGGCAACTAAGGGGTTTTCACAGTAACTTCTTTTCACTTTATCACAGTGTTAATGTAAGCCTACATGTGACACTAATAAATAAACTTTACTTAAAAGGTCCTATGGAATTATTTCTAAGAGGGGAGGGGAGTTTTCATGTGCTCTGTTCAATATTTATCCCTTGATGAGCACCATTAGGAAAACAGATAGGAAATTTGGCATGTCCGCTATAACTCTCACCAACTTTTACAGATGTACCATAGAAAGCATTCTTTCTGGTTGTGTCATAGCTTGGTATGGCTCCTGCTCTGCCCAAGACTGTAAAAAACTACAAAGGGTCCTGAATGAAGCCCAGTCCATCAGTCAAACCAATCTCCCATCCATTGACACTGTCTACACTTCCCAATGCCTCAGCAAAGCAGCCAGCATAATTAAGGTCTCTCTGCACTCCAGGCATAATCTCTTGCAGTGTGAAAGAAAGGCGCTATATCTAAATGCTAGCCTTACTTTCTGCAAATCGCATCTACAATTAATTGTGTGGCCAATATACAGGACACACTGCCCAGGGAGACAGTAGAAAGACCAAATCCACAATATAGCAACAAAGATTACTTGACAGAGAAAATGTTTTGAGGATCATGAGAGATTGAGCTGTGTAGGGTATGTTTCAAACTTGGGGCCTGGTTGAATGAGGTGGGGTTTTGGGGTAGCTGCATATCTTTGTTCTGTATAATTTGGCAGCACGGTGGCACAGTGGTTAGCACTGCTGCCTCACAGCGCCAGGGAAATGGGTTCGATTCCCAGCTTGGGTCATTGTCTGTGTGGAGTCTGCACATTCTCCTTGTGTCTGTATGGGTTTCCTCTGGGAGCTCCAGTTTCCTCCCACAGTCCAAAGGCTAGGTGCATTGGCCACGCTAAATTCTCCCACAGAGTACCCGGACAGGCACTGGAGTGTGGCAACTAGGGGATTTCTACAGTAACTTCATTGCAGCGTTAATGTCAGCCTACTTGTGACTAATAATAAATAAACTAAACCAAAAATTCCAGCTCCTAGTTCAGCACTGAAGTTAATAGAGCTTAACTCTATAAGTATTTCACATGTATGAACGTAATCAAAAATGATCACACTTGTGTTGTTGAACATAATCCTCGATCAGGTATCAATAATTCAGTTGAAAGAGGCGATATTGCTTTCATAAGAACATAAGAAATAGGAGCAGGAGTAGGCCATCTAGCCCTTCGAGCCTGCCCCGCCATTCAATAAGATCATGGCTGATCTGAAATGGCTCAGTTCCACTTTCCCACTTTCTCCCCATAACCCTTAATTCCCCTGTCTGTCAGAAACCTATCTACCTGCGACTTAGATAGATTTGGCGAGGTAGCCTCTACCGCTTCAACGGGCAGAGAATTCGAGAGATTCACCACCCTTTGAGTGAAGAAGTTCCTCCTCAACTCTGAGGAGGATCCTCAACATTCCCGGCACATACATACCTTGCGGGCAGATGTAAGATCGGGTTTCTGCAATCGCTTGGCTGGTGATGTCCGATGGAGGGTCAGTGCTGGTGGCTGCCTGAAGACACACCACCCCTGCCTGGCACGCACGGCAGACCTGACGATCATCGTGGTTCCCATAGTAACCAGCAGGGCATGGCTCACAAGTGTCGTTGAAGGTGCTTCTGTTGGATCCAGCGTATTCCCTGTGCCCCAGTGGACATTTCAATGGCTTAACAGCACCAGTGACTGACAAAAAGAAGTCAGAGGAAAGTTAGTGTTAGGTAGCCCTGGATTGGACCGAAAGGCTACACCAGTTCCCCTTTATTGGCCTTTCCTCCTAATTTGAACCTGTGCACTTTAAAACAGGACTCCAATTTGGACCTATACCAGGCATTTTACTGGGCTATTGAAGCCACTTTGATTAGGTATGGAATGAATAGACTTTCTCAGAGGCCACATACATTCTCTTTTCATGGATTCATAGTCATAAGAGCGGAGGAGTCCATTTAGCCCATTGAATTCATGCCAGCTCTCTGTAGAGCAAACCATTCCCCCCTCTCTATCCCCATTGCCCTGTAAGTGTATTTTTCTCAAGGGTGGAATTTAAACTTTTTTGGGTGGCACAGTGATTTGCACTGCTGCCTCACAGTGCCAGGGACAGGGATCCCTGGCTTGGGTCACCGTCTGTGCAGAGTTTGCACATTATCCCCATGTCTGCATGGGTTTCCTCCGGGTGCTCCCACTCCAAATGTGTGGGTAAGGTTGATTGGCCATGCTAAATTGACCCTTGCGTCAGGGGGATTAGTAGGGTAAACGAGGGTTAAGGGAATAGGGTCTAATTGGGATAGTGGTCAGTACAGACTCGATGGGTTGAATGGTCTCCTTCTGTACTATAGGGATTCTATATTATGCAGAGTGTAGCAATGCACAGGAAACAGGGCGTTGAAGCTGTTGATCCCATTGGCAACTTCCTCTGCCGTATTGCTCGGAACTTAGTCAAAAAAATTTTAAAGGGGTGGGCCCCACAATATCACGCTGTCAGAGCAACCACCCCACCCACCGCCCCCCCAAACCCCCACCTCCCCACCATCCACCCGGCTAGCAAATTAGTTTTTTAAAAATTGGGGTACCATTGGTAAAGGCTGTTCCGGTACACAAAAATTAGAATGGAACCCTTTACCCACCCCAACCCAGAAACCATCCATCAGCATTGTCCCCCCGCCCCCCGGCACTGCCCGGTCACTGCCTCTCACCCTCCCCCCGTAGAGCGATGTGTTCACCTGAGCTCCTCCTGCGGGTCTGCCTGCCAGGTGTATAGATACCTGACAATGACATGAAAATTTAATATAATGGAGTTCCCAGTGTTGAATGTTGGGATTCCCATTACATGATTGGTGGTGGGGGTGGGGGGGCATTGGGTGCTGTGGGTGGGGGAAAAATAATCATTATGAGACAAACATAAAACACAATTTGGGCCTCTCGTGTGAATTTCTGTTCCGTCATAAAACCCACCCAAAAATATACAGAAGGGGCCCAAAATCCTGGCCCAAACACCCTTTTGAAATCATTCACCATCTTCGCTTCCACCATCCTCGTGAATAGAGAGCTCCAGGTCTTTACCACTCACTGCGGAATTTTGTTTTAATGCATTTCTCTGTCCAAAACCTCAAATCTGTATCCTCAAAACTTTTAATCATCAGCTTTCTATCCAATCATGGTCTCCAGACCAGCATTTAATTCCTTGATTTTTACAAAATTTAGCTTAAAATAGTTCATAAGATAAAATAAGTTTAATATCTGACTGACAATAGTTATTTTAACATTCTTACCCCATCTGGACCCTTCACGAGTGACACCAATGTCCTGAGGACAGTAATGGCCAGCTGGACACTCAACTGGGGCCCGTGACCCCTCTGGGCAGTAAAAACCTGCTGGACAAGGCAAACAAGGCCCGGATATGGTGCAGTGACACCCTGAAACACACAACACAGCGGTTTGGAAATTCTTGTCTCGTCATTGTCTTCAGAATTGTTTAAGTTTATGTGTGAACACCTCAGATACAAATACATGTCAGCATGTGTCAATGCAAACACTGATCTAGAGAAGGTGGGAAAGACTGGGGAAATGCTCATCTGCCACTAATCTCATTCACCTGAGGATGAATGGAAAAGGGGAAAGGGACACGTGGAACAAAAAGGTCAAGGATTTTGCTCTATAAAAGCAAATTGTTGCAGATGCTGGAATTTGAAACCCCAAAAGAGAAAATGCTGGGAAATCTCAGCAGGTCTGGCAGCTTCGGCAAGGAGAGAAATGAACTGGTGTTTCGAGTCCAGATGACCCCTTGTCAAAGGATTTTGTTCTGCCTGCCAATCCCCCGATCTCAACAGCATAAAGCCCAATACCTAGTTCTCTGCAGTTCCAAAAAAGTCATACAGACTCAAAGAGTTAACTCTGTTTCTCTCTTCATAAATGTGGTGGAATGGTGGCACAATGATTAGCACTGTTGCCTCACAGCATCAGGGACCTGACTTGGGTCACTATCCGTGTGGAGACTGTACATTCTCCCTGTGTCAGCGTGGGTTTCCTCCTAGTGCTCTGATTCCCTCCCATATTCCCAAAGCTGTGCAGGTTAGGTGGATGAGCCAAAGATGTGTAGGGATTGAGTAGAGGGGAGGGCTTGGGTAAAGTGCTCTTTCAGAGAGTAAGTGCAGATTCAATGGGCTGGATGGCCTCTTTCTGCACTGTAGGAATTCAATGTTGTCAGAAATGAGAGATTTTTAGGCACATTCTGTTTGCATTTCAGTTTCCCAACAACTGAAGAGATATATTGGTCTCGGAGGGGGTGCAATCTAAAGTTATATTCTAGTGACAGGTTACAGAAGTTAAGGTTGTAAATCAATAGAAGGTGAATGGTTGATTTGATCAAGGTTTTCAGGAACAATTAGGGTGGATTGGGAGGGAGAAACTAGCTGGGGAAGACAGAATTAGGAAGCATATTAAGAATTTAGAGCCAGATCTTACAAGAGTGAATTAAAGATATCATGCAAAGGGTGATTGAAGTTTGGAACTCTCTTCCACAAATGGCAATTGATGTTGGGTCAGTTGTTAATTTTAAAACTGAGATGGATAGATTTATGTTATCCAAAGCTATTCAGAGATATGGGTCAATGGCGGGTACATGGAGTTAGGTCTCAGTGAATGACGGCAACGCAGACTTGAGGGGTGGAATTCTCCCATTTTGGAACTAAATTACTAATGTAATCTCCACATTACCCAGAGACAATACAAACCTATCAAATATATAATAGAAACAGAAATAAGGGGCAATAACCTTATAATTAGGTCAATAGGCTGTATCCCTGCCCTCATCAGTGTACTGGGATAATGCTCATCTCTATCTGCAGAATCATAGAATCCCTGCAGTGCAGAGAAAAGGCTGTTTGGCCTATTAAGTTTGCACCAACTCGCCGAAAAGCATTTTACCCAGGCCTAACCACGCATTTACCATAGTTATTCCACTCAGCTTGCACATCTTTGGAGTGTGGGAGGAAACTGGACTGCCCGGAGGAAACCCATGACTTGAAGGGCCGAACAGTCTTTTTTGGCAGCGTAGGGATCCTATGATGCTGCAGATTGCAGATGAGCATCAGCAAATACCAATTCTGATCCAAAACATTTAACACACCGTACCAGAAACACGTAAAAATAAAGTAAAGATCTTGTACATCACCGAGGGCTCTTTAAACGTAGAATGTACAAATTTACCTGATGTGTTGCCAGAGGTCCCAGGAGGACAGGAATTTTCAGGACAAAAATGCATGATGCATGTTGGAGAATTAATGTCGCCAACTTCACAAGGCTGGCAGATTTTTTGCCCACTTGCATCTTGGTAACTCCCTGCAGGACAACCAATGGGCAGTGCTGGACCGACAGGACAATAATAACCTGGTGGACAGCCTTCTCCAAGTCCAATGTGGCAGCCTGCAAGTGCAGAAACAACACAATCTCAGTATAACCGGCTCTCCGATGCAACTATCTCATTATGATTTGTCCTATGGCCTATGTTGTGTTCCAGTATTACCTGTTCAGGATATATTCCCCTCATTTTTCCAAGTAGAACTTGAATAATAGAGAGAAGAAACAAATTACTACAGTGCATTTCACTACCTTAGGATGTCCCCAAAGCTCCTTATGGCCTTTTGAAGTTGTCACTGTTATGATGCAGAAAATGCAGCAACCAATTTGCACACAGCAAGGTCAGACAAACAGCAAGTAAAGTTTATTTATTCATCATAAGTATGCTTACATTAACACTGCAGTGAAGTTACTGTGAAAATCCCCTAGCCGCCACACAGCATTTCCAGTTTTTGTACTGCTCATTCTTCACTCATTTGCCTCTTCTTGCAGGAATGCTCCTTCCAGTATGTTCTTGGGAATGTTGGCTTGTGATGTCTGGTTGGAGTGAATCCTGGTATAGATTCAGAGTGAATCCTGGAGTGAATCCCAGTATAGACTTGGAATGAAGCCCAGTATAGACTCAGAGTGAATCCTGGAGTGAATCCCAGTGTAGACTTGGAGTGAATCCTGGTATAGACCCAGAGTGATTCGCAGTATAAACCCGAGTGAATCGCAGAGTGAATCCTGATCCAGACCTGGTGTGATTCCTGGAGTGAATCCCAGTTCTGGTTATTGAATCTCCAGATTCTTCAGCACCCATTGGCCCTGTTGGTCTTGTTAGGGACCAGATCAGAAACTCTAAGTTATATTATGAAATTGATATAGACCCCAAGTTTTACATTTGATTTTGGCATTAACAAAGAACAAAAAACAGTACCGGTGGTAGCCATGATGTGGAGATACTAGCATTGGACTGGGGGTGGGGCACAGTATGAAGTCTCACAATATCAGGTTAAAGTCCAACAGGTTTATTTGGAATCACGAGTTTTCGGAGCGCTGCCCCTTCATGATTCCAAATAAACCTGCTGGACTTTAACCTGGTGTTGTGAGACTTCATACTGTGCCCACCCCAGTCCAACCCTGGCATCTCCACATCATGGCTACCACCAATACCGCAAACAGCAGCTCAAACTGGAAAGGATCTCCAGGAAGATCGTGCATATTGACCCTACTCATCTGGTGAAGGAGCAGCGCTTCAGGAGCTCTTGATTCCAAATAAACCTGTTGGACTTTAATCTGGTGTTGTGAGATTGCTTGAAGAACAGTACAGCACAGGAACAGGCCCTTTGGCCCACCAAGCCTGTGCCGATCATGTTGTCCAATCTGCACCAACTGCCTGTATCCCTCTATTCCCCGCCTCTTTATGTGTCTATCCAGTTAAGTCTTAAATGTCGCTAATGTATCTGCCTCAACCACCTCACTTGGCAGTGCATTCCAGGCCCCCACCAACCTCTGTGTAAAAAACATCCCCCGCACATCTCCACTGAACCTTTCCCCCCATATCTTGAACTTGTGCCCCCTTGTAATTGTCATTTCTGCCCTGGAAAAATACCTTCCAAATGTTCACCCTATCCATACCCCTCATAATATTATAAACTTCTATCAGGTCGCCCCTCAGCCTCCGTCTTTCCAGGGAGTGAGTATAAGGTGTTGCGCTCCAGGTATGATGCGAGTGACCCACTAGGAAGCTTTTATCAAAAGACACTTTATTTAAGAACACAATTCCTGGTCCCCATAAGAGAGACAAACAAGATCCAAGCTGACAAAATAAGACATTGGGCCCCACCCTGGGCTGGATCTGATGCTTGATTTTAGCCAGAGGGCTGAGCACAGTAATCTCATTCTGAAAGTGACAACAAGAAAATTACATTCATATAACGCCTTTAATATAGTAAAATACGTCAAGGTGTTTGAGGAGTATCATTGAACACAAGAGGTGCCAAATGATACATTTCATCCCTCAACCATTTAGGGCTAGGTGCCCCACAATATTTGTTAGTGACTGCTTATTAATTACTACCTAGTTGAAATCCTGATTTGATCTGATTTATTATTGTCACATGTATTAACGTACAGTTTCTTGTGTGCTGTACAACAAAGCATACTGTTCATAGAGAAGGAAACGAGACAGTGCAGAATGTGGTGTTACAGTCATAATTGTGTATAGAGAAAACTCAATGCCAGGTAGGTCCATTCAAAAGTCTGACAGCAGCAGGGAAGAAGCTGTTCTTGAGTTGGTTGGTACATGACCTCAGACTTTTTGCATCTTTTTCCTGGTGGAAGAAGGTGGAAGAGCGAATGTCTGGGGTGCATGAGGTCCTTAATTATGCTGGCAGCGGGAAGTGTAGACAGAGTCAATGGAGGGGAGGCTGGTTTGTGTGATGGATTGGGCTACATTCATGACCTTGTGTAGTTCCTTGCGGTCTTGGGCAGAGCAGGAACCAAACCAAGCTGTGATACAACCAGAAAGAATGCTTTCTATGGTGCATCTGTAAATGTTAGTGAGAGTCATAGCTGACATGCCAAATTTCCTTAGTCTTCTGAGAAAGTAGAGCGTGGAGAGCTTTCTTAATTATAGTGTCGGCATGGAGGGGACCAGGACAGGTTGTTGGTGGCCTTTCTATTTCGGCCCCGTAGATGTAGACAGGGGCATGTTCTCCTTTACACTTCCTGAAGCCGATGACTATCTCCTTCATTTTGTTGACATTGAGAGATTATTGTTGCCACACCAATTCACCAGATTCCTTATCTCATTCCTGTACTCTGTCTGGACAAGGACTAGAAGATTAATTTTGGGAGGGGCAATTTTGAAATCTCTCTGTGGGCCTGATAAAAAATTGCAATAGGCCGGATCCTGCCCCTGGAGGCAAGGGTTCCCCACTCCTGATTTAAAGAATGTTTTAAAGAGAAATAGAGAGGCTGGGAGGTTTAGGGAGGAAATTCCAGCTCCTGGAGACTTGGCAGCTGAAAGCACAGCCACCAACAGCAGCCAAGCTTCAAGATTGGATGGGCTGGGTGTTTTTTACCTTTGAGATAGTAGATATTGAGGGAAGATTGATGTGCATAAAGTAATAAGGCAACCTTGGCAGAATGGAATTGGAAGGAACACATTTGTAAAAGCAAAGGGGGCATAGATTAAAAGTGATAGGCTGAGGAATTAAAGGGAAATTGGGGGGAAATTATTTTAACCAGAGAGTGGGGGGTGGGGTGCTGAGTAGAGACAGAAAGCTTCTAAAACATGCAATGCATGATTATCCATTAGAAATACCATAATCCATGGGGCTACTGCAGAGGCCTGAAAAAATTAATCTCTTTGAGTTGGCAGACATCTGTTGGGCTGAATGGCCACCTCCTCTGCTATTATTTTCTATGAATCTATAGCCAATGAGACCTGTGGAAGGACTATTTACATTAGTTAGATAAAACATCCAAATAATTCTACATTGACACATGAGATAAGGAGACAGAACCTTGTCCATGTGAATGTTGGCTCATTTGACATTTCATTGGCTCTTAGAAGTTGCACTTTTACTGTGACTGCCTTGGATTTGAAATTGACCTTGGAGATATGGCAATGCCACACATAGCAAACTTGCCAGAACCTACATGGGAAGACTGTTAAAGCACCAAGCTCTTTCTACCTGGTTTTGCTTTCATCCTTATCAGTGTTTGCCTTCTTAAGAACTGTTTCAATGCAATTCATCGGCATGCGAGGACACGATAAGGTGCTACGCAAGAATGCGAGTCTTTGTATGATGGGAGCGAGCTAGTTGGCAGTTGGTCACTAGGAGGTCTGCAAGGGCTGGGGTGATTCTCCCTTCCTGCTTGGGGAGTGCTCGATTTCCAATGATTAGATGAGAATGGAAACTCCTGAGGCTTTATATGTGCTAATCTATGTCTCTCGGCCTTACTGTATACAAACTCAAAACCCTAATGTACTGTGCTTCCTGCACGAGGCACAATTTTAGAACGATACCTCATCCTATTATCATGAGTATGTGTGAACAATAGAATCAATGAGATGCAGATGTCATGGAGAAAACTAGTTTTGATTCAGTTACATCACACATGGACATTGCAGGGCACATCTAATTAGTTGTGTGATGAGCTAAATTTTTGGGGAACAGTTCAATTACAGGCTTCAATGATTTTATTCTGGGTTCTTGCTGCCACAGAGACTGTCAGAGGTAAATCCACAGTTATAACTCAAAAAAGATTGCTCTCACAAAAATTTTAAGATGAAATGTTTCCTGGATTAATGTGAGACTGGGTTATTCTTCCTTCACTTAAAGTTTATTTATTAGTCACAAGTAAGGCTTACATTAACACGGCAATGAAGTTACTGTGAAGTTCCCCTAGTCGCCGCAGTCCGGCGCCTGTTTGGGTCAATGCGCTCTAATCAGCACATCTTTCAGACTGTGGGAGGAAACCGGAGCACCCTGAGGAAACTCACACAGACACGGGGAGAAGTAAAAGCAGGAAGTGTTCTTGAATGTCAGCTGAACATTCATCGCTGATTCTGGAGCCTCAGGGGCCTGGTGTGCTGGCGCAGTGTGATTCACATGGTGGGGTGCGGTTTTCAGTTTTGAGGCTGGTGAATCCCATCTCAGGAGCACTGCCAACACCAAGGGGAAACGCAATCATTCTCCCACTGGCGACAGCATTTAAATTTTATTTGGGAAAATAGTGGCCAGGAACCAAAATCAGTTAGTCACCACGGGAGGAGATAGTTCGAAAATCATAGAATCCCTACAGTGCAGATGGAGGCCATTTGGCCCATCAAGTCTGCACGATCCCATTCAGGCCCTATCCCCATTACCCCATACATTTACCATGCTAGCCGCCCCCCCCCAGACATTAAGGGGCAAATTAGCAAGGCCAATCAACCTAACCCGGACACCTTTGGACTGTGGGAGGAAACCAGAGTGCCCAGAGCAAACTCTGCGCAGACAGTGACCCAAGCCGGGAATCGAACCCGGGTCCCTGTGAGGCAGCAGTGCTAAATGCTGTGCCACTATATCATGTTGAACAAAACAATGTGAGTTGGGAGGGAGAGTTACCCCCATACCAGCTCTTGCATACCTCCTACTGACCAACTGCCTATTATCTCATTCATAGTTGATGGAAGTGATGAGAAAACCATCATAAAAAGACTTACATTTTTGCATAGCACCTTAAAATGTCCAGTGAGAAGTCTCACAACAGCAGGTTCAAATCCAATACATTTATTTGGTAGCACAAGCTTTTGGAGCGTTGTCCCTTCATCAGGTGATAGTGGGCAGCTGGTCACTAGAAGGTATGCAAGGGCTGGTATGGGGGGTATTGGGCGAGTCACCTGATGAAGGGGCAGCGCTCTGAAAGCTTGTGCTAACAAATAAACCTGTTGGACTTTAACCTGGTGTTGAGAGAACTCTTACTGTGCTTACCCCAGTCCAACTCCAGCATTTCCACAGTAAGATTTCCGGCACAGCAATTCCCGGTTGCCTTTTCCAGTTGTCCATCAAGTAGAATGACTCATGGCCACGTTTAAAAGGCCAAATTAATCCTTCTGGGTGGGGTACCTCACCGAATATATTTAAGTCATGGGTGGATAGGTTTCTGATAGACAGGGGAATTAAGGGTTATGGGGAGAAAGCGGGAAAGTGGAACTGATCCACTTCAGATCAGCCATGATCTTATTGAATGGTGGGGCAGGCTCGAAGGGCTAGATGGCCTCCTCCTGCTCCTATTTCTTATGTTCTTATGTATTGCCTGGTGGGAAAATCCTGCCAATCACGGGAGTGCTGGGTGAGTTCCAATAGCTCTGCCAGTTTAAACATGTGAGCTAGAGACACCAAAAGCAAAAGAGAAACATGTCAACAGTTGTGAACCTCTGTGCTTGCTGAAGCAATGTTGAGTGAAAAGGGCAAATCTATATCATTATGGATCAAGCTACAAGAGGATTTGTATCTTTTATGCTTTGTGAAGTAAGACAATCAAAGATGTCGTAACTTGTTTGCAGAGAATTCTGTTTTTAGCTCCTTTGACAGGTCATCAAATATTCACATTATCTACTAATCCTTTTGTTTATCTAGTAGAGAGGTATTCATTCACGTCATCCTTTCGAAATATCACGAGACTTTGCACATAATGACTGAGCTACGTTTTAGGATTAAGTAGATCCTGTGAGGAATGACACATGAATGACACAAAAATCAATTAGTTTGATTTTTTTGGTGTTGACTTGGACACTAATAGCTTGTGGCCAAAGCCATCCATGACCTCAAAATGGTTGTGCTCAGACCCGACGTCACTCGTGGTCTTGCAGCAGTGCAGGTGTGCGGTGGAATCCCGTCTGAGCGCACACCTGCTCGGACGGAATTTCACATCAATCCCCAAACGCCAACCTCCTCCCTTCCCCTCGGGGGCTGAGGTTCCACAACCTGAGCTGCCTCACGGAAATCCCCACCATGCTCTTTGCCACTGAACAGAGGGGTTTATGGGCTGCTGCTGTAGACCTTCCACTGCCGTGCCCTCCCCCATCACCCGGACAGGCCTTGGCTTGCCTTGTTATCAATGGAAGTCCCCAACAGAAGTCCCTCTGATGAGGGTTCCTCCCCCTTAACTTTGGGGACCTGGGGTGGAGGGTGTGACACACAGTAGTCCCCACAGAAACAGAGGATGCAAGAGTTCATGGCCCTCCCAAGAAACCTATGCTTTTTGTGGTCTTGTGGAATCCATGGATCATGTTTATATAGGTTGCCTTGGGCTGCACTCCCTTTTCAGTTATTTAAAAAACAGCTTGTTTGCCCTTCAGTCCCAGGCCCTTGAGCTATGAGCACCTGGTGCAGAGAGGAGAGGGGAAATGAGAGAACCTCCTCATGAACCTGCTCCTGGGCCTGGCCAAACTTGTCATCAATAGGTCCAGGCAGCACGTGACCAAAGCAATTGCCCAACCCAACTGTCTGCCCCTCTATTGCATTCTACAATCTCGGCCAGGTGTCCCTAGAGAGCGGGCACGCTACGCCCATAGCTACCATTGACGTCTTCCATACCAAAGGGTGTTGACCCCTTTAATCACCTTTTGGTTTGACATGTTAAGTTTCATTTGTGATTTGTTTTTGTGTCAGGGAGGTCACCTTGAAGAGACTGCTCCTTTTTATTTCACCTCTCAGTTTATTTGATTAAGTTTAATTAGTTGAACTCAAAAGTTTGAATGCTAGGACACTCTACACTTCTTTGGATTGTGCTAACGTTCACCTGAAGCTTTGGAATATGCAGACGGGTGTAAGAATCAAAGAATCCCTCCAGTGCAGAAAGAGGCCATCTAGCCCATTGAGTCTGCACCAGTTCTCACCCAGGCCCTCCCCTATCCCCGTAATGATAGCTAATTCACCTAATTTACACATCTTTGTACACTAAGCGGCAAGTTAGCATGGTCAATCCACATAACTTGCACATTCTTGGACTGTGGGAGGAAACTGGAGCACTCGGAGGAAACCGGAGCACCTGGAGGAAACCCACACAGACACTGGGGGAACATACAAACTCCACACAGTCAACCAAGTCTGGAATCAGACTGGGGTCCCTGGCACTGTAAGGCAGCAGTGCTAACCACCGTGTAGCACTAATGCTAACCACCGTGCCCTTTAACATTCAATGGTGTTAACATCACTGAATCTCCCACTGTCAACATCCTTGGGGTTATCATTGACCAGAAACTCAACTGGATTCATCAAATAAACACAGTGTCTACAAGAGCAGATCAGAGGCTCGGAATACTGTGGTGAGTAACTCACCTCCTGATCCCCCAAAGCCTATCCAAGGCACAAGTTAGGAGTGTGATGGAATACTCTCCACTTGCCTGGGTGCAGCTCCAACAACACTCAAGAAACTTGGCACCATTCAGGACAAAGCAGTCTGCTTGATTCGCATTGCATCTATAAACATGCACTCTCTCCACCACTGACGCTCAGTAGCAGTAATGTGCACTATCTACAAGATGCACTGCAGCAATTCACCAAAGATCCTTAGACAGCATCTTTCAAACCCACAACCAGAGCAGCAAATACATGGGAATACCACCACCTACAATTTCCCCTTCAAGCCACTCACTGTCCTGACTTGGAAATATATCGCTGTTCCTTCACAGTCGCTGGGTCAAAATCCTGGAATTCCTTCCCTAATGATGTTGTGGGTCAACCCACAGCACATTGACTGTAGCGATTCAAGAAAGAAGTTCACCACCACCTTCTCAAGGGCAACTAGGGATGAGCAATAAATGCTGACCAGCCAGCGACTCCTATATCCCACAAGTGAATAAAAAATAAAACAAAACGCTGAATTCTCTGTCGCCTCACTGTCTTCACTCCAATCTCCAATCACCCTCCAGACATTCTCTCCCACAGGTGACCATCCCACAGGATCTCAGCCGCAACTTCCTGCTGCCAAACTCCTATTTCCACCGAATGCTTATGGTCGCCTGTTGAATGGGATTCTGGGAACTTCTATTCAAATGAGGTCCAATGTTGTGCCTCTATTTACCTGCAGGGCTCACCTGGCTTAGTGATATTGTCACTGGACTATTAATCCAGAAACTCAGCTAATGTCCTGGGGACCCAAGTTCAAATCCCACTACAGCAGATGGTGGAATTTGAATTCAACAAAAAATATCTGGAATTAAGAATCTACTGATGATATTGCTGGGAAAATCCATCTGTTCCTTAGGGAAGGAAAGCTGCTGGCTTTACTTGGTCTGGCCTACATGTGGCTCCAGAGCCACAGCAATGTGGTTGCCCTCCAACCGCAATTAAGGATGGGTAATAAATGCTAGCCAGCCAATGACACCCTTGTTCCATGAATGAATAAAGAAAATCACGCCTTTACTTTTGAAATTGGGGCTAATATATCCACATTGATTGGATCTCATACTACTGACTTATTAAGATCATGATTGGCTACACAACCTAGAAGTATATTATACCTGTTCCAATTAGGCAGTCGTAACCCAGAAGATAGATAATCACTTCTCCAGCTAGACAATGTTGTTTCACCTAGAGCAAATATCATTGCTGAGAATGCCAGATCCCAGAGGAACACCTGTCTCTCTGATAATAATTTTTTTCTTTGTCTTATTCTGAAAATGAGGAGAAACAGCTACTGACCCCAAAAGCATAGAACTCCAGTAACACCTTAAGGATTTAAACAAATCAAAAAGTTTATTTAAGAAAAACCAAAAGCGCATAAGATTAAAGTTACGTCATTAAAACAGACTGACTGAACAATCCCCAAAAAAACCACTTGGTCAAAAATTCACAGGTCTTGTAACAACCTCCTTATTGATTTTAACCATAAAAATCTAATAATGTTACCTAAAGCAAAGAACTTTGCCACTTTAATAATAGTATACTTAATACATAGCATAGAATATTTTCTAAATGGGGAAAGGCTTTGGAACTCTGAAGCATAAAGGGACTTGGAACTCCTGGGTCTGGACTCTCTGAATGTTAACATGCAGGTTCAGTTGGCAGTTAGGAAGGTAAATTCAGTGTTAGCATTCATTCCTAGAGGGTAAGAGAACAAAAACAGGGATGTATTGCTGAGGCTGTATAAGACTCTGGTCTGACCCCATTTAGAATATTATGGGCAGTTTTGGGCCCCACACCTAAGGAAAGATGTGCTGGTCTTGGAGAGAGTCCAGAGAAGGTTCACAAGTATAACCCCAGGATTGAAGGGTCTAGTCGCATCAGAAGCGGCTAAGGAGTCTGGGTCTACACTTGATGGAGTTTAGAAGGGTGAGGGGGAATCTAATTGAAATTTACAGAATACTGAGAGGCCTAGATAGAGTGGACGTAAAGAGGATGTTTCCACTAGTGGGAGACACTAGAACTCAAGGGCATGATCTCATAGTGAAGGGGCACTCCTTTAAAACTGAGATGAGGAGGAATTTTTTCAGCCAGAGGGTGGTGATTCTGTGGATCTCATTGCCACAGCAGGCTGTGGAGGCCAGGTCACTGAGTGTCTTTAAGGCAGAACTAGATAAGTTCTTGATCAATAAGGGGATCAAGGGTTACACGGAGAAGGCAAGAGAACAGGGATGAGAATCATATCAGCCATGATTGAATGGTGGAGCAGACTTGATGGGCCAAATTGCCTAATTTTGTTCCTACATCTTATGGTCTTATATCACCCGACTTCTCAAACACTCCAACTCAAATGTGAAAATCCCAAAAGAAGGTTCAGAACAAAAATATTAATATAAAAACTTTTCTGGTGGGAAACTGGGTTGACTGTTTCAAATTCAAAAACTTTCACACCTTTCAGCACCTGGATCTGGTGTTCAGGAAATTTCTCCGCATAGCCTCACTGCAACTCACCTGAACATCATCCCGTCAATCTTTCTTCCCACTCTCATCTCAAGTTCCATTGTCCTCAACTGTCTGTTTGAACTCAACTTCTTCAAATATGAAAATCGCTTATGTTATTTTTTATTCATTCATGGGACATGGGCATCGCTGGCTTGCCCATCTCTAGTTCCCATTGAGAAGGCAGTGGTGAGCTGCCTTCTTGAGTGATCCATAATGTTGTTAGGGATGGTTTTGAACCAGTGACTGAGAAACAATGATGATATATTTTCAAGTCAGAATGGTGAGTGGCTTGGAGGGGAACGTGCAGGTGGTGGTGTTCCCATGCATCTGTTGCCTGTCCAAGTTTTAGATCCAACCTATTTACTTTTAACTCAAAGACACCATAAAAACTCATTACAAAGGCATGAAGCTAACACCTTTACTCTTTCATCTCTCAGATCTCACAGGCAAGTTATCTCCAGTGACCTTCCCCATTTTCATTAATTATGAACACACACACACACACACACATAGCTTTCTTTGCAGAATACTACTACAATCTCAAAATTATTTTTTAAAAAATCCACTCATCACATCCATCCAGGAGAACAAACATAATGGCCGGAATTTTACCGCAATGGGAAATGGAGCGGGTGAAGGACGAACAATGGAAAGGTCCATTGACTTGGGGAGGGCTATTATAGTTTTGGGATAAGTGAGGCTGTAAACTCCCACCCAGGCTAGGAGTGTGTGTGTGTGTGTGTGTGTGTGTGTGTGTGTGTGTGTGTGTGTGTGTGTGTGTGTGTGTGTGTGGTCTACCTGTCATTCAGTAAGGAAGTCATGTTAAAGAAACAAGAGATAGATGTTAATCTATATCTGATAAGCGTCAAACAGGATATGCAGATCTGGAGCAAAATCCGTCTGTGCAGCCTTGATTGTTGTCAGTGGTTACCAGGAACAGAGACATTGCTCATGTTGTAATACTCACCAGTCCAGAGTTGGGTGCTCAATCAAGAGAAAGTTACAATTCAATTCCAGCCTCAGGTGACTGGCTGTGTGGAGTTTGCATGTTCTCCCCATGTCTGTCTGTAGATATGTAGGTTAGGTGGATTGGCCATGTTAACTTGCCCCTCAGTGTCCAAAGGTGTGTAGGTGAGCGGGATTAACAGGGTAAATAAGTGCGGTTACAGGGTAAGCCTGGCTGAATGGCTTCCTTCTGCACTGTAGGGATTCTAAGGTTTAACGATTTACAATCAACTACATGCACACTGACCTAATTAATATATTGACATGAATTGTTACAACATATTGTTATAACTATTTATAAAACCACAGTTACTAGTAATGGTTAGATTCTTGTTCTTTATGACTTGTATTGTTGAAAAGTATGGCTTGTACTTTCCAGATTTAAAAAAAACATCGACATGCATGATTTTAAAATTATTTCTTCAAGAAGTTCTGCTCTTTCCTTCAAAAAAAGTGCCAAAGATTCATAGAATCCCTACAGTGCAGCAAGAGGCCATTCGGCTGCCTCCCAGCCTAATTCAAGGTTGTTATAATGTAACAGAAGAAAATTATTACAGACGGTGGAGATCAATGTAATAACCTGCTAATGAACTGTCATCGATCTGAAACGGTAAATCCATTTCTTTTTTTCATAGATGCTGTTAATTTGCGGAATACTTCCAGCATTTTCTGCTTTTATTGCAATAATAGGTGGGATTTTCCGCCAAGCTCACCCCAAGACCGGAAAATTCTGCCTGAGGTCAGCGGACCTTGCTTGGTCCATGTCCAATCTGTTATAGAAATCTTACACTGCAAAAGGAGGCAATTCAGCCCATTGAGTCTGTACCAACAACAATCCCACCCAGTGATAACTTCACACACTTACCCCGCTAATCCCTCTAATCTATGCATCTGGGGACACTAAAGGGCAATTTAACATGGCCAATCAAGCAAACCCGCACATTTTTGGTCTGTGGAAGGAAACCGGAGCACCTGAAGGAAACCCACGCAGACACAGGGAGAACGTCCAAACTCCACACAGTCTTAGACCCAAACCGGGACTCGAACCCGGGTCCCTGGCATTGTGAGACAGCAGTGCTAACCACTGTGCCATCATGCTGCAATATTTCCCACGGCGGGCAAAATTCCTCCCAGTGTCTTTAAACCTTCTACAACTAGGCTGTGTCCCTAAGAACTCACACGACACACAAACATCAGGGAACACAGGTATTTATTCAGATCTTTTTTGCTCCATACTCCAAACTACAGTTGCCTTCTCAGCGCTGTGCCTGGGCAGATCACCCCACACCCAGGGTCAATTCAAACTTCTCCTGAAGGGGCTATGCCCCAACATACATGACAATGTCTAAGGTTTTCTATTGCCCCATTGGAATCAATGTAGCACAATCCAATATGCAAACCAGCCTCCCATCCATTGACTCTGTCTACACTTCCCGATGCCTTGGCAAAGCAGCCAGCACAATCAAAGATCCCATGCACCTCGGACATTCTCTCTTCCACCTTCTTCCTTCGGGAAAAAGATACAGAAGTCTAAGGCCACATACCAACTGATTCAAGAACAGCTTCTTCCCTGTTTTTGAATGGATGATCTTGCATTTAACTTGATTTTCTCCACACCCTGGCTATGACTGTAACACAAGATTCTGCACTCTCTCCTTTCTGTCTTTATGAACCGTATGCTTTGTATAGCACACAAGAAACAATTCTTTTTGCTGTATGTTAATACATGTGGCAATAATAAGTCAAATCATACCAAATCAAAATCAAATCAAATGATCACTATTTTTCTTATTAATTGGATTCTGATGCATTTATTGTAATCTTTTCGCTGCTATTGGGACTGGATTTATTTCTCGTTTCTTGCATTGCAGGCTTGTGTTGTCGATTCCAATGATTTATATCTGCACAACTTCCAGAGCCTGTTTAATGGAGCGATGTATGCCTCTGGTGAGAGTGGTGAGGGGTGATGGCTCTGTCACTGGAAATTCCTTACTTAATGCTTAAAATGATTGCAGTGCACATGACCCTCCATCGCACTCACCGGCGAGGTCGAGGTACATTTGGCAATGCACTATCTACGAAACCGTGTTCAAGAATGTCCTCCCAGGCATCCCAGCAATTTCACTTCCATAACTTTGCCAGCGGCGCGTTGGAAATCCCACTTCCGCAGAGTTTCCCAACCCACCTGGCAAAGTTCAGGCAAAACTGGACAAGCTCAGAGAAAATTGTTGCCTCAAGAACAATTTAAAAATAATCTTTTCAAAAATTGCCTCTGGTGACATTGTAAATGTGCTGAAATTTTCAATTCTGAAACAAGAGGGGGGAAGTGTGAAGGGATTTAATTGGCCCAATGGGTGTCTTGTCCAAGAGTTAGAGGGCTGGTGGGGAGCCCCCACCAGTTCCGTGGTGGTGGTGGGGGGGAGGCCTGGTTGTACTGAGTGCCATTCAGGAACTTAAGTGATCCCGTTGAGTTTTTCACAGGATTAAGTATCCTACCAGTGAAAGTCCTGCCCACCGCCCGCCCCCCCAGAATTTCCTGCCCATCAGGGGCTGGCAGCTCCCTTGTGCCGTCAGTCTCACTGGGACGGCAGCCAACAAATCAGCTGCCAGAGGCCCAGGGTCTCTGGGGATCCCAGGCCAAGGGTGAGTGAGAGAGGAATGGGGTTTGCAGGTGAGGATGTAGCAAGGGAGACAGAGGATGTCGAGGTAAGGGCAGGGTGTTGACTTTCACTTCCTCCTCCGCCATCTCACATGCCTTCCAAATGCTTCATGTATTTTAACTTAGTCAGAGAAAAAGTATTCATGTTGAGAAAGAGGCATTAGTCAGCACACATGGTGTCATGTTTCACATTTTAAAAAATTTATTAGTCACAAGTAAGGGTTACACTAACACTATAATGAAGTTACTGAGGAATTCCTCTAATCGCCACATTCCGGCGCCTGTTAATGCTTGTACAGCGGGAAGTCCACTTTGTCAATTGACCATTGAGGCCTTCTGATCGTTCATGGTATAAAGAAGAGGGAACCATTCCCAATGGCAGCGCAGCTTCAGAGATGAGCTTTGATGAGGATGTCCCATCAGTACGATATTAGATCAGCAAATCGTGCAAATCAGACAATCTTTCAAGATGGGAGCCAATGGCCTAATGGCTAGATTATTAACCCAATGGACCTGGGTTCAAATCCCGCCACGGCAGATGATGGAATTTGAATTCAATAAAAAAAAATCTGGAATTAAGAATTTACTGATGACTATGAAACCATTGTCGATTGTTATAAAAAGTCATCTCGTTCACCACTGTCCTTTTAAGGAAGGAAGTCTGCCGTCCTTACCTGGTCTGGTCTACATGTGACTCCAGAGCCACAACAATGTGGTTGACTCTCAACTGTCCTTGGGCAATTAGGGATGGGCAATAAATGCTGGCCAGCCAGTGATGCCCATGTCCCAGAACGAACAAAAAAAATCAAAATTTCCATTGAGGTTGGCTCATTTTTACACTGACTTACCCGTGACTTACTTTACATATGCAAAGGAACGCCAGTGTCTGCCAGAGGAATTAGTGTAGAAATCACAAGGATGTGCCACTCTGTAATGTCACGAATGCCTGGCCTCAGCAGAGTGGTGATGGGAAATTGCAGGAGTATTTCACACGTAGAACTGAGTATAGATCTAAATGGTCTCAATGGTATTAAACCACAGGATGCATAATTAATGAGGTTGTGGGCAACACGGTGGCACTGCTGCCTCACAGCTCCAGGAACCTGGGTTCAATTCCCGGCTCGGGGTCACTGTCTGTGTGGAGTTTGCGGATTCTCCCCGTGTCTGCACGGGTTTCCTCTGGGTGCTCCGGTTTCCCCCCACAGTTCAAAGATGTGTGGGCTAGGTTGATTGGCCATGCTAAATTGCCACTTTGTGCCCCGGGGGCGTAGGTTAGAAGGATTAGCACGGTAAATATGTGGATTATGGGGATAGGGCCTGGGTGGGATTGTTGTCAGTGCAGACTCGATGGGCTGAACGGCCTCTTTCTTCACTGTAGGGTTTCTATGATTTCTATGGATGGGGGATATGGCATGGTTCCCATCAGCCTCCCTATCCTTGTCCCCATTGTGGGATTTAGTTCCAGGTAGGAGAATTCCACCCAATGGGGCAAATTTCCCCATTCTACTCACCACAGGAATTGGAATGGGCGAGGAGTGGACCACAGAAAGGTCAGTTGAGCATGATTTTCCAGTTTCAGAGTGAGTGCAGCTGGAAAATCCTGCCAAGTGTGCCTGGAGGAGTTATGAATGGCAGAATCATGAGCAGATGCCATCCAAAAGCCAAGACAGGAGAATAATGAGAGTAATACTGAAACCTGTGGAGGGAAAGGAAACAAAATGGTAACAGTTCTGATGAAAGGCGTTGTCCTGGGAAGTCCTGGGGTGGCACAGTGGCACCATGGTTAGCACAGCCGCCTCACAGCACCAGGAACCCAGGTCTGATTCCTCTTGAGTCACTTTCTGTGTGCAGTTTGCACGTTCTCCCCATGCCTGCGTGGGTTTCCTCCAGGTGCTCCGGTTTCCTCCTACAGTCTGAAAGATATGCCGGTGAGGTGAATTGACCTGAACAAGTGCCGGACTGTGGCGACTAGGGGAATTTCACGGTAGTTTCATTGCAATGTTAATGTAAGGCTGACTTGTAACTAATAAGTAAACGTTAACTTACCTTTTAACTCTGTTTCTTGCTCCATACGTGTAGCCTGACCTGCTGAGTGTTTCTAGGATTTTCTGTTCTCAAATATCATTCAAAAGTCTTCACAAAACAAAGACAATGAAGAAGGTGCAGATACTTGGAATTGCTGTTGAAACTTTGGCTCAAATGCAGTGCCAACTGAGTGCCCACTTAAATATGTAAGAGAAGCAGTGAGAAGTTACTTGCCTAAACAATGTCACACAATGCTTCATTCTGCCTCCAGACCTATAATTATGAATCTCATGCCACTACAAAGCCAAATATCATTTGAGACGCGATGACATTTCTGCTGAAATTTCTGTTGTGTTTGACGAGTACACCGGCACCATTATTCTCAGATTCATAAATCCTTTCTGGGAATGAGAGGAGAATAATAAAAGGAAGAGTTAATCAGTAAAGAGTCTCCAGAAATCAAAATACTGCGAATTGTCACCTTTCTGGAAACCACGTTAAAGAGCTACTGTTTGTAAACTTTCTGCCAGCCCGAAGCATTTGGTAACAATGGTGCTGTTTTAAAATTTGATCGGATTCCAAGCTCCGGTAGCCTCCCACAGCCAAGAGCTGTGTAGATTAGGGAGATTGGCCATGCTAAATTGTCCCTTAGTATCTAATGATGGGTAGGTTAGATAGATTAGTGATGGTGAATGCACAAGATTACGAGAATGGGGGGGTGGGGGTGGGCTTGGGTAAGCTTCTCAAATCTTCCAGTCTCCTTGAAATCTTGGTTTCCTCAATTTGGGTGGGAGCTGTCACCCATATTCTGCCTCGAAAACAAACAATAGAGTCAGCATTTATTTCTGCTTCAGGGGCAAAACTGATTGTCTCTATCTCGTCCCCTCCTCTATTCTACACCAAAAGTGCTACTATCTGTGATAAATTCATTTGATTTGTAGTAAAGCCTGCAACCTGACCTCAAAAATGGCTTCCTCTGCCTTTTTGCACATGGTAATGCGAAAGGCATTAGCCTGGTATCTAGGCAAAAAGGTTACCTAACTCTCTTTGATTCCAGCTCTCTTTCACCTTAGAAGTAAATGGACCATTTAAGGGACAGCTGTTTGCAACCAGACACCAACAACACCTCTCCACGACTTGGAGATGTCAATGGTAAGTTTTTCACTCAGGCAGAGGTGAGTGAGTGGAATCGGCTGCTGTCGGTTGTGGTGGAGGCAAACTCGTTGGCGTCTTTTAAGAGACTTCTGGATGAACACGTGGGATTTAATGGGATTGAGGGTTATAGATAGGCCTGGTAGGTAGGGATATGATTGGCGCAACTTGTGGGCTGAAGGGCCTGTTTGTGCCGTAGTGTTCTATGTTCTATGATCTAAAGTGAATCCATGGTATAGACCCGATGGGCTGAACGGTCTCCTTCTGCACTGTTGGGATTCCATGGGATTCTATGGAAATATTTAGAAAATGCAAAAATGTAGTTGGTTTAAATATCATCTATTTACACAAAACATTAGGAGGTCCTATTTTCCCCACTGTGTTACATTTGTGATGTTTGTAAGATTATCATATTAGAGTTAGTGTTTCCTTGAATTTATGGTAAATAAAGGTATTCATTTTCCCTGTTCCACAGTCAACCTGACAGCAAGCCTGGGTGGTTTGCTTGCAAGAGACCAAAAGAAGGCTTAGATTGGTTTACTGAAAAGAAGGCTACACAAAATCTATGCTGGAACACAGTGGTAGCAGTTCCTAAATATACCATGGATATACTTTAAGTTGATGAAAGGTGTTGTTGATATCCAGTTGCAAACAGTTGTGCCTTAAATGGTCCATTTACTTCTAAGACGAAAGAGTCGGAATCAAAGTGAGCTAGGTAGCCTGTCTACCTATATACCAGGCTAATGTCTTTCACATTACCACATGGAAAAGGGCAGAGGAAGCCATCTTTGAGATCAGGTTACAGGCTTCCCTAAAAGTCAAATGAACTTATCACAGAGCACTTCTGGTGTAGAATAGAGGAGAGGAAGATATAGAGACAATCAGTTCTGTACCTGAGGCAGAAATAAATGCTGACTCTATTGTTTGCTGGGCAGAATATGGGTGACAGCTCCTACCCAAATTGAGGAAACCAAGTTTGAGAGGATTTCAAGGAGACTGAAAGACTTGTGAAGATGGGCCAGCGAGAAGGAATCTCAATTTTAACTCTCACAATGAAAGTTAACAGCTAGGAAAATAGAAAGGAAGCAAACCACCAGGAGCCAAGACTTTTGGTTCCTGGAAGATGAATTGTTCACTTGAAGGACAGTGTAATGTATAACCACAGGAGGAAATATTTGGCCATGCTAAAGATTAAATGAGGAATCTCTTCTCTGAACTCTAAAGTTTAAGCTGCCTAAAATAGAAAATAGCATTTAATCAATTGTGGTTTCTAGTCATTCATTACAGGTGAAGTTTTTAAATGTGAAATTCCGATATGTCTCACCTCCAATCATCCAAAAGGAATTTATTAGAAAATTTGATTTGATTTATTATTGTCACATGTATTAGGATACAGTGAAAAGTATTGTTTCTTGTGCATTATTATTCATAGATACCAGTCATAGAGTACATAGGGGAGAAAGAAAGCAGAGGGCGCAGAATGTAGTCATAGCTAGGGCATAGAGAAAGATCAGCTTAATATATGGTAGGTCCATTCAAAAGTCTGATGGCAGCAGGGAAGAAGCTGTTCTTGAGATAGTTGTTATGTGATCTCAGACTTTTGTATCTTTTTGAATCATCATTTTCAGAAAAGAATTACTTTGTAGTAGCCCACAACACTGATTGAAATAAACCCATTGTAAGAATATTTTGTAATAATCTTACACTCTGTTTTTAAGAAGAAATGCCACAAATAACATTCTCAAAAGTTCCAATGGAAGTCCTGGGCTCCAGAAGAAGGTGTGACTTGGTTGCAAAAAAAGCCCTTGCATCTCAACTGCAGTGAATAGCAGCAGGAATGCTTTCAGCTTCCAGTGATGCAAGATTTATGAATGATGCTGTTGAACTCTATGGGTTAAGTATGGCAGAGAAAGGTAGAGCTGATTGCAGTTGGAGGCACAAATGAATTAGGTGGAATGCTCAGGAGAAGGTAGCATAGAAACGAGAAGCAGGAGGAGGCCATTTGGCCCTTCGAGCCTGCTCTGTCATTCATTTTGATCATAAATAATCAGCGAATTCAATATCCTGATTCCCCCTTTCCCCCCATATCCCTTGATCCCTTTAGCCCCAAGAACTACATCAGACAATATTTTGGCCTCAGATACATTTGGTGGGAGTGAATTCCACACATTCACCACCCTCTGGGTGAAGAAATTTCTCCCCACCTCTGTTCTAAAAAATTTACCCCATATCCTCAAATTATGACCCCCTAGTTCTGGACTCCCCCACCATCGGGAACGTTCTTTCTGAATCTACCCTGTCTAACCCTGTTAGAATTTTATAAGTTTCTATGAGATCCCCTCTCACTCTTCTGAACTCCAGTGAATATAATCCTAATGAATTTAGTCTCTCCTCATCTGACAGACCTGCCATCCCAGGAATCAGCCTGGTAAACGTTCACTGTACGAATTGTTAAGTCAAATATTCAGAGAAGCTACAAGTGAGAAAGAGAATAACGTGCATTTCAATAGCACTTTTCACAACCCAAGGACATCTCAAAGTCTTCTAATAGTCAAATTGCAAAGGTCCCACAAAACGGGACCTTCCATGATAACAGGAGTGCTGTGTACAGTTTTGGTCTCCTTACTTGAGAAAGGATATACTGACACTGGAGGGGGTGCAGAGGAGATTCACTAGGTTGATTCCGGAGTTGAATGGGTTGGCTTATGAGGAGAAACTGAGTAGACTGGGGCTATACTCATTGGAGTTCAGGAATGAGGGGAGATCTTATAGAAACATATAAGATTATGAAGGGAATAGGTAAGATAGACAATTTGGGCCGAAAGGGCCTGTTTCCATGCTGTAAACCTCTATGACTAAGTAGATTATAAGAACATAAGAACTAGGAACAGGAGTAGGCCATCTGGCCCCTCGAACCTGCTCCACCATTCAATAAGATCATGGCTGATCTTCTCGTTGACTCAGCTCCACTTACCCTCCCGTTCACCATAACCCTCAATTTCTTTACTGTTCAAAAATGTATCTGTCCTTGCCTTAAAAACATTCAATGAGGTAGCCTCAACTGCTTCACTGGGCAGGGAATTCCACAGATTCACAACCCTTTGTGTGAAGAAGTTCCTTCTCAACTCAGCCCTAAACCTGCTCCCCCTTATTTTGAGGCTATGCCCCCCTAGTTCTAGTTTCACACACCAGTGGAAACATCTTCCCTGCTTCTATCTTACCTATTCCCTTCATAATCTGGGAGATTTTCACATAACTTCATTGCAGTGTTAATATAAGCCTACTTGTGACACTAATAAATAAACTTCAACTTTAATTTCTCAGCTGTTTCTAGTCAAAGGAAGAGTTAAGCAGAACTTTGAATTTGTCCATAAACGTGCCAGTGACAGCAGATTTACATCTCAGGCAGCCCTGGTGAGGAAGTGTAGCCAACAAAACAACAGCCCAGCAAACTTGCATGACCACAGCCTGTGATTTGTCTGTGGATTCATTTAATGAGTCGTGTGAACATTGTGAACAAGTCATTTCTTTATGTTTATCCTGGCTGCTTTTGTTGTTTAGCCACAAATAGAACATTAGTGAAGTAAGTTTAACTTACAAAACTTAGAGCAGGTGCAGAGGAGATTTAGCAGATTCATCTTTTAAAAAGCATTTAGACTGTTACATGGGTAAGATGGGTATAGAGGGATCTGGGCCAAACATAGGCAATTGGGCCACTGTCTGTGTGGAGTTTGCACATTCTCCCCATATCTGCGTGGGTTTCCTCCGGGTGCTCCGGTTTTCTCCTGCAGTCCAAATGCGTGTGGGTTGGATTGATTGGACGTGCTAAATTAAGCCTTAGTGGCCCGGGATCTGATAGGTTAGAGGGATTAGCAGGGCAACTAAGTGGAGATAGGGCCAGGGTGGGAGTGTGGTCGATGCAGACTTCAATGGGCCTAATGGCACTGTAGGGTTTCTATGACTCTATGACTGTGGGAGGAAACCGGGGCACCTGGAGGAAACCCACACAGAGAAAGTGCGAACTCCACACAGGCAGGGACCCCAAGTCGGCATTCGATCCCGGGTTCTTGGCACTGTGAGACAGCCGTGCTAATCACGGTGCCATTGTACAGCTCCATGTAGTTAAACAGTGGGCTCAGTCTTCCTGTGAGACTGCACTAATCTAAATATTGCCCAATGCCAGGATTTGAATTGGTTGCTTCTGGGAATATGTGGGAGAGACGAGGGAATGAGACAGCCTGAGTAAAGCTGAAACATTGTTCGTTTACTCAGTAGATATTCAGCAAGTTCCAACTCATTGCAAGTCAGCCCTATGCACCCTGTCTTTTGACATTTTATAATATACACAAGGTTAAAAATCTCTAAATTAGATATTGCATGGACTTCTCCTGTTTATTTAAGTCATTTCGATTTTTAATTAGCAAGTAGCTCAATGTGTCTCGCCAACAAGAAACAAAAACTGCAAATGCAGGAAATCCGAAATGAAAGGGGGATAGGGTTGGCTGGCAGGTTATAATCATAGAGTCTCTACAGTGAAGAAGGAGGCTATTCGGCCCATCGAGCCTGTGCCCTCAGGTTAGTTGGCATTGGTAAACAGAAATATCAAGCTACGATTTATTGTTCATCATTCTTCTTTGTCATTTTTCCCTTTAATTCTGATTTTCCCAATCCGACAAAAAAAATGTCACCAGGCAGGATTTTCTGGTCACGCACGTCCCAAGGCCTGTCCAAGGTCCACAGAACTTTGCATATTCTGTGTCCTGTTCGTGACAATTCCCGTGATGGGCAGGACCATAAAATTCCACCCTCTGTATCATTCAATAATATGCGGCTTGGATCACGTACCAAGCTTCCTCATTCCTTTTCATGTGCAATCCCCATTCAGTGTTTAGTCTCTTTCGTAAAGGGCAACTAGAATCATAGAATCGCCACTGCACAGGAGGCCATTCAGCCCATCAATCTGCACTGACCACAATCCCACCCAGGCTCTATCCCTGTAACGCCATATATTTATCCCGCTAATCCACTAGGGTCAATTTACCATGGCCAATTAACCTAATCCCCCTCCTATCCCCTCTTCCCCAACAACTTCATTTTAGTTTCCCTGCTGTTTGGCCATTCACACCTTTTATTCTCTCTGTGGGCTTCCATTAGCAGTCTTTTCGTCTGGTTTCTGTGGCTATGACTCATCTTTCATTACGTCCCCCTCCATTATAAATATCTGCCACCTTCTGTACCTTTCAGCTTCGAAAGAGGATCGCCTGGACTCGAAACGTCAGCTCTTTTCTCTCCTTACAGATGCTGCCAGACCTGCTGAGATTTTCCAGCATTTTTTCTGTTGGTTTCAGATTCCAGCATCCGCAGTAATTTGCTTTTAACCTAATCCGCACATCACTGGACTGTGGGAGGAAACCGGAGCACCCAGAGGAAACCCACGCAGACATGGGGAGAACGTGGAAACTCCACACAGATAGTGACCCGAGGTCGGAATTGAACCTGGGCTCCTGGCACTGTGAGGCAGCAGCGCTCATCACTGTTAGCACTGCTGCCTCACAGCACCAAGCACCCAGATTCAACTGTTGGATGACTATTTGGAGTAATAAAACAATGACGTCACCTGAGTCCCAGATAACAATAGGCTCCACTTTGTGGAAACAGCTAATTGGGCTGATTTAACCTGAGAATCACCACAACTCAGAGGTAAAGTTGAGCCTTAACATCAGCCAGTATGGGAATTGAACCCACGCCGCTGGTATCTCTCTGCATCACAAACCAGCCATCCAGCCAACTGAGCTAACCAACCAACAAATCAGTCCTGCAAGATTTTTACATTCATTATTCTTCTTGTTTTAACATGACTACTTCATTGCATAATCAAGCTTGCGTGGTCATCAAGGCTAGTTTTGATTGTCTAAGTGATTAGGTGGGAGATCAGGTCTTTCTCGTGTATCGGTGCAGGCCCGAAGAGCCTCTTCTGCACTGTATAATTGTATGATATCAATGAAACGGTTCACAGGCCTTAATCCGTATTGTTTGCCTCTCCTGGGAGTTCACTGCTGCCTCACAGTGCCAGGCCGAGGTTCAATTCCAATCTCAGGTCACTGTCTGTGTGGAGTTTGCACATCCTCCCTGTGTCTGCGTGGGTTTCCTCTGGGTGCTCCGGTTTCCTCCCACAGTCCAGAGATGTGTGGATTAGATCAAAAGCAAATTACTGCAGATGCTGGAATCTGAGACCAAAAGAGGTTTCAGGCAGAGGAGAGAGCAAATGTTGTGACAGACAAGGTAGACAGACAAGATGTGGGAGACAGGATGACAAGAGAGCCTATATCCCTCCCATTGTAAATACTGTTAAAAAAAGTAAAATAGTTGCTGTATATGAGAATATTCCTAAATGTAGCCATTCCGCCATGACATTCAATGCCATTACCATCACTGAAACCCAACTCTCAAAACCCTAGAGATTGTCATTGGCCAGAAACTGAACTGGACTAGCCATATAAATACTATGGCTGCAAGGGCAGATCAGAGTTTGGGAATTCTGTGGCGAACAATTCAACTCCTCATTCCACAAAGCCTGTCCACCATGTACAAGGCACAAGTCACGAATGTGATTAAATACTCTCCACTTGCCTGGATGCGTGTAGCTTCAGCAACACTCAAGAAGCACAACATTGAGCAGGACTAACAACCTGATTGGCACCTCATACACCAAATTAACCATTCATTTCCTCCATCACCAGTGCACAGTTGCAGCACTGTCTACTAGATCAAAACATAGAAACTAGAAGGAGGAGTAGGCTGTTGGGCCTTTGAGCCTGCTATCATACAGTCATTGAGTCTTAGAGGTTTACAGCAAGGAAACAGACCCTCCAGCCCAACTTGTCCATGCCATCCTTTTCTTTTTTTTAAAACCGCTAAACTAATCCCAATTGCCCACATTTGGCCCATATCCCTTGATATTCATCGAACTCATGTAACTATCTAAATGCTTTTTAAAAGATAAAATTGTACCCGCCTCTCCTACTACCTCTGGCAGCTTGTTCCAGACACTCATTGCTCTCTGTGTGAAAAAAATGCCCCTCTGGACACTTTTGTGTCTCTCCCCTCTCACCTTAAACCTATGCGCTCTCGTTTTAGACTCCCCTACCTATGGGAAAAGATATTGATTATCTACCTTGTCTCTGCCTCTCATTATTTTATAGACCTCTGTAAGGTCACCCTCCTACACTCCAGAGAAAAAAGTCTGAGTCTATTCAGCCTCTCTTTATAACTCAATCCATCAAGTCCCAGTAGCATCCTAGTAAATCTTTTCTGCACTCTTTCTAGTTTAATAACATCCTTTCTACAATAGGGTGACCAGAACTGTACATAATATTCCAAGTGTGGCCTTATCAATGTCTTGTAGAACTTTAACAAGATGTCCCAACTCGTGTATTTAATGTTCAGACTGATGAAACCAAGCATGCTGAATGCCTTCTTCGCTACTCTATCCACCTGTGACTCCACTTTCAAGGAGCTATGAATATGTACCCCTAGATCTCTTTGTTCCATAACTTTCCCCAATGCCCTAACATTAACTAAGTCCTGCCCTGGTTCAATTTACCAAAATGCATCACCTCGCATTTGTCGAAATTAAACTCCATCTGGCCCACTGGCCCAATTGATCAAGATCCCATTGCAATTGGAGATAACTTTCTTCACTGTCCACTATGCCACCAATCTTAGTGTCTTCTGCAAAACTTGCTAACCATGCCTCCTATATTCTCATCCGAATCATTAATATAAATGATAAATAACAGTGGACCCAGCACTGATCCCTGAGGCACACTGTTGGTCACAGGCTTCCTGTTTGAAAAACAACTCCCTATAACCACCCTCTGGCTTCTGTCAAGAAGACAATTTTGTATCCAGTTAGATACTTCACCCCAGATCCCGTGAGATTTAACTTCTTGCAATATCTACCATGCGGTCCATTGTCAAAGGCCTTACTAAAGTCCATGTAGACAACATCAAATGTACTGCCCTAGTCTACCTGCTTGGTTACCCCTTCAAAAAACTCAATTAAATTTGTGAGACATGATTTTCCACTCACAAGCATGCTGATTGTCCCTAATTAGTCCTTGTATCTCTAAATGCCTGTAGATCCTGCCTCTTAAAATACCTCCTAACAATTTACCCGCCACAGATGTGAGGCTCACTGGCCTGTACTTCCCAGGCTTTTCCCTGCAGTCCTTTTTAAACAAAGGCACAACATTTGCCACTCTCCAATCTTCAGGCACCTCACCTGTGACTATTGATGATTCAAATATCTTGCCTAGGGGACACACAATTTCCTCCCCAGCCTCCCACAACATCCTGGGATTCACTACATCAGGTCTTCATCTGCTTTAAAGAGCATGCCATCCTGGTCCTCCCCTCCAACCTATTCTGTAATCCCACACATTTCCATGAACACGCCATGAAATATAGGCACCTTTGGATACTAAGGGGCAATTTAGCATGGCCAATGCATTCAACCAGCACATTTTTGGACTCTGGGAGGAAACCGGAGTACCTGGAGGAAACCCAGGCAGACACAGAGAACGTGCAAACTCTATCCAGGCACTCGCCCAAGGCTAGAATTATACCTGGGTCTTGGCATTCTAAGACAGCAGTGCTATTTCAGAATATTCCCTGCAGCAACTCACCAAGGTTCCTTCAACAGCACCTCCCAAACCTGTGACCACTACCACCTAGCAACACAAGGGCAGCAGATACATGGTAACACTATCTGCATATTCCCCTCCAAGCCACTTACCATGATTTGGAAATATATTGCCTTTCCTTCTATGTTTCTGGATTGCAATCCTGGAACTCCCTCCCTAACAACACCATGGGCAGTATCTACGCCACATGGATTTTTCCTCAAATCTTCCATCCTTGTTCGGTCTGGTCAACACATGTCTCTACAACCACAACAATGTGTTTGACTCCTAAATGTCCCCTGAAAGCCATTCCCTCCAAGGGCAGTTAGGGGTGGTCAATAAATGCTGGCCCAGCCAGTGATGCCTACATTCTCATGAAAGACTAAAGGAGAAAAGTCATGAGATTCAGCAACTCAAGAAGGCGGCTCACTCTATCTTCTCAAGGGAAATTAGGGGTGATCAATGAAGTCTGACCTTGCCAGTGACACCCACATCCTGGGAAAGAATAAAAGAAAACAAAGTAACAACCGGAACGAACTGAACCTAGCCCATTTAAACTATTATTTCAATGTAATTGTATCCTGAAATACTTTCTATTGACTTGACAAATGGTTTTGAATACAATAGTGGAGAATTGATATGCAAGACTGGTTGCAAAGTAGGAATGCAGTGGCTTAATGGTTGTGAGTTCAAATTCTGTCATGGTAAGTCGTGGAATTAGAAGCATTAAGTTGATCATTTTTTGGTTAAAGGTTAACACAACTGATGCTGGTGCTTCAGGACAGGAAGCCTTTTTGGCTAGACCTATATATGTTTCCAGTGTTGCACCGTGTGGTTGGTTCTTAAGCAGCTGAGAAGACCAGTCAATAGTTCTGACAAACTTGGGCGGCATGGTGGTACAATGGTTGGCACTGCAGTCTCACAGTGCCAGGGACCCGGGTTCATTTCCAACCTCTGGTGGCTGTGTGGAGTTTGCACATTGTCCCCATGTCTGCATGGGTTTCCTCCGGGTACTCCAGTTTCCTCCCACAGTCCAAAGATGTGCAGGTTTAAGTGGATTGGCCATGCTAAATTGACCCTTAGTATTAGGGGGACCAGCAGGGTAAATTAAGGAAATAGGACCTGGGCGGGATCGTTGTCAGGGCAGGCTTGGTGGGCCGAATGGCCTCCTTCTTTACCGTAAGGGATCCTATGATTCTATGATTTCAGGAGTAATAAGGAAAATTGAACAAATCTCTGGCTCAGGAATTGTACTGAGGCAAGCACAGCCCAGTTAACTTTCTGGAAACTGAGGCCCAATTTCAGAGATAGAAGAGTAAAATTGGACAGTATGTCCTCGCTTTTCATTGCTCTACTGACCATGTTTCTCATTGTTTATTTTTAGGGCCTTTTTTTTATTCGCATCACCATTTTCATTTTTGTTTTATCTGCAGATTGACAGGATGGGGTTCTGACTCTGGAGAGAGAAAGACAAAATGGGAAAGGGAAAGGAGAGAGAGAGAGAAAAAGAGAGAGATAGACTGAAAAAGGAGAGAGAAACGGAGCATGAAAAGGAGCGAGAGAAAGACAGAGCGGGAAAAAGAGAGAGACAGAGAGACAGAGTAAGAGAGTGGGAAAGGAGGGAGGGAGAGAAATAGGGAGAGGCAGAGTGTCAGTGGAGAGAGAGATTGGGAAAGGAGAGAGAGAGGCAGAGTAAGAGAGATGAAGTGGAAAAGGAGAGAGAAAGGTAGAGAGAGAAAGGGAGAGTGGGAAAGGAGAGCGAGAAAGGGAGAGAGAGACAGAGCAGGAAAGGAAAGCAAGCAAAAGAGTTGAACTGAGTACCAGGAGTGCTATGGCAATAATTGTGCTACTCAGGCTTTGTTTGGGTGATGTAATATTATCCAATTTGAATTTATACAGTATTTCTGTCATATTCAGTGTTTTTTTTGTTTTGCAAGTTATTCCAGCTAGGAATGCAGAGTATTACATATGCATGGTTCAGTATTTCAACTTGTAGATTGTTTTATCAGGGCAAGAAATTTCCAAAGGGACCTAACTCCAGCTTTAACATTGTTTCCTATAGAAACCCACAGTTCACTTAAAGTTGTTTCACTCAATATTGCATTTTCAGGAGCGTAACCACAACTTTAATTGAGGACTTAGTCTAATCATTTACGCTGGTGGCAGTCCGTGCAATGCTCCTCCCCTGCTCTTCCAGACAGTTTGTTAAAAATCTACTTTCTCAGAAGACTAAGGAAGTTTGGTATATCAGCTACGACTCTCACCAGCTTTTACAGATGCACCATAGAAAGCATTCTTTCAGGTTGTATCACAGCTTGGTATGACTCCTGCTCTGCCCAAGACCATAAGTAACTACAAAAAGGTCGTGAATGTAGCCCAATCCATCACACAAACCAGCCTCCCATCCATTGACTCTGTCTACACTTCCTGGTGACCTGGCAAACCAGCCAGTATAATTAAGGACCCCACGCACCCCAGACATTCTCTCTTCCACCTTCTTCCATCAGGAAAAAGATACAAAAGTCTGACGTCATGCACCAACTGACTCAAGAACAGCTTCTTCCCTGCTGCCATCAGACTTTTGAATGGACCTATTTTATATTAAGTTGACCTTTCTCTGCACCCTAGCTATGACTCCAACACTACATTCTGCACCATCTCCTTTCCTTCCCTATGAACGGTATGCTTTGTCTGTTTAGCACGCAAGAGACAATTCTTTTCACGGTATGTTAATACATGTGACAAAAATAAATCAAATCAAATCAAAGCCCCAGGTGGACATTGAACCTGATGCTCCAGGTATTCTGCTGGGAGGTAGCAACTGATTGGGCACTCCGCCAGGAGAGAAATGTTGTTTTTTACAATCTCTACATCAGGGAAACTTGAAAGAGTATTTTAAGAAAAAAACAATGGGCCCAAAGGCTACAAGGCGAAATGAAAAGCTGAATGTTGGAAATGCGTAGCAAGTCACGGCAGGTTGCACCTCAGGTCAGCAAGTGGGAATCGAACACAGGTCCCTGGCACTGTGAAGTAGTAGTGCTAACCACAGTGCCACCACGCTATCCGTATTTTTATTGGAAATATGCCTATCTCCCCTGGAGACCATTCAGTGATTCAGACTCCACCACGCTATAAGTCAACGAGTTCGACAAATTCATCACCCTTTGCGTGAAGTAGTTCCTCCTCTTCTCAATATAATTTACAGCTTGTTATTTCCCTTTCAGTTCAACTGAATTTCCACAGGAATTTGCGTGTAAGATTGCCACTCATTAGTTTTGAACTGGAATATTCTTTCTTCAAATGTAATGTCAGTGGAATGAAACCTTATTTTTCGAAAACATGCCCATTTTTCACTCATCACTTTCTTCTGAGTCCGATGTTTCCTATCAATTTACATCACAAGAAAATAAACATCAGGACTCGAGCCAAGATATTTACTGTGCCGCTCCCATCTTAATCCCTTTTCAGAAATGAAATCGCCCTAATTACAGGCTGCAAAAACCTTTCTTTATAGTCCTTGCCAAGCATTTGAGATATTTTAACGCAGCGCTCTTTTGATTGAGACCATCAGTTGCTGTATCAGCAGACTCTAAACCTCCCAACCAACGTGGCAATTTAAAGAAGAAACCCTCCTATTTGTTTGGGCTCCAATTCAACAACATATAGAATGAATGTGGCATAGCAAGAATCAAACAAAGCAACATCTCCAAGTAAAGTCACAACATAATGCATGTAAAATGTCTTCCCACTGAGCACCTCAGTTTTCTTTTCATTGTCTGACAACCTGTTGGCTGTTGTAAAATGTCAAAGTGATGGCATTACCAAGATCACATGGCATAGAGGAAGGCCATTCCATTCAGGGTGATATGCTGGCCTTTTTGTGTGGACAAGCCACAACTCAGTTTTATTAAAACTAATCCCATTGTGCCACTTTATAAGTGTGATGTGGAGATGCCGGCGTTGAGCAGGGATCAACACAGTAAGAAGTCTCACACCACCAGGTTAAAGTCCAACAAGTTTATTTGATAGTAAACCCACAAGCTTTTGGAGCTCCTTCGTCAGGTGAGTGGAAAGTTCTGATGAACTTTCTCATAACTTTCCACTCACCTGACGAAGGAACAGCATTCCGAAAGCTTGTGGGTTTACTATCAAATAAACTTGTTGGACTTTAACCTGGTGCTGTGAGACTTCTTACCCAGTTTATAAATTCATAGGATAAGGTACAGGAGCAGAATTAGGCCATTCAGCCCTAAGAGTCCACTCCACCATTCGATCGCGGCTGATACGCTCCTCATCCCCATTTTTCTGCCTTCTCCTCATATTCTTTCAACCCATTACCAGTTAAAAACCTGTCTAACTCTTCCTTAAATTTATTCACTGTCCCAGCGTCCACTGCACTTTGGTGGCAGCGAATTCCATAGATTCACAACCCTTTGGGAGAAGTAGTTTCTCCTCAACTCTGTTTTAAATTTGCCACCCCTTATCCTAAGGCTATGACCTCTCGTTCTAGAACGCCCTACAAAAGGAAGCATCCGCTCCACATCTACTTTATCCATACCTTTTATCATCTTCTATACCTCAATTTGATCTTCACTCATTCTTCTAAATTCCAGAGAGTTTCGGCCTAAACTGTTCAATCTCTCTTCATACGACAAACCCCTCATCTCTGCAATCAATCTAGTGAACCTCCTCTGAACTACCTCCAATGCTGCTATATCTTTCCTCAAATACAAGAACCAAAACAATGTACAATACTCCAGGTGTGGCCTCACCAATATCTTTTATATGACTTTCTCCCCAAGTTATGTTTCTCTTACTGACTCAGATGCCAGATGTTTAGACATATCAATTTTGTATGTCTGATGCTCTCTCTCTGTACAAGTGTTTTCTATCTTGTGGACAAGCTGCTGGTCCCCCCTCTTCCCTGCAGGTTGAACCTGGCTTGCAAAGCTTGCTGTTGAGCAGTCCTCTACTTTCTCAGGAGGCTAAGGAAATTCAGCATGTCCACTGCGACTCTCACCAACTTTTTCAGATGCACCACAGAAAGCATCCTCTTGGAATACGTTACTGCTTTGACCAAGACCGCAAGAAACTACAAAAGGCTGTGAATGTAGCCCAGTCCAACAGGCAAACCAGCCCCCCACCCACTGCCTCTGTCTACATTTCCCACTGCTTCAGAAAAGCAGCCAGCATAATCGAGGACCAGACACACCCGGGACATACTCTCTCCCACCTTCTCCTGTCGGGAAAAAGATACAAAAGTCTGAGGCCACATACCAACAGGCTCAAAAACAGCTTCTTCCCTGCTGCCATCAGACACTTAAATGGACCTACCTTATGTTTAGTTGATCTGTCTCTGCACCTTAGCTATACCTGAATACTACATACTATATCCTCTCCTTTCCGTCTCCCCTGTGTACTCTATAAATGGAAACACAAAATGCTGGAAAATCTCAGCAGGTCTGACAGCATGTGTGGGGACCTGTCAGGCCTCCTGAGATCTTTCAGCATTTTCTATTTTTGTTTCAGATTCCAGCATACATAGTATTTTGCTTTTACTTTACAAACAGTACGCTCTGCCTGTACAGCATACAAGAAACAATATTTTGCAGAATATAGTGTTACAGTTATAGCTAGGGTGCAGAGAAAGATCAACTTAGTATGAGGTAGGTCCATTTAAAAGTCTGAGTACTAAGTAGATCTTTCTCTGCACCCTAGCTATAACTCTAACATGATATTCTGCAAAATATTGTTCCTTGTGAGCTATGCAGACAGAGCATACCGTTCATAAAGTAAAAACAAAATACTGTGCATGCTGGAATCTGAAACACAAATAGAAAATGATGGCAGCAGGGAAGAAACTGTTCTTGAGTCAGTTGGTACATGATCTCAGACTTTTGTATCTCTCTTCCGAAGGAAGAAGGTGGAAGAGAGTTATACTCTCTGTCGCAGAATCTTGAGAAGCTGTAAGATTGGCAATAGTAACCCAAAAATATCACAGTGCCACCGAACGCGGAAATTGATAGAATACATAATGCAAACAGGATTGACAGCAACTTATCGGCAATTGAAAAAACAACTACAGAATCTCTACAGTGCAGAAGGAGGCCATTCAGCCCATTGAACCTGCACTGATAATCCCACCCAGGCCTTATCCACATAACCCCACGTATTTACCCTGCTAATCCCCCGACATTAAAGGGCAAGTTAGCATGGCCATTCAACTTAACTTGTTAATTCAACAGTAGGAGGAAACCAGAGCAGCCGGAGGGAACCCACGCAGATAGGGGGAGAACCTACAGACTCTGCACAGACACAAACTGGGATCGAACCCAGGTCGCTGGCGCCGTGAGGCAGCTATGCTAACCTGTGCCACCGTGCTGCCACTAGTAAAGTACAAATAATGTACAGATTGTTTCTGAAGTTCAGGTTTGTGTGATAAGCCTCAGTTAGAAACATAGAAACATAGAAAAACTACAGCACAAACAGGCCCTTCAGCCCACAGGTTGCACCGAACATGTCCCTACCTACTAGGCTTACCTATAACCCTTTATCTTACTAAGTTCCATGTACTTATCCAAAAGTCTCTTAAAAGACTCTATCAAGTTTAAAAATATCAGGGTAGGGTCTTCATTCTCCTTTCTGATGTCAAAAGTTAGCCAGGATGGAGAAACTGCAGAAATGGGACATGGTTTCTCCAGAGTTTCTGCAGTTCCTTTCCCCAGGTTACCACGGCTGCTTGTAAAAGCTTTGTGAAAAGACGAGGGTGAGTTAGAGCTGCAGGAATATCCTCAAAGAGTGGAAGGTCAAAAGTGAAATTGTCTCTTTTGGAAAAAGTCACGGGAGGAATTCTCCCATCTTGCCGACCACGGAAATCGTCATGGGGAGGCGGGGGTGGGGGGAGGCGGGGGTGGGGGGAGGCGGGGGTGGAGGTTGGGTGGCAGGGGAGTGGGTGGTGTGGAGTGGGGGGTGGGGGGGAACCACGCAAAGGCCTATTGACCTGGAGTGGGATTCTCCGGTTTTGAGTCTAGCGCGTCCGGAGAATCCCATCCCACATTTTTTAACTCGGATGTCGTTGAGAGGTCTGATTAATTCGAAATACAGTAAAAAGTCTGACAACACCAGGTTTTAGTCCAACCGATTTATTTGATAATAGACTCACAAGCTTTCGAGGTTTCCCTCTTCGTCAGGTGAACTCTCCATTCACCTGACGAAGAGGGAAACCTCGAAAGCTTGTGAGTCTATTATCAAACAAATCGGTTGGACTAAAACCTGGTGTTGTCAGACTTTTTACTGTGTTTACGCCAGTCCAACGCCGGCATACCCACATCATAATTCGAAATACCCAACATGAGGATAATTAGAAGCTAATGTTTCAATATGTGTTTTGAGAATAATACAAAATACTTAAGTGACGTATTAATAATGTCTCTGAGAAATGAATTTATAACATGCCAGTAAAATGAAAGATACGTGCATGAAAGACACCAGCACAAATCAGGTACAAATTATGCAACAAATTAAATTACCCAAGCATATCCAGGCTGGGGATCAATGCCAAAAACTAAAGGCGCCTTCATTTGATATTAGAGCCGGTTTAAACTGTTTGGAGAGATGCTGAATCATAAAATGTCATTTTTGGGAGAGAACTTCCATAAATGGCCAGATAAATGACAGATTAATATTTTAAACGTCAGATTATAATTCGAGCATCAAAATTATCATGAATAGATTGACATGTTTATTACTAAATTAAACTCTTGTCAATTAATTACTTGGATGTATTTTGAGATAATTGAGGTAACCAAGCTTCTGGTATGAAAACACAGATCTGTGGAGAAAGCCCAGTGATGCTGTTGTGTCAGTGAGCCGACCTTGGATCTCTTCTTCGGCCGAGCCCCTGTTTGTCTGTCTATTGCATGTTTTTCGTATTTTCTATATTTTCAATAAAACCAGTTTAAAAACAAAATTTTATTACGCTTTGAAGGCCGAGTTTCATTTACCTTTGCAAGAGTTCATTTAGAACTTTCCAAAGTAGAGCCACCAAAATAGAATCCCCCACTTCAGAGGGACACAAATCAGTACATTCCAGTCACCTCCTGAATTGATTTGATTTGATTTGATTTATTATTGTCACATGTATTAACATAGAGTGAAAATTATTGTTTCTTACACATTATATAGACAAAGCATACTATTCATAGAGAAAGAAACTCGTTAGAGTTTAGAAGAATGAGGGGAGATCTCATTGAGACGTATAAGATGATGAATGGGATGGATAGGGTAGAGGTGGAGAGACTCTTCCCGCTCAGAAAGGACAGTAGGACTAGGGGGCACAGCCTCAAGATAAAGGAGGGGGGTGCGGTTTAGAACAGAGTTGAGGAGGAACTTCATCACTCAAAGGGTGGTGAATCTCTGGAATTCTCTGCCCGTTGAAGTGGTGGAGGCTGCCTCGCTAAATATTTTTAAGACGCAGGTTGATGGGTTTTTGATAAGCGAGGGGATTAAGGGTTATGGGGAGAGGGCGGGAAAGTGGAACTGAGCCACGACAGATCAGCCATGATCTTATTGAATGGCGGGGCAGGCTTGAAGGGCTAGATGGCCTACTCTTGCTCCTATATCTTATGTTCTTATGTTCTTATGTAAGAAATGAGAGAGTACAGAATGTAGTGCTACAGTCATACCTAGGATGCAGAGAAAGATCAGCTTAATGCAAGGTAAGTCCATTCAAAAGTCTGACAGCAGCAGGGGAGAAGCTGTTCTTGAGTCAGTTGCTACGTGACCTCAGACTTTTGTATCTTTTTCCCAACGGAAGAAGGTGGAAGAGAGAATGTCCAGGGTGCGTGGGGTCATGAATTATGCTGGCTGTTTTGCTGAGGCAGCAGGAAGTGTGAACAGAGTCAATGGATGGGTGGCTGGTTTGCATGATGGACTGGGCTACATTCATGGCCTTTTGTAGTTCCTTGCGGTCTTGGGCAGAGCAGGAGCCCATACCAAGCTGTAACGCGGCCAGAAAGAATGCTTTCCGTGGTGCATCTGTAAAAGTTGGTGAGACTATAGCTGACATGCTAATTTGTCATGTCTTTGAAAACGAAGCACTCTGGATGAAATAGGGGTGAAATTGGTCTTGGGTGGTTGAAGAAAATGGGTGTCGGCAGCCAACTGTGCGCTTTGTATTTCAGTGGATAATGTAATCATGCTCGTTGTGATTTTGCCGTTGCACATTGTTCAAAGCAGCAAATCTGAATGTTTGCTGTGAATTGGACAATATTCCTGTGGCACAGATGGGGTTTCAGCTACCCATTAGAGAAATGGTCAGAGTTACACCTCATCTCTTTTGAGAAAGCCCATCACATCTTGACCAGTGGCATAGTGGTTAGCACTGCTACCTCGGAATGGGTGAGGGGTGGACCACGGAAAGATCTGTTGATTCCAGGCAGGATTTTCCGGTTTCGGGGTGAGTGAGGCTGGAAAATCCCATGAATGTGTCTGGAGGAATGATGAGTGGCAGAATCGTGAGCAGGTGCCATTCAAAAGCAAAGATGGGAGAATAATGAGAGTAATATTGAAACCTGTGGAGAGAAAGGAAACAAAATGGTAACAGTTCTGATGATAGGCATTGTCCTGGGATGTCCTGGGATGGCACGGTTGAACAGTGGTTAGCTCTGCTGCCTCACAATGCCAAGGACACAGGTTTGATTCCCGGTTTGGGTCATTCTTTGTGTTAAGTTTGCACATTCTCCCCATGTCTGCGTGAGGACACTCCAAGTGCCCCGGTAACATTACTCCTGTGGCAATGATGAGGGTCTCAGCTACCCATTAGAAAAATGACCAGAGTCACATGTCAACTCTTTTGAGAAGGCCGACCACATCTTGTGCCACCTTTGACAGCATGATGGCAGAGTGGTTAGCACTGCTGCCTCACAGCACCTGGGACCCGGGTTCCATTCCTGGCCTGGGTGACTGTGTGGAGTTTGCACATTCTCTCCGTGTCTGAGCGGGTTTCCCCTGGGTGCTCGTTTCCTTCCACACTCCAAAGGTGCGCAGGTTAGGTTGAATGCCCGTGGTAAATTGATCCTGGTGTCAGGGGGATTAGCAGGGTAAATGTGCGGGGTTACGGGAATAGGGCCTGGGTGGGATTGTAGTCAGTGCAGACTCAATGGGCTGAATGGCCTCCTTTTCACCGTCGGGATTGAATGGTTCTCTGATTCACTCACACTGGTCAGTTTGCCCATCTCTCACGATCAAGGAGGAAGACCCAGCCACTGAGAGCTGCTGGCCAGCAAGAGGCCCCATTCCCTTCTTCAAACAGCATCATCTTCCAGCCACCAGAAGCAGTCACAGGGAGGCAGGATCCTGGTTTATTGGATCATCTGGAGTACAACATCTCTGACAAGTTCTAGCCCTCCCTCACAGGGCATCAGTGAAGATTGCATTTTAAATCCTGAAACTCCAACACTTAGGGTGAGAACTTAGTCATGTTGACAGGTTAATTCCTACATTTTCGCACTTAAAATGAGACATCTGTAGGCCATGCGCACAAGTGAAAAATCTGTTAACTTCTCCTTTTTAAATCTTGAAGTCCAAGCAATAACATAGTTCCACAGATACAATTAACCGTCAAGATCCTCACCCTACTGGCATCAGCAGACAAGTCGATGGGATAAGTATAAACACTTATAGGAGGAGATCCTGATTAACAATCACGTGAAAGTATATCCAGGGGTTACTCAGGGGAGGGAGGGTGAATGTTCATAGCCCATCACTCTTGAGGTCAGTCCTTGTATTTTTACCCAAACTCCAAACACAATCTTGCTACCATTGTCACAGAATCCCTACAGTACAGAAGAAGGCCATTCTTCCAATCGAGCCTACATCAGAAACAATTCCACCATGTCCTATCCTCGTAACCCCATGTATTTACCCTGCTAATTGCCCTGACACTAAGGGACAATTTACCATGGCCAATCAACCTAATCTGCACATCTTTGGACTTGTGTAAGTGTTTTGGTGAGATCATACCTGGAGCGCTGCATGTAGTTTTGGCCTCCATATTTAAGGAAAGATATTCTTGCATTGAAGGCAGTGCAGTGAATGTTCAATATATTACTTCCTGGGATGCCTGGGTTGTCCTATGATGAAAGTATTTTGGGCCTATGTTCTCTGGAATTTAGAACAACAGAGGTGATCTCATTAGAACAAACAAGAGTCTGGAGGAGCATTGTTGCATTATAGTTGTATAATACATTGGGCTCATTTATTGTACAAGGCGAAAGGCTCCTTCAGGATTGATTAAATGCATCATGGGTCATTTCTTAAGACTTGGCACATAGTTAAAGGGCCAGATGGCCTACTCCTGCTCCTATTTCTTATGTTCTTATGTTCTTATGTTCTTATGTTAAGCAGTTATATAGTTATTCACAGGTATAAGGAGAGCTGTGTGTGTGCTCTGCTCAAAGCAAAAGTGGAACTAAGACTGGATGACATTTCCATTCTAGTGATGCCATGCTGGTATCCTTTAAAGGTACGAGAGGCTTAGGAAGGTGAACATAGAGAGTGTTTCCCCTGGTTGGAGGATATAGAACATGTCTATCAATAAGGGGTCTAAGTGGAGCAGCCCCAATTCTCCAATCTATCCATCAGTCCTGGTACTTTCGATGATAGATCATTGACTTGGAAGTTAAACTCTGTTGCCAGACATGCTGGCCGGAATTTTACCATGCTGCCCGTCACGGGAACCGGAACAGATGAGGAGCAGACAACAGAAAGGTCCACTGACTTCAGACAGGATTTTATAGTTTCAGGAATAAAACAGCCCTTAAAGAACTAAAGAGATTTCCTACACAATCACTGAAAGCAATTACTAGACTAAGTTTGCTGTTTATTATCTGAAGTCCAAAGATGTGCAGGTTTGATGGATTCAGTGGCATAGTGGCTCAGTGGTTAGCACTGCTGCCTCACAACGCCAGGGACCCTTGTTCAATTCTCGCCTTGAGTCACTGTCTGTGTTTACACGTTCTCCCCATGTCTGCGTGTGTTTTCTTCGGGTGCTTTGGTTTCCTCCCACAGTCCAAAGGTGTGCTGGTTAGGTGGATTGGCCATGCTAATTTGCCCCTTGGTGTCAGAGGGACTAACTAGGGTAAAATATATGGGGATAGGGCCTGGGTTGGATTGTATTCAGTGCAGACTCGATGGATCGAATAGCCTCTTCTGTACTCTAGGATTCTACAATTGGCCATGCTAAATTGCCCCTCTATGTCCAAAGTTGTTTAATTTGAATGGATTACTTATGTAAATGCACGAGGATAGGGCAGAGGAAAGGGCCTGGGTTAGATGCTCTTTCGGAGAGTGTGTACGGACTCAACAGGCTGGATGACCTCTTTCTACACCGGAGGGATTCTATGGTTCTAAGCGCTGATCGATGAGCTAGATTTTAAGACATGGTCATGAGGAGCTGGGACTCATTCGGAAAAAAGATCACAAAATCCTCTTCAGGAAACAGAGGACACGGATTCTGAAATAACTGGAAAATGAAGCGAAGGTGAGATGATGAAAGCTTTATTTACTTAGCCAGTTATGAATGGAGACAATCTATTTGAAAGGATGGTGAAAGTAGGTTCAACAACTTTCAGATTCAGTGACCTTCAAAACTGAATGAGATCAATGCTAGAAGGGGATAGTTTTGAAGGGTTGTGGGGAAAGGGAGAGGAATGGGGATAATGGGGTACAATTTTCAGACAGCGATATGACGAATGAATATCCTTGAATTGTATCCTTCTGTAACTGTGGGGCCCAAAAATGTGAGTTCCTCCTTTACGTCACTATCCAAAAAGTAAAGGTCATTTATTGGTGTCACAAGTAGGCTTACGTTAACACTGTAATGAAGTTACTGTGAAAATCCCCCAGTCACCACACTCCTGTGCCTGTTCAGGTACACTGAGGGAGAATTTAACCTGGCCAATGCACCTAACCTGCACATCTTTTTGATTGTGGGAGGGAACCAGAGCACCTGGAGGAAACCCACACAGACTCAGGGAGAACATGCAGACTCCACACAGAGAGTGGCCCAAGCCAGGAATTGAACCCAGATCCCTGGCACTGCGAGGCAGCAGTGCTAACCACTGTGCCACAATGCCTTTTACTGGTGACGTGCGAATGTTGAGTGAGGGGGTAACGTGCTTACTGTGAAATACCAGCCCCCCTCTTCCCTTCCACAACTCAAGCGCCCTGTCATGGCCTTGCCAATGAAGTAAGACGTCTCACAACACCAGGTTAAAGTCCAACAGGTTTATTTGGTAGCAAAAGCCACAAGCTTTCGGGCCTCTGACCCTTTGTCAGGTGAGTGGGGAGTTCTGATCACAAACAGCAGATGTAAAGACACACACTCAGTCTGCACCCCCTGTTTGTAATCAGAACTCTCCACTCACTTGACGAAGGGTCAGAGGCCCGAAAGCTAGTGGCTTTTGCTACCAAATAAACCTGTTGGACTTTAACCTGGTGTTGTGAGATTTCTTACTGTGTTTACCCCAGTCCAACATCAGCATCTCCACATGTTGCCAATGAAGAGCAGACGATTAAGTTTCATAGTAAAGACAGCTGGGGCCAAATAAAGGCTGGGTCTGGAAAAGTCATGCTGCTTTTGTGATGCTATTCCCAGTGCCATTTCGGCAAAGGTGGAATTGGGGCTAGCAAGTTCATTAAGACTTTTATTAAGGCCTATTAAAGGAGATCAACTGTGGTTTTCCAGTTGGCACAGCCAGGCTCCTGCATTGGTGGGGATCAGTTTAGATGCCTGGAGATAGGCCTAGTGGGGCTACCTGTAACGATGTGAGAGAGCATGCCATACGCTGCCCCTCTGGATGGGTATCCCACCCCCAGAGTGGTGACCTGGCAGCTGCCACTGTTTTTCCTTTAACCAAAGGCTGAGAAGATTTGGCAACTGGGTGTCAAAGCACCTCACTTATTATCCATTGTATGCTGCTGCCTCTCTTGAGATGTATGGCCTCCAGTTGCCTACCCGCCTTTGAATACCCTGCCATCACCCTTAGTTGGCCACATTTCCATGCAAATGAAAGAGGCAGTTTTGTCAAAACCTCAATGCTTGACATTTATCCAGGGAGATGGGCTTGGGACCCCAGAAACTGTGGGTCAACTGTCTACAGTTCTGGTCACCTTATTAAAGAAAGGATAATATTAAACTAGAAAGAGTGCAGAAAAGGTTCAGTAGGATGCTACTGGGACTTGATGGTTTGCGTTATAAGGAGAGGCTGGACACAGTGGGACTTTTTTCTCTGGAGTGTAGAAGGCTTAGGGGTGATCTTATAGAGATCTATAAAATAATGAGGGGCATAAATCAGTTGGACAGTCAACATCTTTTTCCCAAAGGTAGGGGTATCTAAAACTAGATGGCATAGGTTTAATTGAGACGGGAGAGATACAAAAGTGTCCAGAGGGGGAGTTTTTTCACACAGAGGGTGGTGAGTGTCTGAAACAAGCTGCCAAAGGTAGTAGTAGAGGCAGGTACAATCTTGTCTTTTAAAAAGGGTTTAGATAGTTACATGGGTAAGATGGGAATAGAGGGATATGGGCCAAACGTGGGCAATGGGGACTAGCTTACTGGTTAAAAAGTTGATGTTTCTCTACACCCTAGTTATGACTGTAGCACTCTCTTGTTTCCTTCTCCATGAACGATATGTTAGGTCTGTATAGCAAGAAACAATACTTTTCGCTGTATGTTGATGTATGTGACAATAATAAATCAAATCAAATCAAAAAAAGAGGCAGCATGGACAAGCTGGGCCGAAGTGCCTGTTTCCATGCTGTAAACCTCTATGAGTCATTGTCTTAATATGTTCATGATCTTCAAACATAGAAGAATAACTTAATAGGCTCTGGATAATTTTTCAAAGAACCAGCATAAGCATGATGGGCCAAATGGCCTCCCCTGACCTATAAAATTCAATGAGTCCTATCACATTGACCCCGCTGTTGGTATCAACCATTCTCAGGTCAGGTATGGCAGGTTTAGATTGGGGTTATTGCTTCCTCTTCTGTGCCCTAAGCATCACTCACTCTTACTATATACGTGCCAATTTTTGCACAAGCCAGCTTTGTGACTTTTCACACTGTCACACTGTGTTTGATTACAGGCTGTGGATTTATATCCACAGGGAATTGGATAAAAACAATTTCAGATCAGATTCCTAGTAGCCAGAAGGGAAAGAAACCCACCCAACCAACTTGAGTTGGAGTCAAACTCAGGTTCTAGAGATGCAAAAACAGTGCCCTGGTCTGACTGGCTTCTGATTAGTTGTGTGGAGTGAAGGGGCTACACACGTACTGAACATATTCTCAAACATGTTGTGGAAAGTCAACATCTTTTCCCAAAGGTAAGGGAGTGTAAAACTAGAGGGCATAGGTTTAAGGTGAGAGGGGAGAGATACAAAAGGGTCCAGAGGGGCAATTTTTTCACTCAGAGGGTGATGAGTGTCTGGAACAAGCTGCTAGAGGAAGTAGTAGTCGAGGTGGGTACAATTTTAAAAAGCATTTAGACAATTACATGGATAAGATGGGTATAAAGGGATCTGGGTCAAACGTGGGCAATTGAGACGAGCTTAGTGGTTTGAAAAAAGGTGGCACGGACAAGTTGGGCCAAAGGGCCTCTTTCCATGCTGTAAACCTCTATGACTCTGTGGACAGCCTTAAATGCGATAAAACTAATAGAGTAAAACTATTAACTCCACCTTAAACTAGGGTACGACTACATAACCTTGATGTGATCATGAATGCATGTAGGCTTCAAGATATAGGTGATTGCACTAAAATAACATTAAGCAGTCATAGCCAAATAAGTACTTGAGAAGTTATCTAATGTCTTTCCAAGAGTTTTTATCAGTCATTACACTTAGAGTTTAAATTCTTGGCAATAATACAGATGTGTCAATCCAATATTCATTTAGTTGGCAGTGTGGAAGGTGAGTCACAGTTGCGAAAGCGTATTGGAGCAGGAATGATCTTTTAAGTTTTTAAGAAGTAAATTCTTCTTGTGTGTTGCAATAACCTGATGTAGTTAATGTTATGCACTGAAGTGGAAAGGACTTTAAGACACAAAGTGATGGATGTTTGCTTGATTTATATTTAGCATATCCAGGACATGGTTGCATTTATATAACACCTGATAGCAGATCACAGAGATATTCCCAAACACCTCCAGGAAAGAATATTAGCCAGGATACAGAGCAGAAACCCCACTCATCTGTGCACAAAGAACAGGATCTGGAAAGTTCACCTGGAACTGATTGATAAAGGACAGGATTTTCAAACCCTTCCGGCCATGGGACCTCTCAGTTAGAACATAGAAACCCTACAGTGCAGAAAGAGGCCATTTGGCCCATTGAGTCTGCACCGACCACAATCCCACCCAGGCCCTAACCCATATCCCTACATATTTACCTACTAATTCCCCTAACCTACGCATCTCAGGATTTTAAGGGGCAATTTTTATCATGGCCAACCAACCTAACCTGCACATCTTTGGATTATGGGAGGAAACTGGGGCACCCGGAGGAAATCCACACAGACATGAGGAGAATGTGCAAACTCCGCACAAACAGTGACCCAAGCTGGGAATCAAACCCAGGTCCCTGGAGCTGTGAAGAGGCAGTGCTAATCACTGTGCTACCACGGAGGTGGCACAGGTGAGCTGCACAAAACTCCGGAAACTTTGGCAGGACTAGAAGATTCCACCGGCAGCCAATGGCGAACTTCCTTCGCCACCAGAAAACACACCGCGAGGGGCTGGAAAACCTCAGCCAATCTCTCAATTTGCATATATTTTATTCTCGAGCAGAGGTGGAACTGAATGTGAAAAGAAGAGATTGGCCAGAATTCTCCAGCCTTCGCGCCTCATCGCCACTGCTGCCAGCGAGAATGGAGAATTTGGCGCCCAGCCAAATCTCTGTTGGCTGCAGTGGGACTGGAGAATCTCAGCTGAGGGCGAGATCGGAGAATCTGACCCACGTTATCTTGTGAATCATGAAATCATAGAAACCCCACAGCGCAGAAGGCGGCCATTCGGTCCATCAAGTTTGCACCAACTCTCTGACAGAGCATCTTACTCAGGCCCTATCCCTGTAACCCCACGTAGAATCGCTGCAGTGCAGAAGGAGGCCATTTGGCCCATCAAGTCTGCACCGAGCACAATCCCACCCAGGCCCTACCCCGTATCCCTACATATTTACCCACTAATCCATCTAACCTACGCATCTCAGGATTCTAAGGGGCAATTTATAGTATGGCCAAACAACCTAAGCCGCACATCTTTGGACTGTGGGAGGAAACCGGAGCACCCGGAGAAAACCCACGCAGTCACGAGGAGAATGTGCAAACTCCACACAGACAGTGACCCGAGCCAGGAATCGAACCCAGGTCCCTAGAGCTGTGAAGCAGCAGTGTCAACCACTGTGCCACCATGCCATCCCACTCTTGCAGGTTAACTGGCATATTTTCTCCAAAACGCAAATTAAAGTCTTTGAATAATAAAGGCTTTGCTGATTATTGTACTGACCACCCAAACATGAACTTTACAGAAAACTGGTTAAGGTTCGATTCCCTTGCCAAAGATAAATCAGGCAAAATTTTCTGTGACTGAATCCTTACTGACTGCCTTTTTTAAAATTCATTTGTGGGACATGGGCATCGCTGGCTGACCAGCATTTATTGCCCATCCCTAGTAGCCCTTGTTTAGAGGATAGTTGAATGTCAACCACATTGCTGTGGCTGTGAAGTCACATGTAGGCCAGACCAGATAAGGATGGCAGATTTCCTTCCCTAAAGGACATTAGTGAACTAGATGGGTTTTGACAATTGATAATGGTTTCATGGTCATCAATAGATTCTTAATTCCTGATAATTTTTTATTGAATTCAAATTCCACCATCTGCTGTGTGGGATTTGAACCCGGGTCCCCAGAACATTAGCTGAGTTTCTAGAATAATAGCGTGGTGATAATACTCGGCCAGGCCATCACCTTATGAGGAATCATGGTGCAAGAGTTGGCTGGAAAATTCCTTCATGCCTGCGGGATTTTATGGTCCTATAGCCGTGAACTCCATTGTTTGCCTGCTCCACTGTGGGGAAACTGAGGCAGTGGGAGGGAGGTGGAAAATTCCAGCCATTGTTTCATTGGCTGGAATTTTCTGACCGCTCCCCCCCCCCCTTCCCGCGGGTGGGATCTTCCAGTTCTGCCGAAGTGAACGTGGATTTGGATGGCTTGCTGCACCTGTCGCAGCGGGACTCGATCTATCGGGTATGGAAATTCCTAGCCAGTTTCCGTCCCTGGCCACACCCTCATAATCTTCAACATCCCAATTCTTAAGCAGCGGCACGGTGGCACATCAGTTAGCATTGCTGTCTCACAGCTTCATGGACACATGTTCAATTCCGGCCTTGGGTCACTGTCTGTGTGGAGTTTGCACATTCTCCCCGTTTCTGTGTGGGTTTCCTCCGGGTGCTCCGGTTTCCTCCCACAGTCCAAAGATGTGTGGGTTAGATTGATCGGCTATGCTAAACTAACCCTAGTGTCAGGGGGATTAACAGGGTAAGTGTGGGGTTAGAGCCTGGGTGCGATTGCGGTCATGGGTTATGGGAATAGGGCCTGGGTGGGATTATGGTCATGCAGACTTGATGGGCCAATGGCCTAACTTTTGCCCTGTAGGGATTCTATGATTTCGAGCTTCATCCTGGTCAGTTTTAAAAAATGTGATCCAACGAGTAAATAGTGATTGGGTAGTTTGTTTATGCACCCAATGAGTAAACAAACTCAAATTAACTTAGGGACAAATTAAGAGGGGCAGCCCCCCAAAAAGAGAGGGGGGACAGCCCAAACAGAAACCAAAGTCCAAAGGAAACTTAAAACATTAAATCAAAATGTGATTGTAAGGGTGTATAACACACACCAGCTCCTGCGGTGCCCAGCGGGTGCAGAAGGCGTCAACTGCGCCCGTGGATACCGCATACTCCCTCTCCAGGGACACCTGGCAAAGTAGCGATTGAGTACACACACTGGCTTTCAGCATCCTCCTCCTCCTTAGCTCAGGAACAACCAATCATTTTTGTCTACTTTGGTGCACTGCCTTTCAACATTCACCCTACAGATTTCAACAGCAAAGTTTCACATGTCGCTGACACCCTGCAAATGTGGCCTCTGGCTGGGATTTTCTAGAAAAGTGTGGCGCATAGTCAAGGGACCAAAGCTATACTGCCAATGGTGCTTGGCCCTGAGATCAGCCATGAATTAGCTGTGCAAGTGCGCCTGACTCTTCAAGTGATTAAGTAGCTATGTTGGGAGAGTTGTGAACTTTGCTTTCTCTCAGGCCTAAAGAGGTTGAAGAATAAATCTGTAACTGGCTTTGGGACCATCTGGGTTGTGGTAAAAGCCTTTTTCACCAGACTGGAGTGACATTGTGCCTCATTCTAGTTTGAGTTGTGTATGAGATCACCTCCCTTAGAGCTTCTCCCACCTCTTGCGAGTGTGCTCAGCATTTAGTTTTGGACCCGTTTCAGATCAATTGCACGTCATTTAGCAACGCCTGGTTTAAATCAGCTTGCTCAGCAGAGACCAGGAACTTGACCTGACACCTTCTAGTGAGTCTCTACAGGCAAGTAACTTGCAGACTTTGAGACACAGGCCGTGGGCTGTTGTTAGGGGGTGGGTGGGGAGGGGATGGGCTGTTGTTAGGAGGGGTGGGGGGGGCGGGGATGTGCTGCTGTTGGGAGGGTAGGGAAAGCAATGGGCTGCTGTTAGTGGCGGAATGCGTTATTGTTCAAGGGGTGTAGCAGCATCATGATCAGATCCTGTTCAAAATTGTGGTGAAATCATCCATACTTTATCAACACATTAGTCAGAGAAATCCTGGTACTGTATCCGGCTTAAGGAGAATCTCAGTAAATAACGCCTACACGATATCCCAGAATTTCGTGAAGAGAAACAAAGAACGCCAAAGCTTCCCCGAAACTCAGGGGCAAAAATTCTGTTAAACACATTGTAAGAAAGGATGCCAGACAGGAACATCGCTGGTGGTTGGCAAACAAGCTAGGTTTGCATGAAGCTGTTTTGAATACCCTTGTTATGCCAGACTTCCAGCAAAGCTCTCGCTTTGTAACGGAAGAGGAAGTTGAAAGTGAGTTACCTGGCAGGGGGTGAAGCCACGACCAGGTAGGGACAAGGCTAGCCCATTGCACTGGGTGGGGCGCTGACATCTGCAATGGTGGCTTCTCTAAGCGAGGGTAGAGTGAAGGATTGGGGTAGCCAACGAGGTTAAACCGAGGCTCGTTCTAAACCGTTCCCCAGGCAAGGACACCAAAACTGCACACAATGAAGAAGGATAGCAACTTGTCAAACCTTCTACAGCGCTGGGGTGGGAGGATTTAAACCACTCAGGTTTAACCTGTAATAGAAGGCCCCAGTGCATTAAGAGTTAACGAGAGTACTGAGTGCGGTACTGCTCATTGGTGATCCAATTGTGAGCTTAGGTTGGTAGTGTATTGTTAGGTAGCAACATGTATACAAAGAACAAAGAATAAAGAACAAAGAAAATTACAGCACAGGAACAGGCACTTTGGCCCTTCAAGTCTGCACCGACCATGCTGCCTGACTTAACTAAAACTCCCTACCCTTCCAGGGACCATATCTCTCTATTCCCGTCGGATTCATGTATTTGTCAAGACGCCCCTCAAAAGTCACTACTGTATCCACTTCCACTACCTCCCCTGGCATCAAATTCCAGGCATCCATTACTGTCTGTGTAAATATCTGCCTCATACATTTCCTTTAAACCTTGCCCCTCGCACCTTAAACCCGTGTCCCTTCATAATTGACTCTTCCTGGGAGAAAGCTTCTGACTATCCATTCTGTCCGTGCCTCTTATAATCTTGTAGATTTCTATCAGGTCTCCCCTCAACCTCCGTCGCTCTCATGAGAACAAATCAAGTTTCTCCAAACCTCTCCTCATAGTTAATGCCCTCCATACCAGGCAACATTCTGATAAATCTTTTTCTGTGCCCTCTTCAAAACTTCCACATCCTTCTGGTAGTGTGGTGACCAGAATTGAACACTATATTCCAAGTGCGGCCTAAATAAGTTTCTATAAAGCTGCAGCATTCCAATTTTTAAACCCCAACCGATGAAGGCAAGCCTGCCGTATGCCTTCTTGACTACCTACTCCACCTGCGTTGCCACTTTCAGTGACCTGTGTACCTGTACACAGAGATCCCTTTGCCTATCAATAATCTTAATGGTTCTGCCATTTACTGTATATTTTCCTAATTGTATTAGACCTTCCAAAATGCATTGCCTCACATTTGTCCGGATTAAACTCCATTTGCTATCTCTCCACCCAAGTCTCCAACTGATCTATATCCTGCTGTATCCTCTGACGGTCCTCATCGCTATTCGCAAATCCACCAACCTTTGTGTCGTCTACAAACTTACTAATCAATCCAGTTACGTTTTCCTCCAAATCATTTATGTATATTACAAACAGACATGGAGCTCTCCCCATACTTTACCCTCTCTACTGTAAGTATGTACAGAATTCAGTAAGGGTAGCACAGTGGCAGAGTGACTAACACTCATGTCTCACAGCGCCAGGGGCTCGGGTTCAATTGGGTCACTGTCTGCTTTCTCCGTGTCTGTATGGGTTTCCTCCCTCACTCCAAAGATGTGCAGGTGAAGTGGATTGGCCATGCTAAATTGTCCCTTAGTGACCAAAGATGTGTAGGTTAGGGGGATTAATCATGGTAAATGTGTGGTGTTAAGGAGAAGGGGCAGGGAAGGGGGTCTGGGTGAGATAGTCTATCAAAGAGTTGGTGCAGACTCAATGGGTTAAATGGCCTCCTTCTGCACTGTAAGGATTCTAAGATAAGTTATGTTGGAATCCTAGAATCCTTACAGGGCAGAAGTAATCATTTGGCCCATCGAGTCTGCACTCTCCGACAGAGCATCTTATCCATGCCCTATATCCATGAGCCCACATATTCACCCCACCAACCTACACATTTTTGGACACTAAGGGGTAATATAGCATGGCTAATGCACCTAACCTGCTCACCTTTGGATAATGGGAGGAAACTGGAGCACCTGGAGGAAACCTAAACAGATAAGGGGGGAATGTGCAAACTCCACACAGACAGTGACCCGAGGCCACAACTGAACCCAGCTCCCTGGCGCTGTGAGGCAGCAGTGATATCCATCATGCCACCCACAGTGCCAATGTGCCACCCAAGCTGATAAAGACTTCTTGGCACTTTCTAAAAGGCTGCGCCCTGTTGTCTAAGCAGCACTGGTAATGACAACCCAACAAAACATAAGCAATCATGCTTTGCTGGCTTAACTCAACAAGTCTGCAACGCAGGCTGCAGAAACTGGCAAACTCAATCGGCTGCACAACTTGTTGCTGCTAACTTCTCTTTACCTGCTCTGCTGAGTTTTATTGTTGCCTCCATTGGAAAAAAAATTCAACAAGGATTGAAGCAGCTTGGCAGAACATATTCATAGAACAAGGAATAATACAGCACAGGAACAGGCCCTTCAGCCCACCAAGTCTGTGCTGACACAGACGCCTCTCTAATATTTTCTTGCCTCTATGTCATCCTTTTCCCTCTATTCCCTGCCCATTCATGTATCTGTCTAGATCATTGTTTCTTGTTGTTATAGATTCTGCTTCCACCATCTCCTCCAGCAACACATTCTAGGCATTCACCACCCTCTGTGTGAAAAACAGGCCCCTTACATCTCTTTTAAACTTTCTCCCCTCTCACTTTCAACTTATGCCCCTGAATAATTGACCCTTCAACCCTCTGACTATCCATTCTTTCCTGTAAACCCTCATCTGCCGACACTCCAATGAAAACAATCCAAGTTTGTTCAACCTTTCTTCATAGTCCATATACTTCAAACAAGGCAAGATCTCGGCACGGTGTGACATGGTGGGCAGCACTGCTGCCTCACAGCACCAGCGGCTTGGGTTTGATTCCCCGCTTAGGTCACTGTCAGAGTTGAGTTTGCACATTCCCCTCATGTCTGCATGGGCTTCCTCTAGGTGCTCCGGTTTTTTCTCTCAGTCCAAAGATAGGTTGATTAGCCATGCTAAATTGCTCCTTATTATCCCAGAGTGCGTAGGTTAGAGGGATTAGCGGGATAAATATGTGGGGTTACGGGGGTAGGGCCTGAGTAGGATTGTTGTTGGTGCAGTCTTCGATGGGCCAAATGGCATCCTTCTGCATTGTGGGGATTCTATGAAATCTCTTCCAATGCATCAACATCCTTCTGGTAGTGTGGCGACCAGAATTGTACACAATACTCCAAATGCGGCCTAATTAAAGTCTTATACACCTGCAATATGATTTTCCAATTCCTATACTCAATGCCTCGAGCGATGAAGGCCAGCATGCCGTATGCCTTCTTGACCACCTTGTCTACCTGAGTTGCCACCTTAAGGGAATTGTGGGTATCGTGCCAATAGCTTCATATCAGACTATGGATTGCAGAGTTTGCAATGAACACAAACGTGTACGTGCTTGAAACCTCTTCACAGATGCTGCCTGACTTGCTGATGCTTTCCTAAAATTTCTGTTTTTGTTGCGCATCTGGCATCTTCCAGAGCTCGATAGTAATCATGATGTGGATATGCCAGCATTGGTCTGGGGTAAACACAGTAAAAAGTCTGACAACACCAGGTTTAAGTCCAACCAATTTATTTGATAATAAACTCACCAGCTTTCGAGGTTTCCCTCTTTGTCAGGTGAATGGAGAGTTCTGGCATCAGACAGAGCATATAAAGCACAGACAGTTTACGGATTACTGATTAGAATGCGTATGGTGCAGTAATCTGTAAACTGTCCGTGCTTTATATGCTCTGTCTGATGCCAGAACTCTCCATTCACCTGACAAAGAGGGAAACCTCGAAAGCTGGTGAGTTTACTATCAAATAAATCGGTTGGACTTAAACCTGGTGTTGTCAGACTTTTTACTGTATCTTCCAGAGCTGCCAGCTACTAACAGGAAATGGCCATCTTGTTGGCATGACTTGTTCGAGCTAGAGAAGGGAAGGTCCGAGTACAGATGGTGCAGCTTTCATAATAACTTTTCAAGCAATAGTGCGCACAAAAGAAGTTGATTTTTTGGTCTGCATGTGGAATTGTGATACTTCTGCAACACAGAGGCTTAACTTTATACAATTTGGAATACACATCACAGGCAACATGTTCGATGGAAATGGAAGAAATAAAAATTGCATTTATGTAGTGCCTATCATAATTTCAGGGTATCTCAAAGCACAATGTTATAGTTTATTTATTAGTGTCACAAATAGCCTTACATTAATACTGCAATGAAGTTGCTGTGAAAATCCCCTAGTTGCCACACTCCGCTGCCTGTGTGGGTACACGGAGGGAGAATTTAGCATGGCCAACGCACCTAACCAGCACGTCTTTCGGGCTGTGGGAGGAAACCGGAGCAAACTCACACAGACATGGGGAGAATGTGCAAACCCACCACAGACAGTGACCCAAGCTGGGAATTGAACCCAGGTCCCTGGCACTGTGAGGCAACAGTGCTGACCACTTTGCCACCATGTCACTCTGCCCTGTGAATAAAGTGTTTTTTAACATGTGGTCATTATTGTAATGTAGCAAAGAAGATAGCAGCAGGATATGCAAAGCAATAACAGCTCTTATCATGATGTTAGAGAAATTTAAAGGAATGTAGCCACATATGCGGCCACATTGTGGTAGTGAGATAGGAGGATGAAGCAAAACTAATTTTTCAGTCTTAATAATATTTGCCAAAGTTTACAAAGGCAGTATTGAATGAGGATAGCAAACACCAGCTAAGCTGGGGTAAGTGGCGTATGAGTACTGTGTACAGTTTTGGTCTCCTTACTTGAGAAAGGATATTCTGGCACTGGAGGGGGTGCAGAGGCGATTCACTAGGTTGATTCTGGAGTTAAGAGCGTTGGCTTATGAGGAGACACTGAGTAGACTGGGGCTATACTCATTGGAATTCAGAAGAATGAGGGGAAATCTTATAGAAACATATAAGGTTATGAAGAAAATAGACAAGATAGAAGCAGGGAAGTTGGTTCCACTGGTGGGTGAAACTAGAACTAGGGGGCATAGCCTCAAGATAAGGGGGAGCAGATTTAAGCCTGAGTTGAGGAAGAACTTCTTCACCAAAGGGTTTTGAATCTGTGGAATTCCCTGCCCAGTGAAGCAGTTGAGGCTACCTCATTGAATGTTTTTAAGGCAAGGATAGATAGATTTTTGAACAGTAAAGGAACTAAGGGTTGTGGCGAGCCGGCGGGTAAGTGGATCCGACTCCATGAAAAGATCAGCCATAATCTTATTGAATGGCAGAGCAGGCTTGAGGGGCCAGATGGCCTACTCCAGCTTCTAGTTCTTATGTTCTTATGATTTCTTGATAAGCATTTCCGCTGCATTTGCAAATTTGCACCCTGAGACCCGAGTCAGCTGGTAAGCATGGAAAAGCCTGCCCTCCTCATGCTCCCAGGTTTCCTGAATGCTGTCCTTCATCTGTACAATATCAACTCCTTAATTTTTCCATCAATTGTTTTAAGATGATCTTTAGTACGCAGAGGATCGAAAGTGAATAAGGAGAACACGTAACAGAAGTAGAACAGCCGAATTCTCTGAACTCAACCGTTGATTTTCTGTCAGCAATAAAAACAAACTTGCATCTATACAGCACTTTCCCAAAGCACTTTTGAATTATAATCACCCTTTTAATGACGGAAATTAGCAACTCACTTGTCAACAGCAAGATCCTTCACACAGAGAAAATATCAGAGTTATCAGGAGCAAACAATGTTTTAGCAGAAGTGGGATAATTGAAATAATTTCACATTAACATCTTGGAAGTAGAGAAATGTAGTTACAAACATTGAACACTTTAAACGGATAGTTATTGGAGATCATCCTCAGCATGATGGTGTGGGAAGTAATCATCACAAAATCACAGGATTCGTAAGCGGAAGTGTGATAAGAACCATAGGCTTGAGCTATCACGAGCCCAAAGATGAGCAAGCTAGGTGGAATGGCCATGCTAAATTGTCTTAGTGTCCAAGGATGTGTAGTTGCAGCAGTGTGTGCTATCTGTGAGATGCACTGCAGCAGATCCTTAGGCAGCACCTTCCAAGCCCATGACCACTTCCACCTAGAAAGACAAGGGCTGCAGATACATGGGAAAACCTCCACTTGGAAGTACCCCTCCAAGCCACTCACAATTGTGACTTGGAAATATATTGCTGTTCCTTCATAGTTGCTGGGTCAAAATCCTGGAATTTCCTCCCTAACGGCGTTGCGAGTCAACCCACAGCATGCGGATAGCAGCGTTTCAGGAAGGCAGCTCATCACCACCTTCTCAAGGGCAACTATGGGCAATAAATGCTGTAAGAAGTCTCGCAACACCAGGTTAAAGTCCAACCAGTTTATTTGATAGTAAACCCACAAGCTTTCGGGGTTTGCCCCTACGTCAGGTGAGTGGAGAGTTCTGGTCTCAATCAGAGCATATAAAAGGCGCACACAGTTTACAGGATACTAATTAGAATGTGAGTCTTTACAGCTAAATTGTCCCTTAGGTGTCCAAGATGTGCAGGTTAGGTGGATTGGCCATATTAAATTGTCCCTTAGTATCCAAAGATGCCCCAGTTAGGTGGATTGGCCATGCTAAATTGTCCCTGAGGTTTCCAAGATGTGCAGGTTAGGTGGATTGGTCATGCTAAACAGCCCCTTAGTGTCCAAAGATGAGCAGTTTAAGTGTTTTGGCCGTGCAAGATGGGGAAGGGGGGGAATGTGTGGAAAGCCAGAGTGATTAAACGACAAGAGGATTGTGGAGTGCAGCAGAAGGAACTGGTAGTGGGAAAATTAAACAAACGAAAGATGTCAATGGCAACAATGGAACCATTATCAACACCAACTGTCTGAGGGGGAGAAAAGGTAACACTTCTGACCCGAAGCTATTGAAATCAATGTCGAGGCTGGAAGGTTGTAATGTGCCAAATGATAGGGTCGAAAGCTTCTCTGAACTGTTCACTGGAACAGTGTTGAAGGTGGAGGACAGGATGATCAGAGTGCGAGTGGGACAGAGGATTAAAATGGCAAAGCGACCGGAGGCCCAGGCTAGCTCTGGCAGACTGAATAGTCAACAAAGTGATCAGATTATACGTTTGCCCATACAGTTCGTAGAAGTGATCAGGAAATTATGTCAGTCAAGTTCTGTGTATTGCTAACTGGAGCATGACCAACCATGAAGTCATTATGCTTGGCTGCATATGTACTGTAAATGACTCAGGGCGGTTACGTGCTTCTCCATAAATATGCGTTCACAGCTTTCCCATTGACATTTGGCTGCCTATTACAGCTGTGTGTGTTTTTGTGTGTGTGTGTGTGTGTGTGTGTGTGTGTGTGTGTGTGTGTGTGTGTGTGTGTGTGTGTGTGTGTGTGTGTGTGTGTGTGTGTGTGTGTGTATAATGTCATTGCCAAAGTAAAGATGGCCTGATAATTATACAACATGATTGCAGTTGATGCTATATTCATGGGAGGTCAGGGTTCCTGATCTATTTGTTCACTGTTCAGGAGAATTCATTTGATGCAGTCTAAACGTCTGGGCTGCTTCGGAGCAAGTGAGCTGCCAAGAGATAAAATTAGCATCTTGTCACGGGCTGTGTGTTGGAGATTGGAAATCTACACAACCCCATTCCAGCTGATTTCCCTCAAATCTTCCCTCAGTCTGTCTTTCCAATGATGTACGTTAGCCTCTCAGCAATAAGTCTGGTCTAAAGGCACACCAGAAGCTACTTTTTCACCTTTAACCTGTCACCCCCCCACCACCCAATAGCCCCAACCCACCAGGAAAATAAAAATAAGAGATACTAGCGATATGCAAGTATTGAAGAAGGAATGCAGGAAAGCATGTTTCAGTAATTCCTAGCCTTTCTTTCTCCTGCTTTCCATTTTCAATGCTTCCTTCATGCAGCTAGACCTGGCCTCTTACCTTGAAAACTTTGGTGCCACTTTTATGGAACTTACAGTGCATAAAAGCAGCCGTTTAAAAAGTATATATTTATGAGTGTCACAAGGAGGCTTACATTAACACTGCAATGAAGTTGCTGTGAAAATCCCCTCACGCTCCAACGCCTGTTTGGGTACACTGATGGAGAATTTAGCACGGCCAATGCACCTAACCAGGACATAATTTGGGCTGTGGGAGGAAACCGGAGATCCCCAGTGGATCTGGTGCAGACACAGGGGGAATGTGTAGACTCCGCACAGACAGTGACCCAAGCCGGGAAGCCAGCCCGGGTCCCTGGTGCTTTGAGGCAGCAGTGCTAATCACTGTGCCACTGTGCCACCCAACAGTAATTGACATAACTGGGGATAGGGTTGCGTAATGGTGATGTCACTGAACATGTAGAATGAGGCATAGGTTAATGCTCTGGAATAGGGGCTGAATTCTAAATCTAAATTCACTTAGCAAGATCTGGAATTGAAAGCCATGCTCACGGTAACAGTGACCATAAAACTATCATCGACTGTTATAAAAACCCATCCGGATTGCTGATGTCCCTTTAGGGAAGGAAATCTGCAATCCTTACCCGGTCTGGCCTACATGTGGCTGACTCTCAACTGACCTCCAAGACAACGAGGGATGGGCAATAAATGATGGCCAGCCAGTGATGCCCATGAATAGATTAAAAAAAAGATGGCTACTGGAAGCTGGCATCAAATTGCCTTACCCATCGTTTCCTCGGTATATTAAGCCAATAGGCCTAGCAAGCCACTCACCCATATCCCATGAAAGGAGAAAAGTTACAAACTCATGCTTGTCCACACAGACGTGCTCCTGCCCATTTTGCAAGAGGGGTTTTAAAAAAATGCCCCTTGTTGCCTTTAATTGCAAGTTCCCCCTTAGGCTACATTGAGGTGGCAAGATGGCACAGTGGTTAGCACTGCTACTTCACAGTGATAGGGTTCCAGGTTCAATTCCTGGCTTGGGTTACTGTCTGCGTGAAGTTCTGCACATTCTCCCCGTGTCTGTATTGGTTTCCTCCAGGTGCTCCAGTTTAGGTGCATTGACCCGAATAGGCGCCGGAGTGTGGCGATGAGAGGAATTTCACAGTCACTTCATTGCAGTGTTAGTGTAAGCCTTGCTTGTGATTAAAAAATAAACTTTACTTTTACTTTACCATCCTGACCTGCAAAATATTATAATTTCTTTACTATTGCTGAATCAAAAATAAGGGACCTGCCCAACAGCAGTGTGGGTACGCTACATGGACTCCAGTTGTTCAAGAAGATGGCTCGCCACCACCTTCTCGAGGGTCTATTAGGGATGCACGATAAATGCTGGCTGAACCAACAATGCCCACATTCCATGAAGAAAGTGAAAATCCCAAAACCATGGCCGGAATTCTCCAGCCGTCCACACCCCAGCACCAGCTGCAAGCAAGGATGGAGTATTTGGCGCTCAGCTAAATCTCCATTCATTGTGGTGGGACCAGAGAATCCCGCCCCATAAGCAGCTTGAGGAGATTGAAGACAAAAGGAGAACTTGCGTTCATATCGTCCCTTTTCAAAAATTTATTAGTGTCACAAGTAGGTTTACATCAAACTGCAACGAAGCCACTGTGAAGATCCCCTAGTCACCACACTCCAGTCCCTGTTCAGGTACACCGAGGGGTAATTTAGCATGGCCAATGCTTCTGACCTGCATAGTTTTCAGACTGTGAGAGGAAACCCACAAAGACACGGGGAGAACAAGCAGACTCTGACCCAAGCTTGGAATTGAACCCGGATCTCTGGCACTAGGAGGCAGCAGTGCTAACCAATGTGCTATCCTGATGCCCATTATGGGACAATTCAATGTTTTACATCCTATGAAGTGCTCTTTGAAGGGTAGTCATTGTTGTAAGATAGGAGGCAGGAGGGTCAATCTGCACACAGATAGCTCCCACAAACAGGACGGTGGTAATAAGTTGCTTTGCTGATTTTGCATGAGGGATAAAGTTTGGCCAGGTTACTCCCCTGCCCTTCATCAAAACAATCAGCCAGGAGGGAAGGTGGAGCTCAGTTTAGCATCTCAGACTAAAGATGGCACCCCAAGTATTACACTGGAGTGTCAGTGTAAACGCTGTGTTCAAGTTTCTGGAGCAGGATTCGAACCCCCAACCTTCTGATTCAGAGGCAAAAAATCCTGTTATTCAGTTGTGGCTGATGATTATGATCAACCATGTTGTGTTGGGCTGGAGTCACATGTAGACAAGGCTGAAGTTTAACTATTAGTGTCACAAGTTGGCTTACATTAATACTTACTGTGAGTTACTGTGAAAATGTGCACTCCGGCACCTGTTCGGGTACACTGAGGGGTAATTTAGCATGGCCAATGCACCTAAACCAGCACATTTTTCAGACTGTGGGAGGGAACCAGAGCACTTGGAGGAGACCCACACAGACATGGGGAGAATGTGCAGACTCCGCACAGACGGTGACCCAAGCCAGGAATTGAAGCTGGGTCCCTGGTCTGTGAGGCAGCAGTACTAACCACTGTGCCAGGATGGCAGACACTCTTCCCTCAAGAAGAAAGGTTTTCCCAACAATCTGGCAGCTTCCGTGGTGCCAGATCACTGAACACAATTTCTCAATTCGCCAAGGTGGGGTTTGAACTCTTAACCTTTCGTTGGTAGTCACTTATCCATCAAACCAAGTAAAGGTTAAATTCTGCACAACATATAGAAACTCCAAGGAAATCTAAGATGAGGGGGCTGGATTTTCCGGTCATACTCCCCCGAAACTGAAATATCCTGCCCGAGTTCAACAGACCTTTGAATGATTCACCCCTTCCGGAATCATAGCAGGCAGAAAGGGAAAATTTGCCCCAAAGAGTGGGATTGGGTGAGACAATCCTCGTCGTTGTTTTAAAGGATCGTCCCTTTAACCTGAGGTTGTGCCCTCTGGTTCTAGTTTTTCCTACTAGTGGAAACTTCCTCTCCACATCCAGTCTATCCAGGCCTCACAGTATCCTGTAAGTTTCAATAAGATCCCCCCTCATCATCCTAAACTTCTACAGTCTGATCAAAACTCCTCAAATCCCACTGCCTTCAATATTAGTATACAAGCAGATTACAGGACAAAGTTATACAAAATAAAAGCAGTGCTTCCTTCAACCTATTTGGAACCAACTGCTTCTCTCTAATGAAGAGGATGCTTACAGCCCTTTCTGGACCATTATTACTATAGTGTCTCTTCCTCATGTAAGACGTTCATTAGTCAGAACATGTTTATTAGTCTGCACTTCCGCAGAAAACCAATGACCTAATTTATAGGAGACAGAGCTCTGGTTAAAGTTTATTCGGCTCCTGAAGCCATTCACCCAGGGTAAGGGAAAGAGGTGCAGGAGCAGGAGATTCAGGCAAAGTGAAGGGGCTGCACCTTGACTGTCCAGCCACTGTGGGGCTTAGAAATTGGGTGAGTGGCATCAGGAATTGAACAAGATCCACCTAGAAGAAACTCACAACTGGAAACATTGTAATCTGGAATTATGACCATTGCCAAATGGACATGAAGCCTCCCCTCTCTCCCCTTCCTGACTCCGTTCCATACCCCTGTTTCACCGGCTCAGAGAGGGTGAGGCTTTTTTATTCGTGATCTTTATATAAGAGCGTAAGATATAAGAACAGAATTAGGCCATCGAGTCTGCTCCGCCATATATTCAATAATCTTTGATCACCTTACCAAACAAAAACCTATCTAAAAAGTTCATGTTTATTTAGTAGCCACAAGTAAGGCTCACATTAACGCTGCAATGAAATGACTGAAATTTCCCTAGTTGCCAAACTCCAATGCCTGTTTGGGTCAGTCCACCTAACCAGCATGTCTTTCAGATGATGGGAGGAAACCAGAGCACCCAGAAGATGCCCACGCCGACATGGGGAGAATGTGCAGACTCCACACGGACACTGACCTAAGCCGGGAATCGAACCCAGGGCCCCTGGCGCTATGAGGTAGCAGTGCTAACCACTGCCCACTGTGTCGCCCTGTCTATATCTTAAAGATACTCAATGACCCGGCCTCCTCAGCCTTCCGTGGCAATGAGTTCCACTGATTCATCACCCTCTGGCTGAAGAAATTCCTCCTCATCTCAGTTCTAAAAGGTCATCCCTTCACTCTTTGGCTGCAGCCTCAAATCCTGTTCTCCCCAGCTAATGGAAACATCTTCTCCACGTCCTCTCCAGGCCTTTCAGTATTCTGTAAGTTTTAATGAAACCTCTCTCATGCTTCTAAACTTTAATCCATCAGTCCATCACTCAAACCAGCCTCCCATCCATTGACACTGTCTACACTTCCTGCTGCCTCGGCAAAGCAGCCAGCGTAATTAAGGACCCCACGCACCCCAGACATTCTCTCTTCCACTTCTTCCATCGGGAAAAAAGTACAAAGATCTGAGGTCATGTACCGACTGACTCAAGCACAGCTTCTTCCCTGCTGCCTTCAGACTTTTGAATGGACCTATTTTGCATTAAGTTGATTTTTCTCTGCACCCTAGCTATGACTGTAACACGACATTCTGCACTGTCTCCTTTCTTTCTCTATGAATGGTGTGCTCTGTCTGTATAGTGTGCAAGAAACAACACTTTTCACTGTATACTAATACATGTGGCAATAATAAATCAAATCAAATCAAAAAACACAGTTTGACCAACATCTCAGCCCCTGACATTTGGTCTACTCTGTCGCTCACAATAATATCACGGAATAGAACAGCGCAAGTGCGTTACGATGGGTTTTAATGAATTGTTCAAGGGGATGGCCTAATCAATGTGATTTCATAGAATCGCTACAGTGCAGAAGGAGGCCATTCAGCCCATTGAGTCTGCACCAACCACAATCCCACCCAGCCCTTATCCCCATAATCCTACCTGTTAACCCTACTAACCTCCTGACAATAAGGGACAATTTAGCATGGCCAATCAACCAAACCTGCACATCTTTGGACTGTGAGATGAAACCGAACACCCGGAGGAAACCCATGTAGGCACGGGGAGAATGTACATACGCCTCACAGACGGTGACCCGAGCCAGGAATTGAACCTGGGTCCCTGGTGTTGCGAGGCAGCAGTGCTAACCACTGTGCCACCGTGCCACCCCATTTCCTCACAGAATACCACAGTGCAGAAGAGGCCTTTCAGTTTATCGAGCCTGCACTGATGCATGAAATGCCCTGACTTGCTCGCTAAATCGCACTTGCCAACGCTCGGCCCATAGACTTGAATGTTACGGGGTGTCAAGTACTCATTCAGGTACTTTTTAAAAGAAGTGAGGCATCCCGCCTCCACCACCTTCCCAGGCATGCTTTCCAACTCATCACCACCCACTGAGTAAAAATGCTTTCCTAATCCTGAAAGCCTTACATTAGCATTGCTGAGTGAGTGGGACCATAAAATCCTGGCCCTGATTAAAATTTCACTCAGTACGTTCTGGTTACAGTTAAATAATTGCCTCTTTGACTCAAGTAGCTCCATTAAGTGCTCTCACTGTGAGGGGTCTGCTTTGAAAAGTGATCATATTAAAGAAGAGGTGGTGGGGTAATGGTATTGCCACTGTGCTAATAGTCCAGAGACTCGGGGTAAAGCTTTGGGGACCTGGGTCCGAATCCCACCATGGCAGATGGTGAACTTTGAATTCAGTAAACATCTGGAATGAAATATCTAATGATGGTCATGAAACCGTTGTTCAAAAAACCCATCTGGTTTACTAATGTCCTCTAGGGAAGAAATCTGCCATCCTTATCTGGTCTGGCCTACATGTGACTCCAGACCTATAGCAATGAAGTTGACACTCAACTGCTTTCTGAAAATAGCCAAGTGAGTCAGTCAGTTCAAGGGCAACTCGGGACTGGCAATAAGTTAACAAATAAAAGGGAGTGTTTTTGTACCTGCCCTATTCACATGTCAAGAACACGCATAACAGCAATGCTAACTCCAAAACAAAGCACTAAATCACTGTAAACCACAAATTTAATTATGTGGATGTGCCCTTCTCTCAAGAGTTGCCAACTAATAGGGCCATATTATATGCAGACAATTTAGCTGGAAATTTCCAACCTCACATATGACTGGGACGCTCTGGTTTTGCTGTAATGAATGGCTGAGTGCCAAATTCTCTACTCCCATTGGTAGGATGTGGTGCGACATGAGAGATCAGAGAATCTCGGCCTTTGTGTTTGCTGTCTTTTGGTGTCAAAGTTTTATTTTGTTGACACTAAAGCACTGCTTTAGTTACAGCTTTTTCACTCTTGCCTATTCCCAGTTTTGATTCCAGCTCAGTATTTCTCTCTACTAACCCTCGCCACTGCCTGGATGGCTCGTAGTACATCGGGTCCACCAAAAACAGACAGCCTGAAGATAAGAACGTTGGAAATAGGAGCAGAAGTGGGCAAATTCAGCCCTTCAAGCCTGTTCCACCATTCAACACCCTAGTCTCAAATCCACCTCCCCACCTATTCCCCATATCCCCTTATTCCTTTTATTATTGGAAATGTATCTACTTCTTGAAACCATTCAATGATTCAGACTCCATCGCACTACGAACATAGAACATAACATCGCAGTACAGGCTGTTTGGCCCTCAATGTTGCGCCGACCTGTGAAACCAATCTAAAGCCTATCTAACCTACACTGTTCCAATATCATCCATATGTTTAGCCAATGACCATTTAAATGGCCTTAATGTTGGTGAATCCACTACTATTGCAGGCAGGGCGTTCCACGCCCTTACTACTCTCTGAGTAAAGAACCTACCTCTGACATCTGTCCTATGTCTATCACCCCTCAATTTAAAGCTACGTCCCCTCGTGCTAGTCATCTCCATCCAAGGAAAAAAAGCTCTCACTATCCATCTTATCTAATCCTGTGATCATCTTATATGCCTCTATTAAGACACCTCTTAACCTTCTTCTCTCTAACGAAAACAGCCTCAAGTCCCTCAGCCTTTCTTCATAAGACCTTCCCACCATACCAGGCAACATCGTGGTAAATCTCCTCTGCACCCTTTCCAATGCTTCCACATTCTTCCTATAATGCGGCGACCAGAACTCTACGCAATACTCGAAATACGGCCGCACCAGAGTTTTGTACAGATGCAACATGACCTCATGGCTCTGAAACTCAATCCTTCTACCAATAAAAGCTAACACACCATACGCCTTCTTAACAACCCTATCAACCTGGGTGCCAACTTTCAGGGATCTATGCACATGGACACTGAAATCTCTCTGTTCATCCACATTGCCAAGTAACTTACCATTAGCCCAGTATTCTGCATCCCTGTTACTCCTTCCAAAATGAATCACTTCACACTTTTCCAAATTAAACTCCATTTGCCACCTCTCAGCCCAGCTCTGCAGCTTAACTATGTCCCTCTGTAATCTGCCACATCCTTCCGCACATTCCACAACTCCACCGACTTTAGTGTCATCCGCAAATTTACTAACCCATCCTTCTACACCCTCATCCAGGCCATTGATAAAAATGACAAACAGCAGAGGCCCGAAAACAGATCCTTGTGGTACACCACTAGTAACTGAACTCCAGGATGAATATTTCCTATCAACTATCATCCTCTGCCTTCTTACAACTAGCCAATTTCTGACCCAAACCTCTAAATCACCCTCAATCCCATGCCTCCATATCTTCTGCAATAATTTACCATGGGGAACCTTATCAAATGCTGTACTGAAATCCATATATGCCACATCAACTGCTTTACCCTCATCTACCTCTTTGGTCATCTTCTCAAAGAACTTAGTAAAGTTTCTGAGGCATGACCTACCCTTCACAAAACCGTGTTGATTATCTCTAATCAAATTATTCCTTTCTAGATGATTATAAATCCTATCTTTTATAATCCTTTCCAAAGCTTTGCCCACAACAGAAGTAAGGCTCACTGAACTATCATTACCAGGGTTGTCTCTACACTCCTTCTTGAACAAGGGGACAACATTTGCTATCCTCCAGTCTTCTGGCACTATTTCTGTAGACAATGATGACTTAAAGCTCAAAGCCAAAGCCTCTGCAATCTCCTCCCTAGCCTCCCAGAGAGTCATAGGATAAATCCCATCTGGCCCAGGGGACTTATCTATTTTCACACTTTCCAGAATTGCTAACACCTCCTCCTTATGAGCCTCAATCCTGTCTAGTTTGATAGCTTATATCTCAGTATTCTCCCCCACAACATTGTCTTTTTCCTGTGTGAATACTGACGAAAAATATCTATTTAGCACCTCTCCTATCTCTTCGGACTCCACACACAACTTTCCACGACTGTTCTTGACTGGCCCTAATCTTACCCTAGTCATTCTTTTATTCCTGACATACCTATAGAAAGCTTTAGGGTTTTCCTTGATCCTACCTGCCAAAAACTTCTCATGTCCCCTCTTGGCTCTTCTTAGCTCTCTCTTTAGGTCCTTCCTGGCTAACTTGTAACTCTCAAGCACCCTAACTGAGCCTTCATGTCTCATCTTGACATAAGTATCCTTCTTCCTCTTCACAAGAGAGTCATCTTCTTTAGTGAGCCATGGTTCCTTCGCTTGACCACTTCCTCCCTGCTTGATACGTACAGATACATACTTATCAAGGACACGCAGTAGCTATTCCTTGAACAAGCTCCACGTTTTAATTATGCCCATCCCCTGCAGTTTCCTTCCACATCCTGAGCATCTTAAATCTCACCGAATCGCATCATAATTTCCTTTCCCCCAGCTATAACTCTTTCCCTGTGGTATATACCTATCCCTTTCCATCGCTAATGTAAATGTAATCGAGTTGTGGTCACTATCACCAAAGTGTTCACCTACCTCCAAATCTAACACCTGGCCTGGTTTTCATTACCCAGTACCAAATCCAATGTGGCCTCGCCTCTTGTTGGCTTATCTATATACTATGTCCTGCACACATTGGACAAAAACTGACCCATCTAAAGTACAATGGGGCAGCGAGTTCCACAAAATCACCACCCTCTGGGAGAAATAGTTCCTCCTCATTTCAGTTTTAAATGTACCCCCTCTCAATCTACATCTATGACCTCTTGTTCGAGATTGCCCCTTAACAGGAAACATTTGGTCTACATTTACTCTTGCAAACCCTGTTTAAAATTTTATATACCTTGGTCGGATGCCCTTTCATCCTTATAACTCCAGCAAGTACAAGCCCAAACTGTTTAATCTCTTCTCATATGTCAACCCTTTCATCTCTGGAATCAGCTTAGGTCTTTGGCAGATCCCCAGCCAGCAATCAAGACTCCTGACGCACCAACAAGATCCCACCCTTACTCTGGTGATTGAATTCCCAAGCTGGCTGTGGCTTTAACAGGAATTTTCCTCCTTGCAACACTCGGATGAATTTCCAATGCTTTCACTGAGTATTCCGCGGATAGCTGAATGGATTTCCAATGTCAAGCCAGCCTCCCTGGTGACTGCTTGTTTTTGTTCACTCTCCTCGATTTTGTTTCTCCCGACTTGCCAAATTTCACTAACTGTCCTGTCTCGAGATGATACACATCTCTTTGACCTGTGCTTAACCTTCTCTTCACTCACATTGTCTGTACCTTTAAGACTTGATTATCTGTAAAGATGTGCATTCCAACCATTATCTTGTAAGTTGAGTTTGTGTCTATATACGCCCTGTTTGTTGACACAACTCCCACTTACCTGATGAAGGAGCACTCCAAAAGATTGTGCTACCAAATAAACCTGTTAGACTTTAAGCTGGTGTTGTGAGACTTCTTACTGTGCCCACCCCAGTCCAACACTGGCATCTCCACATCATTTGTTTCTTTAATCAGGACTTAGCCCTCACCAGCACTCTGGTCATTAACCCCAAAAGCAGTCCCTTGCCTCTGCTGGCAGAGCGGCACCTGTGAGTGGGTCTTCTCCAAATCTCTCTGTCTGATTGAGTCCCGCGACCCCTCAGGGGAGCATTAAGGACACCCTGAATGGGTGATGTTGCCTGCCAAGAGCTCTTGGCCAGTTAGAGACCAGGAGTTCTTTTGAACAACAGCGCCACCAAGGAAGTGATGATGGCTGCAGCTACGACGCCCAGTCAAGGCTGAGCATTGTTTCTGGGTCCCAGGCCACAGGTGAGTGAAGGTGGAAGGGACAAACCTATAGGAGAAGGGGTTGGCTCTCAATGGGCTCTCCCCCCCCCTCCACGCCCCTCTTCCCCACCCTTTCCAATGCCAAGTTGCTCCATCATCCCATCAGTGCTTTTGAAGATAGAGTCCCCACCCATGCCCCGGGGGCCCACATGCAACCTCACACAGAGTGACATGGTGGCACAGTGATTAGCACACTGCCTCACAATGCCAGGGGTTCAATTCCTGGATTGGGTCACCGTCTGTGTGGAATTTGCATGTTCTCTCTGCGTCAGCGTGGGTTTCTTTTGGGTGCTCCCACAGTCCGAAAGATATGCTGGTGAAGTGTGTTGGCCATGCTGAATCCTCCCTCAGAGAGAATAGAGCCAATGGCTCTGATGAAGGGTCAGCTCACCCCGTAACATTGGCTCTATTCTCTCCTCACAGATGCTGCCAGACGTGCTGGGATTTTCCAGCACTTTCTGTTTTTGTTTCAGATTCCAGCATCCGTGGTATTTTGCTTTTATATTGGAACCACATGGGCAGCACCTGCAGAACAAGACAAATATTTTGACGAAAAAAGTGAAGAAAATTGAGGGGAAGGGAGAACCAGAACCATAGAAACGACACAGCATAGAAGGGGGCCATTCAGCCCATCTTGTCCATGCTGACCCAAAGACATGGTACGGTAGCACAGTGGTTAGCACTGCTGCTTCACAGCTCCTGCGTTCGATTCCCGGCTCAGGTCACTGTCTGTGTGGAGTTTGCACATTCTCCTTGTGTCTACGTGGGTTTCCTCCAGGTGCTCCGGTTTCCTCCCACAGTCCAAAGATGTGTGGGTTAGGTTGATTGGCCATGCTAAGAAATTGCCCCTTAGTGTCCAGGGATGTGTAGGTTAGAGGGATTAGTGGGTATAATATGTAGGGATATGGGGGTAGGGCCTGGGTGGGATTGTGTTCAGTGCAGACTCGATGGGCCAAAGGGCCTCTTTCTGCACTGTAGTGTTCTATGATTCTATGACAGTAAGATGTCTTACAACACTAGGTTTAAGTCCAACCAGTTTATTTGATAGTAATCCTTGATAGTGGGATTACTATCGAATAAACTGGTTGGACTTAGACCTAGTGTTGTGAGACATCATACGGTGTTTACCCTAGTCCAACGCTGGCATCTCTACATCATGACCCAAAGACACCCAGGTGCCCTTTCTAATCCCATCCTCCTGCACCTTGTCCCCTAGCCCTGCAACTTCCAACACTTAAGGTGCAGATCCAGGTACTTTTTAAATGAGTTTACAGTCTTTGCCTCTATCACCAACTTGGGCAGTGAATTCCAGACACCCAGCACTCTGTGTAAAAATAGGTTTTCCTCTTGTCCTCTCTAATCTTTCTATGACCCCAGGTTCTTGAACTCTCTGCCAAGGGGGATAGATCCCTCCTGTCTACTCTATCTCCACCTCTCACAGTTTTGTAAGCCTCAATCATGTCGCCTCTCAACCTTTTCTGTTCCAAGCTACACAACACCAACCTCTCTAATCTTTCCTCGTGGTTACAATTCTTCAGCTCTGGCAACAGTCTAATTCTGCGCTGCCTCCAGTGAAGTTACGTCCTTCCTGTAATTGTGGTGACCAGAACTGCACACAATACTCCAGTAGTGTCTTTTACAGTTCCATCATTACATCCCTACTTTGGTAGTCTACACTAATACAAGCAGATGAACCAATCACAGGTATTTGTCCAATTTTGACAGATGGCGCCTTGAATGTTCTGCATATTGGCTGTAAGCGCATATGACCGATGAGCCTGGTCAGTGTTCATTTATGTATATAGATATATAGATGATCCGGAGGAGGGGGCTGAGTGTAGGGTAACGAAATTTGCTGATGACACGAAGATGAGTGGAAAAGCAAATTGTGCGGAGGGTGTGGAAAGTCTGCAGAGGGATCTGGATAGACTGAGCAAGTGGGCGAGGACCTGGCAGATGGAGTATAATGTTAGCAAGAGTGAGGTTATCCACTTTGGCAGAAATAATAGTAGGAGGGATTACTATTTAAAGGGTGAAAAGCTGCAGCATGCTACGGTGCAGAGGGACCTGGGGGTCCTTGTGCATGAGTCACAAAAATCCAGTCTGCAGGTATAGCAGGTGATCAAGAAGGCAAATGGGATGCTGGCCTTCATAGCGAGGGGGATAGAATATAAAAGCAGGGAGGTCTTGCTGCAACTGTACAGGGCACTGGTGAGGCCGCAGCTGGAGTACTGTATGCAGTTTTGGTTGCCGCACTTGCGCAAGGATATTTTGGCCTTGGAGGGAGTGCAGAGGAGGTTCACTAGGCTGATACCAGAGATGAGGGGGTTGGACTATGAACAGAGACTAAATAGACTGGGTCTGTACTCGTTGGAGTTTAGAAGGATGAGAGGGGATCTTATAGAGACGTATAAGATAATGAAAGGGATGGATAGGGTGGAGGTAAAGAGATTCTTCCCGCTCAGAAAGGACAGCAGGACTAGAGGGCACAGCCTCAAGATAAGGGGAGGGGGGGTGCAGTTTAGAATGGAGTTGAGGAGGAACTTGTTCACTCAACGGGTGGTGAATCTCTGGAATTCTCTGCCCGTTGAAGCGGTCGAGGCTACCTCGCTAAATATATTTAAGTCACGGGTAGATAGGTTTCTGATAGACAAGGGAATTAAGGGTTATGGGGAGAAAGCGGGAAAGTGGAACTGATTCACTTCAGATCAGCCATGATCTTATTGAATGGTGGGGCAGGCTCGAAGGGCTAGATGGCCTACTCCTGCTCCTATTTCTTATGTTCTTATGTATAATTCATAGTAATCAAACCTCATCAGTCTCACCATGTTATGGATTTTTGTTTTGAGGTATTACTAAGAAAAAAATTGGCAATTTCAATATGCATGTTGTAAGGTTCTTGACGTAAAATGGTGATAAATACGAAGAAACCCAAAATGTGGAGATGCTGGCGCTGGACTGGGATGGGAATCGTATGACGTCTCTCAACACCAGGTTAAAGTCCAACAGAAGCAGCACTCTGAAAGCACATGATTCCAAATAAACTTGTTGGACTTTAACCTGGTCTTGTGAGACTTTTTAATGTAAAAACCCAAAAGGTAGCCAAAGGAAATTAGCACATTTTAACAGAGCACTCAGGTGTTCTGATGGGAATCAGACCAGGCTAGCATGGTGACTAGGGGAATTTCACAGTCACTTCACTGGAGTGTTAATGTAAGCCTTACTTGTGACTAATAAATAAACTTTAACTTTAAAAGTTGCGCAACGCATTGGTAATGTTCAACAAATAGATATGCTTCATTTTTAAATAGCCTGTTGAAAGATGAAGCACTAAAAGTTGTCATGAAAGCAATCTGATTACAAATCTCCTTCAAACTTCTTGTAGAGCTGTGGAAACGGATGACAAAAGCCAACAAATTTTTTTTTAGTGTATCTTTATGCCTGTTGAACCTATACATCTTGAGACATTTTCAACCGTGTTATGAACACTCTTTCCACGGCCAACAAGTCCTAGCATTGGACTCAAACCCTTAACTTTGTGGTCTGGTCATTGCTTGGCTCTATCCTTGCTTCACAAGGCCTCCTAATGGATGAAAACTCATTAGGATTAAACATAACGGTCTACCCAAAACTAAAAACCTGGGACAATTTAGTTTTGAACTCATTGTTCTTTTTAAGTTTGCAACAACTAATACACGTATATATAACTGATGCAAATTAAATAATTGCTTCCAGTTCCCCATTGACTTATCCTGGTACAACAGTAACTTGCGCTTAAGTAATGTTATATTGGTCACATTCTGTCTCACTTCAGAATTTGAGTACAAACATCAAGATTGACACTCTTGGCACTAGGTGGACTGAAAAGATCTATTGACACTGTTTCAAAGAAGAGCAATAGATGTCTCCCCTAGGAGCTGGGCAATATTTCTCTCTTAGTCAACATCACAAAGTCAGATTTTTCCCTGAGTTCATTATCACATCGCTGGCTGTGAGATATAGAGACATAGAGTCATAGAATCATAAAGTCTTAGAGGTTTACAGCATGGAAACATGCCCTTCAGCCCAACTTGTCCATGCTGCACCTTCTTTTAACTCCTAAGCTAGTCCCAATTACTCGCATGTGGCCCATATCCCTCTATACCCATCTTACCTTTGTAACTATCTAAACGCTTTTTAAAAGCCAAAATTGTACCCGCCTCTACTACTACTTCTGGCAAGTTGTTCCAGATACTCATCACCCTCTGTGTGAAAAAATTGCCCCTCTGGGCCATTTTGTATCTTTCCCCTCTCGCGTAAACCTATTTTAGACTCCTCTACCTTTGGGAAAAAGTGTTGACTATCTAACAGATCCATGCCTCTCATTATTTTGTAGACCTCTATAAGATCACCCCTAAGTCTCCAATGCTCCAGAGAAAAGAGTCCTAGTCTAGGCAAACCAATCCCTATAACTCATACCATCAAGTCCCGGTAGCATCCTAATAAACTTTTTCTGCACTTTTTCTAGTTTAATAATATCCTTTCCAGAATAGGGTGACCAGAACTGTACACAGTATTCCAAGTGTAGCCTTACCAATGTCTTGTACAACTTCAACAAGACGTCCCAACTCCTGGATTCAATGTTCAGACTAATGAAACCAAGCATTCCAAATGCTTTCTTCACCACTCTGTCCACCTGTGACTCCACTTTCAAGGAGCTATGAACCTATACCTCTTGATCTCTATGTTCTACAACTCTCCCCAGTGCTCTACCATTAACTGAGTAAGTTCTGTCCTGGTTTGAACTACCAAAATGCATTATCTTGCATTTATCTAAATTAAACTCCATCTGCCATTCATCAGTCCACTGGTCCAATTGATCAAATTCCCATTGCAATCCTAGATAACCTTCTTCACTGTCCATTATGCCACCAATCTTTGTGTCATCTGCAAACTTGCTAACCGTGCCTCCTATATTCTCATCCAAATCATTAATATAAATGACAAATAACAGTGGACCCAGCACTGATCCCTGAGGCACACCACTGGTCACAGGCCTCCAGTTTGAAAAACAACACTCTGCAACACCCTTTGTCTTCTGTAGTCAAGACAATTTTGCAATCATTTGGCTACTGCACTGGGATTCCATGAGATTTAACCTCATGCAACAACCTACCACGCGGTACCTTGTCAAAGGCTTTGCTAAAGTCCAGGTAGACAATATCAACTACACTGCTCTCATCTACCTTCTTGGTTACCCTTTCAAAAAACTAAAAACTTCACTGCATGTAACGACCAAGGTGTCTTTTATAGTTGAACAGGTAGCCAGAACTTTCAGAAGAGATTATTCCTTCAAGGCCAAATGAAAGGTGCTGGCCCAAACTAGGTACTTGAGCTTACAGTGAGACTAAGATCCTCAAGATTCTGATTTAGGAACTACCAACAAAATCACAATGAGACGAGAGTGCATAATGCTGGTATCTGCACCTTGGGACATTGCAGCGGTGGTAACGAAAGAGCTTGTACAGTAAAACTTGTACTTTGCTGAGACTTGCAGTAGATACAATCAGTAAAGAGGGAAAGACGCAAGATCAGACTGAGCAATGTATTTATGTGACCTGTCTTTCTTCACTGGGGGATATAATTATTCACCACACCTATCAGTGTATAAAAGAGATAAAGGACAGGGATGTGAGATGTGAAGTCTGCCTCAGGCTCACAGAGTTGAAAGTAATGTTGATGAACAAGTCGAGGACATGTTTGACATAATTATAGATGCAGGAAATGGGGGAAAAAAGAAGGATTTACATATCTAAAAGCCCATTATCTCAGGCTGTCCCAGAATGCATTTACAGTCTGTTAACTACTTTGCGTGACGGTTGTGATGTAGAGAAATTCAGCAGCAAAACAATAGGATAAGCCTGGATAATCAGATTTGTTAAAGTTTATTTATTAGTGTCACAAGTAGGCTTACATTAGCACTGTGATGAAGTTACTGTGAAAATCCACTTGTTGCTACACTCCAGTGTCTGTTTGAGTACATTGGGAGATGCTTTAGAATGGCCAAAGCCCTGTTGATGTTGGTTATCCAGGACACTTAGGATAATGACACTGTTCTTCAAATAGTACTTGGGGATTGTTTATGTCCATTATAGACTCCCGCCAATAACAATATCATAGAATCTCTACCGTGCAGAAGGAGGGCATTTGGCCCATCAAATTGACACCACTCTTTGACACTGATTGATTAAGGATTGATTAAGAAGGGAAAAATAGAGTATGAAAGTGAGCTAGCAGGGAATATAAAAACTGACTTCAAAGTTTCTACAGATACGGAAAGAGAAAAAGATTGACAAAAATAATGCCAGCCCCTTACAATCAAATGGGAGAATTCATAATAGGGAATAAGAAATGGCTGAGGAATTAAATTTGTACTTTGTTCTTGTCTTCACAATGGAAGACAATATTGTTCCAAAGGTGCTGAGAGAAACATGTTTTAGCGAGGAGCTGAAGGAAATCCCCATTAGTAGAGAAATGATTTTGGGGAAATTGATAGGATCGTAGGTGGATAAATCTCCAGGTCCTGATAATCTTCATCCCAGAGTACTTAAGGAAGTTGCCCCGGAAATAATATATCCATTGGTGGTTATTTTCCAAAATTCTTTGGACTTTGAAGTAGTTCCTACAGATTGGAGGGTAGCTACTGTAAGCCCACGATTCAAAAAGAGAGGTAGAGAGAAAACAGAGAACTAAAGACCTTGAGTCGAACATTGGTACTAGGGAAGCTGCTAGAAACTATTGTTAAGGATTTCATAACTCGGCATTTGGATGGCAGTAGTATAATCAGACGAAGTCAACATGGATTTACAAAAGGAAATCATGCTTGATGGGTCTATTGGAAGTTTTTGAGGATACAACAAGTAGAGTTGACCGAGGAGAACAGTGGATGTGGTTTATTTAAACTTTCAGGAGGCTTTTGATAAGGTCTCACAAAACAGACTACTATGTAAAGTTAAAGCACGTGGAATTGCAAGTAATGTCCTGAGATGGATAGAAAGCTGGTTAGCAAATAGGAAGCAAAGAGTTGGCATAAATGGGTCTTTTTCTGATTGGCAGTCAGTGAGGGTTCCCCAGGGATCTGTGCAAGGACTCCAACTGTTCATTATATGTTAATGATTTGGAAGAGGGAACTGAATGTATAATCTCCAAGTTTGCAGATGATACAAAGTTGGGTGGGAAGGTGAGCAGAGAGGTGCATGCAGAGATGCTTCAGCATGATTCGGACATGCTGAGTGTGGGCATATGCGTGGCACATGCAGTATAATGTGGATAAATGTGAGATTATCCACTTTGGTAGCAATAATAGGGAGACACATTATTACTTGAATGGGCGTAAATTGAGAGAGGTGGATATTCAGTGAGACCTTGGAGTCGTCGTGCATCAGTCACTGAAAGTAAGCGCACAGGTACAGCAGACAGTAAAGAAAGCAAACGATATGTTGGTCTTCATAGTGAGAGGATTTGAGGATATGAATAGTGATGTATTGCTGCAATTGTATGGGCTTTCGTGAGACCAGACCTGGAGTATTGTGTATAGTTCTGGTGTCCTTATCTAAGGAAGGATGTTTTTGCTATAGAGGGAGTAGAGTGAAGGTTTACCAGGCTGATTCCTAGGATGACACGTCTGTCATATGAGGAGAGACTAATTTGGTTAGGATTATATTCACTGGAGTTTAGAAAAGTGAGGGGGGATCTCATAGAAACTTATAAAATTCTAACAGAGTTAGACAAGGTAGATTCAGAAAGAATGTTCCAAATGATGGGGGATTCCAAAACTAGAGATCATAGTTGAGGATAAGGGGTAAACTGTTTAGAATTGAGGTGAGGAGATATTTCTTCACTCAGAGAGTGACGAATGTGTGGAATTCACTACCACAGAATGTAGTTGAGACCAAAATGTTGTCTGATTTCAAGAAGAAATTAATTATAGCTCTTGGAGCTAAAGAGATCAAGGGTGAAGGAGGCATCGGGATGTTGAATTCAATGAATGTTGGAGCAGGTTTGAAGGGCCCAATGGCTTACTCCTGCTTCTAGGTTCTATGTTTCTACGACTCTCTGACAGAGCATCTTACCCACCCATGCCCTATCCCCATAACCCCAAGTAATTACCCTACTAATCACATTAGCTTGCATATCTTCGAACACTAAGGGACAACTTAACATGGATAATCAATCTTAGCTGCACCTTTTTGGAGTGTGGGAGGAAACTGGAACACCTGGAGGAAACCCATTGCAGACACAAGGAGAATGTGCAAAATCCACACAGCCACCGAAGGCCAGAATCGAACCCAGGTTCCTGGCGCTGTGAGGCAGCAGTGCTGACCACTGTGCCACCATGTCTCCCATTGTATTTGTGTGTATTTGTTTGGCACCCTTTAATGTATTAAAATACCCCAAAGTACTTCACAGGAGTGGCCTAAAACAAATAAGGAGATATTAGGGTGGGTGAAAAGTTTGGATGAAGAGGTAGATTTGAAGGAGTTCCTGAAAGAAGAGACAGGTAGGACAGTGGAGGAACTGAGGGGGAAATTCCAACATTTAGGGCCCAACTGCAGCTAAAGATGCAGCCTCCATTGATGAAACAGTTAAGGTCATAGATGCTCAATGGGCGAGAATTAAAAGAGGCATAGGATTTCACAGTTTTCTATTATTCATATGTGGGACATGGGCATCACTGGCTGGCCAGCATTTATTGTCCCTCCCTAGTTGCTCTTGAGAAGGTGGTGGTGAACTGCCTCTTGAATCGTTGCAGTCTGCGTGCTGTGGGGTGTCCCACAATGCTATTAGGAAGGGAATGCCAGGATTTTGAACTAGCGACTGCGAAGGAACGACGATATATTGCCAAGTCAGGATGGTGAGTGACTCGGAGGGGAACCTGGAGGCGGTGGTGTTCCCATGTACCTGCTGCCCTTCCCTTCTAGACGGAAGTGGACGCGGTTGGAAGAAATGATGGAGGAAAGTGGTGGGGGTGGTGAGACATTGGAAGGAGTTAAAAACAAGAAAGAGAACTTTAAAATTGAGGTGTTTCTTAAACAGGAGCCAATGTATGGTCAGTGGGCACAGGATTGATGAGTAAATGGGGACTTGGTGATGGTTAGAATACTGGCAGATTTGGCTGCACTCAGGCTTATGGGTGGTGGAATATGGGAAGCTTGCCAAGAATGTGTTGTAATACTCAGAGATAATAAATGAATGAAGATTTCAGTAGCAGGTGAGTTGAGGAAGAGCAAATTAAGGTGGACGACGTTACAGATCAGTCAAACTAATCTAAGCAGAGAGAAAATTATTAGAAGAAATTGAGAGGGAGGAACAGTAACGATTGTCACACAGAAAGGCACGTATTAATCAAAACCAGCCCAAATGGATTTTTCAGGAGAGGTGTTGTCTGCTGAATGTGATTGAGTTTAATGAGAAACAAGGAAGACCAATGAGGGGGGGAACATTCAATAGCTCACATGGATTTATGACAATGTTCCAAATAGCAGACCAGTCAAAAAAGTCAACACCCATTGATTAGAAAACAGAAGTTATTTTTAGGGATTTATATGTGTATTGGTAAATATTAGAAATAAGGTATAGTGTTTAGTGGTCTTAATTCAGTTTATGTGCCTGAGAAAGAGCAAATCTATAGTTAGATTCATGCTAGACAAAGATATTTGTACGTATGGGGTTTTGGTTTCAATTTAAACTGTGTTCCAATTGTGCTTAGAGGGGTTATGGCATGAAAAGTAAGCAAGTTGGCAGAAGCATGAAGCTGTTGCTTAGTAACCACTAGGTCTCTTTCCAGAGGGAGAGATTTCCTTTGTTCTTAGTTTAACTGGAATCCAGGGCAGTTTACGATAGGACACCAAGGGGTGGGCGGCACAGTAGCACAGTGGTTAGCACTGCTGCTTCATAGCTCCAGGGACCTGGGTTTGATTCCCGGCTTGGGTCACTGTCTGTGTGGAGTTTCCTCGTGTCTGCGTGAGTTTCCTCCGGTACTCAGGTTTCCTCCCACAGTCCAAAGGTGAGGTTGATTGGCCATGCTAAAAATTGCCCCTTACAGTCCTGAGATGTGTAGGTTAGATGGATTAGCAGGTAAATATGTAGGGATAAGGGGGTAGGGCCTGGGTGGGATTGTGGTCGGTGCAGACTCGATGGGCCGAATGGCTTCATAAGAACATAAGAAATAGGAGCAGGAGTAGGCCATCTAGCCCTTCGAGCCTGCCCCGCCATTCAATAAGATCATGTCTGATCTGTCGTGGCTCGGTTCCACATTCCCGCCCTCTCCCCATAACCCTTAATCCCCTCTCACTGTAGGGTTTCTATGCTTTTTATGAGTGAAGTTCCCACAGCTCTGCCAGAAGACATGGTGGACAGGACAAGGGTGCTGAAAAAGGCAGACTTTCTAAAGAATCAGATAAAGTCCAAACAACCAGGGAATTGGGATGGAATGAATGTCTTAAGAAGAATGAAATTAAAGGAACAGGGAACAAGAAGTTGAACACAGTACTGCTCAGGAGAATTCAAGGAAAAAGCAGACAACACATTCTAAGTTAAAGAGACAGCTACCATAACTTGATTTACAGTGGAAAAGCAGACTTTAGAGGTAAATCAAAAGTTTGGTTCCATCTTAATACGGTATTAGGGACAAGGTCAGAAACCCCAAGGTATGCTATGAAGCCTGACAAAACCCCAACCGTGTTTTTTTCATTTTGCTAATACTGTGGGGATGAGGTGTTTTACTCCAGGTATGATTTTGTTGACCCACTAGGAAGTTCTTATCAAAGCAATCTCTATTTTAACAATGCAGTTTAAATATAAAAATGAATTAGCTTAACTTTTGCCAATTGAAATACATAAATATGACATGGTATAATTATTAATGCTAACCAATTTAAGCTATATTCTTCACCATACTGCCCACTGAAAAGATATAGGTAGCACCACCCACCAACACTGTAAAATCAGAGGTTTCAAGCCAGTCCAGTGATTGCCTACTGATTACCTGAGATAAGTTGTAAATACTTAAATCCTTGCAGTAGATGGCTGCTCCATACTTAAATGGTTTCACCAGTTTGTAACCAGATATCGTATTTCAGAACAACACCTCAACCAGGGACAGGAGATTGCAGTCATTAACATGAGTGACATTAAAAGGCATGTGTTTTCAGGGCTAATAGCCTTGATCCATTTCTAAGACTTAATAGCTATTAAAAGCTTTTTTTGACCGCATTACTCATGGTAAACTGGAGAATGCACCACTTCATGAGGATATAACGAACTATGTTACACTAACATGCACTTGTGTATAAATTGATGTTTTGCCCTGAAGACGGTAAGGATCTAATCATTATGCCTTCCTGAGGTCAGCTACAGACAAATTCCTTTGAGGCAAATTTTGCGACAAAGGAAGTTTCAGAAAATAATTGGTTTTTATCCTCTCTTACACAAGTGAACACAAGTGTGACTGAGGATATTACATCAAAAATCAACTCCAGCAAGAAAGATGAATTTCATCTCAGTATGTTTCAGAAGCTGTGCTGCTGTGGGGGGCAGTGGCCAGTGTTTTGGGCTGTGGAGCGACTCTACAATTACTGATTAAATAACTTTTCAAGCCATCACTTTGGAGATAATCAAATGTTTATTGCAGGGCATTGAAATATCTCTTATAATTTCAAACCGATAAGACCAAAATATAATTAGGAGGAGGATAGGAGTGGGCTATTCCGCCCTTCAATCCTGCTCTGCATTTTATGAAATCAAGGCTGAAACACTCTTTAAATCCACCTGCCTGCCTTTGTCACCCTTAATTCCCCGACTGGTTAAGAACCTATCAATCTCAACCTTGAGGCTGTTCAAGGGCTCAGCCTCCACAGCTTCCTGGGGTAAAGTACCAGCACGGTGGTACAATGGTTAGCACAGCTGCCTCACAGCACCAGGAATCCAGGTCTGATTCCCGGCTTGGGTCACTGTCTGTATAGAGTTTGTACCTTTTCCCCCTGTCTGCATGGGTTTCCTCCACAGATTTGCTCCCACAGTCTGGAAAACATGCAGTTAGGTGCATTGGCTGTGCTAAATTCTCCCTCAGTGTACCCGAACAGGTGCTGGAGTGTGGTGACTAGGGGATTTTCACAGTAACTTCTTTGCAGTGTAAGCCTACTTGCGACACTAATAAATAAAACTTAAAAATAAACTTAAAGAATTCCAATTATCACTCTTTGGAAGAAAAACATTCTTCTACAAATCCATCTTAAATGAGCGCCCCCTTATTCTCCTCTTGCCCTCTGGTCCCACACTCTCCCATGAGTGGAAACATCCTCCCAACATTTACCCTGACTAACTGGCTAAGAATCGTATATATTTCAATCATATCACCTCTCATTCTTCTGAACTCCAAGGAGTACGGACCCAACCTATTCAATCTTTCCTTACACGGCAGTCCCTCTATACCCAGGATCACCCTAACGAGCCTTCTCTGTAATAGCTCTAATGATAATATAGTTTTCCTTTAATCAGGGGACAAAAACTATACACAATATTCTAAATGTGGCCTCACCGGTATCGTATATAGTCGCAGCAACACACAAGAACACAAGAAATAGAAGCAGGAGTCAGCCATCAGTCCATTCAACCCTGTTCCGCCATTCAATATGATCATGGCTGATCTATGTTGACCTCAACTCCTTTTCTGTGCCATCCCCATAGACCTCTATTCCCAGATATATCAGATATTTATCCACTTCCACTTTAAATACTTCCAATGGTCCAGTCTCCACCACCTTTTGGGGCAGAGAATTCCAGAGATCCTCTGTGAGAAGAAATTTCTGCGTACCTCAATTTTTAATGACCATCCCTTTATCTTGTAACTATGTCCCCTTGTTCGAGACTTTCCCTCCAGTGAAAGTATCTCACCATCCACTCTGTCAACCCCACTCAGGATCTTACATGTTTGAATAAGGTCACCCCTCACTCTTCTAGGCTCTGAGGAATACAGACCCAGACTATTTATTCTGTCTTGATGGAACCCCCTCATCCCAGGAATTAGCTTGGTGCGTCACCTTTGGACTGCCTGCATATCCTACTTTATGGTAAGGGGGCCAAAACTGCACTGTACTCCAGGTGAGACCTCATCAACACCTTATACAATTTCAACAAAACCTCCCTATCTTTAAACACCAATCCCTTTGCAATAACAGCCAAAGTACCATTTTCCTTCTTAACTACTTGTTGGAGCCATTTGCTAGGTTTTTGTGATTCATGCACTAAAACACCTAGATTCCTCTGCACTTTTCTGCTGTCTCTCTCCATTTATATAATATCTTTTGATTCCTCCTACTAAAGTGCATGACTTTACACTTCAAACTAAACTACATTTGCCAGTTTACAACCAATCACCCAATCTATTTATATCCCATCGCAGGATTATAATATCCTCATCGCAACCTGTCCATCCACCTATCTTTGTATCATTGGCAAATTTGGAAACCTCTCCTTATAACTCAAATCATCAAGTCCTGGTCGCATCCAGAACCTCCCGATACTACCTCAGGACATCACTGCAGGAGTTCCTCAAGGTAGTGTCCTAGGCACAACCATTTTTAGCTGCTTCATCAATGACCTTCCTTCCACTCTAAGTAGTCTCACAACATGAGGTTAAAGTCCAACAAGTTTATTTGGTAGCATGAACTTCCGGAGTGCTGCTCCTTTATCAGGTGAGTGCAGGATTTGTTTCACGAACAGGTCATTATATAGACACAAACTCAATTTACAAGGTAATGGTTGGAATGCGAGTCTTTACAGGTAATCAATTCTTTACAGGTTCAGATAATGTGAGTGGGGAGGTGATTAAGCACAGGTTAAAGAAACGTGAATTGTCTCCAGCTAGGACAGTTGTGAGATTTTACAAGCCCAGGCGAGTTGTGGGGGTTACAGATAGTGTGACATGAACCCAAGATCCCAGTTGAGGCCGTCCTCATGTGTGCGGGACTTGGCTATCAGTTTCTGCTCAGTGATTCTGTGATATTGTGTGTTGGGCACACCCACACTTTCAATTTATCTAATTTGCAGTTTTCTGTTACAACCAGTTTGTCCATTATCTATCTATGTGGCAACTACAGCAACAATTCAACGTGGTTTTTTTTACAATTCAAGTCAAGAGTCTGCAAAGGAATAGAGATGATGGGCGAAACTTTGCCAGATGGACTGTTCGGGAAGATGTGAGATTGTGTATTTTGGCAGGAAGAATTGAAGAGCAGAATATATTTAAAAAATAGGATTCCGGAATGCTGCGGTAGAGTGTCCTTGGACATGAGTCACAAGAAGTTAGCATGTATGTGCATCAACTAATTAGGAAGTAAGTACATTTTGGCTTTTATTGCAGGAAGGATGGAGTATGAAAGTAGGGAAATCTTGCCACAACCGCACAGGATGGTGGTGAGATCACACCTGGAGATTTATGTATAGATTTGATCTCTTTATTTATGGAGAGATATACTTACATTGGAAGCAGCTTGTAGAATCTTACCAAGCTACTTCCTGGGATGAAGGTGCTGCCTTATGAGGAAAGGTTGAGCAGGTTGGGCCCATACCTCTTGGGCTTTAGATGAAGGAGAATGGTCTTACTGAAGCATAAGACTCTGGAGGTGCCTGGCACTGTAGATGCTGTGAGGATGTTTCATCTCATGGTGAAATGAATTATAACCCTAGGGCCCATTTGGGACTAATCTATATCAGGCACAGTCCCCTGGTGATAAGTTTTAAGGTTGAGAAAGACAAGCCTTGCAGACACCTATGTGGGTCTGAAGAATTGATCCAACTCTCCTTCAAGGAGAGAAATCCATCAATGAATATTACCATCCTCCAGGTAGCATTTTAAACAAGTGTTAGCCAGGGTATAACAACCCAGATGGTATAAGTCTGGGCATCTCTCCTCAACCATGTACCTCTTCACTTAAGAGTGTTTTGAAATGGGTTATTGAGTTTTGATACAGAAGACTATGTGAGACAATGTATTTTCCACATTATATAAGAGTTTATGAAAGAATTAACTATGCAATTCACTTTTGATAATGGTTAGCACTGCTGCCTTACAATGCTAGGGACCCAGGTTCGATTCCCAGCTTGAGTCACTGTCTGTGCAGAGTTTGTATGTCCTCCCCGTGTCTGTGTGGGTTTCCTCCGAGTGCTCCCGTTTCCTCCCACAGCCAGAAAGATGTGCTGGTTAGGTGCATTGGCCATGCTGAATTCTCCCTCAGTGTACCCGAACAGGAGCCAGGCTGTGGCGACTAGGGGATTTTCACAGTAACTTCATTGCATTGTATTGTGACACAAATAAATAAATAAAGTTAACAAATAAATCTGTGGGATGTCAAACTACATAAAGATTAGAACAGAGCGACAAATCAGAGCGTGTCACTCTGTTGTGGGGAAACTCTATTAGGGTCTACAACTTCAAGAGGACTACTACTTGGCGAATTGAGCATAGCCTTAATAAACAAAGAAACCCTGATGAGACCCCGACTGGGTACAGAATTACGGCAGACTTTAATATTGTTGCAACAAGAGACGTGAACTCTCAGGAAGAGTCCCTCTGCACAGAAAGGCTATTACCGAGTTCTAATAGTGTGACTTTTACATCCCGTCCCATTGGACGGCACAGTGGCACAGTGGTTAGCACTGCTGCCTCAGAGCACCAGAGACCTGCATTCAATTCCGGCCTTGGATGACCATGTGGAGTTTGCACTTTCTCCCCATGCCTGCGTGGGTTTCCTTCGGGTGCTCCGGTTTCTTCCCACAGTCCAAAGATGTGCAGGTTAAGATGATTGGCCATGCTAAATTGACCCTAATGTCAGGCGGATTAGCAGGATAAATAAGGATTATGGGAATAGGGCTTGGGTGGGATTGTAGCCAGTGCAGGCTCGATGGGCCAAATGGCCTTCTTCTGTACTATAAGAATTCTATGATTCTATGAAACATGTCTTCCCAGAGGCTATGTACAATGCTCGGCGATCATTTACCATTGCATATTCAACGATGTTACATCACAGAGTTCTGATTTTGATTGGTCTAGGGCGCATGTTAATAGCTTCTAATAAGCTGTTAACCTACAGAGATGCAATCTGCTAAATATTAACATACATCCGTCCATACACCCATTTGCAGTCCCGTAATTATAACCCATATAACGGGTTATACTATAAACCGTACAACCTCTATAACTATAACCTACGCGACAGCACAGTGGCACTGTTGTCAGCACCGCTGCCTCACAGTGCTCAGGGATCTGGGTTCGATTCCAGCCTTGGGTCACTGTTTGTATGAAGTTTGCATGTTCTCCCATGTCTGTGTGGATTTCCTCCAGGTGCCCCAGTTTCCTCCCATATTCCAAAGATGTGCAAGTCGGGTTGGTTGTCCATGCTAAATTGACCATAGTGTCAGGGGAATTAGCGGGTAAATGTGTGGGGTTTATAGGCATAGACCCAGGGTGGGATTGTGACCGGTACAGACTCGATGGACCAAATGGCCTCCTTAAGCACTATATGGATTCTGTGATAACCCCTTCCCAGAACTCCAGACAGTTCTGTTTGTGTTCAACTATACAAATGCTTCTCTCACTGCCTCCCTGACTGTATTTTAAAATCTTAACCATTGTTTTAACATCTCCAAATTACATTTCACACTGCTAGGGTTGCTGGGTTTTGGCACCAAGATATGTATTTCCATTAACTGTTATCTAGCAATGTCTGCGAATTTCCTATCCATGATGTGGAGATGCCAGCATTGGACTGGGGTAAACACAGTAAGAAGTCTCACAACACCAGGTTAAAGTCCAACAGGTTTATTTGGTAGCAAAAGCCACTAGCTTCGGGTAAGCGCTCTCCAAGACGGCCTTCACAACACATGACAGCGCAGAGTCGCTGAGCAGAAACTGATAGCCAAGTTCCGCACAAATGAGGCCAGCCTCAACCATGAACTTGGGTTCATGTCACAATATTTGTAACCTCCATGACTTGCCTGGGCTTGCAAAATCCCACTTACTGTCCTGTCTGTCCTGTCTCTTTAACCTATGCTTAATGCTAGGTTAAAGTCTGCACCTTTAATAGAACATAGAACAGACTTGATTAGTTGTAAGAACTCACATTCTAATCAGTATTCTGTAGACTGAGTGTGTGTCTTTACATCCCCTGTTTGTGGTCAGAACTCTCCACTCACCTGACGAAGGGTCAGAGGCCCAAAAGCTAGTGGCTTTTGCTACCAAATAAACCTGTTGGACTTTAACCTGGTATTGAGGCTTCTTACTGTGAATTCCCTATCCAGTAAGGAGACATAGCTCCCTGCCTGAAATCCACGACAATGACACAAGTGAACATACTTTATAAAAATGCACAGAGTATAAGGAACAAATTGAACGAATTTCATGCACAAATTCAACTGGGAGGGTGTGTCATGGTTACTTGAGTGAGATGTAGCTGCAAAACAGGTTGGATGGGAAATTAAATATCTGAGGTGCGATGGTGTACAAAAAGGAAAGGAATATAGTGGAGTTGGAAGAGTGATTTAAAGATCAAATCACTCCCAGATGGTGGTATAGCTCACGTTTATCTCATCCTACATCTCACCCTTCAGTTCCCACCTCATAATCCTTTGTCTTAGAAAAGAAGTGAGGCACATATAGATGTGATGCTACATGTCCAAAACAACCAGAGAACAAGTTAGAGCAAAAGGCGTTGGTGCTGGAAACCTAGAACAAAACCAAGCAAAGACACGAGACACCCAGCAGGTCAGGCAACATCCAATGAGAAAAGAGGGAGGCACTTGAAGTAGAAGTTGGAATTACAAGACACTGCAGATAGCCCGAATTAAAGTGGGATCAAACTTTCACAGATGCCCCCCCTTCCGCTTTGCTTAATCTAAAATGTTTATTTCAGCCACTTGGTTTCATTCATGACTTTTCCCAGCCAGGTTGTACAGGAGGGTAAGGCTCTGTTGTAACAGCACTTGGCCCTTAAAAAGGGCAATTTTTGGCATGTGGCAAAGTCTGGGTTATATTGAGCCAATAAAAATGCGTAATAGCACAGGTTAGGTAGGTTGGCCATGTTACATTGCCCCTTAGCGTCCAAAGATGTGTAAATTAGGTGAATTGATCATGCTAAATTGCCTCCTAGATGTCTAAAGATGTGCAGGTTAGGTGGATTGGCTATTACACTACATTATCCCTTAGTGTCTGAAGATGTGTAGGTTAGGTGGAGTTTCCATGCTAAATTGCCCCTTAGTGTCTAAAGATGTGTAGATTAGGTGGATTGACCATGCTAAATTGCCCCGTCAGTATCCCAAGTTGTATAGGTTAGGTGGATTGGCCATGGTAAATTATCTCTTAGTGTTTAAAGATGTGTAGGCTAGGTGTATTGGCCGTGCCAGATAGCTCCTTAGTGTCTAAAGATGTGTAGATTAGGTGGAGTTTCCATGCTAAATTGCCCATTAGTGTCCAAAGATGTGAAGGTTAGGGGGATTAGTGGGGTAAGTGTCATGGGTTTATGGGGATAGGACAGAAGGGAGGGTCTGGGTGGGATGCTCTTTCAGAGGGTCAGTGCAAACTCTTCCTGGACTGTAGAGATTCTACTGTTTATATTGGACATTGCCAAGCTAGGGTGGAATCTATTCAGAACACAAAGAACAAATGATGATTAAACTAGAGAGTTTTTCCAGTGCTAATATATGTTGGCTAATACATGTTGCTTGCTTTTCCGATTATTTTCTCTCCTATATTGTTTCAGACCATCCATTTTTTGGGATCAGAATATCTTGAAGCTTGGAGCTTGCAATTGTCCACAAATAGATACAAACCAAACAACCAGGAGAGAGGAAATAGCTTTCAAAAACTTTGCCCTAAAGGGATTTTAATTCTAAAAATTATCTACATTATCTAAGGCAGAAATCTGATTTACTTGTATCAATTTATTTCTCAATCCTTTCTCAGACTGTCTAAGCCAAATGATGCATTTACTCAATGCTTTAACAGTTAAGCAACCAGAACATTCAGGCAACACGTTTCTGTAAATGATCTTTATACTTCTTAAAACAGAACAAGTGGACTGCAATGCACATGAAAAGACACAAGTTTCAGGCTGAAATCTTCTGCCCTTGTTCGTGGCTGGGATTCTCCAGTGCCGCTGCAAGTGAATGGAGTTTTGGCTGGAATGCCAAATTTTCCGTTCTTGCTCACAGCCCACCACGAACAAGACTGGAGAGTCCGGCCCACAGACTGAACCAGCAGATCTCACACTTGTGTGGTCGAACACTCCTTCTCTCTCCTGTTTGGAGATTCATATGCTACATTTGGCCATCACCTCCCTCATGAAGACTGTCTTTTTTTTCCATCATTCATATTTGTAAATATTGAGGGATAGGGGCCAAACGCAGGCAATTGGGACGAGCTTAGTGATTTAAAAAAAAAGCAGCATGGACAAATTGGGTCGAAGGGCCTATTTTGATGCTGAAAACCTCGATGTCTCTAACTCCAAGAGTCAACTGTAAAGGAACAGTGCTTTATTTCACAAAATAAGGTCAACAAAATCACAAGCCCATAGTGAACACAAATAGGTCCCAACCAGGACAACGCAATAATGGGCCCGCAATAATGGGCAGTGATATATTTCCAAGTCAGAATGGTGAGTGGCTTAGAGGGGAACTTACAGTTGGCGGTGTTCCCATGTATCTGCTGCCCTTGGGTGGGATTGTGGTTGGTGCAGAAATGATGGCCTGAATGGCCTCCTTCTGCACTGTAGGAAACCTGTGATTCTATGCAATGAAAGCCCTGTGGACTTGAAGTGTGAAAACTACAGGTCAATCCGATCTTTGGATTGGGATCGGAAGCTGGGTGCCTCTTCTACACTGTTACAGCAGGCATCTATCAAATGTGATATTGAAACCACGGAACCTTCAGTTAGACATAAGACTCATTGGTGCTACTTTAAAGAAAGGTAAAGTACTCACATTCTCCTTGGTATGGGGCCAATATGTATCGCTCACCAACATACACTACAACAGATCATCTTTTTTTTTAATTCATTCATGTGGCATGGGCATCGCTGGCAGGCCAGCATTTATTGCCCATCCCTAGTTGCCCTTGAGAAGGTGGTAGTGAGCTGCCTTCTTGAATCGCTGCAGTCCACGTGTTGTGGGTTGACCCACAATGCTGTTCGGGAGGGAATTCCAGGATTTTGCCCCAGTGACTGCAACGAACGGCGATATATTTCCAAGTCAAGATGGTGAGTGGCTTAGAGGGGAATTTACAGTTGATGGTGTTCCCATGTATCTGCTGCCCTCGTCCTTCTAGATGGAAGTGAATGTGTGTTTGGAAGATGTGTTTTAAGGATCTTTGGTGAATTGCTGCAATGCATCTTGTAGATAGTACATACTGCTGCTACTGAGCATCGATGGTGGAGGGAGTGGACGGGAGTGAAATCTGTCCTGGATACATAAGAACTAGGAGCAGGAGTAGGCCATCTGGCACCTCGAGCCTGATCCACCATTCAATAAAATCATGGCTGATCTTTTTGTGGACTCAGCTCCACTTACCCACCTGCTCACCATAACCCTTAATTCCTTTACTGTCCAAAAATCTTTAACTATGAGGTAGCCTCAACTGCTTCACTGGGGCAGGGAATTCCACAGGTTCACAGCCCTTCGTGTGAGTTCCTCCTCAACTCAGTCCTAATGGGCTATGCCCCCTAGTTCTAGTCTCACCCAATGGAAACAACTTCCCTGCTTCTGTCTTATCTATTCCCTTCATAATCTTATATGTTTCTATAAGATCTCCCCTCATTCTTCTGAATTCCAACGAGCATAGCCCCAGTCTACTCAGTCCCTCCTTATAAGCCAACTCTCAACTCCAGAATCAACCTGGTGAATCTCCGGAATCAACCTAGTGAATCTCCTCTGCACCCGTTCCAGTGCCAGTATATCCTTTCTCAAGGAAAGAGACCAAAACTGTACACAGTACTCCAGGTGCAGCCACACCAACATCTTGTACAGCTGCAACATAATCTCGCTGTTTTTAAACTCCATCCCTCTAGCAATGGAGGACAAAATTCCATTTGCTTTCTTAATTACCTGCTGCATCTGCAAACCAACTCCTGAGATTCCTGCACAAGGACACCCAGGTCCCTCTGCACAGCAGCATGCTGCAACTTTTTACCATTTAAATAATAGTCCATTCTGTTGTCATTCCTACCAAAATGGACGACCTCACATTTACCAACGTTGTACTCCATCTGCCAGACCCTCACACACTCATTTACACTATCTGTATCCCTTTGCAGACTTTCAGCATCCTTTGCACACTTTGCTCTGCCACCCATCTTAGTTTCATCTGCAAATTTTGACACAATATACTTGGTCCCCAACTTCAAATCATCTACGTAAATCATAAACAGTTGCGGTGCCAACACTGATCCCCGAGACACAGCACTAGTCACTGATTGCCAACCAGAAAAACACCCATTTACCCCCACTCTTTGCTTTCTGTTAGTTAACCAAACTTCTAGCCATGCTAATACATTACCCATAACACCATGCACCCTTATCTTATGTAGCAGTCTTTGGTATGCACCTTGTCAAAATGCCTTCTGGAAATCCAGAAAAACCACTTCCACAGGTTTCCCATTGTCTACTGCACATGTAATGTTCTCAAAGAATTTCACCAAATTAGTCAAACATGACCTTCCTTTCATGAACCCATGCTGCGTCTTACCAATGGGACAATTTATATCCAGACGTCTCGCTATTTCTTCCTTGATGATAGATTCAAGCATTTTCCTCGTACAGAAATTAGACTAACCAGCCTATACTTTCCTGCTTTTTGTCTACCTCCTTTTTTAAATAGTGGCGTCACATTTGCTGTTTTCCAATCTGCGGGTACCACCCCAGAGTCCAGCGATATTTGGTAAATTACCACTAGTGCACTTGCTATTTCTCCCGCCATCTCAGGTGTCGAGCTTCTTGAGTATTGTTGGAGCTGAACCCAACCAGCAAGTGGGGAATATTTAATCACACCCCTGACTTGTGCCTTGTATGGCGGGTAGGCTTTGGAGAGTCAGGAGGTGAGTTACTCGGTTATTCCTAACCTCGGACCTGCTCTTGTAGCCACTGTGTTTTTGTGGTGAGTCCAGTTGAGTTTCTGATCAATGGTAACCCCAAGGACATTGATGTTGATCTGGCCATCAACACATCTAAGATTGATTTGATTTATTAATGTCACATGTATTAGCATACAGTGAAAAGTATTGTTTCTTGCGCGCTATACATACAAAACATACCATTCACAGAGAGGGAAATGAGGAAGTGCAGAATGTAGTGTTACAGTTATAGCTAGGGTGTAGAGAAAGATCAACTTAATGCAAGGTAGGGTCATTCTAAAGTCTGACAGCAACAGGGAAGAAGCTGTTCTTGACTCGGTTGGTACGTGGTCTCAGATTTTTGTATCTTTTTCCCGACAGAAGAAGGTGGAAGAGAGAATGTCCGGGGTGCGTGGGGTCCTTAATTATGCTGGCTGCTTTGCCGAGGCAGTGGGAAGTGTAGACAGAGTGAATGGATGGAATGGTTCATTTCTTGTGGTCTTGGGCAGGGCAGGAGCCATACCAAGCTGTGATAGAACCAGAAAGAATGCTTTCTATGGTGCATCTCTAAAAGGTTGGTGGGAGTCATTGCTAAATTGTGGGAGCTTGTTGTGCATAAATGAGTGGCTGCTCTTCCGACCTTACAGTTGTGACTGGGCTTCAAAAATGATATCTCCTTTGGCTGCAAAACGCTTTGCAAGAACCTGAGATTGTGAAAAGCATTCTGTCAATGCAATTCTTCCCTTTGAGAAGGTTAGATTTTTATTCTGCAAAACACCAAGCATCGATATCCGCAGAGACCTTTGTTTACTTTTCACTTTAAAGTGATGATGGGCAAGTGCTAACATGAAATCAAAAAGGAGAACGAACTTTCCCAGCAGGAGCCTGCGGGTGTAATAATCTTAGAAGCAATGACAGGTTTTTTTTTATATATATATACATATATATATATACATATATATATATATAGAGGAGGCCCATTTATCATCATCATAAAAGACAAGGGCTTAAGAAGATTATTGTGAAAGGACACAAAAAAAGGATATTTTAATCCCTTGTGGGCTGAAAGTGTATGACATCAGGGTCAAACGGGAGCCAGAAGTTTAATGTGGGCAGAATGGAGCTCATTGGTTCCAACCCTCCAGTGGCATAATGTCTGCAAGTCATTAACCAGGGATATCGATCAAATTGACATTACCGCTAAAGCCATTGTCTTCCCCTGAGAGCCTCCTTTCTTTCTAAGTGGCGTGGCAAGGTGGTGCACTTCCAAAGGGGTGTGTTGTGCACGACTGAATGGCTGGAGGAAGGCGCCTCCAGGATAATGGCTGACCAGAGGTGGCAACCAAAGGCTCAGAGCGCCTGCAAAGAGAAATTCACAGGGCACAGGAAGGAGAGGAGAACAGCTTCTTTTGTCAGCAGAAACATAGAAACTAGAAGCAGGAGTAGGCCATTTGGCCCTTCAAACCTGCTTATGAACGAGCATCGTTATATTCATGACTGATCATTGAATTCAATATCTTGATCTCACCTTCCCCTACATTCCTTGGTCCTTTCAGCCCCAAAGAGCTATATCTAATTTCTTCTTGAAATCAGGCAATGTTTGGACCTCAACTACTTTGAGGTAGTGAATACCGCACATTCCACCACCCTCTGGGTGTTTGAAGCCAATCAAAAGTCAATCATCCGAGATGAAGGCTATACAATGCGACCTCATTAATTATTGTTTGGTGATTATTCGGTGTTTATAGAAAAAAAACAGTCAATCCTGTTCGGTTACATTCCAGGACGGCTGTTAGGCATTACACAAAGTCTTCAGTGAAGTTTCATTACTCTGCAGCACTAACCTTTCTCTGGATACCAACTGCTACGTATGCAGGGAGTGGGCCCTTTAAGAAGATGGGTCAGATGACCCAGGGTATGGGCTGACCTGCCCAGGAAACTGCCCTACTCGAGGGCTGGAGTGGGAGGAATACACTTCATCAATAAATCCTGTTGTTCCTGTAGCTTCCGCATGATTTCTTTGGAGCTACCACCCCAGTAGTCCCAGATTTAACACCGCCAGTTTCCACCATGCTTCTTGTGCCCCAAGTCATGCCGAATCCCATTCACCTCAACACCCGTAAGCATTCTGACTGACTGTGGTAAACCCCACCAGGTCCATGGGGAAATCACTGAGTGATCTCCCTCTGGGGTTCATTGAGTACGAATTCCCCTGGTAAAAGGCAGTGGCCTGCCCGGCTTAAACTCATTATCTAAGCTTTTTATAAGGCAGGCCCCAGGACTGGGCCTGCTGAACTCCAGTCTAAGGCAGGGACTATAGTGAGTATATACCAAGGGTGTGGTTTTATGTTGTGTTCTGTCAATAAATTATGCTCCTTTCCAGCTAGGTTTCCTAAGTTATTACACTGAAGGTTAAACAAACACTTGAGTTTAAGATTTCCATTTCCTTTCCAGATCCTTCCAGGGCTTCTCCCTTCCCTGGGGGCGATTTTCCCAAAAGTGCTGAATTGGTGAGAAAAGTGGTCTACATCAAGACTGTTTTCCAGTTCAACTTCTATCCTGAATCTTCACACTCTGCAATGCAGAGGTCACAATTGTGAATATCAGTAAAAACCCGGGAGGTGGGGCCTATTCACGCCAAAGAGCCTGAAATCGGTGGGATGAGCAGGAACATGCGCACGCACACATCGCTGGGAGATCGCTGAAAAGGCCTCCCAGAGTCCAGATCACTGCCATCCAATCCCCACAGACATTGCTGGCCCCCACAACTCCTCTACAGACCTTGCTGGCCTCATTGCTGGCCCCCACAAACCCCCCCACACACAGCGCTGGCATCATCGCTGGTACCCACAGCCCCTCCCACGCACATTGCTGACCCCCACAAACATCACTGGCTCCCCCTGCCTCCACAGACATTGCTGGCCCCTACAATCCCCCACACACAGACATGGCTGCCACTCACTCCATGGATCCTGATAACGTGGGTACCCAATCCCGCCATCCCTTGAACATACTGACCTCACTGCTGCCCTGCAGAGACCTCATACCCAGAAGTGCATCCGCCACGGCACTGTGGGAGGAGGTGGCAGAAGTGGTGAATGCCAGGTGCCTGGCACCACATTCTGGCAGGCAGTGTTGGAAAAAATATATGACCTTCTTTGAGCAGCAAGGGTGAGTGAGCATCCATCTGGAGCCCTGTTTGGGCATAGATCTCAAACCATGCTCGGACAATTGAAGGGCACACAAGTTACCTTTCTCTCAGGAACAGAATCTAACCTCTTCCCCTCATCCCTCAACAGGCAGTGGTGACCGCTGTCCCCGAAACTGCCAGCACAACACCCGAGACACAGGATGCATTGCACACCATGCATTGCTATATATTAATGCACGCTAGCCACCTTATGTTCCCACAGGAGAAACATTCACAACTTATGGTGAGGCCAGACAGACTGTGCCTGACCTGCAGCAACTGACCAGCATGGAGGAGCATGCCATGGAACTGGCAGGGGTGACGGGGCATCCCGAATGGTCACCGACAGCTAGGTCCACGTTCAGCATGGAAGTGAGCAGAAGCGCACCCTCAACCTAGTTCCCCTTCAAAGTAAGTGCAATGCTACATAGAATGTTTTGCCTCCCTTCCCCGAATGTGTGTCCTTTATTGCGGCTCTGGACCCAAAGGAACCTGGCCCTCTGGGTGTTGCCGCCGGCCCCTACTGCTTTAGAGCAAACTGCCCTTATCTATCCCCTTGGATGACATCTTGGAGGAAAGTACTGAGGAATCCTCTCAGGGCAGCACCAGCATCTATCACACAAACCCACTAACATAGAGGTGTCATATAAACAGGGCCTAGTTTTAAGGCTGATAAAATTGGATATCCTAAATTAAAGAATTGGGCATATTAAAATCAAACACAGTCAAACCTCGGGCAGGCCAATAGTACAATACACAAACATGTCTGGGCCTGACCCATCAATCTCCCATCAAAGGTCGCTGCACCCTACTGATACTGAGCAGGAGATCATTGCACCCCATTAAAATGCACCGTCCTATTGTTAGAAGCCCAGATCGGGCCAGACTTTCTGTCACCGTGAGTTCCTGCAGTTGGCTTAATCTGATGACATGTAAGCAACAGCATGGAGATGGACACCTGGGGGCAGACCCTGGTGTCCTGTCAGGCAGACATCAAGAAACCCAGGGTATTGGAACCCCCTCCTAGGACCTCATTGGCCGGAAGCCAGAGAAGTTTCTGGAAAGGCAAGCAGGCAGAGGGGATAAAGGAACACATTTTCAGACACCAGCAGCGAAGACTCGATGAAGGAGGCGACCCTTGACCATTCGGAAGACTGAAAGACGGAGGAAGGAGAAGCTGCCATCAAGACTCACCTTCCTGATGACGGACTGGAGGGACTCAGAGGATGGAGCCTGCAGTTTTAACCAAACCATTTTTGTGGGTAGTATACTTGAATCTGGGATAGCCTCTTGTTTTATGTGGGTAATTTAAGGGTTAATAGTGTTATTATTAATAAACTGGTTGAACCTTTACTTGTGTTTGTCCTTTGTCCATCTTGCAAATAAGGGCACCGGGGTAAAACCTTGGAGTAAGCAAACTGGTCAAAAGTATCTGAGAATTAACAGGTACAACAGAGGCTGTCACCATGGTGGGTACCTTTAGTGCTGAGTTTTCTGGGTAATGAGCTGGTGAGCACATCACAGACACTGATGCACATTGGGTGGAGGTATATCCAAGAGCTCTGGCACTCAAAGATCGGCCGGAGACCAGGATTCAGCTGCCCCCAAGCCAGATGTTGGGCCTTGTAATATATTCCTCCCGAGGCTGGTGGAGGTGCATCAGGAAACCCGGGGAGTTGTGGAAGGGCTGTCAGCACAGTGCTGAATGGTCCTGATTCCCAAGCATAAAGGTGCTGTCTGTTGAGCCTTGGAAACTCAGCTACATGTTACAGATGCCTGCCCTACCTTTCCCAGCATGCACTAGACACTTTGTGTACGTGCCTCCAACTCCCGCCATCCCTCCCCACAGCCCTTGGCCAAAAAGCATGTATCCCAACCCTTACAGCTCCGTGGCAGCGTGCGTTCGGGGAACTGGTCAGACCAGGGACAAGATTCCAGTGTGCCCAACAGTGAGTCGTCATCATCCTCCGGCCTTCAACCGAGACTCACAGCCATTGCCAACACAAGCACATTGACAGGCTTGGAGGTTTCTGGGGGATAGGCTGGTGGGATGACAGGAGCAGGGGAAGAGTAATGTGGTGGTTTGAGGCCTCAGGTCGGCTTGGAGGGGGAATGGCGGCTGCACTTGCTCCTGGGGTGATGTGTGTTAGTTCAACCCCCTCACGGCACAGCACCAGCTCGGTGAAAAGGGCGTCCCTCACTGCCCTTCCCTGTCAGACACCAACTATCACCATAGTTAGATGATCTAACTCAGGAGAGTTGGTGCAGATTTGATGGGCCAAATGGCCTCCTTCTGCATGGTAAGGGTTCTGCATGGTAGGGGCTAGATAGGGTAGAGGTAGAGAGATTCTTTCCACTTAGAAAGGAAACCAGAACTAGAGGGTACAGCCTCAAAATAAGTTGGGGGGGGGGGCAGTTTAGAATGGTGTTGAGGAGGAACTTCTTCACTCAAAGGGTGGTGAACCTTTGGAATTCTCTGCTCATTGAAATGGTGGAGGCTACCTCGTTGAATACATTTAAGTCACGGGTAGATAGGTTTCTGATAGACAGGGGAATTAAGGGTTATGGGGAGAAGGCAGGAAAGTGATCTTATTGAATGATCGTATTGAATGATCTTATTGAATGGTGGGGCAGGCTCAAAGAGCTAGATGGCCTACTCCTGCTCTTATTTCTTATGTTCTTATGTTCTATGATTCATGTTAATAAAGAAAGTTTGATACTGAACGAACTTTGGGAGCTATTTTATCAACTGCTTGGCCTCTAAGGCTTTGGAAATCCCTCTTTAAACCTCTCCATTGTCCTTTCTGACTTGAACCTCCTCTTTAAACCTACTTATTGAGGAAGCATTTGGTCATTCCCTCAGGTGACTCTGTGTCATCTTGATATTGTAGTTGTTACATAATGAGGCAGATTCTTTTGATTGAAATCTTTGGAATGAAAACAGGGAGAATTCTATAAACTGCTCCAAATATCACCCAGGAAATGAAGGTACAAAGCTACCCCGACATGCTCAAAGATAAAATCCCCCGTCACCCCTCTTCATTGCCTTGTTTGAGGAAAACACAGGTTCCACTGGCAGTTCCGATTTCATCTCTGTATCCCCACTTAGAATTATTCAAGCGTTTACATCTTGGCAAATAAATATATCTCTGGATTTGGTTTGTAAATTGGCCAGGTCATAGCAAAAGCAATTGGGACACCCAACAACATCAAGTGGAGAATGTTCAAACAATTAGTCATGTTAGATCATACAATATCTACAGTGCAGGAGGCGGCTATTGGGCCCATCAAGCGTGCATTGACAACAATCTCACCCAGGCACTACCCTCTACGTATTTACCCTAATACTCCCCCTGATGCTAAACGGCAATCTAGCAAGGCCAATCAACCTAACCCGCACATCTTTGGAATCTGGGGGGAAAGTGGAGCACCAGACACAGTGGGGGATGCGCAACCTCCACACAAGCTGTCACCTGAGATCGGAATCAAACCCGGGTCCCTGGAATTGTGGGGCAGCAGCGCTGACCACTGCGCCACCGTGCCGCCAAGGTCTTTTCACTAATCTTCAGTCTCGCGCACAATTCCAAGTACAACAAGGTCAAAGATGGGAACACCACCACATGCATGTTCCCCTCCAAGCCATTCAGCATCCAGACTTGGAAATATATCTATATTCTTTCATTGTCGCTGTGTTAAAGTCCCAGAACTCCCTCCCCAACAGCATTGTGGATATACCTACAGCAGATGGACTGTAATGGCTCAAGATGGCAGCTCACCACCATCTTTTTCGAGAGTAATCAGGAATGGACAATTAATACTGGCCTAGCCAGCCAAGCTCACATGAACTTTTTAAAAAATCCTGAGTTATTCATAGAATCACAGAATCCCTACAACGCAGAATCGGGTCATTAAGCCCATCAAGTCTGCACTGACAACACTCCCACCCAGGCCCTATCCCCATAACCCCACTTATTTACCCTACCAGTCCCCCTGACACAAAGGAGCAATTTAGCATGGCCATTCAACCTAACACACACATCTTTGGAGTGTGTGAGGAAACCAGAGCACCCGGAGGAAACCCATGCAGGCACGGGGAGAATGTGCAAACTCCACACAGACAGTGACCTGAGGCTGGAATTGAACCCGGGTCGCTGGAGCTGTGAGGCAGCAGTGCTAATCACTGTTAGTTATTTCGGGTGTCTGTTGATAGGAAACGCGATACATCCCTGTGAGGGTGGAATCTGTAAAGATAGCTAACAACACTCCAACAGTACTCAAGAAGCTCAATACCATTCAGGGCAAAGGAACCCATGGATGATGAAAAAAATCTATGTCAAGGCATGCAAAATATTTTGACAGTACAAGGAGTGTATCATGGCTAGGAGTTTCTGAGAGTGGGCCTGAGGAAACAGAGGCAGACAGTCAGAGGTGGAGGGCACACAGTGCGAGAGGAGAAAGAGTGAAAGGTTAAGAACATAAATCAGAGACTGAGGAGAGTTTTAAAGTTCATGTATTAGCGTCACAAATAGGCCTACATTAACACTGCAATGAAGTTCCTGTGAAAATCCCTCTAGTCACCACAGTCCGGCGCCTGTTCGAGTACACTGAGGGAGGATTTAGCCCGGCCAATGCACCTAACCAGCATATCTTTTGGACTGGTGCTGTGAGGCAGCAGTGCCAATCACTGTGCCAGCCTAGCACGGGCTAATCAGAAATGGAAAACGCCGCTGGAGGTTTGGAACAACTCCTATTACCATTCGCAGCTGGTGGAAAAGAGGTTGGCATCAGAATTCTACTGCCACGGAATCAGAGCTGGCAAGGGGTGGACATTAGAAATGCCCGTTAGCCTCTGGTGGGATTTTCCAGTCTTGGGTCAAGCAAAGCGGTAAAATCCTGCTCAAGATTGTGATAGGATGAGGAAACTGTGATATAAATAAAATATAGTTTTCAGATATAAACTTCTCCCAAACAACAAGGAGGCAGTACAATGTTCCTCCACAACTTTTATGGATATAATTTGGGAGAATACAAGGAGCACCTTAGAGAAAATGCTGGAAAATCTCAACAGGTCAGTACGGAGAGAAAAGAGCTGACGTTTCGAGTCCAGATGACTCTTTGTCGAAGCTAAAAGGCATCGAAAGTGGGAGATACTTACTCTGCAGGGTGAGGGAATGAAAGTTGAGTCATAGCCACAAAAACAAGGGGAAAGACTGCTAATGGCAGTCCATGGTCAAGTGTTAAATGTTTATAATGGTTGAGTTTCCCCAGCAAGAATTAAATCAAGGTGCTACTAAATGCATGTATCATATTAACATTCATTCCTTAAAAACAAATTCAAGTATTTTGCACCATATTCCAGAAAATAAAGCAATGTCAGTGTTCCCCTCAGGGAAGATCTGTCCATTCAAAATTAATACCTACTACCCTTCAAGTTTATATAAAAAAAGCAGGTTTGTCAAGGTGACAGTTAATATTCCCAACCTCCAAAATAATCCTGTCTTCATGAGGAATTCAAGATTCTTTCGGACATTGGCACAAGAAACTCAGGAATCACAGGGGTGTTAAAAAGTGTCCCTTTAGTGTGCTTTGAGCATTTTTGTTCATCACTTATAGAAGTATGGGACAATGGTGGTGGGGTGGGGTGGGGTGGTGGGACGATGGGCAGGCATGATGATGGAAGTTTTTTTGATTCATTCATTGGACTTAGGCGTCACTGGCTAGGCCAGCATTTATTGCCCATCGCTGGTGGTGGTGAACTGCCTTCTTGAATCGCTGCGGTCCACGTGCTGTGGGTTGACCCACAATGCAATTAGGGAGGAAATTCTAGGATTTTGACCCAGTGACTGCGAAGGAACAGCCGATATATTTCCAAGTCAGGACGGAGAGCGATTTGGAGGGGAACTTGCAGGTTGTGGTGTTCCCATGTATCTGCTGCCCTTGTCCTTCTAGATGGAAGTGGTCATGGGTTTGGAAGGTGCTGTCTAAGGATCTTTGGTGAATTTCTGCAGTGCATCTTTTAGATAGTATGCACTGCTGTTACTGATCGCTGGTGCAGGGATGGATGTTCGTTGGGGGGAGGGGGATGAGGAATGGTGCTGGTGGGGAGGGGTTGTGGGTGATGGGGAGAAACTGCAGTTTGACCTGGGAGAACTGTTGGAGATGTGTCATATTATGCGACCGCCATGAATGCATTCCACCAAAGTTAGCAACCTGAGGCCCAGTGTCTGAATGATGACTTTCCAAACTACAAGTGACAAGAAGGGTGAGAGGCAGATGGCGTGGTGGGCACTCGTGCAGAGGGAGGAGAGATTAATGTTTGCTTGGCATTTCAGGGGCAGTTTCCTCTCTGTGCTTTTAGGAATGACATTGTAAATCGGTTCTGGCAAAAAATTAGTTTGTGCTTTTGCTGCACCTAATCCGCTAAAAAAAGCGTTTTCCCCAGAGATGAGAAATTGGGTGAATTTTGCAAGGTAGGGCATGGCACAATGATTAACACTGCTGCCTCACAGGAACACAGGTTCGATTCCCGGCTTGGGTCACCGTTCTCCCCATGTCTGCATGGGTTTCATCAGGTTTCCTCCCACAGTCTAAAAGATGTGCTGGTTAGGTGCATGGCCTGTGCTAAATTCTCCCTCAGTGTGCCCGTACAGGTGCCGGAGTGTGGCAACTAGGGGATTTTCACAGTAACTTCATTGCAATGTTAATGCAAGCCTACTTGTGACAAATAAATAAAAGAAATAAGTAGTGATCAGAGAGTCAGGCAACAAGTTCAATGCAGCTTATTTGGAGAATTTCTGATTTTCCTGTTAATTGGAAACACGGCTGGAAAATTGGCCATGTCACATGTTAACTGGGCATAACTTGTGTATATAATTGTTGGATCCACATTCATGTCAGGTGGGTGCTTTACACCAATAGTATTTACTGACAAAAAAATTAAACTGTCTATAAGGCTTGAAGAGCTCTGAGCAGTCAGAAACAAGTCTGTTCCTCCTCCTGTTTCCAAAATTGGTGCTTTGCAAAAAATTCATTTTATATTTGAACAATATCCCTTCAAACGGCTTCACAGTCACAATTCCCCATCTATATTGTAATATCGACAATGCCAAATGCACTGAATAACTTTTAAAGTTTATTTATTCATATCACAAGTAGACTTACACGAACATTAAATGAAGTTACTGTGAAAATCCCCTCGTCGCCACATCCCGACACCTGTTTGGGTGCACCGAGGGAAAGTTTAGTGTGGCCAATGCACCTAGCCAACACGTCTTTCAAGACTGTAGGAGAAAACCAGAGCATCTGGGAGAAATCCACGCAGACGTGGGGAGAAATTGCAGACTCCGCACAGGCGATGACCCAAGCTGGGAATCGAACCAAGGGCCCTGGTGCTGTGAGGTAGCAGTGTTAACACTGTGCCAGCATGCCGCCCCCGCCCCCCCCCCCCAAAAAGGAGTGTTTTAACATAGATACTAGAAGCAGGAGTAGGCCATTCAACCCTTCAAGCCTGCTCCGCATTCATTATGATCATGGCTGATCATCAAATTCAATAGCCTGATTCCCCCCTCCCCATTTTAATAATTCTTTGAGGGAAATGTGATATTTACTTACAGATGTCAGCGAGCTGTGTATACAGGCTTCTCACTTCAGAATTCATCAATCCTCAATGTGATGATTGACAACGACATTCCTGATTTATTCTCCCAATTCTAGATGAGACTTGCGCTTGTCATCACTGTTGCCACAGCAGACTGTTTCACAAATGTTCAGTGTTGGAAACTTACCAACACCTGCCCTGTTTCTTTGAAATGGATTCTAGGTACGCAGGATGTTTGTTCCTGAACTTTCAGCCAGCATTCACACGATGTTCCATCGATTCCTTCCTTGTTTTTTTTCCCTCACTTCGGCAACTGCATAGTTGAAGACAAGTCCCAGCACTAAACGGACTTAACTGCATTGAGATTCTTAAAGTTTATTTATTAGTGTCACAAATAAGCTTACGTTAACACTGCAAAGAAGTTACTGTGAAAATCCCCAAGTTGCCAAACTCCAGTGTATGTTCGGCTACACACCAAGGGAGAATTTAGCATGGTCAATACACCTAGTCATCTGGAGAAAACTTATGCAGACACGGGGAGAATGCGCAGACTCCGCACAGTCAGTGACCCAAGCTGGGAATTGAACCCAGGTCCCTGGCGCTATATAATAAGTCTGTGGTGGCAGAAGTCCTTTCACCAAAACCCCCTTTATTGACAATTCCAGCAGCAGTACACAGAGTACTAGCAGTCAACAGTCTACCTTCAGGAGTGCCAGAAGAACTGAATGTTAAGGTCTTGCCACTCCCTTTTGAGTGTGCTTATATTGCTATCCTGGTGCTAAGCCCCATGATCTGCTTGGGGAATCACTAATTGAGCTCCCAATTGGGCTCGTTGAATACGAGTTCCATGAGGATTAGTAATTACCCATCCAGGTGGTGCTCCTATACTGCTGTATAGAGCAAGACCCTGAGAGGATCTGTTAACCTTTTAGTCCCAATTGGCACCTGTTGTGTTCACCAGAGGCTTGTGGTTATTGTTTATTTTCAGTCTTTTCCAATAAAAGCATGGTTCCTTCACAGCCGACACCTGGAGTTATTATACCCACTGTCCACGACCATCACCCCCCCCTTCCCATTTTCCCCTCCCCTCATGCATCAATGGATTCAGTGCCTTAACAGGTTAAAAATGTCAGCAAGGTGCACCAGTTTTATTCATGGTAGGATCAGCGAGTGAACCCAGGATCGTGCAGAGAAAGAAAATCTGACAGCTCTTTAAGGTCAAAAAACTCTTTCTAGGATTCTGTTATCAAACAGTATGAGAAACCATAGCATTTTACTACCACCGCAACTATTGCTCAACAACCCTTTGGCAGTAGGTGTGAATTCACAAGTTTGGACAGCTGTCGCTAATAGAGCTTTTAATGCAGTTTCCATTGCTGTTGAAGTAAGGGCTTGCTGATGCAATAGGTTAGGTGTACCACATTTACCTGTGCCACTTTGAATGGTTAGTCTTGCGACATCACTACTCCTATTGTTTGCCAGAATGACGGCCCTGTCTGTGCAGAAAGCAGCACTTCTGCACCTCCCTGACAGGTAGAATCCAACAGTGCAAAAGGAGGCCATTCAGTCCATTGAGTCTGCACTGACCGCGAACCCTCCCCGGCCCTACCCCCTCAATCCATGCATCCATCCTAGCCAGCCCCCAGGAGGTAATTTATCACGGCCGATCGACCCAACCAGCACGTCTTTCAGAGGGAGGAAAGCAGAGCACCCAGAGGAAACCCAGGCAGACACGGGGAGACTGTGCAAATTCCACACAGACAGTGACCCAAGCCGGGAATCGAACCCTTGCACTGTGAGGCAGCAGTGCTAACCACTGTGCCTCTGTGCAGCTCGGGTCTTTCGAGTCCATATGATTCTTTTTCAGTCATGATAACCTGGCAGAGTGATTCTCCCAGAAGTGCAGAATTGGTGGGAAAACCGTTCTAGATCACAACTATTGTTCCAGTGTAACTTCACACTCGAATCGCCGAACTCGGTGCAATGCAGAGGTCACAATCGGGAATCTCATTAAAAACCCAGGATGGTGGGGGGATGGGTGGGGGGGGTGCCGTGGTGGGACAGCTCCAGAACTCTGCGTGTGCAGTCTGTCAGTCTCCCCGTTTGCTGGCCAGCTTGATCACTGGCCAGCCTGGGACCCCCGCATGGTTGCCCCTCCAGCCCCTCCCATGGCTCGATCGTGGACCCCACAACAATTCCTGGGCCAGCCCTGATGCCTCCCTGCCCTGGAGCACCCCAATCTTCAACCCACCCCCCAGCAGCGATGACCCCCCTCCTCCACTGTGCCCCCCCAGGAGGCAGACCATCCCCCCCGCCCTCAGCTCGCCCCAATCGCTGCCCTCCTCCAGCCCAGACTGATTGCAATGCAGTGTGGCAGTGGGACCCCCACCTATTGCCCCTTGACCGCGCCCACAATAGGCCTCACCCCCTTGGCATTGCTCCATGCCTGGTGGGCAATGCCAAGGTGCCCCCTAGGTATGGGCACTTTGCCCCTTGGGCTGTGCTGGGGGCACAGGCTGGCATTGCCAGGGTGCCCATGCCCAGGGGGCACCACACCCCTGCCACCCAAACCCCGATTGCCCCCCTTTCATTCTGGCGGGATCTCCCACTAGTTCCCCGAATGTGGAGATCAAGTCTAAACCCTACTAGAATGAAGTACTCCTGACGGGGTGGGAGATGGAAAATAATGACATGCAAAATATATTTAAAATACATTAAAAAAAAATTCAGATTACTTCCCTCTCTTCCTGCTGGTTTCCAGCGCAGTCTCAACTGCAACTACTTTCTGGTTCTGGGAGACATGCGTGCATTCCTGGGGCATGCGTAAATCCCAGAAAAAGGCTGACACGTGATTTTCCTGACCGGACCCACCAGAAACTTTGCAGGTCGCAATGGGAGAAATGGACCCTCACTTTCTCTCTCCACAGATGCTATCAAACCTGCATCTCCAGCATTTATTTCCTGCATGTTTTTAGTATGTAAGTAGTTTTTACAGTTATGCTCAGTCATTGGGAGCCAGCCCCAAGGAAAGTGAAATCCTGGATGAACTAGTATTGTGGTTCTTTCTTTGGTTAAAGTTTGTAGTTTGCATATAGAACATAGAACAGTACAGCACAGTACAGGCCCTTCAGCCCTCGATGTTGTGTCGAGTTTTGTCCGAAGACAAGATCAAGCTATCCCACTCCCTATCATTCTGGTGTGCTCCATGTGCCTATCCAATAACCGCTTGAAAGTTCCTAAAGTGTCCAACTCCACTGTCACAGCAGGCAATGCATTCCACACCCCGACCATTCTCTGAGTAAAGAACCTACCTCGGACATCCCTCCAATATCTCCCACCATGAATCTTATAGTTATGCCTCCGTATGTCAGATCCACACAGAGATAACAGTAATTTCTATATGTGTAGTAGGTTTTATTCAGTGCTTTGAAATGACTGCTGTGGCTCCCAGCTCTTTGTGCAGCTTTGTTTACTTTTCTCTGAGTCCACACCCAGGTTTAACAAATCAAGCACAGTGAGCATCAATAGTAAACAGACTCACAGAATCAAACGCAGAGTAAATAAACACTACATGCAATACTCAAATATATTTTAAAAAGTGACCCCCTCTTCAACAAGGTTGAACTCACCTGATGTCCGCCATCAGGTTCGTTAGCTATGTCGACCTGTCAATGTTATAGCCGCGTCACTCTGCCACTGCCTCACACAAACGTGTGCATCCGATGCACCCTTTACCCGTGATGGCGGTTCATATGTGTTTACCAAACACCTAAGATGGGCCTTGATTGGTAATATTTATACGCATTGTCATGTGGACCATTTGAAAAATCTCCATGGGCTCCCAGGTGGTCCGTGGACTCCAGCTTTGTGAACTAGGGTGTGATTTTCCAGCCACACTCGCCCCAAGTCCGGAAAATCCTGTCTGAAGTCAACGGACCTTCGCATGGTCCTGTGTCGCCTGCTACAACTCCGTGGCGGAACAGGATGGGAAAATTGCATCCCTAAAGTTTAAAGAGTACTGCATGAGAGAGCGCACTGCTTCTTTCTGCTGTTGGCTGATATTTATCCCTCAACCAAAACCTGAAAGAGCTCAGGCAATGGTATTTGTAAAATAGAGAGATTGAACAGGTTAAGTCTATAATCTCTGGAATTTAAATGAGGGGAGATCAAACTGAAGTAGACAAGATGATAAAGGGTATGGATAACGTAGACATGGACTGGATGCTTTCTCTTGTGGGGCATTCTAGGATGAGAGGTCATAGTTTTAGGATAAGGGACAGCAAATTTAAAACAGAGTTGAGGAGAAACTACTTCTCCCAAAGGGTTATGAATCTGTGGAATTTGCTACCTCAATGTGTGGTGGATGCTGGGATAGTGAGTAAATTTAAGGAGAAGTTAGATTTTTAATTGGTAATGGGTTGAAGGGTTATGGGGAGAAGGCAGGAAAATGGGGGTGAGGAAGATATTAGCCATGATTGAATGGCAGAGCGGACTCATAGGGCCGAATGGCCTAATTCTGCTCCAATATCTAATGAACTTATGAATAGCTCTGGGTGAAATTGGTTGCCATTTTCGCCTATGTTACAACAGTGACCATACTTCAATAAGGTGCTCCATGGGTTGTAAGATACACCGAGGGGTCTGCTATCGCTGTAAGCATCATGCTAAAGCAAATCCTTTCCCTTATATCCGTCATACTACCAAAACAGACAGCATGTGCATTATGAATAATCTGAATGTCTTCCTTGCCTCTCCACCCACAGATTTAAATTCACTGCAGTCAGCAGCTTATACCTCACCTTTTTGCAGGCGACATATCCCTCTCGGGCTTTGTTCAGGAGGAAATTGTAGATGTGCATCCAGGCGAACAACTGGGCAGGGTAAACATTCTTCACTCACGTTGGCAGGATTTCTATGAATAGTGACGACACAGGGCAGAGAACTGGAACAGTAACCACAATGTCTCTTTTCCACAGAAGGCACGCCTTCAGAAACCTGAAAGAGACGAAGAGGTTTTTTTTTGAACTTGGGAAATGAGAAAAAGAGTTGCTAAAATAGAACAATGAATTTATACAATTACACTCTCAACCCTGTTGAGAAAGCCACGATATGAAGATGCCAGCGTTGAACTGGGCTGAGCGCAACACTAGGTTAAAGTCCAACAGGTTTATTCCAAATAAATAAAATTTACCTGCTGTTGTGAGACTTCTTACTGTTGCAGAAAGAATGGATTCAGTTCCCTGAATAACTGAAAGTCTGATCCACTGTGCTGTGACTTCCACCATTCTGTTGTCCATCACTCACACTCATGCTGTCCAACACTGCAAGGACAGCACAGTGGTCAGCACTGCTCCCTCACATGTCAGAGGCCCGGGTTCGATTCTGGCTTTGGATCACGTCTGTGTGACGTTTGCATGTTCTCCCCATGTCTGTGTGGATTTCCTCCGGGTGCTCCGGTTTCCTCCCACATTCCAAAGATGTGCAGGTTAGGTTGACTGCCTGTACTAAATTGCCCCGTAGTGTCAGGGGGATTAGCAGGGTAGATGAAGTGAGAGAAATTTCTTCACTCAGAGGGTGGTGAATTTACTACCACAAATTGTAGTTGAAGCCAAAATGTTGTCTGATTTCAAGAAATTAGATAGGTGGTATAGTGGTTTGTTCTGCTCTCTCACAGCACCAGGGACCCAAGTTTGATTCTCGGCTTGGATCACTGTCTATGTGGAGTTTGTACATTCTCCCTGTGTCTGTGTGGGTTTCCTCCAGGTACTCTGGTTTTCTCCCACAGTCCAAAAGATGTGCTGGTTAGGTGAATTAGCCATGCTAAGTTCTCCCTCAGTGTACCCGAACAGGTGCCTGAGTGTGGTGACTAGGGGATTTTCCCAGTGGCTTCATTGCGGTGTGAATGTGGGCGTACTTGTGACTAATAAACTTTAACTTCATATAGCTCTTGCGGCTAAAAGGATCAAGGCATAAATGAGGAAGCAGGGATCAGGATATTGAATGGACCTACCTTGCATTGTTGGTCTTTCTCTCTACCCTAGCTATGACTGTAACACTACATTCTGCACTCTCTCGTTTCATTTGCTATGAACGGTATGCTTTGTCTGTGTAGCGAGCAAGAAATAATACTTTTCACTGAATGTTAATACATGTGACAGTAATAAATCAACTCAAATCAAATATTGCCAATCCTGACAAATTGTCATCCCAAACATTAGTTGGTCCCTTTTCAGATTCTGACTCACTCAGTTCATCTTACACTGGAACTTACAGTGCAGTTGTACAAAAGCTCACTTTGCATCTTTGGTTGCTTAATTCCTGCTGGAGATGGATCTTTTCCACTCATGAACTCATGGCAACTGTAAAAATGAAAAGAAATCATCAGGAAATCATCACATATGGAGTTAAGACAAAGAACACAGTTATGATTGGTTGGTCACAGTGGCTCAGTGGTTAGCCCTATGGGCGGCACTGTAGCACAGTGGTTAGCACTGTTGCTTCACAGTTCCAGGGACCTGAATTTGAATCCTGGCTCAGGTCACTGACTGTGTGGAGTTTGCACATTCTCCCTGTGTTTGCGTGGATTTCCTCCGAGTGCTCCGGTTTCCTCCCACAGTTCAAAGATACGTGTGTTAGGTTGATTGGCCATTCTAAGTTGCCCCTTGGTGTCCCAGGGTTTCAAAGGTTAGAGGGATACATGGGTAAATATGTAGGGATATGGGGCGCGACAATCACCAGGCAAGACTGTTCCCTTCCTGTTGGCGAACACTTCAGTGGTCACGGGCATTCAGCCTCTGACCTTCGGGTAAGCATTCTCCAAGGCGGCCTTCACGACACACAACAGCGCAGAGTCACTGAGCAGAGACTGATAGCCAAGTTCCGCACACATGAGGACGGTCTCAACAGGGATCTTGGGTTCATGTCACACTATCTGTAACCCCCGTGACTTGCCTGGGTTTGCAAAACCTCACTTACTGTACTGTCTGGAGACAATACACATCTCTTTAATCTGTGATCAGTGCTCCTTCCACTCACATTGTTGGCCACTTTAAGACTTGAACAGTAGGTTAGGTGTAAAGGTTTGCATTCTAATCAGTAATCAGTAAACTGTCTGTGCTTTATATGCTCTGTCTGAGGCCAGAACTCTCCATTCACCTGATGAAGGGGCTAACCCGAAAGCTAGTGAGTTTACTATCAAATAAATCGGTCGGGCTGAAACCTGGTGTTGTCAGACTTTTTACTGTGTTTACCCCAGTCCAACGCCGGCAACTCCACATCATGTAGGATGCTACCCCAGCACCAGTGCTTTCAGCAGGGCTGGAGAATGAAACTGGAAAAGGCTTCCAATTAAAAGATTCACACAAGATGATTACAGGTTTAGTACAAATCACATCTGATACGCCTGATGATCTTCTTGCTTCAGGCTCTTCCATGCCTCTATGTGTGCTCCCTTCTTAGGTGAAAGAGTCAGCCTTACTTTGTATTGTGCACATGGTAGCTTCACTCTGCTCCTGCCCTGGCTTGCCTTTGGTCACGGCCAGTTATTTCACACCGAGGGGCCCATGGACCAGAGTTTGAGAATTGCTGATCTAGAAAATCAGATTAGAACTGCTAGGGACTAGTGTGTGAACTGCAAAACCCATGGCCAATCTCCCCTCCCCCACCATGGTATTAATGGAGGAATACAAAATCTTTTGCTCATTGACACAATGGCATAGTGATTAGCGCTACTGCATTACATCTCCAGGGACCTGGGTCCACTTCTGACCTTGGGTGTCTATGCACATCCTCCCCGTGTCTGCGTGGGTTTCCTCTGGCTGCTCCAGTTTCCTCTCACAGTCCAAAGATGTGCAGGAGAAGCGGATTGGCCATGTTAATTTCCCCTTAGTAACCCAAGGTAGGTAGGTTAAATGGATTAGCCATAGGAAATTATGTGGGGCTTACGGGGAGAGAGCCTGGGTAAAATGCATTGTCAGAGAGTCGAACATAAGAACATAAGAACATAAGAAATAGGAGCAGGAGTAGGCCATCTAGCCCTTCGAGCCTGCCCCGCCATTCAGTAAGATCATGGCTGATCTGTCGTGGCTCAGTTCCACTTTCCCGCCCTCTCCCCATAACCAGACTAGATGGGCTGAATGACCTCTTCTGCACTGTAGGGATTCTGTGATTAGTTTCACCCTCTTAATGTTTTGTACACTTGGTAGCCAAACACTTATTTCAAGGACAGTGAAAAAAAACTACTTGTTACAATTGAAGTTTCACATACAGGCATCAGGTTTCATAGTCTCAGATAGCTCCAGTAATTGTAGCTGAGCAGGAGGCTATGCTATTTGGGAAAGTGTTACACCAGCAACAACAGTGCTCAACAAAGTGGGGCTAGCTGATAGCACTCCAGCAGCTGCACCTCAAGAATTGTGTATGTACCTGCCAACAATGTGGAAATCTGATAGGTTAAGTCGGAGTGAGGAAGGGGCTGTTGGATTTCCAACTGCCATTGGCAGTCCAAAGGTGTGCAGGTTAGATTGATCGGCTATGCTAAATTGACTCTTAGTGTCGGGGGATTAGCAGGGTAAATACGTGGGGTGGAATACTCCCAAAAATATTCTAAATGTTGAGTACATGGATACACTGGAGTAATTCACATTGATTTTTTACTGGGAGTTCACACTAGAATCTCCCACACTCTGTACACTGCAGAGGCCACCAGTGTGAATATCATTAGATTTTAGGGGACAGCTCCTATACCCATTGGAGAGGCTGACACCAGCAGGCATTTGCGTGGGCTTGGGTAGGACTGTTGTCAGTACAGATTTGATGGACCAAATGGCCTCCTCCTGCATTGTGGGGTTCCTGTGATTCTATATACACATTGGAGACGGAATCAGCTTTCGGGACTATGTTTGTTGCATTTGGCTTGCTAGAAAACTCTTCTCTATTACAAACCAACCTGTTTGAACTCTAAACATGATTTTAAAATTAGACAAAAGAAAAAGTTTCTTTCAAATCTGGGACCCTTTGCTGTTTGTAAAACATATAAATGACTTGGAGGAAAATGTAACTGGATTGATTAGTAAGTTTGCGGACGACACAAAGGTTGGTGGATTTGTCGATAGTGATGAGGACCATCAGAGGATACAGCAGGATATAGATCAGTTGGAGACTTGGGCGAAGACATAGCAGATGGAGTTTAATCCGGACAAATGTGAGGTAATGCATTTTGGAAGGTCTAATTCAGATAGGAAATATATAGTAAATGGCAGAACCCTTAAGTGTATTGATAAGCAAAGGGATCTGGGTGTACAGGTACACAGGTCACTGAAAGTGGCAATGCAGGTGGAGGAGGTAGTCAAAAACTCATATGGCATGCTTTCCTTCATCGGCCGGGGCATTGAATTTAAGAACTGGCAAGTCATATAGCCGCTTTATAGAACCTTAATTAGACCACACTTGGAATATAGTGTTCAATTCTGGTCACCACATTACCAGAAAGATGTGGAGGCTTTGGAGAGGGTGCAGAAAAGATTTACCAGGATGTTGCCTGATATGGAGGGCATTAGCTATGAGAAGAGGTTGGAGAAACTTGGTTTGTTCTCACTGGAGCAACGGAGGTTGAGGAGACACCTGATAGAAGTCTACAAGATTATGAGAGGTATGGATAGAATGGATAGTCAGGAGCTTTTTCCCAGTTGGAAGAGTCAATTACTAGGGGGCATAGGTTTAAGGTGCAAGGGGCAAGGTTTAAAAAAGATGTATAAAGCATATTTTTTACATAGAGCGTGATGGGTGCCTGAAACTCATTGCCGAAGTAGTGGAAGTGGATATGGTAGTGACTTTTAAGGGGCGTCTTTATAAGTACATGAATGAGATGGGAACAGAGGGATATGGTCCCTGGAAGCATAGGGGGTTTTAGTTAAATCAGGCAGCATGGTTGGTGCAGGCTAACATTTGTCCAGATTAAACTCCATCTGCTATCTCTCCGCCCAAGTTTCCAACTGATCTATATCCTGCTGTCTCCTCTGATGGCCCTCATCACTATCCGCAAATCCACCAACCTTTGTGTCGTCCGCAAACTTACTAATCAATCCAGTTACATTTTCCTCCAAATCATTTATGTTTTACAAACAGCAAAGGTCCCAGCACTGAAAGAAACTTTTTCTGTAGTCTAATTTTAAAATCGTGTTTAGAATTCAAACAGGTCGGTTTGTAATAGAGAAGAGTTTTCTAGCAAGTCAAAGGACCTGTTCCTGCGCTGTAATTTTCTTTGTTCTACCTTGCCTTCCACAAGCACAGAATGTCAATTTGCACAAAGTAAGATCCCTGTTAAATGATATTGGTTTGACCTGAGCACTGGGGGAACTTCCCTATTATTCTCACACCAGTGTTGTAGGATCATTCATTTCGACCTGAAGAAGGAATTAAACTTTGGTTGGATGCCTCATCTGAAAGACAAATGGCGAAATTCCCAGCCACGTGTTTCCCACTGGTGGGAGGTGGGAAATTCCCATTGATGTCACCCCACATCGGCCAGAAATCTGCGGAACGGGGTTCCCTGCTGGCAGGATTGGAGAATCTCGCCGGAGTAAACGGCACGGGAATTCTGGCCAACACCTCTGACTGTGCAGCACCTCTCTCAGTACTGCAGTGTCGTGTCAGCCTGACCTTTAAAGCCAGGTTTAAGTCAATATCACTGGCAAATATTTCAGTAGAGTTTATTAAAGTAACTGAGCTATATAAAATCAGGTGGTGTATTTGATTAAAACTGAGGCAAATGTTTATGTACCAGCAGTGGGTAAGTTCCCCTGGGAGGGGAGGACACATAAAATTAGATGGGCACACACTCCACCACCCTATTGCCCACCCTCGAGCTTGTTTTTTATTCATTCCTAGGACATGGTTGTCGCTGGCTGGCCAAAATTTATTGGCCATCCCTATTTGCCCATGAGAAGAGGGTGCTAAACCATCTTCGTGAACTGCTGCAGTCCATGTGGTGTAGGTATATCCACAGTGCTCTTAGGAATGGATATTTGACCCAGCGACAGTGAAGGAATGGTGGTACATTTTCACATCAGGATAGTGAGTGGCTTGGAGGGCAACTTGATTTGATTTGATTTATTATTGTCACATGTATTAACATACAGTGAAAAGTATTGTTCCTTGCACGCTATACAGACAAAACATATCATTCATAGAGAAGGAAACGAGAGAGTGCAGAATATAGTGTTATATCATGGAGAAAGATCAACTTAAAGCAAGGTAAGTCCATTCAAAAGTCTGACAGCAGCAGAGAAGAGGCTGTTCTTGAGTCAGTTGGTACGTGGTCTCAAATTTTTGTATCTTTTTCCGGATGGAAAAAGATGGAAGAGAGAATGTCCAGAGTGCATGGGGTCCTTAATTATGCTGGCTGCCTTGTCGAGGTAGTGGGAAGTGCAGACAGGGTCAATGGATGGGAGGCTGGTTTGAGTGATGGATTGGGCTACATTCAAGATCTTTTGTAGTTCCTTGCCGTCTTTGACAGAGCAAGAGCCATACCAAGCTGTGATACAACCAGAAAGAATGCTTTCTATGGTGCATCAGTAAACGTTGGTGAGAGTTGAAGCTGACATGCCAAATTTCCTTAGTCTTCTGAAAAAGTAGAGGCTTGTTGGGCTTACTTAACTATAGTGTCGACATGTGGGGAGGTTAATTCTGGATTCCCCATGTAATTCCTGGGATTAACAACGCAATATTATCTCAGAAGACCTTTGGAAAAGGTAAGACATCTCTTGGCAGAGTTAAAATTAGACATGATTGTGCATAGAATGTGCCTGATTTCGTTCGATCTGCCAAAGAACACTCATTGGCATGAAGGGCCTAAGGATGGTGTGTGGAGGCATCGATTGACATGAATTAGCACTAAATTAGAATATTGGCTATAAATAGTCAGAGAGATGTGAGGGCTATAGCAGGTGTGAGGGGACATAAGTTTGGGTAGAAAGTCATTGGTTGGCATGGATGGGGCTTGGGGGTGAGGGTGAAGGCTGTTTTTTTTTATTTCAATTTTGTTCTTATTTGATTGAATGAAGTTTCAGAGCGCAGACAGGTCTTCCACCCAGCCTACTCCTGCACCCAGCAGCCTCTGCATTCATGCCAGGGGCAACAGACCCAACTTCCAAACCACACTCCTGCTTCCTTTTCCACCCACCTCACAGCCGACCCCAACCACGATGAAAATCAGAGTTGCAGGTGGCGTGCTTTAAAAGTTGGGATTGCAGAGCAAGGAGTTCCCCAGTCTCTGTTCGCCTGACCTGGGAGCGACCATCTGAGCCTTAGGCCTGAGGCAGAGTGAATGCAATGATGGAACATGATCACACTGCTGATATCGACATTACCCATGGCCTTTCCTTGCATGAATACACGATTAATCATGCTTGAATTTGACATTTTCTGTCAAATTCACCTCCAATGTTTGAGTAACAACACCTTCGAAACTGATACATGCCTTGACTTGTATTGTGAAACTACCCTAGTTACTTACTGGCTAACTTTGCTGAAGATAGGGAGACTGTTTTTGGCAGTAAACAGGGTAAATGAAACTACCATAGAAACATAGAAGATAGGAGCAGGAGGAGGCCATTTAGCCCTTCGAGCCTGCTCCATCATTCATCACAACCATAATGATCATCCAAATCAACAGCCTAATCCTGCTGTCTCCCCATAACCTTTGATCCCATTCACCCCAAGTGCTATATCCAGCTGCCTCTTGAATACATTCAAAGTTTTGGCATCAACTACTTCCTGTGGTAGTGAATTCCACAGGCTCACCGCTCTTTGGGTGAAGAAACATCTCCTCACCTCTGTCCTAAATAGTCTACCCCGAATCCCTCAGACTGTGACCGCTGGTTTTGGACCTCCCCCACCATCGGGAACATCCTCCCTGCATCTACCCTGTCTAGTCCTGTTAGAATTTTATAAGTCTCTATGAGATTCCCTCCTCATTCATCTGAGCAAAAACAATCCTAACCTAGTCAATCTCTCCTCAGACATCAATCCTGATATCCCTGGAATCAGCCTGGTAAACCCTCGCCACACTCCCCCCCACGAGCAAGAGTATCCTACCTCAGAAAAGGAGACCATAATTGCACACAATATTCTAGGTGTGGCCTTATCAAGGCCCTGTACAATTGCAACAACAGTAAGAAGTCTCACCACACCAGGTTAAAGTCCAACAGGTTTATTTGGTAGTAAATGTCACTACCTTTTGGAGCTCTGCTCCTTCGTCAGGTAAGTGGGAGTTCTGTTCACAAACAGGGCATATAAAGTCCCTTTATAAGTCCCTTGTCAGGCCCCACTTGGAGTACTGTGCGCAGTTCTGGTCGCCTCACTATAGGAAGGACGTGGAAGCTATTGAAAGGGTACAGAGGAGATTTACAAGGATGTTGCCTGGATTGGGAGGCATGCCTTATGAAGATAGGTTGAGGGAGCTGGGACTCTTCTCCCTGGAGAGGCGTAGGTTGAGAGGCGACCTGATAGAGGTTTATAAAATGTTGAGAGGAATAGATAGGGTGGATTCTCAGAGGCTATTTCCCCGGGTTGAAATGGTCGCTACGAGAGGACACAGATTTAAGGTGCAGGGAAGCAAGTACAGAGGTGATGTTAGGGGTAAGTTTTTCACTGAGAGGGTGGTGAGTGAGTGGAATCGGCTGCCGTCAGTGGTGGTGGAGGCGAACTCGCTGGGGTCTTTTAAAAGACTTCTGGATGAGTATATGGGATTTAATGGGATTGGGGGTTATAGATAGGTCTATGGATTGGTAGGTATTGATGTGATTGGCGCAACTTGTGGGCCGAAGGGCCTGTTTGTGCTGTAGTGTTCGATGTTCTATGTTCTATAAAGACACAAACTCAATTTACAGCATAATGGTTGGAATGCGAGTCTTTACAGGTAATCAAGTCTTAAAGCACAGGTTAAAGAGATGTGTATTGTCTCCAGACAGGACAGTTAGTGAGATTTTGCAAGCCCAGACAAGTCGTGGGGGTTACAGATAGTGTGACATGAACCCAAGATCTCAGTTGAGGCATGTGTCCAAAGCAACATGTGCAACGTGAGGCATATGGTAAAATAGAAAGATCCTAATTTGCCTACAGAGCAACAATCCAATTTTCAAGGGCAGCCTTCTTGATATGGCTGTTAGTTGGGAGAGGGAAGAATGCAGTGGGACCTGGGTGTCCTTGTGCACCAGTCGCTGAAGGTAAGCATGCAGGTGCAGCAGGTGGTAAAGAAGGCAAATGGTACGTTGGCCTTCATTGCGAGAGGTTTTGCGTACAGGAGCAGGGATGTGTTGTTGCAATTATACAGGGCTATGGTGAGGCCAAACCTAGAACAGTTCTGGTCTCCTTTCCTGAGGAAGGATGTTCTTGCTTTTGAGGGGGTGTGAAGGGTATCAGGCTGATTCCAGGGATGGCAGGACAGACATATGAGGAGAGATTGACTAGGTTAGGATTGAGTTCAGATGAATAATGGGGGATATCATAGAGACTTATAGAATTCCAAATAGCACTAGACAGGGTAGATGCAGGGAGAATGTGGAATTAATGAACCCTAGAGTCAATGGGAATCAAGAAGAAAGCTCTCCACAGGGTGGCACGGTGGTACAATGGTTACTACTGCTGCCTCAAGTGCCAGGGACCCGTGTTCGATTCAGGCTTCGGGTCACTGTCTGTGCAGAGTTTGCACATTCTCCTTGTGTCTGCATGGGTGTACTCTGGGTGCTCCAATTTCCTTCCACATGCCAAAGATGTTAGATTAGATGGATTGGCCATGATAAATTGCGCCTTAGTGTCAGGGGGACTAGTGGGTTAAATACAAGGAGATGGATTGTTGTCTGTGTTGGCTCAATGGGCCAAATGGTCTCCTACACGATAGATTCTATGACTGCTGAATAACCTGAACCTTACTGTTGAATCTTACCCTCATGTCAAGATTCACTACATCTGGCCAGTGTTGTTTCCAGTGGATCTAACATTATCTCACATAATGATCAATAAATGTGTTTAGATATAGCCAAACTCACTTTGAAGTCCTTCCAAATCGCATTACATTAGAATACAGTGATGAACCCTACACTGGTTGCAGTCATACCCAGCAGAACAGAAGATAGTTGAGGTTGTCAATCATCTCAGTCCCAAGACATCCTTAGGGTAGTGTCTTAGACCTAGTCAGCTGCTTCATTGATAACCTTCCCTTAGAAGGTCAGAGGTGGGATGTTCACACGCAATGTTCAAAGCCATTTACATTTCCTCAGATACTAAATAAGTCCATGTTCATATGGAGTAATCTGGACAATATTCAGGCTTGGGCTGATAAGTGTTAAGAACATTCATGCTAGGGGAGGACCATCTCCAACAAGGGAGAATCTTATCATCACCCTATGACATTCAATGGCATAATCTTCACTGGATCACCAGTATCAACATCTTGGAGGTTGCCCTTGTCCACAAACCAAACCGGACCAACTATTCAATACTGTAGTTAAAAGAACAGGTCTGAGGCTAGGAATATTGCAGCAAATAACTCATCTCCTGCCTCCCCAAAGCTTGTCCACCATTTACAGAGTGTGATGGAATATTCTCCACTTGCCTGGAGATGTGTGAGCTAGGTGGATTGGTCATGGTAAGTTGTCCATTAGTGTTAGGGGGATTAGCAGGGGAAATTTATGAGGTTACAGGGATAGGGCCTGGGCAGGATCGTTGTTGGTGCAGGCTCGATGGGCTGAATGGCCGCGATTCTAGGATTCTAGGATTCTATGACTGCTGCTCCAACAACATTCAAGAAGCTCGACACCATCCAGGACAAAACAGCCTATTTGATTGACAGCCCTTCCAGCACCTTAAGCATCCATTCCTTTCATGACTGATGCATAGTGGCAGCTGTGTGTACCATCTACAAGATACACTGTAGCAAATCACCAAGGTTCCTTTGACAGCACCTTCCAATCCCATGACCTCTACCACCTCAAAGGACAAGGGCAACAGATACATGGGAACACTGCCAACACTTGGAAGTTGCTTTTCAAGCCACTCACCATCCTGCTGTGAAAATATATCACAATTCCTTCACTGTCGCTGGGTCAAAAATCTGGGAACTCCATTCCTAATTGTGGAATATGAGTTCCTGTGATAATTGCCTATCTAGGTGACACTCATATCCCAAGTCCTTGATAAAGCAGACCCATGAGCGGGTCCTGTGCTCTATCCCAGGCAGGATTCGTGTACATGTACCACAGGCTTGTGGTTTAACTTTTGCTTTGATGAATAAATGCTGTTCCTTTCCAGTGGGCTTCCTGAGTTATTACAGAGCACGTGACATGATTTGAATGGCCAGCTGTCTCTGTAGATTGGTAACTGTGAATCTTGGCCCAAATCCAGTCCTACCCTCGCTAAAAATGGTAAGTGTTGTGTTTGGAAGCAGGATGTTGGATTTCCAGCTTTACCTGTATTTTCAACATGACAGAGAAGGCGGAATTTTATTGGCACGTCTGCCTGAGGTTCATACGATCCCACCTGAGGCCAACGGAGAATTTCATTCTCCGAGACTCGTAAAATTCCGGCAAGAGCCTCTCCGTCATGGTGAAAATTTGGGCCTCAATATCAATAAATCAAATTATCTCAAACTGGCATTTCTTTCGCTGCTGTCGTTGAAATGGAACAGGATTTCTGATTGACTGCTCCTTTATGGGTGGCCCGGTGGCACAGTGGTTAGCACTGCTTCTTTGCAGTGCCAGGGACCCGGGTTCAATTCCCAGCTTGGGCCAATGTCTGTGTGGAGTTTGCACATTCTCCCTGTGTCTGCGTGGGTTTCTGCCAGGTGCTCCGGTTTCCTCCCACAGCCCAAAGATGTGTGGGTTAGGTGGATTGGCCTTGTTAAATTTCCCTTTAGTGTCGGGGGGGGTGGTGGTCAGCCAGGGTAAATGCATGGGGATAGGACATGGGTGGAATTGTGCTCGGTGCAGGCTCGATGGGCTAAATGGCCTCCTTGTGCACTGTAAAATTCTATCATTCCATGATTCTTCAATTATTGGGATTTGTTAGTCCACACTATTCACTCCAGTGTGGTAATGTACTGTTCAGGAAAACCAGCTGGGTGCAGAAATTATTTAAACCACGGTCTACCCAGTTCCCCTTCCCGACTTAATTCTGGTGGACATGAAGCTTTTCTCTCTATCTTCAGATAGCAGCCCCTCCCATTCATTGAAAAAACACCTTCAACTTAAAGCGAAGACTCACTGTATATCATTTATACATTTCTTATCAGTGATTCCCTTGTTTTGTCTCACGCTTATGCTAAAGATGGAGTTAAGTTCTGCTGGACATTCTCTATCCTTTCAAACTGTTCATTGAATGATTCCAGTGTCAAAGAATGTTAAAACAACTATTGGAATTCTACCTACCAGTATTCACAGCTGGATCCCAGGAATCCTTTGTGACCCCAATATATTCGAAGTGGACAAGTGATGGAACAATTCTTTTCATGGTCAGATGTACCTATTGGGATAAAGTGGGATCATTGAGAATTCAGGGCCTATTTAAAATGTCAGAGTTGTCAAGAGGAAATAATCTTCATTATTGTTGGAAGTTCAACACAGCCAGCTCTTTGAACATTTATGGACGGAATTACGTGACACGTGTCAAAACAGGCCAGATAATCTTGGTCTATGTCCTTCACGCATCCTCAGTCCTTCTGGATTAGTACAGGGTGACTTGTATAGATAGTTATATAGATGTACAGACACAATGAAAACTTGAGTTTATCTAGCACTTTTAATAGAGTAAAATGTCTCAAGGTGTGTCACAGTAGCATTACCGAAACAGATTTGGTACCCAGCCTCATAAGGAGGCGGTCGGGCAGATGTCCAAAAACCTTGGTCAAAAGGATAGGTTTTAAGGAGAATCTTAGAGACAGTATGAGAGGTGGAAGGTTTAGGGAGGACATTCTGATGTCTTGGGGCCTTGGTTGTTGAAGGCAAGATCTCTAATCATTGAATCCCTACAGTGCAGATGGAGCCCATCAAGTCTGCACCAACCCTCTGACAGAGAATCCCACCCAGGCCACATCCTTGTAACCCCATGTATTTACTCCACTAATCCCCCTAACCCATACTAAGGGACAATTTAGCGTTGCCAAGCAACCTAGCCTGCGCATCTTTGGGAAGAAACTGTAGCACCTGAAGGAAACCCACACAAACACAGGGAGAAACTCCGCAGAGACCGTCACCGCAGGTTGGAATTGAACCCGGGACCCTGGCACTGTGAGGCAGCAGCGCTAACCACTGTGCCACTGTGACTAAACTCTGGAATGTTCAAGAAGGCAAAGTGAAGGAACACAAAAGTTCCTGAGCATCGTATGTGGGGGCGGGGGTCACAAAAATAGGAAGGGGGAGGCAATGGAGGAATTTAAAAACAAGGATAAGAATTTTTAGATGGAGGCATTGCCAGACTAGAAGCCAATGTAGGTCAGTAAACACAGGGACATTAGAGGACATTAGCGGGACATTTTCATTAGGCCACAGGACCTTAGGCTTTAATGAAAAATTGTCCAACATAATCATTAGACCCTTGTAAAGAAAACACATTAACATAGATAATAAAAGGAAAGGGGACAGGCCAAGTAACTAAAGCTATTAAAAATGTATATAAATAGAATCATAGAATGCAAAAGCAAAAAAGTTATTAGCATCATCTCTGACACTTCCCTTCCCTTCTTTGACCTCTCTGTCTGCATTTCTGGTAATAGACTACCTGCCAATGTTCCTTACAGGCCACCAACCCCCACAAATTCCTCAAATATTGCTCCTCAAACCCCACTTCCTGTAAGGACTCCATTCTCCCAGTCTCTCTGCTTCCATTGTTCCAGTAAAAAGTCTGACAACACCAGGTTTTAGTCCAACCTATTTATTTGATAATATACTCGCAAGCTTTCGAGGGGTTACCCTCTTCGTCAGGTGAATGGAGAGTCCATTCACCTGACGAAGAGGGTAACCCCTCGAAAGCTTGCGAGTATATTATCAAATAAATAGGTTGGACTAAAACCTGGTGTTGTCAGACTTTTTACTGTGTTTACGCCAGTCCAACGCCGGCATACCCACATCATGTCCATTGTTCCAAACATGTTCCCTTCCAAACAAAACTGACATGTCTTCCCTTTGTGCTGTGTTGAGGGTTCCCCTGCAATGTGGTTGGCAAGGCTCTCAGCTGTGCCTGACATACCTCCTGCATTGCTAACCTCAACCCTCCCCTTCGCTGCCACTACTATGATAGGGTCCCCCTTGTTCTCACTTTCCACCCCACCAATCTCTGTATTGAAAAGATCATCCTCTGCCATTTTTGCCAGCTCCAACATGATGCTACCACTAGACACATCTTCCCCTCAGCCGCCTGTCAGCATTCCACAGGACCACTCCCTCGATGACACCCTGGTCCACTCCTCCAACACCCCTAACTTCTCATCACCTAGTCACCATTCTTCCCTTGCAGTTGCAGAAGATACAACACCTGCCCCTTTACCTCCTCCCGCTTTACCATCAAAAGCTCTAAGCACACATTCTAGGTGAATCACTGTTTCACTTGCTCCTCCATCAATTGGATCCATTGTATTCACTGCTCCCAATGCTGTCTCTTCCATATTGGAGAGACTAAACCAAAACTGAGTAATCACTTTCCTGGAATACCTTCATTATGACCACAAACATGATCTTGACCTGCCTGACCCTTGCCATTTCAACTCACCCCATCTTGCACTCATGCCCACATATCCATCCTTTGCTTACAGCAAGGTTCCAACAAAGCCCAGCCCAAACTGGGGGAACAGTATCTCATCTGAGAATCATGGAATCACCAGATCCCTGCAGTACAGAAGGAGGCAATTCAGCCCATCAAGTCCGTACTGGCCACAATTCTACCCAGACCCCATTCCCGTAACCCCACACATTTACCCTGCTAATCCTCCTGACTATAGGGTCAATTTAGCATGGCCAATAAACCTAACCCACACATCTTCTGATTAGACATTTTACAACTTTCTGGTCCAACTTTGAGCTCAACCTCAGACTGCGAAATCTCTCCTCCATGTTGACCCATTTTTAAAAATCCAGCTCCCCCACCATCCCCCTCCCCGACCCCAGAAAGCCATCTGCCACTTGTTCTTAAGTGATTGCTTTCACAGAGCTCTGATCCTTTGTCTGCTATTAACACATTTTGCTATCTTGTCTTTATGCCACTATCAGCACCTTGATTTGATTTGAATTAATTTATTATTGTCACATAGATTAGAATTAGACAAACCAGCAGCTGCTGTGTTTATAGTGGTTAGATTTTTTAGCCTCCAAACTATCAGGAAGGTGTTCAGGATGTTGGAAACCTGACTATTTACTTCCAAGATAGAATAGATCGGGTCCAAAGTTGACATCCAAAGAAAGCTTATCAGCATTTCTACCTGGATACAAGGCCTACATGATTCACATTTCCATGGAGATGGGCTTTGAGACAGGAAAGTTTTCTAAGACATCCCTGAAAACTCACAGACATGGGCAGTCTTCCAGAATCCAGAGAGGGAGGACAGCTAAGAGGCCAAAATTCTGCATGGTTCATTGGTCAGAAATGAAAGTGGGAGCTTACACTTGGGCTGAATTGTGAGGATTTGAAATTCAGCTGGAAGATTCACTTAGCTTGTGCTAGAGGGAGAATCTCGAAGAAAACCTTCACCATAAAAGGTAGCTCTGCGTGGAAAGTTACCAAGTGAAAAAACAGAACTAAACCCTTAGGAGCTTGTTCTGGGAGAATTCAATATTGACTTAAGGGACAACGTAAAGTAAAAGTAAAGTAAAGTTTATTTATTAGTCACAAGTAGGTTTACATTGACACTGCAATGAATGACTATGGAGTAGAATTTTTGATTGTGTTAAAAGTCAAATGGGAAAATTTTGTTCTGTTGCTTAAAGTATAAATCCCCTGCAAAAGTAATGTTTAAGCATAGTGTTTTAGTTTGTTTGTTATGTTACAATTCAGGTCAGAAATTCCAAAATGTTTTATGAAGCCTGACTGGATCATAACCTTTGCTATTTGAATGTGACTAGGGTGAGCATGAGAGTTTTTACTTCAGGACTGATTCAGGGAATTTTTATCAAAGAAAATGTATTTAAGAATACATGTATAGAAAAAAAATAGAAATAACTTTTACCAATTACAAACAAGAAAGGAAAACAACCTTGGTATTGCATAATCCCTACAAATACATAAAAGGTTTTAAACAAACTTCCCTATACAAGGCACTTGCCACAGGTTTAGCACATAAAATACAAATCCTCATGTGATGGTGGAAATTAGTCCTTTAGTTGGATGCTGCAGTTTCTTGATATACACACAAGCTTGGAGTCAGCACCAGGAAGAGAGAAGGAGACCCAAGATATTGGGCAGCAAAAACACCAACAGCAGAATTCTCACTCCAGGAAGTCAAAAAGCCTTGGGTGCAGCTAACAGCAGAATTTCCAAAACCAAGGAGAAAGAGAAACACTGTTTTCTGTCTGATGTCCATACCCTCCTTCTAAACTAAAACTGCAGCCAGCCGCCGAACCAAAAATGAAACTTTGAATTCACTATGAAGAAGAAAAAAACTGTCCAAAGCACATGACCTGCCAACCAGTCTCCCTCCTAACAATGCAGGGCCATAGAACAATCTGGAAAGTTCCTGAGGCCCAGAGTAAAAAAAAACCATTTAAGCCACTGAAGCAGCAATAAAACCTCTTCCAGCAGCCAGCCCAGCAACAAGGCAACCAATAGTCCTGTTTATAACTGCAGAGAACATGATTTAAAAAAAAAAATTCTTAAAGGTGTACTCACGTTAGAGTTACAGTAAAAGTCTGAATACATAATATCCTGCAATGTCATCCATTCAGTTATTTCACAGAAGCTTGAATTTGTTTTGAAAGTTATCAGTCTCTTTGGATCCTTCCATTTTCATGATCTCCAGGTTTAAGGTTGCCAGAATTTAAAGAGGTTGATTAAACGTGAATTTTCTATCACATACACAAAGCCAATTGCTAGATTAATTAACTTTCATTTGTATTAATTCAGAACATGCTTACCTAATTATGCATTATGTGATCATTATAGGTGTGTGACAATTGGCTGCCTTTGTTTTAAGTATTTATTAGTGTCACAAGTAGGCTTACATTAACAATGCAATGAAGTGACTGTGAAAATCGCCTAGTCGCCACACCCTGGCACCTGTCCAGATACGCTGAGGGAGAATTTAGCACCTAACCAGCACGTCTTCCAGACTGTGGGTGGGAACTGTAGCACCTGGAGGAAACCCACGCAGACATGGGAAGAATGTGCAGACTCCACACAGACAGTGACCAAGACGGGAATTGAACCAATTTCCTGGCACTGTGAGGCAGCAATGCTAACCACTGCACCCCTGTGCAGCCCTTAGACCAGCACGTGCTCCTTCAGTGCTGCTAACTAACTCAACAACCTCTGTTCAGGACTGAATCATAGAATGCCCACAGCACAGAGGGATGCCATTTGGCCACGCTGACTCTCTGTGAGACCAATTCACCTAGTCCTTCTCCCCTGCCTTTTCCCTGTAGACCTGCAATGTTTTTCTCTCTGAAAGTATCATACATCCAATAAGAAAATCATGTTTGTTAAGAATGTTCATGGACTGAGAACCTCAACACCAAGTCATCCTGAAACCATCTACTGTCAAATATTGTCCCATTTTTGTGTGGTCAGTTTTTGTTTGATGGGTAAAAGTTACTCAAAGATTACTGAGGCAGCCACAGAGCTAAACGGAAAGAAGGAAGGAGTTGCATTTGTATAGGGCCTGTCACAACCTCGGGGCACACCAGCGTGTTTTGGAAACATACATGCCAAAATTCTACCACCTCGTCCGCCAGGGAATCAGAGCAGGTGACGGACGGACAACAGAAATGTCCATTGACTGTGAATGCTTATCTCTCTCAAGTGAGGTCGGAAAATCCTGCCCAGAAACTAGAAGCAGAAGTAGGCCATTCGGCCCTTTGAGCCTGTTCTGCCATTCATTATAATTATGGCTGATCATCAAGTTCAATATCCCGATCCCCCTTTCCATGTAGACCTACCTCGTTGCAAAGGAATTTCATTACAATGTCGGAAATTTGACTTTCAACAATTAATTAAAGATCAGCCCTGATTGGAACTAGTGAATATTAACAGTCAGCATAATTACAATGTCAGTCTTTTTAAAACATATATTGTACCTAAATAGTAATTAGTTTTGGAAAAAATTGCCCTGTACCTCGTGAGTTGTCGAACAATAAGCAATGAAATAGGAGCAGCATCGTGCCAGTGTTGTTTCTCTTCCAGTTCATGCCGTTTTGTTCCTGATATCTTCTCTGCTCCTCCTCAAAGCGACTGCCATTAAATTTAAAAAAGCCAAGTGACGCACAGTTAGAGCTTAGCCGAGTTCCTGCTTATTCTGAGTCAAATCTTTATTTCTTGGAAGTGAGGAACAGGGTTGCAATCTACTTCATGGAACTTAATCTGCGTTATTACCTATTCATTTCAGCTGGGTGTCAAATAACAAACTGGTCACAATCAGGTATCGTTTCCATTAGGAATACCAGACTACCAGCTGCTGGGCTCTTTGATACTGAATTGTACTAAGTGCAAAAGTATCATTGGTGTCTATATTGTGTGGACTTCTGAGCGATCCTAATATGAAATGATAACCAAAATATTTGATATTATTACAGTATTGCTGTTGGTTACAGAATGTGTCTCTCAAGGGAGTCTTTGCCATTTTTTGTATGCTAATAGCAAGTCTTAACTACTTATAACTTTATACATATAGTGAAAAGAATGGAGTGAAAATTCCCAATATTCAGCAATTCTAGAGAGATTGCGTGCATTCCTTTAGGAAGTCCACAGATCCTTAAAAGCGGCAGTACAGGTGGAAAAGGTGGTGAAGAAAGGATATTGCATGCTTGCCTTCATCAGATGGGGCATCGAGTACAAAAGTAGGCAAAATTATGTCACAGTTCTATAAAACGTTGGTTAGGCCACATTTGGGATCCTGTGTCCAATTCTGGTCACCACACCAGCAGAAGGATATGGAAACTTGCTTGGAAAAAGTACAGAAAAGATTTACCAGGATATCGCCTGGTATGGAGAGTTTTAATTATGAGGGGAGATTGAATAAACTGGGATTGTTCTCCCTGGAAAGATGGAGGCTGAGGGGCGACCTGAAAGAAGTTTATAAAATTATGAGGGATATAGATAGGGTGAACAGCTGGAAGATTTTCCCCAGGGCAGAAATGACAATTTCAATGGGGCACAAGTTCCAGGGAAGGGCGGGAGGGTTCAGTGGAGATGCGTGGGGCAAGTTTTTTACACAGAGGGTGGTGGGGGCCTGGAATGCATTGCCAGGTGAGATGGTTGAGGCAGATATGTTAGCGACACTTAAGACTTATTTAGATAGACACACGAACAGGTGGGGAATAGAGGGATATACAGGCGGTTGGTCTAGATAGGACAATGTGATTGGCACAGGCTCGGAGGGCTGAAGGGCCTGTTCCTGTGCTGTACTGTTCTTTGTTTTTTGTTCTTTGCTTACAGTGTAACAACATCAACTCATATTTATGAAACACCTTTAACATAGTAAAATTTGCCAAGGCTTTTTGGCAGCATTGCCAAAGTGTCGCACTAAGATGATGCATATGGTGATATTAATACAGATGACCAACATTTGGCCAAAGAGGTATATTTTATGGAATGTCTTAAAGAAAAAAAGAGAGGTGGAGGGGGGGTTCGGAAAGGGAATTCCATTATTTACAGCTCTGGCAGCGGAAGGCATATTTGTTGATGGTGGAGCAATTAGAATGGGGCATGTGAGGGTTGAAGGACCACTGATATCACAAGGGGCCAGATGAGCTTCCAATGATAGGGAGAGAAAAGGGCATGGAGGGGTCGGAAAACTGGGATGAGAACTGCAAAATCGAGTCGTTCCTTAACCACATTGAACACCTACAAACATTCAACCCCTCCATCACCAGCGCTCAGTGGCAGCAGTGTGTACTTTCTACAAGATGCACTGCAGCAATTCACCAAACCAAGACAGCATCTTCCAAACCCATGACCACTTCTATCTAGAAGAACAAGGGCAGCAGGTACATGGGAACGCCACCATCTACAAGTACCCCCCCCCCCCCCCCCCTCATCCCCCACAACCCCCCCAAAGCCACTCACCATCCTGACTTGGAAATATATCGCTGTTCCTTCACAGTCACTGAGTCAAAATCCTGGAATTCCCTCCCTAATGGCATTGTGGAGCAACCCACAGAACATGGATGGCAGCGATTCAAGGAGGCAGCTCACCAGCACCGTCTCAAGGGCAACTAGGGATGGGCAATAAATGCTGGCCAGCCAGCGATGCCCATGTCCCACAAATGAATAAAAAAAAATGCCAACATCAGTCAGTGAACACTGAGGATGAGCTACACTTGGCGCCAGTTGGGATAAGGGCAGCGGAATTTTGGGTGGCCTCACGCTTATGAAGATGAGAAGTTAGCTATGAATGTGTTACAATAGTCAAGAAAGGAATTGGTGAGAGTTTCAACAGCAGGGCATCAGAGGCAGGGGTAAAATAAAATGATGTAACTGGAAGTACTCTAACAAATGCATGTACTTCACAGTAACCAGAGGAATATAATAATTAAAACAAGAGAGCGAAAGAAACACAATGGGATATTTTTAGCAAAAGTTTTTATTCTTGCTGATTAAGGTAAGACAGCAAATATAAAAATTACATGCAAATGTCCATCACATTTACACCAAGTTTACCCATAACACAGGAAATGCTTTATATATGTCATTTTCTTATTAGTCAGGATGGAAAAACCCACTTTATATTTAAAAATGTTGTCCAATACCAAACCACCTATCAAGTCAGTCCTTTCTTGTATAAGCAATTTTCTATAATTCTGATTCTATAAAAATCAGAATTCCATATTATAATAAACCACCATGTGTTATATAGTCATTTATATAAAATATGTTCATTCATGTAATCCATATGCTCAAAAAGGTAAGGCAAAATAAGATATGGCCCGCGAAAATGACTTCCTACCAGCCATGATCACCCTCCATTTTAGTCTCTGGAGACTCCCTGTTATTTGTACCTTGTTGGTAGTAGCTAGATAAAGGCGTCAACTTTTCACCAACTCTTGGTCCCTTTTCTAGCAAAACTCTCTGACGTGTTGACCCAGCTAGCGAAAGATTTGGCCTGCTTTGTCCAAATATCTTTATTGCTGTTGGGCCAAGTTTAATAAGAATAATGCTTCCGCCGTGATAGGAATGAGCCCATTCAATCCATAGTGAAGTTTTTTTTGGTCATTTAGGAAAAAGGAAAAAAGTCCCACCCCTCCTGTTGAACTTGGGCTGACTGGCGCATTCCATTCCATCACAGGATGCACGCTGGCGACAATGACTGGTTTCTAACCAAGGAAGGGTTACAAATTCCAGCGCTCCTTTTGTTAGGATAAAAGATGGGAAACATCGCTGACTAATTCAATTTGGACAGTATTCTTGATTTCCAAACAGAGTGGAGTGAACTTTCCCATCCTGTCTACCATGTAGGGAATTGTAGCAGGTGAGGGGTGGACCACGGAAAGGTCTGTTGACCTCGGACGGGATGATCAGGTTTCGGGGCGAGTGTGGTCAGAAAATCCCACCCAATAAAATGTAATTTCAATAAATTATCAGTTTGCTTCCTTTCTTGTGAGGGGACAGACCTGCTCAAGGCTGACTTACTCAATGATGTTGTGACTGGAGAATCAAACTCTTTTCTAACTCTAGCTTCAGCTTTACGCATATGATACGCCAGATATAGAGAAACCCTCCACTTTTAACTATCTCAATGAGATCTGTTTAATCCCATGCTCAGAAAAGTGGTCCTTCCTGCACCAGTAACACCTTGTCCATTTGTCACATTGCAATGATCACATAGTGGCCATTTATACAGAATTAGTTATGCCTTTTGGACTCATGCTAATGGGCAACAGATTAAGGTTGTGTTTTTAAATTATTTCTCGGGATATGGGTTGTCACTGACAACTCTGAGATTTGTTGCCTATCCCTAATTGCCCTCTGAGGAGATGGTGGCGAGTCTTTACCCTGAACTGCAGGAGTGTGTATGGTCCAGGTAATTCCACACTGCTGTTAGAGACTTTGACGCAGCGACAACGAGGATCGCACATTCCCTTGGAATCCTCAAAGCCAGCAGCGATTGTATACCTCCATACTCTAGACTAGCTTTGAACCCTGGATGCCAAAAGTTAAAAAGACAGTGAGGTGACATACTACAGCCCTCAATTTCTTCCCACAGTACTTTTGAAAATGTTACAACTTGAGGCTAATGATCACTGTGGGAATGATATTGGCTGGTGGTATGGAGGTTGATTAATTACACCACTTTCAATACTCAATTGCAATTGCCAACAGATTAACTTGCAGGCCCTAAGTTGAAATTGAAATTTCATCCAATAAGGTTTACTCGCTGGCTGGAATTTCCTATTCCACCCACCATGGGAGTCATAGTGGGAAACATGTAAAAATCTGTTGACCTCGGGCAGGATTTTCTGGTTTTAGAATCATAGAATCCCTACGTTGCAGAAGGAGGCCAACAGCCCATTGCGTCTGCACCGACAACAGTGCCACCTAGGCCCTATCCCCGTAACCCCACAAATTTACCCTCTAACCTACGTATCCCAGGACACTAAGGGGCAATTTAGCATAGCCAATGCACCTAACCTGCACACCTTTGGAGGAAACCGGAGCACGCAGAGGAAACCCATGAAGATACGGGGAGAACATGCAAACTCCACCCAGACAGTGACCCGAGCCAGGAATCGAACCTGGGTCCCTGGAGCTATGAGGCAGCAGTGCTAACCACCGTGCCTTCCCTGTTCTTTGGGTTTTGGGGTGAGCATAGATGGAAAATCCTGCCAACTGGTTTAAAACACACCAGGGAAATACAGGATAAAGAGCACTGAAATTTGCAAGTGAATGAAGTTCACCAAGTGAATGAAGTTCATCAAATGAAGGGACCAAGATAACTCAATGTATGCAGGGAGGAAACTGGCACGAGGACACATTGTCTAACTGTTTCGAAATAGACATTAATAAAAGATTAATGCTGGTGGCCAATTATCAAGCCATCCCTTAATTGGATATTTTACCTGTTCAGAATGGTCAAACATTTCTTTGCCACTTTCTCAGCACATCAATAAGCAACCAATCATTTCCCTCAAAATTCACAGGGCAGGATTTTCCAGCCTCGCTTGCCCTGAAACCGGAAAATCCCTCCTGAGGTCAATGGACCTTTCCATGGTCCACCCCCTTGCCCCTTCTGATTCCTGTGGTGGGCGGGATGGTAAAATTCCGGCCACAGTGTTATATGGGCATCATTATGGGATGAATGAACAAGAGGAAGCTTAACTTTTAGTCCAAAAGTAGGACACACTACTGAAGAAACAACTAGCAGCGTACATGTAGGCAGGTTTATTTTAGATATACAGGGAACAAAAGGAATGCTCTTTTACTGAAACAATATATACAATACAGATTGCCAAACAATGTAGCCAACAATGGAAGTTTCACAGAAACCAGCTAATTGCAACAATGTGTTACCATATTCATAACAGTGATAGACAGGAAACTAAAGTTGAAATTGTCTCGTTTGGTGGTTAACATTGGCGGGGAGCTTCCTGGGAAAGTATTTTTAGAAGCGGCTCCCAGTTTCTTTCGTCTTATTTCAATTTGGTGCTGATTTGAAGCAATTGATTAATCCAATGCATTAGCAACAAGTCAAATTCTGATTAGTGTTAAATTCAACATTACCTCATAACTTAATGCAGACAGGCTATGTGCAATAGCATGCACATTCTCAGGAAGTCAAAATACCTGGAATTGTCTGCCGTAGGCAGCTACTGTGTGGTAACACATTGAATCCAAATCCTTATGCTCTGTTTTGTTCAAGTAATCTTGAAAATAACAAGCCAATTTCAACTTATAGTTTGCTCCAGGACTCTTCACGAGATGTCACATTTCTCTGTTGTAATGTCTGTAACATTTTTAACCCTTGTTGCATTTTTTAAGAGCCTGAGCTGGGCTGGAGCAAAGAACGTCCTTGCAGTTAAAAAGTGAAAGGCATTCGGTTTACAATCGCTCCAAATTTGTTATGTGTTTCTCAAGCACTGGGAAGACAAAATGTCCAGAATCTGGATTTGTATTTATGTATCATTTTATTAAATGTCATTCATCATTGCAAATTGGTGTTGCCGAAATTGTTCTCAACACCAACAGTTCGCAATAATGAATGACATTATTGATTTCAGCAAATCCATGTCATTAAATGGGGTGTGTGTATATATTATGTATGTGGTATTAAAATGCAAACATACACACACAAATATATATATAAAAGTTCACAAGCTTTGCTTCCAACCTCGGCTCAGGCTTCACAATTTCTTGACTATTACTTGTCAATTTTTGGACTGTCTCACTGACAGTCGATGTTGAGTCTCTTGTTGAGCTCCTGCAAGAGAAGCAAAAACAGAGCATCTTTTAATATTTTGGAGTGCATAGGTGTGAACATTGTAGACCTTAAGAATGATTGACATAAGAACATAAAAGCTAGAAGCTGGAGTAGGCCATCTGGTCCCTTGAACCTGCTCCGCCATTCACTAAGTTCATGGCTGATCTTTTCGTGGACTCAGCTCCATTTACCCATCGCTCACCATAACCCTTAATTCCTTTACTGTTCAAAAAAATCTATCTATCTTATAGAGGTCTATAAAATGAGAGCATCACTCAACTAGATAGTCAATATCTCCTAAAGGTAGGGGACTCTAAAATTAGAGCGCATAGATTTAAGATGAGAGGGAAGAGATTAAAAAAGTGTCCAGAGGGGCAATTTTTTCACACAGAGGCTGGTGAATGCCTGGAACAAACTGCCAGAGGTAGTAGTTGAAGTGGGTACAATTTTGCCTTTAGACAGTTACGGGGTATAGAGTGATATGGGCCAAATGCAGGCAATTGGGACTAGCTTCAGGGTTTAAAAAAAAAGGCATCATGGACAAGTTGGGTCGAAGGGCCTGTTTCCATGCTGTAAACCTGTAAGACTCTATCCTTGACTTAAAAACATTCAACAAGATAGTCTCAATTGCTTCATTGGGCAGGGAATTCCACACATTCGCAACCCTTTGGGTGAAGAAGTTCCTCCTCAAGTCAGTCCTAAATCTGCTCCCCCTTATTTGGAGGCCATGGCCTCTAGTTCTAGTTTCATCCACCAGTAGAAACAACCTCCCTGCTTCTATCTTATCTATTCCCTTCATAATTTTATGTTTCTACATATGGTTACACTAACTTAAAACATGCTCTGATTTCTGTTGGCTTTTGCAGCCCAAGAAAATCATTTTTTTTGTATTTTAACCTACCTCACAATACATTCTGGGCTGCAGGAAAATGTTACAAGGATGCAGATCTGTTAACTCAGTATTTTGGCCCATCACATCGAATGCTCCGAAAGGGGAAAATTCCTTTTGGATTGTAAAAGAATATTGATAAATTCACTGATCTAAGTACATATATTTTAATTTTATATAGATTTAGAAACAAAGAAGCAGGAGGAGGCCATTTGGCCCTTCCAGCTTGCTCTGCCATTCATTACGATCATGGCTGATTGTCCAACTCAGTATCCCAATCCTGCTTTCTCCCCATAACCTTTGATCCCATTCTCCACAAGTGCTATAGAAACATAAATATATATAATATAGGTAGGCATGGTTTAAAAGATAGACCACTTTAATAAAAGTTTGGAACTTAAATAAGATTTAATATTTTAAATTTATTCACAGGACAATCCATCACTTTGGCTGGCCCAGTATTTATTACCTGTCCCTAAGAACTCTACATTTCAGAGTCAACTACTTTGCTCTGAATAGGGGATGATATGTAGGCCACAGAGTACTTAAAGACAGTGGGATAACCCCCATGACTTGCATGGGGAATCACTGATTGATCTCCCTATAAGACTCATAGAAAGTAAAGGTTCATCTAGACTCGAAACATCAGCTCTTTTCTCTCCTTACAGATGCTGCCAGATGTCTGAGATTATCCAGCATTTTCTCTTTTGGTCTCACAAGGTCGCTGGTGATTGGTAATTAGCTTACCAGGTGGAGCTTGTATTCTACAAGTCCTACAGGGACGTTAAATCAGTACTTCCCAATGCAAGTCCTGGGGGTTACCACAGATGGCCGAGATCTGGAGTCACATGTAGGCCAAACCAGTTAAGGATGGCAGATTTCCTTCCCTGAAGGACATTAGTCAACCAGATGGATTTTTGCGACAATCGACAGCAATTTCAGATTTTTATTAAATTCAAACTTCATCATCTGCTATGGTGGGATTCAAACCCCGTTCTCCAGATCTTGTCCTGGGTCTCTAGGTTACTAGTTCAGTGACAACACCACTATGCCCCTGTCTCCCCCAGTAATTTGTTAAAAGCTAAAAAATCAATCTTCCACAATAAAAAAAGTCTTCTTCTTAAAAATGAAGTTTTATTTTCTTTTGGGTGTAAAGTTAAATTTAAAAAATCAGACTTGAGAATACAACACATGGGTGTGAGTGTAATAGGCCAGCTCAAGGCATTGGTTCTCTCTCCCTCAAACACCCCAGTGCCTTTTCGGGTCAATGTGCCTAACCAGCACACCTTTCAGACTGTGGGAGGAAACCGGAGCTCCCAGAGGGAACCCACGCAGACATGGGGAGAATGTGCAGATTACACTCAGGTAGTGACCCAAGCCGGGAATTGAACCCGGGTCTGTGGCGCTGTGAGTCAGCAGTGCTAATAATTATGCCACCACGTGGTTGACTCTTAGCCGCCCTCTGACAACTAGGGATGGGCAATAAATGCTGGCCAGCCAGTGACAACAATGTCCCACAAAAGAATTTTAAAAATCTTCCATTTTCGTTTGGGGCTGGGATTTTCCGATGCTGCTAAAAGTGAATGAAATTTTGGCTGGAAGACCATATTTTCCATTCTCGCTCGGATGCCGCTGCTCGGAGAGCAGAGGATCGCAGTCAATGTAAATGATTGAAATTTTACCTTTTCTTACGTCAACAGAAATTCTCACTAAAATTTTAACATGCCAACAGCTGCTTGGTTGATTTTATTGAATAAAATGTACCTCGTGATTGGTGGTTTTCATTCGATCAATGTAGCCATAGAGGAAATTCAGAACCTCGCTGTCATTCACTTCCTCAGCCAAATCAATGGCGTTTCGTCCATTCAGATCCTTTAAGGAGGGAATAGAATGGGTTACACATCTGAGGAGATTCCTCAATCTTCTCCCGTTATCCCTCCCCTTCTCTGTCAAAACTGTTGACCCACATTCCATAGGTACCCTCAATTCTTCACTACCCATGGAACAACGCCCCCAGGCTGGAGAGGGTGTGGGCAAGCTTACGAGGTGTGTGCTAATGTCAAACCCCCATCCTTGCACAACCTGACAGGAGCCGAGTAAAGGTCTCTAGAAGACTGGTGCAAATCTGGTTTATTCACTATGGTTAGAAACTTTATTTTACACCAAATTTGACACATTGCTATGTCTGTTTGTGCGTTCCATAAATTTCTTCACTGTGAATTAATGAAGAACACAAGGTATGATACATTGTTGCTATCATAGAAGAATCGTAGAATCCCTACAGTGGAGAGACCATTTGGTCCATCGGACCTGCACCAACAACAATCCCACCCAGGCCCTATCCCTGCAACTCCTGTTTTTACCCTACTTGTCCCCTTGACACTAAGGGGCAATTTAGCATGGTCAATCCATCTAACCCACACACCTTTGGACTGTGGGAGGAAACTGGAGCACCCGAAGGAAACCCACACATGACATGGGGAAAATGTGAAAACTCCTCACAGACTGTGACCTGAGGCCAGGATTGAACCCAGGTCCTGGTGCTGTGAGGCAGCAGTGCTAACCACTGTGCCACTGTGCTGACCTATGCTTTAAAATCCAAGGGTAGCTTTTCCTCATTCCTCCAATTCTGGCCTCTTGCATATCTCCAATTTTCACTGCTCTATCAATGCCGACTGATATTGTCACTGGACTAGTAATCCAGAGACCCAAGTTAATGGTCTGGGGACCTGGGTTCAAATCCCACCACAGTGGATGGTTAAATGTGAATTCACTAAAAACCTGGAATTAAAAATCTAATAATGACCATTAAATGATTGTTGTAAAAACTCATCTGTTGTCCTTTAGGGAAGGACATCCTCACCTGGGCCTGGCCTACACATGACTCCAGATCCACAGGTTGATTCTTAACTGCCCCCTCAAGAGCAATTAGGGTAATAAATGCTGGCCCAGTTGACGATGCTCACCTCTGATAAAAGAATATAGAAAAATTCTGTTCCTAAACCTCTCAACTTCTCTCCCTCTTTCAATTTGTTTCTTAAAGTTGGCTTCTCTGATAAAGCTTCTGATCATTTCATTATGGCTGAGGGCCAGCTGTCTGTTATCACACCTCTAAAGCACCTCGAGGTGTTTCATGATGTTAAGACATGTTACATAAATACTTTATTGTTGTTACATAACTTGGTCACGGACAAGCAGAAATTGCAAAATCCCAGGCAAGGCACCATTGAAGTATTCCTGGTCGCAATCATAAGACAAGATTTCATCTTTAAAAAAAAATCCAATCAATATTGTATTATGATCCCAATGATTTTCAGTGACAAATTGCTCCCATGGAACCTGTAATCAACTCAATGAGGCCTTTCAGGTTGGCCTCTTGGAGTACGAGCTCCCTGATTGAAGGCATAAATGCCTGCCCAATCGTGGACCCTCACCTGTATCTGAATATGGGAGCGTCAGGTCCATTGGCACTCCTGATTCTGACTGTGTAACTGAAGCACTCTTAGGAGTGGAATAGAGTTTGCAAATAAAGGGAATCTGGTGAAGGGACACTGGCCTCTGAGTTCAGAACTCAATGAAATAAAACATGCTGGGTTGGAGAAAGAGGCAACCACCTTACCTGCACGAACAGCGAAGATCCCATCCTTAGCAAGCACCTCATCCCGTCCAGCAGCTGTTCCTTCCTCAATGTGAGGAACCTCCTGGTGTCAGAGTTCATGTCTGAGCTCTCAAATTCCTTCACTGTTGCAGCGTGAGCCAGCACCATGCAGTGTAATGGGGTCAGAACTTTACAACAAAATGTAGGCGATTATTATTCAAGTTTGCTGGAATCTCTGCACATCAAACGCGTGGGTTTCATCTGAATTTTCAAAAACGCATGCAGTGTGCGATCCATTCAGAGCTACAGAGTGAGATTTTACGGTCTCGCTCGAGCTAGACCAGAAATTCCCTCCTGAGGTCAATGGACATTCCCGTTGTTGGCCCCTCACCCGCTCCGATTCCGAGGCGGGCGAGGCAATAGGGTTCTGGCGACAGTCTCTGAGGTTGGAGCAACCCAATGGGGTGCTTCTGCAGTTCCTGTGCAAGTTATATTCGCTGGAGTTTAGAAAAATGAGAGGGGATCTTATCGAAACATATAAAATTCTAACAGGGTTAGACAGAAAGAATGTTCCCAATGGTGGGGGGAGCCCAGAACTAGGTGTCATAGTTTGAGGATAAGGGGTAAACCTTTTAGAACTGAGGTGAGGGGAAATTTCTGCACCCAGAGGGTGGTGAATGTGTGGAATTCACTCCCACAGAAAGTCTGATTTTTAGAAGAAATTAGATATAACTCTTGGGGCTAAAGGACTCAAGGGATATGGAGGGCAGAAAGGAGATCAGGATATTGAATTCAATGATCAGCCACGATCAAAATGAATAGTGGAGCAGGCTCGAAGGGCCAAATGGCCTACTCCTGCTTTTAGTTTCTATGTTTAGACTTGTTAATCATTTGTGATGTGCACACAATAAAACAGTAAGTAACAGATGAAAGTATAAATCATGAAGGTTTTAAGACAATTTGGTTCTAGTTTCTACATAAGCGCCATATTTTTTGAAATCTTGTTCAAATAGATTTTTCAGACCTCCCAGCATCCCTTCCCCTATGTACCTCTCCTAACCACTGCCACGGTGTGTTTTCTGGCGATGGACACAGCTCACCATTGGCTTTTGGTGGAATCTTCTGGTTCCGCCTATATCAACAATGTTCTATGCAGCTCCCCCACCCTGCTTCCCGGGAAAATAACAAAGGGGAACGCCATCGGCGGAACTGAAAGTTCCTGCTAGCGGATAAGACCGGAAAATCCCACCCAATTTTTGAAAAAGATTTTCCAGTCCCTGCCAAGCGTTTTCATAAAGCGCATATGTGACCTTGACCTAATAAGTATAAATTGTATTGTGTTAAAACATGCTGAACTGCACTTTTATATGCCAGCTAGCTTCTACCATTTGCACATCCGAAGCTAATGGCCAGGATTCTCTGACCTCACCGGCGGCTGGGATTTTCCAGTCCTGCCGCAGTGAATGAAGTTTTGGCTGAGCGCCAAGTTCTCGCCAGCAGCGGTGTCCGAGATTGGAGAATTCCAGCCTCTAAGTTTTAAAGTTGCACAAGGAATTTAAATGATTAACTTTACAATTAAATTTTGAGCCTAAGAAGGGGATACTTACAATTATTGTCGACAGCGTCGATGTCCACATCTGTCCCGTTCATCAAGGTTTTTTCTATGACCTGAAAATGATCAATAATGACATTATTGGTGGGAGGGTGAATGCGATTGTGATAATTACTCACAATCTGAGATATTCTGGACTGTCTGGAAGTGGCACGGAACTGTTTTACTTACGTGTAACACGCGGAGGAATCCGTTTTCTGCACACAAATGTATTGGTGTTTTCCCCAAATAGTCTTTCTCATTGATTTGGGCACCAAGTGAAATGAGGTCATTCACCATCAGGTGCTGATTTCGTTCTGCGGCTAAGTGTAACGCTGTCTGTGAAAAGCATAGACAGTAAAGTGTCGGGTTTTTGACAAGAGAGGGGATTAAGGGTTATGGGGAGAGGGCGGGAATGTGGAACTGAGCCACGACAGATCAGCCATGATCTTATTGAATGGCGGGGCAGGCTCGAAGGGCTAGATGGCCTACTCCTGCTCCTATTTCTTATGTTCTTAAATACTGCAATACATCACCTCAAAGCACCAGCTGAACCCTCCACAGAAAAATAAAGTGCTTTTTTATGATTCAGAACTGTTGCACTTTTACTTTAAAATTTACCATGAATGTATGTGGGTCGTAACTTCCTGGGAGTGCCAATCAGTGTCAGATTGCCACTCTGTACCCACTTCCCTGAGCTAAATTTCTTTTGTGTCTGTCTTGCCCGACCTTGTGGCAGTTGAGGTTCATGTTGCGCAGCTTTCACTGGGGCCCAGCATCACAGTCTAACAGAGTCAGAGTGAAGGAGGGTGCTGGCCACTTTTATTGCATTAGCTGCTGTGAAGCAAGGAAGTTTCAAGGTCCTATTCCAAGGATAGGCCAGGGAGAAGGCAAGGTAAGTGGATAGGATTTAATTGGGGGGTGGGGGGGGTAGATACGGGATAGTACAGAAGAAGAGTGGGGAGGTGGTTAGACATCAGTGGGGGAACGGGAGGGTCAATCTAGGTCAGATCAGCAGACTGGGGGGGTTGGGTCAGTTTGGGAGAGGGGTCCAGCTGGCTCAGGTAAGAGGCTGAAGGAAGGGTGGGGGTGGGTCTAGTCGGGTGGGGTGGGGAGGTGGGACGGGGTTGGGGGGGAGGGGGTGGGTGCTGGGTAGTGGGAGGGTCCAGCTGGCTCGGGGATGGGGTGGAGCAAGATGATCGAGCTGGAGTCAAATCGGCTGGGGGGGTGGGGTGGGGGGGGAGGGGGGAGGGGGGGCGGGGGGAGGCTTCAGTTGCAGCCGAAATCAGATCAAGGGATCGGGGATGAGAGTTGTGGGTTTGGGATGGGGGTGGGGTGAGAGTCGTGTGCAGTTTGAGGGAGGGAGGGATTGAGGGGTGGGGGAATCTCAAGGTGGGGTGGGGGGATGTGGGGAATACCGGTGGGGGGGTTGGATGCCATGATGGATGAGGGGCGGTTTATCGGAGGCTGGGGGTGTTCCCTGGGGAACGGGCTTGTAGGGATCCAATGCAGGGATCGGATTAAGTCTTTAAAGTAAGTACGCAGAGATTGTATTTTTTCTAAACCCATAAGAGAAAATGCTGGAAAATCTCAGCAGGTCTGGCAGCATTTGTAAGGAGAGAAAAGAGCTGACGTTTCGAGTCCAGATGACTCTTTGTCAAAGATTTTACGGCATTTTCTCTTTCGTATTTTACCTAACATTTTATGAGTAAGTATTAGTGTAACGCTGGCATGGCCAGTGATTTAAACCACTTTTTGGATGGTTCCCAGCACAGTGCAATTGCCCAGATCAAGTTAACCCTTCAGGACAATTGCTGTGCCTTACCTGGGAACCTCCTTGAAGGATCCCCCAGTGCATTTCTGGGGTACCGCCAGATGCCCCAAAGTTACGGCCGACACTGCCCTCTCATTTGGGTCTTTTTATTAAAATATTTTTACATTTAACTGACAGGTAATTTGTTGCAAAAAGAAGTTAACTTATTATATTTTTAAGATTCTGGATAATATATTTTGTTTTTATTCTTGATCAACACAAATCAATACACTCTCTCACTTTCTCTGACAAGCAATTTTAATTTGGCGTTATATAAAAAAATGTAATACCCTTTTTAAACTGATTGCTAGTACGGTTGAAGAAAAATGCCTTAACCTGAACAGTAACCAATGTAAACTACATGAGTTACTGTAGTTATTCCATGAAGAATAAAACTATTCTTAAACCCGCAATATAGAAATGTGGAAAATAAAAGCAGGAGGAGGCCATTCGGCCCATCGAGCCTGCTGTGCCATTCACTTTGATCATGGCTGATCATCAAATTCAATCTCGTGAATTCAATCAACCCGATTGTTGTGGGTTTGTTAACCTTTTCGTTTATTTGTTTGTAATCCGAAGGCCACACGAGGAAGCTCGGAAGATTAGTTTGAAAAGGGTAAAGTACAATAAAAAGGAGCTTTCTTTGAAGACTTCTGATTACTTACTCGGTCTCTGATGTTCTTTGCATCAAGCCTACCCATGTTTGCCATTCTACAAGCTAAGCTATATACCAAGGCTCTCTTCCCCTGAATAACAGCATTGTGTAGCATTCTGTCAAAATTAAAAATAAACACAGGGTACTGTCACTGATAATGATACAAGGCATCAGAACAAAAAATAAATCAGGTGATTCAAAGCTTTCAATGAAGTTATTCCTTCTACCTAAATCCCTGGCATTAAGTTCAGTTATTGAGTCTCATCCTAATTGCAATCCAAATTACTTTTTTGGAATTAGGGCAATGAAATTCGTCACGACCAGCAACATATTGGGTGACTCATGTCCAGGTGGTTCAGTGGAAATGTGATAAACCATAGGCAACTTTAATCAATGCTATTGTACGATTTAATCTCCACTTTTTGAAAGGTCAAATGCACATACACACAGAAGCAGGTTGGATTTCAGTAACAGGGCATACACCTCATTTGTAAAGCTCTGAATCACACCTATTCCTTGGAAAATTGCACAGTAAACAGTCCCACTCACCTACGCTGCTCATTAAAGCCAAAGGAAATATTTGAATTTACCAAGAGAAAGAACCAGGGGTTGTTTCTGCTATTGCACATTTATTCGGGAAAGCGCGGAAAGGAAGGTGAGGGCTCTCTCCTGAACTGTGTCATTTTCTGTTGAGTGCTGGCAGTGGGCAAGATTCCCCATCCATTCCTTCAAAGAACCTTAACATAGGACACAGCAATGGACTCCAGGCATTTAAAATCTGCCTTTGATATAGCAGAGACACAGCACAAGGTGCTTCTCAGATGAGATACTGGCAAAAGTGCATTTTGTTGCAGGACAATAGAACTGTTTCTGTAATCTGAATACAGAAAGAAAGGTGGTTCTTTGACAGCAATTTGTTGCTGTAATCATTTAGCACTGACTGTGCCACAACAGCAATGTTACAACATCCAGAGTTACATCGGTACACGCATAATATTAACAATCACAGAATCCCTACAGTGCAGAAGGAGGCCATTTGGCCTACCAAGCCTGCATCAACAACAATCCCATCCAGGCCCTAAATCTATAACCCCACACATTTACCCTGCTAATCCCCCTGACACGAAGGGGTAATTTAGCATGGCCAATCCACCTAAACTGCACATCTTTGGAGAATGTGAGAAAACCGGAGCACCTGGAAGAAACTCACGCAGACACGGGGAGAACATGCAAACTCCACACAGAGAGTGACCCAAGTCTGGAATTGAACCCGGGCGCTACGAGGCAGCAGTGCTAACCACTGTGCCACTGTGTTTTTGTATTTCGAATGATTGGCTGATTTCCCTTTATCTGTTCATCAAAGGCAATTTATTTTGCTACGGAGGATAAAGCATGGAGAGGGAATAGTTGGCCAGTTCAAAGAGTTAGCAGGAAGCAAATTAGACAAATGGCCACTTCTGGTGCTGTAAAAATCTATCATGCAATCTCTTCAGACAACTTTGGATCTAAGTCTTAATGCAGTCACTTACGTATTGCCGTTCTTGTCCACAAAGAGTATTTCCTGAGCGGATACAGTGCAAAGACTCAGCTCTACATGTCGTAGTTGGAACTGGAAGAAAGACAAGGCTGAATCATCCAGAGAATGTTGCTGTTGTGCGGAGTCGGGAAGATGCTTGCTTTCAACGTGGGAATACATACAGTTCTGAAGACCGTTCAGTTCACCTTGGCTAAAAAATTCTGCCTCGGATGACGGGGAACAAGGTAGGGACTGTCCCGTGACGTTTTGAGAACCGCGGGGCTGACACCCGTCACGTCCATCTGTGAAGGCTGCCAAATGGGCAGGAGAAAGGTTCAAAGGCCCCTCTTCCAAAGCTTCCGGGCGTACAGATACCAGACTGGGAAGAGTTTTATCGTCCTTGGAGAAGTGATATGGAAGGTAGTCTGAGGTTCCTTGGTCAGCTTGCAGCTGTTGGCTGCCGTTGAGTGAATCCCAGAAACTGACAGGGCAGCCAGTGTAATATCCCAGCTGGCAAACCATTCCCGGTATGTTCTGTTCGGTCTGGTAGGAGCGTGTTTTAGCTTGCTTCAGATCGGTCTCCAGAACCTCCACCAAGTCTTCCAAAATTTCTTCAAAATTCTTCGACGGGAAAGTGTTTGTTTTTTTAATCTTAAAAAGATGGGCGGAAAAGCTGTCATTAGATTTCACAATCAATCACTGATTTCAAAATGTCCTTAATAACCTTAAAACCAACGGTAAATTCAGCCTCGATATTAGCTCTGTAAATTTGATTTTTGATTTGATTTATTACTGTCACATGTATTAGCATAGAGTGAAAAGTATTGTTTCTTGCGCGCTATACAGAGAGAAGGAAAGGAGAGAGTGCAGAATGTAGTGTTACAGTCATAGCTAGGGTGTGGGGAAAGATCAACTTGATGCAAGGTGGGTACATTTAAAAGTCTGATGGCAGCAGGGAAGAAGCTGTTCTTGGGTGTTGTGAATCGGGAAACTGCACTGCAATATTATTACATACAGAATAGACTGGAGTTTAGCCCCACTTTAACATAGCACTTCGTAATGCAAATTAAATCCTATCATGGGAATTTATGCATTTGATTTCAGCTTAAGAAAAATCAGGAGTGAAACAATGTATAGTGCTAATATTTCAAAAAGGAACCATGGAACTGTCAAAGGTCAACAAATCAAGTCCTACAGCTGGCGAGGCGATAGCCTAGTGGGATTATCGCTAGACTATCAACCCAGAAACTCAGCTAATATTCTGGGGGATCCTGGTTCAAATCCTGCCATGGCATTTGGCGGAATTTGAATCTAAAAAAAAATCTGGAATTAAGAATCTACTGATGACCATGAAATCATTGTCGGAAAAATCCATCTAGTTCATTAATGTCATTTAGGGAAGGAAATCTGCTGTCCTTAACAAAAATAGCAAAATGCTGGAAAACCTCAGCTGGTTTGACAGCATCTATGGGGAGAGAATAGAGTCAATGTTTAGAGTCTAGATGGCCCTGCGTCAGAACCAGCTCTGACGAAGTGTCGTCTGGACTTGAAACATTGGCTCTATCCTCTGTCTATAGATGCTGGCAAACCTGTTGAAATTTTCCAGCATTTTTCTGTCTTTGTTTCAGATAGCAGTATCCACAGTATTTTGCGTTAATCTGTTGTCCTTACCTGGCCTGGCCTACATGTGACTCCAGCCCCACAGCAATTTGGTTGACCCTTGACTGCCCACTGAACAAGGACAACTAGGGACAATAGGGCAATAAATGCTGGCCCATTCACAAAATGAATTAAGAAAAAATTGTTACCAAACCCCAACTTGTCATCCTTATCGGACCGGGCTAATGGGTGACTCAAGTCCCATGCCAACAGGATCTCTTAACTTCCCTAGCCAGCCCCTTCTGCTGCATCACAACGCTCAAGAAGAAACAAGCCTAGTGCCACCTTCTCTGGGAAGCCAGGGATGGGCCATCTTTGTTGGCCTTGCTGCCATTTCCAAGCTGTGAACCTGAGCTGCCTAACAGTACTTACCTGTATGTTCCGTTTAGTAGTATACGGATGACCTTGGGCTGTCTCTCGGACCACACGTCTTCTCACTGCAATAAAACCACCAATGAACATGTTAGGCACGATATCAGATACATTAAAGAAGATACATTTTACAGTAATTGATTCCTCTGAGCCACTTACAATTATTCGATTTCCAGGCCACATCCAGCTGTAAGAAACAAAATAAATGTTTTTTTATAAATCATAATTTCAAACCAGTTTTCCAGCAAGTATTGAAGTTGAATTTTGCGATTGCCATTATATCCCCCAGAAAAATCTTTCTGATCTGATTTCCCCCCAACCCTTCTAATATTTTGCTGGCACATTGATTTTGGTAGTTAAAAGACTGAACATTTGTTTCTCTTCTGTTGAAGAAGGGTTTGCTTTACAGGTTCAATGGACTTCACTTGCGACTGGACTTCACTACCCCTGGACTCAGGGGTAGGTTCTTTACCCAGAGGGTGGTGAGGGATTGGAATGCCCTGCCTGCTGCAGTTGTAAATGCGCCTAGTTTGGGGGCGTTTAAGAGATCCGTGGATAGGTTTATGGATGGAAAGGGTTTGGTTTAGGTTAGAGGGTCATTGCTTTTTAACTGGTCGGCGCAACATCGTGGGCCGAAGGGCCTGTTCTGCGCTGTAATGTTCTATGTTCTATGTTCACCTCGTACCTGCACATCACTGGGATCCTCTCCTCTGGCTATGCGATAATTACGCAGGAGGTCTCGAACTGGCCGGCGGACTCTTACTCCCAAATACTTCTTCTGGCACTGCGTATTTCTGCAATTCTTTGAGTCTGAGAGAAATAAGTTCTGGTTCAAGGCCAGTGCAAGATTTTTGGTATATTTCCCACCATCAAAAGTCTACCCTTAAAATGAGCAGTCAATTGTATCATTCAGAAAACATCTTCAAAGCTGCACTGATTTTGAATAGAAATGACAGTACTGTTCTTTAGTTTGCACCTTGTTCAGGTATACTAAATGTTAATCAGAGTACTATCGCTATGACAAAAACAAAAAATGCTGGAATATCTCAGCAGATCCGACAGCATCTGTGGAGAGAGAATAGAGCCAATGTTTCGAGTCTGGATCACCCTTCATCAGAGCCATCCCTATAATTTGATTATTTCACTTATTAACGTCGCAAGTAGGCTTACATTAACACTGCAATGAAGTTATTGTGAAAATCCCCCAGTCGCCACAATCTGGTGCCTGTTCAGGGTACACTGAGGGAGAATTTTAGCATGGCTAATGCCCCAAACCAGCACGACTTTGGAGGAAACCAGAGCACCCAGAGGAAACCCACCCAGTCACGGGGAGAACGTGCAGACTCTGCACAGAGAGTGACCCAAGCCGGGAATGGAAGGTAACCAGTTTTGGAGGTGTCGGTTAGAGAGATCATTAGTTTCTTGAGCAATCAACTTGGTGACAGGCCATAGAGTCATAGAAGTTTACAGCATGGAATCAGGTTCTTCGGCCCAACTTGTTCATGCCTTTTTTTCTGTGCTGATGATACAAATAAAACTACATAATTCCAGAGGCAATCAATCAAATAACTAAAAAGTAAAGACCAGGGCAATAAAACTCACACCAGTTTGCTGCACTTTGTTTATGTTGATTAGATGGGGTCAGCTTCCAATTCAACATTTCAGTTTTTAATGCAGATATTGTAATAAATTGGTTTCAAATCAATTTATACCCGTTCTGTCGCTTTGACAAGGGGTCGTCTGGCCTTGAAACATCAGCTCTTTCCTCTCCGTACAGATGCTGCCAGACCTGCTGAGATTTTACAGCATTTTCTCTTTTGGTTTCAGATTCCAGCATCTGCACTAATTTGCCTTTCTTTCGTTTATCATTTCTCACTGAATGACTGACTCACACGTAATTTTCACTTGGCGATGATAAAATCAGAATAAAGCCTGTCAGAGACATTTTCCTTCCAGCATAAATCAAAACACTCCCAACACTCTGCGGCTGACTGCTATGTTTTGGAGCTTGGGCTTTGACCCCTGACAATTACTTCCCTCCTTACAGATGCTGCCAGTCCTGCTGACGTTTTCCAGCATTTTCTCTTTTTTCTGGCTTGGCAATTATAAATTGTGTTCTATGTTGCTGCATTGACAGCCTGAGCAGAGAGACCTTACCTTTAAGGCTCTCGTTTGCACCTTCCGTGACGGTGTCGCTGTGTTTCAGGAGGCAAAGCTCTGAGATTCCAAGGGGGTGAGAGGAGGAACTCGGCTGGGAGCAGACGCCCGTGGGGGTGGGTACTTCCCCGGCCAGAGGGGACCGATTGCTCCTTCGGTAGCAATCATCGATGTCACTGTCATTGCTGCTGTGGTCGTGCAGGCTATCCGGGCTTAACACCTTGTAGAGCATGCTGTACTCTGGTGCACCCAGTGAGGTGCAGCGCCAGTCGTGAAACCGCGGCAGAGACTTGGGACAAGTTCACCTGGCCAGGTAGAAGCAGGTTATCTCCACCTTGCTGCAGCTACCCGCTGCTGACGGGAGCAAGTGGGAAAGGCTAACTCTACTCTAATGAAGGCTTTCCCTTTTTTATGTATACATATATAAACAGCTCCTTTGCAGGGGCGGGATCTTTGATACCAGCACCTGCGTCAACTTCCTGATTATTTCTGCAGCAGTCCTCGGATTTACTCTGAATTGTTGTTGCTGCAGGCATGCGTTGCATCCTACGCAGTCTTGGAATTCCAGCACCTCGCCTATTTTCCAAGACGTGTTTAAAAAACAAAAGGCAGTTTTTGGAACTTAGTTCTGAGTACATTCCTAAGGCAATGTCAACCGAGGCACCTTTCCAACTGAATTGACTCTTTACTAAACCACTAAATGCACTATTTCTTTACAGACAATTTCAAGAGCAGCTTCTTTCCTGCTACCAACACACATTTGAAAGGATCTACCTCACATTAAGTTGATCTTTCTCTACACCCTATCTATGACTGTAACACTACATTCTGCATCCTCTGTCCTTCTCTATTTGTCTGTATAGTGCACAAGAAACAATGCTTTTCACTGTATACCAATACATGTGACAATCATACAAATCAAATCAAGTAAAATCTCATCATCACAAACTTTGTAACACATTCTATTTATAGACTATTATTTTCACCCTGTTCATTTTTGTTATTTGTCCAGGTGATGTGTACACCACTGGTATTAATTGCCCATCCCTGGGCAGCATGGTGGCCTCACAGTGCCAGGGACCCGGGTTTGATTCCTGGCTTGGCCACCGTCTGTGCGGAATCCGCATGTTCTCCCCGTGTCTGCATGAGTTTCCTCCAGGTGCTCTGGTTTCCTCCCACAGTCTGAAAGACGCGCTGGTTAGGTGCATTGGCCGTGCTAAATTCTCCATCACGAACAGGCACCGGAGTGTGGTGACTAGTGGATGTTCACAGTAGCTTCATTGCTGTGCTAATGTGAGCCTACTTGTGACACTAATAAACATATTTTTTAAAACTTTAATTGCCCTGGGGAAGCTGGTTGTGAGCTTTGGCTATGAACCAATGTGGCGTAGGACAATTGCTAACTTGTTCAGCATTTTTGCACGATAATGTTGACTTTATGCTGCAGAGTGATTGGGGCTTATTACCTTTGTATCTTTGATGTCAGAGAATCATAAATCAGTTTCCGGAGAATGAGCTTTTGTTTTACTATATCTGTCATTGAAAGTAAAAGTTTATTTATTCGTCACAAGTAGGCTGACATTAACAAAGAAGTTACTGTGAAAATCGTCTGTTCGCCACATTCTAGCGCCTTATCAGGTGCATTGAGGGAGAATTTAGCATGGTCAACACACCTAACAGCTTGTATAACACAAGCTCCAGCATTGCAAGGTTCACTTATGTTTCAAAATTAGTGGCTGGCAGCAGGGTACTAGGTGGCACGATGGCACAGTGGTTAGCACTATTTTCCACAGCGCTGAGTACCTGGGTTGAATTCCAATCTCGGGTCACTGTCTGCGTGGAGTTTGCATGTTCTCCCCATGTCTGCATGGGTTTCCTCTGGGTGCTCTGTCTTCCTCCCACACTCCAAAGATGTACAGGTTAGGTTGACTGACAGTGCTAAATTGATCCGAGTATCAAGGGCTTAGCAGGGTAAATACCTGGCGTTATGGGAATAGAGCCTGGATGGGTTGTGATCGGTGCAGACTCGATGGGCTGAACGGCCTCCTTCTGCACTAGGAATTCTATGAATCTAAGGTAGTGATGTTACTGGGCCAGAGGCCCCATGTACTGCTTCAGACACAGGAGTTAGGGAATCATAGAGTCCTTACAGTGCAGAAAGAGGCCATTCGGCCCATTGAGCCTGCACCAACAACAGGCCGTATTCCCGTAACCTCATGTATTTACCTTGCCAATCTTTCTGACATTAAGGGACAATTTACCATGGCCAATCCACCTAACCCGCACATCTTTGGACTGTGAGAGGAAACCACAGCACTCAGAGGAAACCCAGGCAGACATGGGGAGCATGTGCAAACTCCGCACAGTTACCCGAGGCTGAAATTGAATTCAGGTCCCTGGCGCTTAAGGCAGCAGTGCTAACCACTTGCCAGCACGCCTTCCTGCAATTTGTCAATTGATAAATTTGAAATGGAATATTAGTCTCATTAATAATGATCAGGAAAGGAGCGGATTCTCACAAAAGACCCTTCCCCGGCAACCTGAATCAACAATGGCCCTCACACGAGGAAATCTGCCCTCCATCCTTACCTGGTTTATGTGTGACTCCAGACTCACAGCGATGAGGTCGACCCTTAACTGCCTTCTGCAATGGCCTAACAAACCACGCTGTTGTATCAAACCATTACAGAAATCTCAAATGGACCACAATGGTTCAAGAAGGTGGCACACCACAACCTTCGCAAGGGCAATTAGGGGTGGGTAACAAATGCTGACCTTGCCAGTGACACCCACATCCTAGAAAAAATAAAATATAACTTATCATGTGAAACACTTTATAATCTATTGATGGCATAATAGGGTTCTGTCTCAGTCTTTATATTAAAGCCTCATGTTGCTTTTTATCTGATTAGCCGATCAGTTTTGGTCCCCTTACTTGAGAAGGAACATAGTTGCATTGGCGGCAGTTCAGAGGAGCTTTACTGGGTTGATCCCAGAGATGGGGGGTTTGACTTACAGGGATGGGGCAGTGTAGGATTATACTTTGGGAGAAGAAGAGGAGATCTAATTGAGGTATACAAGACGATAAGGGGGATGGACAAAGTAGACGTGGAGTGGATGTTTCCTCTTGTGGGGCATTCTAGAACAAGAGGTCATAATTTTAGAGTAAGGGGGTGGCCGATTTAAAACAGGAGGAGAAATTACTTCTCTCAAAAGTCATGGATCTGTGGAATTCACTGCCCCAGAGCATGATGGATGCCAGGACTTTGATTAAATTTAGTGAGGAGGTGGACAGATTTTTAGTTAGTAAGGGTTGGAATGGCTATGGTGAATGGGTAAGTGGAGTTGAGACCAAGTTGAGCTTAGCCATGATCGTATTAAATGGCGGAGCAGGCTCGAGGAGCTAAATTGTCCACTCCTGCTCTTAGTTCTCATTATTCTTCTGCTCCCTTAATCAGGAGAGGGGTTCCTCACTGTGTAACTATACAGAGGCAGTGCCTTGTGAAAAGCACTTGGACCAGTTGGGCCGAATGGCCTATTCCTGTGCTTTACATTCCGTAATTTATTATTTGAAAGACACTATATCATGGTACGTTGTGTGAAAAAATGGTTGGAGGCCAGATGATTTGTGCCAAACAAATTTCTAAAAGTGACAGAACTTACTAGAAGGTCTTGACCCAGTGGCAGCTTCCTCTTCTGTCAACCTTAATTCCCGCTTCAGAGGATTGGGGCTGAATTCTTCACCTGTTGGGCACGCACATGCGGCATCCCAGAAGTAGGCACGAAATGTTCTTCCGGCCTTGATTGGCCCCGGACTGTGATTACACACTGGCTGGCCAAGTGTAAAAGCACATGGGCCACCTAGAATTGAGCCAATTGCATGTTTAATAGGCTTAATTGCCCTTTCAGCTGTTGATGGCAGCATGTGAGAGTTGTGCCTGCTGACTGAAATATCACACGAGGGCACCATGACAATGCCATGTGCGTCCATCATATTCTCGATGATAGTGGATTTCATCATCATCATTTTTTACGTGAGTGAAATTTCCCGCGAGTTCGGGTCGGGCATGCACCTACTCAAGTTTTTTAGAATTCTGGTGATATAGAACGTAGAACATAGAACACTACGGCACAAACAGGCCCTTCGGCCCAGAAGTTGCGCCGTTCACATCCATACCTACCAAGCCAAGCCAAGTCTGTAACTCCCAATCCCATTAAATCCCATATACTCATCCAGAAGTCTTTTAAAAGACCCCAGCAAGTTCGCCTCTACCACCACCGACGGCAGCCGATTCCACTCACTCACCACCCTCTGAGTGAAAAACTTACCCCTAACATCTCCTCTGTACTTGCTTCCTTGCACCTTAAACCTGTGTCCTCTCGTAGCGACCATTTCAGCCTTGGGAAATAGCTTCCGAGAATCCACCCTATCTATTCCTCTCAATATTTTATACCCCTCTATCAGGTCGCCCCGCAACCTTCGTCTCTCCAGGGAGAAGAGACCTAGCTCCCTCAACCTATCAATTGGCTAGAATTCTCCGATCTCACCTGCGGCTGGGATTTTCCGCCTCTGCTGCAGTGAATGAGTTGAGTTTTGGTTGAGCGCCAAATTCTTAGTTCTTGCTGGCAGCGGTGGCACGGCGTATGAGTTTGGAGAATCCTGCCCGTTATCTAAGCTGACACCTCGGAGCAGTACTGAGGGACTGCTGCACTGCAGGCAGTGTCATTTCTGGAAGAGATATTAAATTGAGGTTCTGACAGACAGGAGAGAGAGAGAGAGAGGGAGACAAACTGAATGTCTTTATCCTCACACTATCTCTCCATAAGCAGAGATGTTTTGGAATAATTTTTTAAAGTAAGCTGTGGAGCGTTTCCCCAGACACGCAGTTTGTGTGATCCAATTTTATACGTAACATGCACTAATCTCTCTTTATGATTAAGTTAGGTAAGGTCAGAGCTCTGTACTGTGACAGCTGTACCTCTGGTGGTGAGGATTTCCTGTTCTGCCTAGTGTGTTACTTTATTGAAGGATAAGTAGTTTTTAAATTCCTCCAGCAATATCAAGTCATGCAATCCCTCACGGGGGCACTGCATTTTTAAGTTTCAAATTTATTTATTAGTGTCACAAGTAAGCTTACATTAACGCTGCAATGAAGTTACTGTGGAAATCCCTTAGTCGCCATACTCTTTGCCCCTGTTCGGGTACCCTGAGGGAGAAGTTAGCATGGTAAATATACCTAACCAGCATGTCTTTTGGACTGTGGGAGGAAACCGAGGCACCCAAAGGAAACCCACGCAGACACGAGGAGAATGTGCAGACTCTGCATAGACAGTAACCCAAGCCAGGAATCGAATCCAGGTCCCTGGCACTGTGAGGCAGCAGTGCTAACCTCTGTGCCATCACATTGCGCAAGAGTAGACTCACTGATGATTGTGATTGGCTTTAGGTGTTCAAACTCAAGGTATGCCTGTGGGTGTTTCTTACGAATGTTCTGCAATTGCTGGCAACCTGCCACCAGAACAAACCTACAGGCACTAAGGATTGTAGCCCTGCCCTGTTTATGGTTAGTGAACACATCTTGAGTCAGCATTGAATAGACGTCTTGGACTCTCCCAGACAATTGCCCTTGAATTAATAAGGCACCAATATCTGATGGCCACTTTAGCTGTTCTACAACTTTCTCAAAAGTGGCTTAAAATAAAGCCACACCATACTCTTCAGATTTGGGAAGAAATTCATGTATTTTAGGACTCCAGAGATTGGTTCAAGGGTGGTTTAGAATAGTATCCCTCCAGTGCAGAAGGAGGCCATTCAGCCCATCAAGCCTGCATCAACACTCTGACAGAGTGGGTGGACTTTATGGCCTCTCTCAACCCAAGACCAAGAAATTCTCACTGAGGTCAACGGACATTTCCGTTATCTGCCCTTCACCCTCTCCGATTCCGTGGTGAGCAGGGCGGTAGAATTCCGACAAGTATCTTACGCAGGGCCCTCTCCCCACCCTAGCCCTCTGTAACCCCGTGCACTTACTATAGCTAATGCATCTAGCCTACACTGAGAGGCAATTTTAACATGGCCAATCCAGCTAACCTGTTCATTTTTGGACTGTGGGAGGAAACCGGAGCACCCAAAGGAAACACACACACACACACATAATCACGGGAAGAATGTGCAAACTCTGCACAGTCACCTGAGGCTGGAATCGAAACTGCATCCCTAGTGCTGTGAGGCAACAGTACTATAACCACTGTGCCAGCTGCCACCCACAGTTACCAGGTAGAGAGAGAGAGTCTATCCCTCACAGCTCCATCTGTCTAACCTCTCTTGCCTTTGAGTTGCTGACTTGCTTTCCAGTTTTCAGGGCTGGAATTCTCTCTCTCTCGCTTTCATTCTCTTTTCCTCTCCTGAGCTGATCTTTCTGTCTGCCATTCTCTCTCTTGCCCTCTCCCCCTCCCTCTCCCGAAACTCTAGCTGCATTTTGAGCTGTATTTGGCTAAGGAAAGGGGTTCAGCGTCAGTCCACTTGTTCTGGTTGATGAGTGGGGTCCAACTGCCCAGCCAGCAACTAGACCACCTCACTTCTTTTGACCTAACTCGATATTAAACTTCTACCTTCCTGACTACATTTTTCAATTGTCCTGCGCCTAGGCTGGTTAACTTTTCACCATTTCAATCTCCTTGCTTCACACACTTTTTACTCATTATTCTCCTTATCCACTTGCGACTGCGTGGCCAAATTCTGCTCCAACTCCATTTTCAAGTTTGCTGATGACACCACCATAGTGGGCCGGATCTCAAACAATGATGAGACAGAGTACAGAAAAGAGATAGAGAAGAGGGTGAACTGGCGCAGTGACAATAATCTCTCCCTCAATGTCGACTAAACGGAGGAGGTTGTCATCAGGAGACAGTGAAGGAATGCGATGTTTAAAAGCCAGGATGGTATGCGATTGGAAGACAATTTGCCAGTGGTGCAGTTCCCACGCATCCAGTTATAATTCCTCCTCAGGTAAAGATACACAGTATTCCAGGTGAAAATCATGATTTAAATGAAAGATTTTCCTCCCAAGATGCTGTCCCATGGATCACTAACAAATTTGAGGTTGGAAGTAGTTTGAGAAAGTTGGGCGTGTTTTTAGTTTTAAGGAGGAATGTTCTTGCTATCGAGGGAGCACAGCGAAGGTTTACCAGGCCGATTCCTGGAATGGCTGGTCTGTCGTACGTGGAGAGACTGAGTCGGTTAGGATTATATTCACTGGAGTTCAAAAAAGTGAGAGGGGGTCTCACAGAAACGTATAAAATTCTAACAGGATTAGACAGGGTAGACACAGGAAGAATGTTTCTAATGGTGGGGGGATCAGAACTAGGGGTCATAGTTTGAGGCTGAGGGGTAAATTTTTTAGAACTGAGGTGAAGAGAAATTTCTTCACCCAGAGGCTAGTGAATGTGTGGAATTCATGCCACGGAAAGTAGTTGAGGCCAAAACGTTGTCTGATTTCAAGAAGAAATTAGGTATAGTTCTTGGGGGTAAAGGGATCAAGGGATATGGGGGGGGGGGGGAGGGGGAATCAGGATATGGAATTTGATGATCAGCCATGATCAAAATGAATGGTGGAGCAGGCTCCAAGGGCCGAATGGCCTTCTCCTCCTTCTAGTTTCTAGTTTGTATGACCTCAGAACATGGCAAAACGCTTCACATTGGGTGCACAAGGTGAAACCTTGCCTAATTAAGACCTGGGCACAACACGCAAGACAAATCAAACACATCCAGTGAGTCTACTCTCAATCAGCAGTGAGGAGATAAGAAGTGTCCTTGGCAGTGCTAACCAGCAACACTTACTCTGCACTAATGTGTTCACAAATGTTCAGTTTGGTTCTGTCAGAGCCTCTCAACTCTAAACCTCATTAAAACCTTGGACTTTACACACAATGGTGGACAAAAGAGCTAAATTCCAGTGATAAGGTGAGAATGACTGCCCTGGAATCCAGCGTAACATTTGACCACATGTACATGCATTAAAGAGCCAATGGGATTCAAGGGGAAATGTCTCCAAAGGCCGGAATCATAGCTAGCACATAGGATGTTGTAGTTTGAGACTAATGATCTCAGCTCCAGGACATCACTGCAGGAGTTCCTCAGGTTAATGTCCTAGGCCTAGTCATCTGCTTAGGTGCTACATCGATGACCATGTCTCCATCATGCAATGTCAGAACTTAGATTCACTGCAGATTCATAATTGTTATGTTTACTTATTATTCATTAGTAACAAATAACACTTACATTAACACAACAAACTTACTGTGAAATTCTCCTAGTCGCCACATTCTGGCACCTGTTCGGGTCAATGCACCCATCCAACACGTCTTTCAGACTTTGGGAGGAAACCAGAGCACCCGGAGGAAACCCACGCAGACACGGGGAGAATGTGCAAACTCCACACAGACAGTGACCCAAGCCAGGAATTGAAACCTGGGTCCCTGGCACTGTGAGTCAGCGGTGCTAACCACTGTGCCACTGTGCCGCCCACATGTGTTCATTACCACTCTAAAATTCTCAGAAACTGAAGCAGTCCGATCTTCAATGGGGCATCACATTCTCCTCAACCTGCCTGCTAAAATTCCAGTAGCAGGTGGGATAGGACAATTCTGGCCTTAGAGTGGAAGTGTTAACCAATCATAGAACTCTACAGTGCAGAAAGAGGCCCTTTGGCCCATCGAGTCTGTATCGACCACAATCCCACCCAGGCCCAACCCCTATATCCCTACATATTTTACCCTCGAATCCCTCTAACCTAAGCATCCTAGTACACTAAGGGGCAATTTTAGCATGGCCAATCAACCTAACCCCGCACATTTTGGACTGTGGGAGGAAAACAGAGCACCCAGAGGAAACCCGCGCAGACACGAGGAGAATGTGCAAACTCCACACAGACAGTGACCTGAGTTGGGAATCGAACCCAGGTCCCTGGAACTGTGAAACAGCTGTGCTAACCATTGTGCTACCGTGCCACCCCTTTTAACAGTTTAATTAAGGGGACGCACCTAGGAACCAGTGAGGCGTTATTTCCACTTCTGTATAATTATTTCATGAGGTTATCCTTTTTTTAATAAGATATTTGTCTTCAGTAACTTTCAGTTCTTCCCCATTCAGTTCTTGAATGGCTTCAGGTTCTTTTCGGATGGGATATGGTCCCCGGAAGGGTAGGGGGTTTTAGTTCAATCGGGCACCATGATCGGTGCAGGATGGAGGGCGGAAGGACCTGCCCCTGTGCTTTAATTTTCTTTATTCTTTGTCCTTTCTTTGTTCTCATTGATGTTACAGGACACTGATTTAAATGCTTAAATTCATCTTGTGTCTTGTTCAGTAAGAGCAGAGGTTGGAAACCTGTCACTCCCAAACCGCATGGGACATACTAAGGACTTGTGCAGCTCCTGCCTATAATCTATCAACCTCATTTTGATGGTAATTTAATGGCTTGTTTCATTTTTTTAAAGCTTTTATTAATATTGTACCTGTGGGAAAATTACAATGAAATTGCAAGCACTTTTTAAAATGTGGTTGAAATGTGTCTCTGGTATTTAAGTAACATCATTTCAGCACTTAAGATATTATGTTTTGACTCATTTATTGAGTATGAAGTCCAATCACACCAGGTTAAAGTCCAACAGGTTTATTTGGAATCACGAGCTGTCAGGGTGTCGCTCCTTCTTCAGGTGAGTCATCAATAAAGAAGTAATGCTCCAAAAGCTTCTGATTCCAGATAAACCTATTCAACTTTAACCTGGTGTTGTGAGACTTCTTACTGCGCCCACCCCAGTCCAACGATGGCATCTCCACACCACAATTTAAAGAAAGATTCTTCTCATTATTAAGTTGTATGATCCCTGAATTAGGCATTGGAAGCTTTCTGGCTCACTTGGTAGTGTCCCTGTCTCTGAACCAAAAGCTCCAGGTTCGAGTCCCACCCCAGCACTTGATGGCCATGGAAGCTGTGGCCAAACAGGTTGAGTGTCAACCTGCAAGATCCTTCCAGAAGTGCCAATGGTTGGCAGGAAGAGCAGGAGAGACTCCTGTTCAATCATGCTTGGTTTGGAATCACACCCCTCAAATTATAAGTCTGGTGACAGACTTGTAACCTGTTCTGGAAATAACTAGTTAGGGAAACAGACAAAGGTCTGTCTTGGTGCACCACTAGAATCACAGAATCTTTACAGTACAGAAGGAGGCCATTCAGCCCATCAAGTCTGCACTGATGACAATCCCACCCAGGCCCTATCCTCAAAACCCCACGTAATCTCCCTGACACTAAAGGGAAATCCCACCCAGGCCTGTTCCCCATAACCCCAAGTTTTACCCTGCTAACCTGCACATCTTGGGACAATAAGGGGCAATTTAGCCTGGCCAATTAGCCTAACCTGCACATCTTTGGAGTGTGGGAGGAAACCGGAGCACCTGGAAGAAACCCACGCAGACACGGAGAGAACTCCGCACCGACAGTGACCCGAGGCCAGAATCGAACCCGGGTCTGTGGCGCTGTGAGGCAGCAGTGCTAACCACTGTGCCACCGTGCCACCCGCGAGGTAGGGGAAGAGAAAAAGAAAGAGCTCGGCAACCAGACCAATTAGTCAGAGTTATGCACCAAGATGAAGGCAGGCACAGTGATGGCAGCAACCCAGGTGGCACAATGATGGCAGCAATCCAAGTGGCATGTCCTTCCACGAATTTTTCGAGGTTCTCTGGCTGCCTTCCTGTCTGGTGAAAGACCTTAAAATTTAACCCACAAATGCTCGGATCAGCTTACCCAAGTAAGGTGTTGGATTGCCAGATGTAGAATTCAGTTCTTTCTCCTCTCCCCACCAATGTTCCTTCACTACAGATTGTGGAGACCAACCACCACCGCATAAATCCCAAAACCCAATTGTGACCTCAGTGGAATCCAAGAAGAAGCAGAACTGATTCTTGATTCAGACAAGGAACTGGGTTCGGCAACGTGCAGCAACAACCAACAAAAGATCAGCTTTGCCAAGGTGATGATGAAGAACTAGATAAAATACTAGGAGTAGTGTAAACAAAAGGATGTTAGTGACTAAAGGCCTTTCTATCTCACCATGTTATCAAGATAGTCTGGGTCTACCGGGCACAGGGAATTTTTCCTCTTGATAAAAGCATTATAAGACACCACATTGTTATTATGGAAACGATGGCTCATAATTATATCTAGACTTAAAAAATAATTGGAACAGTAAAGACCATTGAACACACGGAATTCCCCGACACGGTGCATCATTTGATTTGGTTGGAAGGCTGGTTTTGATGTAATATTTTACACAGGCACAGTTGACAAACTCAAACGTACATTTATCGGCGTCTTGCAAATTAAGCAAAAATACAGAAATTATGTTAGTAACTCTATGCAGATAATCAATAAAAATGATTTGTTTCTGTGTTTGTTTTCATCTACGACTCTAACTATGGACCAGCCAAATAAATACTGTGGCTACAAGAGCAGGTTAGAGGCTGGGACTTCTGCGGCGAGTAACTCACCTCCTGACTCCCCAGATCCTGTCCACCATCTACAAGGACACAAGTCAGGAGTGTGCTGGAATACTCTCCATTCGCCTGGAGGAGTGCAACTCCAACAACACTGGGGAGGCTCAACAGGATCCAGGATAAAGTGCCTGATTGATTGAACATAAGAACATAAGAACATAAGAAATAGGAGCAGGAGTAGGCCATCTAGCCCTTCGAGCCTGCCCCGCCATTCAATAAGATCATGGCTGATCTGTCGTGTCTCAGTTCCACATTCCTGCCCTCTCCCCATAACCCTTAATCCCCTCTCTTATCAAAAACCCATCAACCCGTGTCTTAAAAATATTTAGCGAGGCAGCCTCCACCACTTCAACGGGCAGAGAATTCCAGAGATTCACCACCCTTTCAGTGAAGAAGTTCCTCCTCAACTCCGTTCTAAACCGCCTCCCCTTTATCTTGAGGCTGTGCCCCCTAGTCCTACTGTCCTTTCTGAGCGGGAAGAGTCTCTCCACCTCTATCCTATCCATCCCATTCATCATCTTATATGTCTCAATGAGATCTCCCCTCATTCTTCTAAACTCTAACAAGTACAAGCCTAGTTTATTCAGCCTCTCCTCATAGCTCAACCCCCTCAACTCCGGTATCAGCCTAGTAAACCTCCTCTGCACTCCCTCCAAGGCCAAAATATCCTTGCGTAAGTACAGCTCCCAAAACTGCACACAGTACTCCAGCTGCGGCCTCACCAATGCCCTATACAGCTGCAGCAAGACCTCCCTACTTTTATATTCAATCCCTCTCGCGATGAAGGCCAGCATCCCATTCGCCTTCCTGACCACCTGCTGCACCTGCAGGCTGGGTTTTTGCGACTCATGCACAAGGACCCCGAGGTCCCTCTGCACCGTTGCCTGCTGCAGTTTTTCGCCACGTAAGTAATAGTCCTTCCTACCATTATTCCTACCAGAGTGGACCACCACGCACTTGCCAACATTAAATTCCATTTGCCAGTTCCTGGCCCATTCACCCAGCCTATCTAGATCCTTCTGCAGACTCTCCACACCCTCCGCGCAATTTGCCGTTCCACCAATCTTGGTGTCATCAGCAAATTTCGACACCATACACTCGGTTCCCTCCTCCAGATCATCTATATAAATGGTAAATAGCTGAGGCCCCAGCACCGACCCCTGGGGCACTCCACTAGTCACCAACCGCCAATCCGAATAGCACCCATTAACCCCCACTCTCTGCCTCCTATTTGACAACCAATCCTCTATCCACGCTAACACCCTACCCCCCAACTCCATGTCCCCTGACCTTCTGCAATAACCTCTTGTGAGGTACCTTGTCAAACACCTTCTGAAAATCAAGAAAGACCACATCCACCGGCTCTCCTCTATCCACCGCCCTAGACACATCCTCATAGAACTCCAATAAATTTGTCAGACACGACTTCCCCTTAACGAAACAGTGCTGCGTCCGCTCTATCAAGCAATTCCCCTCAAGATGCCTCGCTATTTCCTCCTTGATGACGGATTCTAACATTTTACTAAACCTTAAAATAATCTGTATAATTCAGCTTTGAATACATTCAAAGGCTCATTCTCCACTAGTCTCGGTGGAAGAAAATTTCAAAGATTAACAACCTTCTGAGAAGGCATTCCTCCTTCCTCCTCATCTCCATCCTAAATGGGAGGCACCTTATTTCATACAGTGCAGGAGGTCATTCAGCCCAACAAGCCTCACTGACAACAATCCCACCCAGGCCCCATCCGCATAGCCCCACATATTTACCCTGCTACCACTCTCCCTCACACACCACCCCCCCAGCACTAAGTGGTAACTTAACATGTCTAATCAATCTAACCCACACATCTTGAGTGTGGAAGGAAACCAGAGCACGCAGGCACGAGGAGAATGTGCAAACTCCAAACAGACAGACACCCAAGATCAGAAGTGAACCTGGGTCCCTGGCATTGTGAGGCAGCAGTGTTAACATTTATCTTTCAATGTTTTAATTGAAGATTTTTCATTTAATCACATGACATGGCAAATCCCCTCTTCCTCCCCCAGCACCCCCCCCAAAATCCAGTACAATACAGAATAATAACACCATTCACCACCTTAAACATCCAATTCTTCCATCACAGAGGCACAATGACAACAGTGTGTACCACTTGCACAATACACTGCACCAAGGTTACTTCTGATGTGGAGATGCCAGCGCTGGACTGGGGTAAACACAGTAAGAAGTCTCACAACACCAGGTTGAAGTCCAACAGGTTTATTTGGTAACAAACGCCACTAGCTTTCGAAGCGCTGCTCCTTCATCAGGTGAGTGGGAGATCTGTTCACAAACAGGGCATATAAAGACACAAACTCAATTTGCAGCATAATGAGTGGAATGCGAGTCATTATTCTGTCAATCATTATGCTGCAAATTGAGTTTGTGTCTTTATATGCCCTGTTTGTGAACAGATCTCCCACTCACCTGACAAAGGAATAGCGCTCCGAAAGCTAGTGGCGTTTGCTACCAAATAAACCTGTTGGACTTCAACCTGGTGTTGTGAGACCTCTTACACGGTTACTTCGCAGCACTTTCCAAACCTGCACCCTCCACCATCTAGAAGAAAAATGGCAGCATGTGCATAGGAATACCACATTCTCCTTTAAACCACTCACCATCCTGACTTGCAAATAGATCACTGTTCTTTCACTGTCACTGGGTCAAACTCCTAGATCTCCCTCTCAGCCTTTTGCCTAAGATCAAGTGTAGTATCGACACGCTGCGCTTGGTTGAAGTCATTAGGTTACATTTTAGCTTTATTTGAAGCAATTTTTAAAAGCAGCACCTCAGCATTTTGGTAAGATAGAAATGAGATCAAGCCTTGGAGGAGAAGCTATGCCTACTCCAATCAGCCTGGATCATGTAGATCAAGCCCAAGACAGGAGGTGAGAGCCCTGACTTGTCAGCTTGGATCGGGAATGTCTCAACTTATTGAGACTCTGAATTGGACTCGATTTGATTGGATTGGAATAAAAACAAAAAAAAAGTGCCGTAGGTGTACCTACACCACCAGCACTGCAGCGGTTTAAGAAGACAGCTCATCACCACTTTCTCAAGGGCAATTAAAGAACAATCAATAAATGCTGCCGTGATGCCCACATCCTGTGAAAGACTAAACAAAAGCAAAACATTATGGTCAGTCACAATGGACGAAAGGGTGTTAGAGGGGGAGGCAGTGATGCTGGCATTGTGACTGGATTAGTAATCCATAGACCTGGATTCGAATTCCACCACAACTGATAGTAAAGTTTGAATTCAATAACAACCTGGAATTGAAAGTCCAATGATGACCATGAAACCATTGTCCATTATCATAAAAACCCACCTGGTTCACCAATGTCCTTTAGGGAAGGAAATCTGTCAGCCTTACCTGGTCTGGCCTACGGGTGAATCCAGAGCCACAGCAATGTGGTTGGCTCTTATCATAGAAGCTCTACAATGCAGCAGGGAGCCATTCGGCCCATCGAGTCTGCACTGACTTTCTGACAGAATGTCTTACTGATGCCCTCTCCCCTACCCTAACCCTGCAGCTCCACACATTCACCGTGGCTAATCCATCTAATCTTTGGCCTGTGGGAGGAAACCGGAGCACCCAGCAGAAACCCACACAGACACGGGGGAGAATGTGCAAACTCCACACAGACAGTCATGAGGCTAGAATCGAACCCTGGCACTGTGAGGCAGCAGTGCTAACCACTGGGTCACAATTCTGCCCACTTAACTGTCCTCTGAAATGGCCTGGCAAGACACTCAAGGGCAATTAGGGATGGGTCATATCCTGGCCCAGCCAGTGGTACCCACATTCCATGAATAAATTAAAATAAAGAATTTGGTTTGATCAAGTTACTGACCCCAGTATCTGTCTCTGTCTTTCATTTTAGTCTTTTCAGTGTGGCATGTACAAAGCTTAGCTCTCTTCAGTCCTCTGCCTGAAGGCAGGTCCTCGGCAGTTTATTCATTGAACCACAGTATAAACCTTGATATTTTACTAGGGATAGGGTGCAGAGAAGGCCTCAGGATTTTACGCTGGCTGGAAAAAGGTTTCGGGTTCATGTTGTGGGTTTGCTGTCTACCCAGTTGAGCTAAGCAGGACCCCACCACCGCACAGCACCCTCCTCCACACCCACCCCCACAAAGATAAGGAACAAACCTTTTGTCCCACCAAGCCTGTGCCGATCATGTTGTTCTATCTAGACTGTTTACATTCCTCTATTCCCAGCCTGTTTATCTGCCTATCCAGATAAGTCTTAAATGTCGCTAACATATCTGCTTCAACCATCTCACTTGGCAGTGCATTCCTGGCCCCCACCGCCCTCTGTGTAAAAAACCTCCCCCACACATCTCTACTGAACCCTTTCCCCCCCCCACCTTGAACTTGTGCCGCCTTGTAATTGCCATTTCTGCCCTGGGAAAAAGCTTCCAATTGTTCATCTTATCTGTACCTCTCATAATTTTATAAACTTCCATCAGGTTGCCCCTCAGCCTCCGTCTTTCCAGGAGAACAATCCCAGTTTATTCAATCTCTCCTCATAGTTAATACCCGCTATACCAGGCATCTTCCTGGTAAACCTTTCCTGTACTCCCACCAAAGCTGGTAGTGTGGCGACCAGAATTGGACACAGTTTTCCAAATGTGGCCTCACCAACGTTTTATACAACTGTAACATAATCTGACAACTTCTATACTTAATGCCCTGGCTGATGAAGGCAAGCATGTCGTATGCTTTCTTCACCACCTCTTTCACCTGTTTTTTTCTTATTCCTCCATGGGACATGGGCATCACTGGCTGGCCAGCATTTATTGCCCAATCCCTTGTTGCCCTTGGAGTTGGGATTCAACCACATTGCTGTGGCTCTGGGGTCACATGGAGGCCAGACCGGGCAAGGACGGCAGATTTCCTTCCCTAAAGGGCATTAGTGAACCAGATGGGGATTTTCCAACAATTGACCATGGTTTCATGGTCATTAGTAGACTCTTAATTCCAGACATGTTCTGTTGAATTCAAATTCCACCAGCTGCTGAGGAGGGATAGGCACAGGCTTGGTGGACTGAAGGACCTGTGTTGTCATTTTTAAGGATCTGTGGACGTTTCTGTGTGTCTATGCTCCTGATAGGATAGTGGAAGTTTTTTTTATAATTGCAGTTCCCCGCTGCTGCCAAAGATTCAAACCAAGGATCCTAAAAATGCCAAGCAAGCAATCGGAAACCATGAACATCAAGTTATAGTACTAATTACACGTTTATTCACAGAAAAAGCTCACAATTTGCTGCCACTTTAACATTTCTTACCTGACACTGTCAGATCATTCATCATCGTACAGAGGAACCAGTGCCAGTTCCCACTCAAGCGCACTGAAGTGTCGCTCATATTATCTACTACGCAATCACACCTAATGATTGCACTGAGATTGCCAAAAGCCACAGCGCTGAAGCCAACTCCACAGAGAAATCGTCACAGTGGTATCTGGTTTGTGCAAGCATCCATCAAATAAACCTTCTTAACTCCTGAGAAAATATTTCCTCAGAAGGGATTAAGTTTAGCACAGAAGAAGATGAGACACTCTGCAGGGATGATGAAGAACTGAAAAAGAAAAGCAAAATGAAAGGTCAGATGCAACAAAATAGAGTGTTTTTTATTCATTCGTGGGACACGGGCATTGCTGGCTGGTCAGCATTTATTGCCCATCCCTAGCTGCCGAGGACAATTGCTGGCCAGACCTGGTAAGGATGGCAAATTTCCTTCCCTGGAGGGCATTAGTGAATCGACAATACTTTCACAGTCATTAGTAGATTCTTAATTCCAGACTTTAAATTGAATTCAAATTCCACCACCTGCCGTGGCACGATTCGAACCCAAATCCCCGCAGCATCGGGAAAGATTTCTGGATTAATAACCTAGCAATAATACCATCGCCTCCCCTGAGTTGGCATAAAGGTTCTCAGTTCAGGATTAAAAAGGGATTGCAGCTCCAAATTTTCAAAGTAATTTTTTTTTAATTCATTAGTGTCACAAGTCGGCTTACATTAACACTGCAATGAAGTTACTGTGAAAATCCCCCTAATTGCCACACACCGGCGTCCGTTCGGGTACACTGAGGGAGCATTTAGCACGGTCAATGCCCCTAACCAGCACACCTTTCAGACTGTGGGGGGAAACCCACGCAGACGCGGGGAGAATGTGCAGACTCCACACAGACGGTTGGTGACTGGAGTTTTGCATTCCTAATTAAAGGCTGCACACTGACTCACACCGAAATCCATTCTCCTAGAATTTTAAATGTCTTTTCATTTAGGAAAATATTTTTAAAATAATTTATATTCTTGATGATATCATTGTTGGGGTGCGTTTCTCTATGTTGGCAACCAGTCACAGACATGTGTAATGAATTCTGTGCCCTCTACTGGTTAGACTCAGTTACTGAGTAGCTCTCAATAATCACAAACAAGAACATCTGAAAAATGCAAAGTAATCAGAACGAGTGTATGTCTATTTATATTTCACAGGTGGAGATGCCGGCGTTGGACTGGGGTGGGCACAGTAAGAAGTCTCACAACACCAGGTTAAAGTCCAACGCTTTTATTTGGAATCACGAGCGTTCGGAGCACTGCTCCTTCCCCACTTGATCGTGATTCCAAATACATCTGTTGGACTTTAACCTGGTGTTGTGAGACTTCTTCCTGTTTTTAATAGGAAAGATTAGAAACCCTACAGTGCATTAACACTGCAACGGAGCTACTGTGAGAATCCCCTTAGTTGCCACACTCTGGCACCTGTTCAGGCACATTGAGGGAGAATTTAGCACGGCCAATGCACCTAACCTGCACATCTTTTGGGCTGTGGGAGGAAACTGGAGCACCCAGCGGAAACCCAAGCAGACACGGGGAGAATGTGCAGACTCTGCACAGACAGTTGGAGACAGGAGTTTTGCATTCCTAATTAAACATGTCAGTGTGAAATCTTTAATTAGGAGTGCAACTGACTCACACTGACATGCATGCCGCTTGAATTTCAAATGTCTCTTCACTTTTAACTTAAGATGGAGGCCATTCAGCCCATCGAGTCTGCACCGACAACAATCTCACCCAGGCCTTATCCCCACTTGGGTTACCCTGCAAATCCTTCTAACCTGGACACTAAGGGTTAATTTAGTATGACCAAACAACCTATCACGCACATTCTTTTGGACTGTGGGAGGAAACCAGAGCACCCGGAGTAAATCCACACAGACACAGGGAGAATGTGCAGACTCCACACAGTCACCCAAGTCGGGAATCGAACCCAAGTCCCTGGAGCTGTGAGACAGCAGTGCTAACCATTGTGCTGCCCCTCTGTTATATTCCAAATTCGCTAATACAAGCACGACAGCACACAATAGAATAATGCTTTTGGAGAACCGGCTCCAGCAACATAATCTCATCCACCCCTACTCTGCTCTGCCTGGCTAAACTTGTTCTGTCACTCAATAATTACCTTGTTTCATTCCCTGCAAAGAAAAGGTGTGGGTCTGAGTGCCGCATGGGTCCCAGTTATGCCTCTCTGATTTTGTGGGTTCTGTGAACACTCCCTGTTCCAGTCCTACCTACTCAGGTCAATGCCCACAACTTGCTTCATATTCCATCGATGACAGTATTGGTGCCTCTTCCTGCTTTTATCTGGATCTAAAAAAAATGTTTTTGCTTTGCTTCTAACTTTTACCCCTCTCTCAACTTCATGTTGTCCAACTCTGACACTTCCTTTCCCTTCCATGACTTCCCTGTATCCATTTACGGTGAGAAGCTGACTAATTACTAATATTTGTGACAAAGCCACCCATTCCCACAGCAATCTCGACGACAATTTCTCACACCCTATTTCCTGTATGGACCCCATTCCATCTCTTCACCTCCATCACATCTGTTCTGATGATGCTACCTTTGAGAATGGCTCTTTTGACTTGTCAAATTTTTTCCTCAACCAAAGTGTCCGTCCATTTGTGATTGACAGGGCACTCAACCCATATCTCAACCATCTCCCACACCTCTGCCCTCTCCCCTTCCCCTTTCTCCCAGAACCAGGATACAGTTCCCCTCGTCCTCACTTTCCACCCCACCAGCCACCGCATCCAAAGGATCATCCTCCGCCATTTCCACCAACTCCAACACGATGTCAACGCCCAACACATTTTGCTCTCACACTCCCGTCAGCACTCCACAGGGACCACTCCTCCCTCCGTGCCATCCTGGTCCACTTCTCCATCGCAACGAACTTTCCATTGGCTTCCCACAGAATCATTCCTAGCAACGCCTGACCCTTTACCTCCACCCTACTCACCGTCCATGGCCCCCAATCACTTCTTTCAGAAGAAGCAGTGTTTCATTTGCTCCTTCATCCGTTTATTCTATGGTATTCACTGCTCCCAGTGTGGTCTCCTCCACTTTGGGCATGCGTGACGTTGTGGGAAGCCTTCACTCAGTCCACAAGCATGACCCTGAGCCTCCTTCTGCTGCCATTTTAACTCAGCACCTTGCACTCATGTCCACATGTCCTCCCTTGGCCTGCTGTAATGTTCCAGTGGAACGCAATGCAAGCTGGGGGGAACGACATCTCAGCTCTGATTGGTCCACCCTCTGGACTCAACACTGAGTTCAATAACTTTAGACAGTGACCTTCCCCCTCCCTCGTCATCTAACCCTTGTCCTTAAGATTGCTACACTCTCATTGCAATCTCTTCCAGCATAGGTAGACCAGAATTCTCCTGTGCCGCCGGCCACTGGAAGTTTAGCAGGCGGGCTGCGGAGAATGTGAAACACCGTCAGGTGGGGAATTTTAACTCGAAACATTAGCTCTGTTCAGGCCTATTGGGTGGGTCTTTAGAGCCTCGCTCGATCCAAGACCGGAAAATCCCGCCCAAAGTCCGCAGACCTTCCCATTGTCCGCCCCTTGCCCACTCCGATTCCCGTGGCGGGCAGGGCGGTAGAATTCCGGCGGCTTTCTCTGTTCCAGATCCCAGTGTTTACAGTATTTGTCTTATTTTGGAATGTAATCAGACATATCACAGAGTAAATAATCTCATAATAATGCCACATAACAGAAATAGCGAAAGTTGAGCGACACCTAATGGTCAAAGAGGACTGGAAGAGCTGCATAGCCCCCATTCTTGTCTCCAACATCGAATGCAATCATTTTGTGGCCATTGCCCATTATTTTGGCAGTCCAAAGATGGCCTTTCGATTCTGTGACATCAGCTGAAATGAAGTGGTTTATACACTCAAAGGTTTTCTCCTGCTTTGTGGGAGTGATGTGCCTTTGAATTTTTTGGCCTGGAGCCAGAAGCTTCATGTCACTGCAGACTTTGGCAGGAGTGGCATTTGGCATTAATGGCTGGTCAGGTGACACGGCAATGCAGTCCTTTCCTGGTACAACGCCCATGACTGTGCCCTATCTCTTCACGCTCTGTTCATTGGCAGGCATCTTGAATGCCCTGTTACATCCCCCACGGACTGGCAATTACACTGAAAGGGGAAAATATTTGCTGCTGAATTCTGGCTGGCTGTCCCAATTTCCCCGGTCTTATACCAGGGCCGTGTTACAAACTAAAGTTTAAAGCTGATTCATTGGTCACAAGTAAGGCTTACATTAACACTGCAATGAAGTTACCGTGAAATTCCCCGAGTCACTTGCTCGGGTCAATGCGCCTAACCAGCACGTCTTTCAAACTGTGGGAGGAAACCAAAGCACCCACAGTTTCAAAGCTTGCAGAGGGATTTGGACCAACTAAAAAAATGGGCTGAAAAATGGCAAATGGAATTTAAGATGTGGAGATGCCAGCATTCAACTGGGGTAAACACAGTAAGAAGTCTGACAACACCAGGTTTAAGTCCAACCAATTTATTTGATAGTAAACTCACAAGCTTTCACCTCTTTACCTGACAAACCTCTTTCACCTCTTTCACCTCTTTACCTGACAAAGAGGGGAACCTTGAAAGCTTGTGAGTTTACTATCAAATAAGTCGGTTGGACTTAAAAATGGAATTTAACGCAGACAAATGTGAGGTATTGCACTTTGGAAGGACAAACCAAAGTAGAATGTACAGGATGAATGGTAAAACTCTGAAGAGTGTAGATGGACAGAGGGATCTGGGAATACAGGTACAGAATTCCCTAAAAGTGGTGTCACAGGTGGATAGGGTCGTAAAGAGTGCTTTTGGTACATTGGTCTTCATAAATTGGAGTATTTATCGCAGACACGGGGGGAACATGCAAAACTCCATACGGAACAGTGACACAAGCAGGAAATGAACCTGGATTCCTGGTACTGTGAGGTAACAGTGTTAAGTATTGCGCCACCCTGCTACCTCACGGTGCACCGCCACAAACTAAAGTCAGAGTCGATGGATTTGCCATGCTAAATTGCCTCCCGGTGTCCCAAGATGTGTAAGCTAGATGGATTAGACTCAATGGGCCAAATGGCCTCTTCTGCACTGCAATGATTCTACGATTTTAATGCATGCATTGTATGCAACTGGTATATTGCAGTTAGCTGTTTCAGTGTAAAATAGTCTTTCTTATTTACCCAAGCTTTAATAAAACTCTGCAGCGTCATTGAGGGCTGCATTTTCGTGGTCAATTGGTGACGGGTCTGGGGGAGGGATGGATTGACTCCTGCTGTCAACCCTAGCGGCAAGATTTTACCAAACTCAGCCATAATATGATAATATAGGTCGGTAGCAGCTCTTTTTCAAAGCATACCATTCCAACAATAGTGCCCCGATCCTCAAAGATAGCTGATTGATCATCACCACCCCAGGTGATACGCCTTACACCAGGAATGTCTGATTCATTCGGCCTTTGGCCAAATTAAAGGTCACACTCAACACAATGGAGGAATGAGTCAGATTCAAAGATTGGTTGAGGAAGAACATAACACAAGCAATGCATTAGCCAGCCAGCCACAATGAACTGGGGTGTGTTAGTTGCATACTGCGCATGAATTAGTCATAGAATCATCATTAAATTCCCACAGTGGCACAGTGGTTAGCCCTGTTGCCTGACAGTGCTAGGGATCTGGGTTCAATTCCACTCTCTGTGTGGAGTTTGCATGTTCTCCCCGCGTCTGCGTGGGTTTCCTCCGGGTGCTCCGGTTTCCTCCCCACACTCTAAAGATGTGCGGGTTAGATGGATTGGCCATGGTAAATTGCCCCTTAGTGTCAGGACTAGTTAGGGTAAATGCATGTGGTTATGGGGGTAGGGCCTTCTTCTGTACTGTAAGACTTTATGATTCAGTACAGAAGGAGGCCATTCGGCCCATCGAGACAACAATCCCACCCTATCCTATAACCCCACATGTTTATCCTGCTAATCCCCCTGAAATCAGGGTCAATTTATCACTGCCAATCAAATTCACAACTTTGGACTGTGGGAGGAACCTAGTATCTGGCAGGATTAAGTTTCTCACGACTGTTGGGTATAGAGATAGTTAAATATAAATGCTTTTGATCTGTATTTGGTTTTGTTTGAAATAAGCTCAGCAAATGCTTGAGAATACCCAGGTGGGTTTGGGTGGGGTCTTTCACCGGAAAGATGATTCCTCCACCCACACGCAGCTGTGAGTTTCTGGCAAGAGTAGAAAAGACCCTCAAAAGGCAAAAATGTTCAATCAATGTGGTGGAACTCAGCCACCAAAACTGAAAAGCACAAAGCATAAAAGGTGTCGCCTTGTTGAATTAATTGCCAGATTCCCACGGTAATTTGACTTCTTCAGTGTGCTTCCCTGTAGGATAATTATGGGGAGGCCAATCCGTGAAGAGGAATCTTCCAGTCCTTCCAGCAGCAGAAAGCATGTGGGCAGGGATCAGGTTCCCAGTGGCAGAGCGAACTTTAGGAATTCTGTCCTTAGGACTTATCAAAGGCAATTTGAGCTACCTCATGCAAAATGTTGGCGTGCCCTTTGGCATGTATTTGCAGATCATGCATGCTCATTGAAAGGGCACCTTGCCGGAAATAAGCTTTCCCTTTCAATTAAGTTCACAGCAGCAGGTAATTGGGGTGTTGGAGTGAATCAGTTATGATTATATGCTCTGGAGAGTGAGGGGAGGATCTCATAGATATCTAAACAATTCTAACAGGATTAGACGGGGTAGATACAGGAAGGATGTTGCCAATGGCAAGGGTGTCCAGAACCAGGGGGTCACCAGTCTGAGGATACAGGATTAGGGCTGAGATCAGGAGGAATTCCTTCTCTGGGAGAGTGGTGAGTCTGTGAAATTTGTTACCACAGAAATAGTTGAGGCCAAAATATTGTATGTTTTCAAAAAGGTTTTTTGAAGCGAAAGGGGATCAAAGGATATGGGGGGAAGACGAGAGCAGGCTTTTGAGTTGGGTGATCAGCCATGATCATAATGAATGATGGAGCAGACATGAAGGACTGAATGGCCTCCTCTTGCTCCTATTTTCTATGTTTGATGTTACAGCTGTATATAAGTGGTGTTCACTTCATCCATGATTCTGAGATTGTTGGTGCAGCTTTCATCTTCCTGCTAACTCTTTGCTCTTTCAGATTGGGTGCCAGCCGCATGTAGGCTGGACACGGGAGGCATAAGCAGTGGGGAAGGGTGGGAGAGAGGCTGGACAAGGGTGGAGAAAGGACCATCAGGAAGGCTGGCATGGAGGCACGACTAAGGAGCAGGGAAGGATCAGCGGGGAAGGATGAAAAACTGTACAAGGAATGAGGTCAAACTGGTGCCCAGACTTTCAATCCGATGGCAGGGTGGGCAAGTTCCTGCCCCCCCCCCCCCCACCCCCACCCCCATTCTCCCATTGGATTTGCCCAGCTCCTCATGGATGCGTAACTAATGAGTGAAAAACACGAGATCAAGTATGCTCAGTCACCCATCCCCCATCCCCCCATCCCCCATTCACCCCTCCGCCATCCCCCCATCCCATCCATCCCCCATCTCCCATCCACTGTGGGAGGAAACCAGAGAACCAGCAGGAAACCCACGTAGACACGGGGAGAATGAGCAGACTCCGCACAGACAGTGACTCAAGCCGGGAATTGAACCGTGGTCCCTGGCGCTGTGTGGCACCAGCCTCCCATCCACCCTTCTGCCATCCTCCCATCCCATCCCTTCCCTTCCCCCCTCATCCCACCATCCCCACTCCCCATGCCCCCATCCCCCCTTTCCCAATCCTTCCCAGAGATTACTCCGACTTCTGTCCCTGCTGCTTGATGTAGGCTTCAGAACAGAAGATTCTGCCCATAGTGTTTGAGTACATAAAGTGAAGTTTAAAGTTTATTTATTAGTGTCACAGGTAGTAATGAAGTTACTGTGAAAATCCCCCTAGTCACCACACTTCAGAGCCTGTTTGGGTACACTGAGGGAGAATTTAGCACAGTCAGTGCACCTGAGCACTAATACATAGTGAACAGAATCAGACTATATGTTTATTTGTATATTGCTGAGTTACTGTTTGTCAGAGACTCACTTAAGCACTTCTGATACTGCTGTAAGGTAAGAAACACATCAGTCACTTTGCAAAGTGCGCAGTTCCACCACCAACAACAAGTGGAATAATAATCCGATTATTTGTTCGCAGATGTTGTTTGACATGTTGTTGTTGGGACTGGAGTGTGGTGGCTAGGGGACTTTCACAGTAACTTCATTGCAGTGTTAACGTAAGCCTGTTTGTGACTAATAAATAAACTTTAAAAAATTTGAGGGGAGAAATTAGCATGGCCGATGCATCAGCGCACCTTTTGGACTGTGGGAGGAAACTGGAGCACCTGGAGGAAATGCATACTGGTGGGGAGAAGGCGCAGACTCCGCGCACAGTGACTCAAGCTGGGAATCGCGCCCGGGTCCTTGGCGCAATGAGGCAGCAGGGCTAACTTGGTAAAGAGTACCGGATAGGAAAGGGATCTTTCTCGTCAACCTGCAATGGCAAATGTGGCTTTGGTTTAGCAATTTATCTGAAAGAACAGCATCGTTGACAGTGCAGCACTCCCTCAGTTTTACACTGAAACGTCATTGCTGATTCGGAATGGGTCTTTGACCCACGGCTGTTTGGCTCAATGGTGAAGATGCTAAGACTGAGGGATAATTAACACCAGTAAACCTGTACTCTCCATAATCAGAGTGTAGTAAGAGTCAATCTCAAAGTATAGCACAAGAATGATGTGCAGGCTAAGCCATGCTACCATGAGATAGCATGTCCCCATCCTTGAGAAAATCACATGTTATTGAATTAATGGATTCCTATGGCATTCTGGGAACATCCATGATCAGTTCACTAATTGTAACAATATGCAGATAGGATGGGGTGAAGTAGGGTGGGAAGAGACTTCTGTGCAGCTACTATGGGCCAGCTGGGCCGAATGGCCTATTTCTCTGTTGTAAATCCCTATTAATTCAGTTTCACCTACCACAGTGAGAACTGAACCCAAGACCCTCCAGTTGCTATATTCAGGCCCAAAATAAGTTTAAATTTTTAAACTTAAATATATTTTAAGTTTATTTATGAGTGTCACAGTGGGCTTACTTCAACACTGCAATGAAGTTACTGTGAAAATCCCTTAGTCGCTACACTCTGGCGTCTGTCCAGGTACAAAGTGAGTGGCATGGTAGCATAGCGGCTAGCACAGCTGCCTCACAGCGCCAGGGACCACGGTTCAATTCCCAGCTTGGGTCACTGTATGTGCGGAGCCCACACATTCTCCCCATGTCTGTGTGGGTTTCCTCCATGTTCTCCGGTTTCCTCCCACAGTCCGAAAGACATTCTGGTTAGGTGCATAGGCCATGCTAAATTCTCCCTCAGTGTACCTGAACAAGGGCCGGAGTGTGGTGGCTAGGGGATTTTCACAGTAGCTTCATTGTAGTGTTAATGTAAGCCTAATTTGTGACTAATAAATAAACTTTAAAAAATTTGAGGAGAGAAATTAGCATGGCCGATGCATCAGCACACCTTTTGGGCTGTGGGAGGAACCTGGAGGAAATGCATACAGACGGGGAGAAAGCACAGACGGGGAGAAGGTGCAGACTCTGCGCAGACAGTGACTCAAGCTGGGAATCGAGCCCAGGTCCCTGACGCAATGAGGCAGCAGGTCTAAAGTGGTAACAATATGCAGTCAAGACACAGCAAATTTCAGAGCTCACATACGCTGCAGAGCAGCTAGTAATCTGTTCAAACTTGTTGACCAGGCACCTTACAATTAGGCATGGCTGGTCAAATCTGTGCTGGTAAAGGAATTTTGTGTATTATTTAGAAGCATCATTAATGATAAATGAGGCAGAGAATCATTCAGAATGGATTAGGGGTGAGAGTCAGAAGGTGGTGCCTTCTTGGATCACTGCAGTCCGTGAGCTGTGGGTTGGCCCGCATTAAGGAGGAGATTCCAGGATTTTGACCCAGTGACTGCGAAGGAACGTCGAGATAGTTTGAAGTCAGGATGATGAGTGGCTTGGAGGGGAACTTGCAGGCGGTGGGGTTCCCATGTATCTGCTGCCCTCGTCATTCTAGATGGAAGTGGTCGTAGGTTTGGAAGGTGCTGTCTTTGGTAAATTGCTGTAGGGCATTTTGTAGATAGCACATGCTGTTGCTCCTGGCTTGATGGGCAGGTTAGCCTCCTTCTTTGGGTGGCACTGTGGCACAGTGGTTAGCAATACTGCTTCAGTGCCAGGCACCTGGATTCGGCTGACTGTCTGTGTGGAGTTTGAACATTCTTCCTGTGTCTGCGTGGGTTTCTCCTGGGTGCTCCGATTCCCTCCTATACTCCAAATGATGTGTGGGTTAGGTTGATTGGCTATTCTAAATTGTCCCTCAGTGTCAGGGGGATTAGCAGCGTAAATTTGTGGGGTTATGGGGATACAGCCTGGGTGGGATTGTGATCGGTGCAGACTTGATGGGCCGAATGACCTCCTTCTGCATGGTCAGGATTCGATGATTATACTAAACAAAAAGGTTGGGAAGATTTCAATACAAACACCGGAAAATGATTCAAACTCACCCTGCTCCTTTTAACTCAGCAATATCCTGGACACAAAATCCCAATGAAGAGTTACCTCTATCTCAACATCAAGGCTTCTTTGGGCAGCATGGTGGCACAGTGGTTAGTACTGCTGCCTCACAGTGCCAGGGACCCATGTTCAATTCCCGGCTTGGATCATTGTCTGTACGAGTTGGCATGATCTCTCAGCGCCTGTGTGGATCTCATCCGGGTGCTCCGGTTTTCTCCCACAGTCTGAAAGGTTGGGTGCATTGACCCGAGTTGATGCCGGAGTGTGGCAGCTATTGGAATTTCACAGTAACTCCATTGCAGTGTTAATGTAAGCTTTACTTGTGACTAATAGATAAACCTTTCTTGTTGAGGCTGGCTGAACCGCTAAAGGTTTTTCTTCTGTTGGATTTCTGAGCTAGACTTGTGTTGCCCTGCTGGTACCTCTCCCCAAGACACCAAAACCCGCAAACTAAATTCACAATTACTTCGTCCTCAGAGCAAGCACATGAGTTCCCCAAAACTCGGCTTCCAGGAGACTTGCAGGACTTCCCAATAGAGAGTTTTGAACTCCTTCCTTCATTGTTTCTGGTGTTCTGGTTTCTGACCTGCCCTTTTGTCTTTCCTTGTGGTTTAAGGTGCTGGGGAGTAGGTACAGAGGAGATGTCAGCGGTAAGTTTTTCACTCAGAGGGTGGTGGGTGAGTGGAATCGGCTGCTGTCGGTGGTGGTGGAGGCGGATTCGATAGGGTCTTTTAAGAGACTTCTGGATAAGTACATGGGACTTAGTAAGAGAGAGGGTTATAGGTAAGCCTAGTAGGTAGAGACATGTTTGGCGCAACTTGTGGGCTGAAGGGCCTGTTTGTGCTGTAGTTCTTCTATGTTCTATGTTCCACTGTACAGAGTGCTCTCAGTCTGCTGTATACATCGAGAGCGCCAGAGGAACTGACACTCCTGTTTAAATACAGAGTGTGAGGCTCCATGATTGGACCATTAATTTGGCCTTAATCAAGGAGTTCATATTCAAGCAGTTTAATCTCAATTGCCTGAATAAAATCGTTACAGAAGGATAATATCCAGCTTGGAGCTAAGATGTTGCTGAGGTGCTACAGTGATTAGCATTGCTGTCTCACAGCTCCAGGAATCCGGGTTCGATTCCCGGCTTGGGTCACTGTCTGTGTGGAATCTGCACCTTCTCCCTGTGTCTGTGTGGGTTTCCTCCAACTGCTCCAGTTTCCCCCCCACTGTCTGAAAGACGTGCTGGTTAGGAGCATTGGCTATGCTAAAATTCTCCTTCAGTGTATCCAAACAGTGGGAGATTTTCACAGTAATCTCATACAATCCCTACAGCGCTGAAGGAGGCCATTTCAACCACCGAGCCACACCAACAACTATCCTACCCAGGCCCTGTCCCCTGAACCCTGGGTCTTTACCCTTGCTTGTCTCCCTGACACTGAGGAGCAAATTGGCCAATCACTCTAACCTGCACATCTTTGGGGTATGGGAGGAAACCTCATTGCTGTGTTAATGTAAGCCTACTTGAGACAGTAATAAATAAACTTGAATGATTTTTTCATTGCACTTTATTTTGTGCACAAGCTGTTCATTTTAAAATGTGATTAAAATGGTCTGTTTTCATCGAGCACTCCATCTCTGTTGATTCAGTAATTTCTCCTGAAATTTGGGATCTCTCTTTCTGTGCTTGCTTGGCAATTAGATATGGGTTTGCTTCTATTCAACAGGTGTTTGGCGCTATTACCTTATCTTAGGTCACACCTACCACATTACCTGACCCTATTTGCGGACACACCTACCTCATTATCTGACCTTCAATATTGCCTGACCACAATATAACTTGACTGCTCTACTGAATATCAATAAATTCCATTTGATCTTTCACTATATAATCTCTATATATATCGATATCAGTAACAGGGGAATTTATAATGGGGGCAAAGAAATGGCTGAATAAATACTTTGATTCTGTCTTCACAAAACAGGATACAAATAACATACCAGAAATGTGAAGGAACGCAGGGTTTAGTAAGAGGCTGGAATGGGAGGAAATCGATAACAGTCGGGAAATGATGTTGGGGAAATTGATGGAATTAGAACATAGAACATTACAGTGCAGTACAGGCCCTTCGGCCCTCAATGTTGCGCCGACCAATGGAACCAATCTAATGACCCTCTAACCTAAACTATTCCAATGTTATCCATATGCCTATCCACTGACCATTTGAATGCCTTTAAAGTTGGCGAGTCCACAACTGCTGCAGGCAGGGCATTCCACACCCTCATTAACCTCTGGGTAAAGAACCTACCTCTGAAGTCCATCCTATAATTACCACCCCATAATTTAAAGCTATGTCCCTTTGTGTTAGCCGTCACCATCCGAGGTAAAAGGCTCTCACTATCCACCCTATCTAACCCTCTGATCATCTTGTATGCCTCAATTAAGTCACCTCTCAACCTTCTTCTTTCTAATGAAAACAACCTCAAGTCCCTCAGCCTTTCCTCATAAGACCTTCAATTGGAGTTTAATTCGATTGGAGACTGACAAATTCCCAGGGCCTGATAACCTACCCAGAGTCCTCAAGGAAGTGGCTCCAGAGATAATGGATGCATTGGTGGCCATCTTCCAAGATCCTATCAACTCCAGAACAGTTCCTACAGATTGAAGGGTAGCTAATGTAACCCCACTTTTTAAAAATGGAGGTAGAGGAAGAAATGGGGAATTATAGACCAGTAAGCTTGATGTCGGTAGTGGGGAAAATTCAAGAGTCCATTATAAAAGATTTAATGTCAGAGCACTTGGAAAAGAATGGTAGAATCAGAAAGAGTCAGAATGAATTTATGAAAGGGAAATCATGCTTGACAAATCTACTAGAATTCTTTGAGGATGAAATGAGTAGAGTTGATGAGGAAGAACCAGTGGGTGAAGTTTATTTAGACTTACATAAGGTTTTTGACAAAGCCCCACATAAAAGATTAGGGCATAAAATTAAAACACATGGTATTGGGCATTATGTACTGAAATGGATAAATAGTTGGCAGACAGGGAGCAAACAGTAGGAATTAATTGGTTTTTTTTCCAAACTATAGGCCATGACTACACAGGGATCAGTGCTGGGACTCTAGCTATTCATAATATATATTAATGATTTGGATGAGGGAACTGAATTTAGTATTTCTATATTTGAAGATGACACAATGCTGGGTGGGAAGGTGAGCTAAGAGGACGCAGAGATGCTACATTGTGATTTGGACAAGTTGAGTGGATGGGCAAGTTCATGGCAGATGCAGTATAATGTGGTGAATGTGAGGTTTATCCACTTTAACAGAGCCAAAACAGGGAGGCAGATTATTATCTGAATGTCGGTAGATTGAGAGAGCAGAATGTGCAATGAGACCTTGGTTTCCTTGAATACCAGTCACTGAAGGTAAGCACGCGGGTGCAGCTGGCGGTAAAGGAGGCAAATGGTATGTTGGCCTTCATAGCGAAAGGATTGGGATACAGGAGCAGGAATGTCTTGCTGCAATTATACAGGTGAGATCATACTATTTGGTTTTCTTTTCTGAAGAGGGATACTCTTGTTATAGGGGGTATGCAGCAAAGTTCACCAAGACTGATTGCTGGGATGGCGGGAGTGACGCATGAGGAGAGATTGAGTCAGTTAGAGTGTATTCGTCAGCATTCAAAAGAATGAGGGAGGATCTCATAGAAACTTATAAAATTCTAACAGGACTGGACAGGGTAGATGCAACAAGGATGTTCCTGATGGTGGGAGAGTCCAGAACCAGGGATCACGGACTAAGGATTTGGGTAGGCCATTTAGGACTGAGGTGAGGAAACATTTCTTCACCCAGACAATGATGAGCTTGTGGAATTCATCACCACAGGCAGTGGTTGAGGCCAAAACATTGTATGGTTTCATGAAGCAGTTCGATGTAACTCTTGGGGAAAAAGGGATCAAAGAATATAGGGGGAAGGAGGGAACAGGCTATTGAGTTGGACGATCAGCCATGACCGTAATGAATGGCAGAGCAGTTTCGAAGGGCCGAATGGCCTACTGCTCCTATTTTCTATGTTTCTAGATAGTCCTCATTTTCCTCGTGTGTGTCTTCGGCTACCATTCTGATCATTCCACCTCTCACCCTTTTCCTCTCTCATAGGTTGATTCATTGTGGAATCCCTGGATCTAAGAATATGAGAACAGCTAGTAGATCAATCTTGACCAATTGGGCCAGTGAGCTGACAAATGGCAGGTGGAGTTTAATTTAGATAAATGTGAAGTGAGGCATTTTGATAGATTGAACCAGGGCAGGACTTACTCAGTTAATGGTAGGGCTTTGGGGAGCGTTATAGAACAAAGAGATCAAGGGGTATAGATTCATAGCTCCTTGAAAGTGGAGTCGCAGGTGGTGAAGAGTGGTGAAGAAGGCATTCAGGCATGCTTGGTTTCATTGGTCAGAATGTTGAATACAGGACTTGAGACGCCTTGCTGAAGTTGTACAAGACATTGGTAAGGCCGCACTTGGAATACAGTTCTGGTCACCCTATTATGGAAAGGATATTATTAAACTAGAAAGAGTGCAGAAAAAATTTACTAGGGTGCTACCGGGACTTGATGGTTTGAGTTATAAGGAGAGGCTGGATAGACTGGGACTTTTTTTCCTGGAGTATAGGAGGCTTAGGGGTGATCTTATAGAGGCCTATAAAATAATGAGGGGCACAGATCAGATAGATAGTCGATACCTTTTTCCCAAAGATAGGGGAGTCTAAAAGGGCATAGATTTAAGGTGAGAGGGGAGAGATACAAAAATGCCCAGAGGGACAATTTTTCACACAGAGGGTGGTGAGTGTTTGGAACAAGCTGAAAGAGGTAGTAGTAAGGTGGGTACAATTTAGACTTTAAAAAAGCTTTTGGACAGCTGCATGAGTAAGATGGGTATAGAGGGATATGGGCCAAATGTGGGCAGTTGGGACTAGCTTATTGGTTTAAAAATAGGAGCGGCATGGACATGTTGGGCTGAAGGGCCTGTTTCCATGCTGTAAACCTCTATGACTATATGACTCTTGTAGAACACTTAGCCTCGCTATGTCTTTTACCCATTTAATGAGATCAAGATTGATCTGCAATCAAACCCCACATTCCTGTTTATTCCCTGTGCTTCCAGACAGTTTGCAATAGACAAGGTTAAAAATAATAATAATTGACTTGTAATCAAGGTGCTTGATCATTTCAATAACACCCTGACAGGGCCTACCCTGTACCTATCCTCCACTAAAGAACAATTAGATATTCACTGATCGCATTTAGGATCCTGGCACCACATTAACTGGTTGGGGCAGTGTGACTTCAAATTAGAGCCTTCCACCGCACACAAGGGACATCCCTGTATCCCTAATCAGTCCAAAGATGTGCAGGTTAGGTTGATTGGCTATGCTAAGAAATTGCCCCTTAATGCCCAGGGATGCGTAGGTTAGAGGGATTAGTGGGTATAATATGTAGGGATATGGAGGTAGGGCCTGCGTGGGATTGTGTTCGGTGCAGGCTCGATGGGCCGAAGGGCCTAATTCTGCACTGTAGGGTTCTATGATTCTATAACACCACATAAGCTGTGCAGGAAGAAGCCGGTGGCGCAGGGAGTGCTGGTAGAGTGATGCCAGGTCTCATAGGAGGCAAGCATTGCAGCACCAATCGATTTTGCGACCCATGTGTTTTTGCCTTTCGTTCAAAGTAACGTTTGCAATGCGTTATCAGCAAAGTTTCATCAGAAATTATTTATTGTTCAAGATAAGGTACCCACACAGTGTCTAAGGTAAGTATTGAACTCTGAGCTGCTGACATTTAAATGTTGACGTGAGCCATTATCATTTTGATTGTAAACATTTCTTCAATTCTTGCCCATTTCGCGGAAGTCAATTTTGTTTTCTGACCATCATTTGAGATTAGCCTATTGCATGTAGAATCATAAATTGGAACAGTGCAAAAGGAGGCCATTCGGCCCATCGAGCATCCACCGACCACATCCCACCCTGGCCCTATTCCTGTAACCCCACACATTTACCCTGCCAATCCCCCTGACACTAAGGGTCAATTTAGCATGGCCAAGTAACCTAACCCGCACACCTTTGGACTGTGGGAGGAAACTGGAGCACCCGCAGGAAGCCCACGCAGACACGGGGAGAACGTGCAAACTCCACACATACAGTCACCCAAGTGGGGAATTGAACCCTGGTCCGTGGCACTGTGAGGCAGCAGTGCTAACCCTTGTGCCACTGTGCCTTCCCACGTGGAATCGTAAAATGGAACAGTACAGAAGGAGGCCATTCAGCCCATCGTACCTGTGTCAGCTCCTTCAAAAACCTATTCAATTCGCCTCACACTGTGACCCTTTCCTCCATATCCTGCAAAGATTTCCCCCTTTAAGTATTTATCTAATTCTCTCTTGAGTTATGATTATTGAATCTGTTTTGACTTTCTTCTCAGACTGAGCATTGCTATGTTATGTGATCTTTAAACATTGCGTGCAATGTGATTGCTTCGACATTCAGGAAGAAAGAAATAAAAATAAACAATGCATTTTCTAAGAACAGGTTAGAATAGATGAAAGGAAAGATCTGGTGGAAAATTTACAAAATTTCTCAACCTCGCCATCTCCTATTTTACTGACAAAACTTGGAACCCTGTGTTGAGATGTTTATCTTTTGTCTTGGTGGTGGTGGGGGAAGGATGGGGGGAGAGGGCGGTGAGACGAGGGAGGGTGTCCGTCGCGGAGAAGTACAGAATCTGCGCAGGAGTTGCACTATAACCAGTTTCAGTAGCGTGCGGGCAAACGGGGAAGCATACAAATTTAAAACCAGGTTGAAAGGGCACGGGAAAACCAGGGAAGTCAGGACGTGGAATGCCCTGCCTGCAGCAGTAGTGGACTCGCCGACTCTAAGGGCATTCACATGGTCATTGGATCTACATATAGATAATATTGGAATAGTTTAGGTTAAAGGGTCATTAGATTGGTTCCACTGGTCGGCGCAACATCGAGGGCCGAAGGGCCTGTACTGCGCTGTAATGTCCTATGTTCTAAGATAATCCCTGAAATTCAAGTGTTGAGTAACTTGGATTTCTAAGTGGCAAAGTGCCCCTTGAGACTGGGAGAAAATACTGTGGTGGGATGGGTGGGGGGTTGGTGTGTGTGTGTGTGTGTGTGTGTGTGTGTGTGTGTGTGTGTGTGTGTGTGTGTGTGTGTGTGTGTGTGTGTGTGTGTGTGTGTGTGTGTGTGAGAGTGAGAGGGGGGGTGTGGGGGTGGGGAATGGGAAGGGGGGTAGTGGTGAGAGGGAGGGTGTGGCATGGAGGGGGAGGGTTGGTGGTTTCAGATGGGGTGCCTTGGAATTTGGGCTGACACCAGCGTCCAGAAGTGAGTGGCCTGTTAGAAAACGATGCCAATGTAAAGACTGGCCTCAAAAAGAGGTGGCCTATTAATGGCCGGTGTGAAGGAGGGGATTATCTCACACACAGTACATTGCACTCCCGATGGAAAAGCGTTGAACAACATGGGATTTTACACTGCAGAATGCAGAGTAAAACCGGCAGCCTGTATGTTAAGCGTCTGATCCAATGCCACCGGTTTCCTGAATATTATTCCCAAGTGCATTCCCAGTGGAAAATTGTTACGTTTCTAAACAGCGGAACCGCAATGAATATAGAAACGTGGCAATGTCTGGGACCAGAAACAACCCAATGGGTTCCACTGAGACAGTCTCAGTGTTTAAATAGGGATACGGGCCGGAATTCTCCCATCCCGCCTGCCAACGGAATTCTAGTGGGTGGACCATGTGACAGTCCACTGAAGCCATGCAGGAATCTCCACCTTTCAGGCTGGAGAATCCCGCCCAAGGTTTGTATTTCCTACACCCTTCAATCCTTCAAAGAAATCTATCCGGCCCCCTTTTGAACTTACCAGCTCTCTTCACCACCCTAACCTGAGACAGTTCGCTACCATACATTTCCCACCCTCTTTGTGAAGCTGTTGTGTTCAAACTGTCCTGAGCACAACAAATTTGGGCCATAAAAGAAAAACAGAAAAATGCTGGAAAAACTCAGCAGGTCTGACACCATCTGTGGAGAGAGAAAAGAGCCAACGTTTCAAGTCTGGATGAGCCTTTGTCACGACTTTGGTGTCATGCTTTCAATGGAGTGAAGCATCCCAAGGCAATTTTGCAGGAAGGTTATCGAAACAGCGAGAGGTTTGGACAGATGTTGGCGGAATTTTATGCCCCTGTCGCAGCAGGCGATGTGGCTGGAGGGTTGGGGGGCGGAGGGAGAGTGGAGGGAGGTGCTGAGGGGAGGGCTGCAGAGAAGCATTCAGATATTCATTGACTTCAGTGGGGATTGGAAAATGCCTTAAGGAATCTATTAATGGAGGAGAAAGAGACAGAGACAAAAAGGTCAAGAGGTTTAGGGTGGAAATATCAGAGTGTTTGAAGATAAAATTATAAAACCAAAATAAACTGGAAATATAAAAACATTGAAAAGAGGAAAGTGCTAACATTTGGGATCAAACAATTCTAATTAATAGTTTTTACATTTAATTTGCTTTATTATTGTCACATGTATTGGGATGCAGTGAAAAGTATTGTTTCTTGTGCGCTATACAGGCAGAACATGCCGTTCAGAGAATACATGGGGAGAAGGAAAGGAGAGAGTGCAACATATAGTGTTACAGTCATAGCTACGGTGTAGAGAAAGATCAGCTTAATCGATCTCTTCAAAAGTCTGATGGCAGCAGGCAAGGAACTGTTCTAGAGACAGTTGATATGTGATCTCAGACTTTTCTATCTTTTCCCAATGGAAAAGGGTGGATGAGAGCATGTCCAAGGAGAGTGGTGTCCTCGATTATGCTGGTTGCTTTTCCGAGACAGCAGGAAATGTAGACAGAGTCAATGGATGGGAAGCTGATTTGCGTGATGGACTGGGTTTCGTTCATGACTGTTTGTAGTTTCTGGCGGTCTTGGACAGAGCAGGAGACATACCAAGCTGTGATACAATCTGAAAGTTGGTGAGATTTGTAGAAGTTATGCTAAATTTCCTTAACCTCCTGAGAAAGTAGAGGCATTGATGGATGTTCTTAACTATAGCATCAGCTTGGAGAGACCAAGACAGGTTGTTGGCAATCTGGACACGTAGAAACATCAAGCTCTCAACCAATGTTCCCTTCATCTCTGTTGATATAGACAGAGGCACGTTCTCCACTATGCTTCCTTAAGTCAATGACTATCTCTTTTGTTTTGTTGACATTGAGGGAGGGATTATTGTTGTCACACCAGTTCACCAGATTCTTTATCTCTTTCCTGCACTCCGTCTCATCATTGTTTGAGATCCAACACACTACGGTTATTGTTGGAACTTCCAATGGCTGTTCAATGATTAATGCTATTTGCTTTTTCAACATTTTCATGAAGCAATATCTTGTTACAATGGGAGATGTCTTAGTAGCTCAAGTATACATTTAAGACCATGAGAACATTTATAATGTTTTACAAGTTTATTGTAAATATGCCTGTTGGGAATTTGCTTGTGTTTTACATGAAATGTTTGAACATGGTTTATGGTTGATTTTAGTTGGAACCATTCACTAGATTTTTATTACCCTTTCTTTGCAAGTTACAACCAGATTACTTGTTCTTGGAATTTGATGATCAAATGCAATTCGACCACCAAAACAGTGGCCTTTATCATAATGAGCAAACATGAAATTCTATTGAAAACTTTTTGAGGGAGTGAGTTCCAGATTTCCAGTGCTTTTTGTGTGCAGATGTGTTTCCTGATACCACCCTTGAATGGTATGGCCTAATGTTCTTGTTCTGAACTCCCTCAACCAGAGGAATTCTATTTACTCTATCAAATCCTTTGATCATTTGAACATCTCAATTCTTCTTATTATGTTATGGGATGTGGGCAATGCTGGCTGGGCCAGCATTTATTACCCATCCCTGAGGGTAGTTAAGAACCAACCACATTGGGGCTGGAATCACATGTAGGCTAGGACATCAGATGGGTCTTTCTGACAATTTATAATGGTTTTGGGGCCATCATTAGACTTTTAATTCCAGATTTTTATTGAATTCAAATTTTGCCATCTGCCGTGATGGGGTTCAAACACGGGTCCCCAGACCACCACCCTGGGACTCTGGATTACTAGTCCAGTGACAACACCACTACGCCACTGCCTCCCCAATTAGATTACCCCTTAATCTTCTATTGTTCTGGGGCAGGGAGGGGGTAGGGGTTACAGGTTTAGTAGACTCTTCGGATCTATGAAACCATACTCGTTAATTCATCCACCTGGCCCCAGTACATTTCAAGATTTTTGAATAAAATATCATACGTGTGGCCACCAATATATCAAAGAAAGATGTGTGCTAACCTATGAAGCGGAATAAGTTATTCGTAGAATCCCTACAATGCAGAAGGAGGCCATTTGGCCCATTGAGTCTGCACCGACCACAATCCCACCCAGGCCCTATTCCCGTAACCCCACATATTTACCCTGCCAATCCCCCTGACACTAAGGATCATTTTAGCATGGTCAATCAACCTAATCAGCACATTTTTGGACTGTGGGAGGTAACTGGAGCACCCGAACGAAACCCACGAAGACACAGGGAGAATGTGCAAACTCCAGACAGACAGTGACCTGAGGCCGGTATTGAACCCTGATCCCCTGGCGCTGTGAGGTAGCAGTGCTAACCAACCGTGCCACCATGCCACCCACTTATTTATCCTTTGCAACTGAAACAACAATCTTTACACTGTGCATTGTTGGCAGTGTGCCTTGACATTGTGTTTGCTCAATGGATCAACCTAACAAGTTACGGAGTGGCTTCGAAAGGTTCACTTGTAACTGCACCTGTCCATTTCTGGCTTCACATTAACAACATCAGTTTGCACGTATGAGTGCCCTTAATGTAAGTAAACACCTTAAGGCGCTTTGCTGAGCTGTAAACAGACAGAAATGGGCATGCAGCAATAAAGGGTAATGTTAAGGCAGGAAGAGCGAACACTTTGTCAAAGATGTCGGCTTTAAGCAGGGTTTGCACTGACCACAATCCCACCCTGACCCCACTTCCACGACCCTACATTCTTACCCTGCTACCAACCCCCCCACCTACCCCAACAACACTAGGGTGAATTTAGCACGGCCAATCCACCTGATCTGCACATCTTTGGATAGTGGGAGGAAACCGCAGCACCCGGAGCACTGTGAGGAAGCAGTGCACCACCGTACGTGGAGAAAAACTGCAGCAGGCGACGGTGCAGAGGGACCTCGGGGTCCTTGTGCATGAGTCGCAAAAACCCAGCTTGCAGGTGCAGCAGGTGGTCAGGAAGGCGAATGGGATGCTGGCCTTCATAGCGAGGGGGATTGAATATAAAAGTAGGGAGGTCTTGCTGCGGCTGTATAGGGCATTGGTGAGGCCGCAGCTGGAGTACTGTGTGCAGTTTTGGGAGCCGCACCTGCGCAAGGATATTTTGGCCTTGGAGGGAGTGCAGAGGAGGTTTACTAGGCTGATGCCGGAGTTGAGGGGGTTGAGCTATGAGGAGAGGCTGAATAAACTAGGCTTGTACTCGTTAGAGTTTAGAAGAATGAGGGGAGATCTCATTGAGACGTATAAGATGATGAATGGGATGGATAGGATAGAGGTGGAGAGACTCTTCCCGCTCAGAAAGGACAGTAGGACTAGGGGGCACAGCCTCAAGATAAACGGGGGGCGGTTTAGAACGGAGTTGAGGAGGAACTTCTTCACTCAAAGGGTGGTGAATCTCTGGAATTCTCTGCCCGTTGAAGTGGTGGAGGCTGCCTCGCTAAATATTTTTAAGACACGGGTTGATGGGTTTTTGATAAGAGAGGGGATTAAGGGTTATGGGGAAAGGGCGGGAATGGGGAACTGAGCCATGACAGATCAGCCATGATCTTATTGAATAGCGGGGCAGGCTCAAAGGGCTAGATGGCCTACTCCTGTTCCTATTTCTTATGTTCTTATGTTCTTATGTGATGCCTCATACTCTTTTATAGCCATATTGTGTAATAGCACCTAAGTTTAATGTCTTATCTGCGAGACAGGACTTCCAATAGCGCGGCACTCCGTCAGCGCTATACTAGAGACTGTCAACCTTAACTTGCTGTGCCCGAATGCTCCAGTGAGAGTTAACCTTTGACTCATTGGCAACCAATTGATTCACAGCTGACAACTGTATGACCATGTGACTCTGTAGGTCTACTGTCGCCATCTACTGTTGGTTTGTGGACTGCAAGGATGATTTAAAATGTGTGATTAACTTCAGACTGAGATACAAAGTGGGGGAGAGTTGGTGAAGACCCTGTATCAGTTGTCGTATTATGATAAATCACAATTTTCAAAAACCTTTGACAATGTTGAGATGTTCATCGAGTCTGCTCCTTTGTTCAGTGAGATCACGGTGGCACAGTGGTTAGCACTGCCGCCTCACAGCGCCAGTGACCTGGGTTCGATTCCCATCTTGGGTCACTGTCTGCATGGAGTTTGCATGTTCTCCTCGCGTTTGCATGGGTTTCCTGTGGGTGCTCCGGTTTCCTCCCACATGTGCTGGTTAGGTGGATTGGCTATGCTAAATTGCCCCTAAGTGTCCCAGGATGTGTGGATTAGATGGGGTAAATATGTTGGGCTCATGGGAACATGGCCTGGGTGGGATTGTTGTTGGTATAGTCTTGATGGGCTGAATGGCCTCCTTCTACACTGTAGGGATTCTATGATCTGATATCATCCTCAAAGGCAGATGCTCCACATTTAGTTACAGCTAGATGGAAGTTTTTGCACAATTCTACTTTAACTATTTTCAAATAACACATTATACATTTTCTTTACTTTCTCGAGATTTGTCACTAATTCTTAAAGTTTGTTAAGCAATTTACCAAAAGCTGAAGTTTGAGAAACTGAACATTGATGCCATCTTGTGCCCAAAGACCACATTACATCCAATGTCTTTTCCCCCGAAATGCCAGAGAGTCTTCCCTCTGTTCAGGTCATCTCATTGATTATGTTATTCTCATCCATCCTCATGATGTGACCCTGGTTGGCAGAGACAGCATTTATTTCACATCCCGAGACACCTTGTCGTTCACCTTTTGTTGTGGCCACTACAATTGAGCTAAGAAGATTTCAGGATTGGGCGACACGGTGGCATAGTGGTCTCACTCTGTATCACATACACACACACACACACACACACACTGCTGCCTCACAGTGCCGTCACTCTGTCTCACAAGCACACTGCTGCCTCACAGTGGTGGAAACAGCCAGTTTTCAACAGAACTGACTTTGCGGAAAAATACCACACTCTTGAGGCATTATTTTCCTTCCATATCACAGGCTTCTTCAGATGGTTTCAAAAAATACTTCCCATTTCAAATATCACGCCCTGGAAAAATGCAGCTTTTAGAGAATGTCTACAGTGCAGAAGGGGGGCCATTCGGCCCATCAAGTCTACACCAACCCCACATATTTATCTGCTAGTCCCTCTTCACTGAGGACCAATTTAGCATAGGCAATCAATCTAACCCACACATCTTTAGACTGTGGGAGGATACCAGAGAACCCAAACAAAACCTACACAGACATGGGGAGAACGTGCAAACTCCACACAGACAGTGACCCAAGCCAGGATTTGAACCTGGGACCCTGGTACTGTGAGTCATCAGTGCTAACCACTGTGTCACCCTGCCCCCCTGGGCTGATTGGTAGATTGATATCTATCACTCTGCAGGGGAGGCTATGGCCTAGTGATATTATCGCTAGACTATTACTCCAGAAACTCAGCTAATGTTCTGGGGACCTGGATTTGTAATCCTGGTAAAAAGTCTGACAACACCAGGTTTTAGTCCAACCTATTTATTTGATAATATTCTCACTAGCTTTCGAGGGGACAGCCTCTTCGTCAGGTCATTCACCTGACGAAGAGGCTGTCCCCTCGAAAGCTAGTGAGAATATTATCAAATAAATAGGTTGGACTAAAACCTGGTGTTGTCAGACTTTTTACTGTGTTTACGCCAGTCCAACGCCAGCATACCCACATCATTTGTAATCCTGGCCAGCGCAGGTGGTGGAATTTGAATTCAATTAAAAAAAATCTGGAATTAAGAATCTGCTGATGACCATGAAACCATTGTCGATTGTCAGAAAAAAGACATCTAGTTCACTAATGTCCTTCAGGGAAGGAAATCTGCCGTCCTTACCCAGTCTGGCCTACATGTGACTCTAGAGCCACAGCAATGTGGTTGACTCTCAACTGCCCCAGGCATTTGGGGGTGGGCAACAAATGCTGGCCAGCCAGCGACGCCAATGTCCCAAGAATGAATGAACAAAAACCTTCCAGGAGTACGTTGCCAGAATGACCAAAAAATCTTCAAGCTCGCTTTCCCTGTGGCTCTCTGACATCTTGTCCCCAACTCAAAACCCCAGTGACCAGTCCAGCTTTAGCCTTGACTGTATCTACCTGGTTAAGAAACCCGAAGATAGATTTAATGGATTTGTATTTGGATGGGTAACACGTTAGAAATCAGGTATTGTTTGAGATAGGTTTAATTTAATATTTCTGTGCCTGGTGGGGAGCTGTGGGTAGATTTCATGTTCAAAGGATGTTTGGCTGTTTGGGGTTACTTCAGTTCTTGCTGAAATCCTAAGCGATCGGCCCCAGTGACAAGTTTAGAAATAGATAGACTGCATGGAGGTGGAGCACTCCACATGTATTCAGACATGTGGAAAAAGTCTCTTTCTTTGAGGGGTGTGAGGGAGCTGGGATAAAGGTCTCTCTCTCCCAAGTTCTGTTCAAGGTTAAGAGAGGCTATAACAATGGAATAAACACAAGCCAGCTCAACAGACACAGAGAATGGTGAAAGAAAATAAGTTCCTATTGTTACATTGGAATTTGCATTTAATATTTTGTCAATCCAGAATCTCCATCCCAATAAGAACATAAGAACATAAGAAATAGGAGCAGGAGTAGGCCATCTAGCCCTTCGAGCCTGCCCCGCCATTCAATAAGATCATGGCTGATCTGTCGTGGCTCAGTTCCATTTTCCCGCCCTCTCCCCATAACCCTTAATCCCCTCTCCTATCAAAAACCCATCAACCCGCGTCTTAAAAATATTTAGCGAGGCAGCTTCCACCACTTCAACGGGCAGAGAATTCCAGAGATTCACCACCCTTTGAGTGAAGAAGTTCCTCCTCAACTCCGTTCTAAACTGCCTCCCCTTTATCTTGAGGCTGTGCCCCCTAGTCCTACTGTCTTTTTTGAGCGGGAAGAGTCTCTCCACCTCTATCCTATCCATCCCATTCATCATCTTATACGTCTCAATGAGATCTCCCCTCATTCTTCTAAACTCTAACGAGTACAAGCCTAGTTTATTCAGCCTCTCCTCATAGCTCAACCCCCTCAACTCCGGTATCAGCCTAGTAAACCTCCTCTGCACTCCCTCCAAGCCCAAAATATCCTTGCGCAGGTGCGGCGCCCAAAACTGCACACAGTACTCCAGCTGCGGTCTCACCAATGCCCTATACAGCTGCAGCAAGACCTCCCTACTTTTATATTCAATCCCCCTCGCTATGAAGGCCAGCATCCCATTCGCCTTCCTGACCACCTGCTGCACCTGCAAGCTGGGTTTTTGCGACTCATGCACAAGGACCCCGAGGTCCCTCTGCACCATCGCCTGCTGCAGTTTTTCGCCACGTAAGTAATAGTCCTTCCTACCATTATTCCTACCAAAGTGGACCACCTCACACTTGCCAACATTAAATTCCATTTGCCATTTCCTGGCCCATTCGCCCAGCCTATCTAGATCCTTCTGCAGACTCTCCACACCCTCCGCACAATTTGCCTTTCCCCCAATCTTGGTGTCATTAGCAAATTTCGACACCCTACACTCGGTTCCCTCCTCCAGATCATCTATATAAATGGTAAATAGCTGAATCCAGTTGCATCCATTTTCATCTTCTCACCAAAATAATCACCTGGTTTTTTTTGGAATTGAAAACTCCCCAACGTGGGCCCTGTCTCTCAGGACACAGACCGCTGGGTGCTCCTGTTCATCACCAGCAGGCCCACTAAGCAAGCTTGCCATAGAGCACTACCCATGGCTTGTTGCTGAAGCCTTCTCACAGAACCACGGAGCCCTTACAGCACAGAAGGAGGCCATTCGACCCATCGAGTCTGTATCGACCACAATCCCACCCAGGCCCTATTCCCATACTCCCGCACATCTAGCCTGCTAACCCCCCTGATACTAGGGGCAATTTAGTGTGGCCACTCAACCTAACACGTACACCTTTGGAGTGTGGGAGGACTCGGAGGAAACCCATGCAGATGCAGGGAGAAAGTGCAGACTTCCACACAGACAGTGACCCGAAGTCAGAATTGAGCCTGGGTCCCTGGTGCTGTGAGGCGACAGTGTTAACCACTGAGCCACCATGCTGGGGCTGTTACACTGCAGCTATACCATACCATTCTGACTCACCAGGAAACTCTCCCACTCTTACTGCCTACCGTAGGCAGACGGGAAGGATTTACAGCCTACGGCTCAACCTGTTTGGCAGTATTATGAACACGCCTCCTGTAGCTATCAAGCCCCAGAGCGGGACTCGAATGCAGAATCTTTGACAGAGACAGGGATGCTACCCACTGCACTGAAACGTCTTACCTTTATTCACTGCTTTGTGGTTGGAGAATTTTCCCTTTGCTTCCTAATTTCAATGGAAAGAATATTGAGTAGGTCAAACCAAACCACCAGACTACCAGTCAGATAGAAAGCAACATTGTCTGAAAGTTACAACCCACGTTAAACATAACGTGGAATTTTGTAACAAAGTAAAATTTGTACATAGGAGTCTGTTTTTATTTAACAATTGAATGTAAAAACTAAAAACTTGCACCAACACTTATATAGGATTGGGAGTAGTCCATTCAACCGTATTCTCGATTTTCAAAAGGCGTTTGGTAAGGTGCCGCACAAAAGGTTGCTTCAGAAGGTTAGGGGGTGTGGAGTTGGGGGTAAGGTGTTAGCGTGGATAGAATATTGGTTGTCTAATAGGAGGCAGAGAGTTGGTATCAATGGGTGCTATTCTGATTGGCGGTTGGTGACTAGTGGAGTGCCCCAGGGATCGGTGCTGGGGCCTCAGCTATTTACCATTTATGTAGATGATCTGGAGGAGGGGGCTGAGTGTAGGGTGTCGAAATTTGCTGATGACACGAAGATAAGTGGAAAAGCAAATTGTGCGGAGGGTGTGGAAATTCTGCAGAGGGATCTAGATAGGCTGAGCGAGTGGGCGAGGACCTGGCAGATGGAATACAATGTTAGCAAGTGTGAGGTTACCCACTTTGGCAGGAATAATAGTAGGAGGGATTACTATTTAAAGGGCGAAAAGCTGCAGCATGCTACGGTGCAGAGGGACCTGGGGGTCCTTGTGCATGAGTCGCAAAAACCCAGCCTGCAGGTGCAGCAGGTGATCAAGAGGGCAAATGGGATGCTGGCCTTTATAGCGAAGGGGATAGAATATAAAAGCAGGGAGGTCTTGCTGCAACTGTACAAGGCACTGGTGAGACCGCAGCTGGAGTACTGTGTGCAGTTTTGGTCGCCGCACTTGCGCAAGGATATTTTGGCCTTGGAGGGAGTGCAGAGGAGGTTTACTAGGCTGATACCGGAGTTGAGGGGGTTGGACTATGAAGAGAGGCTGAATAGACTGGGTCTGTACTCGTTGGAGTTTAGAAGGATGAGGGGGGATCTTATAGAGACGTATAAGATAATGAAGGGGATGGATAGGGTAGAGGTAGAGAGATTCTTCCTGCTCAGAAAGGACAGCAGGACTAGAGGGCACAGCCTCAAGATAAGGGGGGGGACAGTTTAGAACAGAGTTGAGGAGGAACTTCTTCACTCAAAGGGTGGTGCATCTCTGGAATTCTCTGCCCGTTGAAGTGGTGGAGGCTACCTCGCTGAATATATTTAAGACACGGGTAGATAGGTTTTTGGTAGGCAAGGGGATTAAGGGTTATGGGGAGAAAGCGGGAAAGTGGAACTGAACCACTTCAGATCAGCCATGATCTTATTGAATGGCGGGGCAGGCTCGAAGGGCTAGATGGCCTACTCCTGCTCCTATTTCTTATGTTCTTATGTATCAAATATTGACATTTTATTTCTATTAACCCATGGGATGCGGGTGTCACTGGCTGGGCCAACGCTTATTGCCCTTCCCTAATTGCCCTTGAGAGTTGTACTATCTTGAACTGAGAGTCTTGCGAGGCCATTTCAGGAGGCATTTAAGAGTCAACCACATTGCTGTGGCTCTGGACTCATATGTAGGCCAGACCAGATAAGGATGGCAGATTTCCTTCCCTAAAGGACATTAGTGAACCAGATGGGTTTTTATGACAATGGTTTCATGGACGTTATTAGACTTCTAATTCCAGATTTTTTTAGAATTAAAATTTCATCATCTGCTGTGATGGGATTCGAACCTGGATCCATGGATTACCGTGGGTCTCTAATTAGTAGCCCAGTGACAATACCATTATGCCACTACCTGCCCAAATGCCAACTTGGGTTAGTTTTGTACAATATATTCCTAATACAATGGTCTTAAATCATCACCTCAAATTGTTCCGACCACAGCTCCGCCAGTATCTTATTTTAGCTCCTTTCTCTAGATCTATTTGGAAGAACAGAATCTATCATTGTAATTGAGGCTGTTCCTTAGTTCAGCAGACACGGTTCCCTCAGTACAATGCTGAAATTATAGGATCCCTACAGTGTAGAAAGACACCACTAACAACAATCCCAGCCAGGCCCGATCCTTGTACCCCACATATTTACCCTGCTAATCCCCCTGGCAGTAAGGGGCAATTTAGCATGGCCAATCAACCTAACCCACACCTCTTTGACTGTGGGAAGAAACTGGAGAACTTGGAGGAAACCCATGCAGACACAGGGAGAATGTGCAAACTCCACACAGGCAGTTATCCAAGGCTGGAATTGAACCCAGGTCCCTGGCCCTGTGAGACAGCAGCACTGTGCCACTCCACAGTGGAGTAACGTTTTCTTATTTGTTCATGGGACATTACCAAGGTCAGCACTGGCTGCCCATCCCTAACTGCCCGTTGAGAAGTTGATGGTGAGCAGCCTTCTTGAACCGTTGCTGTCCTTGTCAGAGTCATCCAGCACAGAAAAGGCCCTTTGGCCCATTGCATCTACATTGACAATAACTACCACTAAAGGCACGCCAATCCCATTTTCCAGAACTTGTCCTGTATCCTTGAATGTTAGAATGTTTCAAGTGCTCATCCAAATATCTTCTAAAGGTTGTAAGGTTTCCGGCCTCCACTACCTTCCCAGGCAGTGCATTCCAGATTCCCACCATCCTCTGAATGAATTACTTCTTTCTCAAATCCCGTCAGAATCTCCTGCCCCTCACCCTAAACCTAGGCCCCCTCATGATTGACCCCTTAACCAAGGAGAACAGCTACTCCCTACTCACCCTGCCCATACTCCTTGTAATCTTCTACACCTCTACCTTCTCTGCTCCAAAAAAAACAATCCAAGCTTATCAATCTCTCCTTAAAGCTCAAGTGCTCCATCCCAGGCATCATCCTGGTGAACCTCCTCTGTACCCCCTCCAGTGTATCACGTACTTCCTATTGTGAGGTGACCAGAACTGCACACAGTACTCCGGCTGTGAACTAACCAATGCTCTGTACAACCCCAACATTACCTCCTTGCTTTCATACTCTATGATGAAAGCCAGTGTCCCATGTGGTGCAGGTACATCCACAGTGTTGTTAGGGATGCAGTTCCAGGATTTTGACCCAGCGACAGTAAAGGAACGGTTGATACAGTTCCAAGTCAGGATGGTGAGTGACTTGGGGGGGATCTTGCAGAGGTTGCCTTTTTCCTTCTGAATGCTGTAATTTGTAGATTTCACACCCTTAACAGTTCTGACTGTGTGTGAAGCGGATTAATGGAGGCTAGGCCACCCTTATGGCCCAGCGCAGAACCTCCAAGGTGTTTTATGAAGGCAGAACACCACAGGTCTTACACTTTGAATTTGACATGGGTGTGAATGAGATGTTTCACTCAAATAATTCAAGTGACTCACCAGGGAGTTTTTAATCAAAAAGATGTATTTACAAATACAGCTTTTTAAAAATTCATTTGTGGGACTTGGGCATCACTGGCTGGGCCTACATTTATTGCCCTTTCCTAGTTGTCCTTGAAGGGTAGTTGAGAATCAACTACGTTGCTGTGGTTCTGGAGTCACATGTAGGCCAGACCAGATAAGGACAGCAGATTTCCTTCTCTAAAGGACATTAGTGAACCAGATGGGTTTTTTTTCCCCAAATAGTGATTTCATGGTCATCAATAGATTCTTAATTCCAGATGCTTCTTATTAAATTCAGATTTCACTATCTGCCGTAGCAGGATTTGAACCTGGGGTCCCCAGAACATTAGCTGATTTTCTGGATTAATAGTCTAGCGATAATACCATTGGGCCATCGCCTCCACTGCTAAACTATAATAAGAAAATTAGCATTATAAGAAAAGTAGCGTAGTTTTTACCAAATACTAAAAAATGATCATGATATTGTATAAACCTTAAGAGCTAAGTGTGCTGTTCCAAATCAAACAACACCCACAAACATACACCCTGCTCTATGCTTGGCACAGAAAGCAAGAATGCTCGCATGATGCTGGATTTGCAGCTTTTTAACAGCCACCCTGGATTAGTCCTTTGGATGTTGGATTAAAACACTGAGGCTTCCCAGCCCTGGAACTTCCAGCACATTTTGAGACAGAGGGAGAGACACACACACACTGCCTTCTTCAACAGCTTCTCAGGGCCACTCATAGACAGCAGAATTTTCACTCCAGGAAAAGGGAGAGAGAGACAGAACACTGCTTTTAGGCTGCAGTCCAAACAGCTTCTGACCAAAATGAAAGTAAAACTTTGTATTTTCCTGCGGGGAGAAAAAGAAAAACTCTCCAAATCCAGCACCTGACCTGTCAATCATCCTTTCTCCAACAATTCCAAAAGGATCATAAAACTCCAGGACACTGCATTAGCCCAGTTTAAAATTAAATGAGGTGCCCATTATATAGCTTCAGCAACAATTAGAGGTTCCCAGCTTGGACAGCATGGCAGCAAAACAAACAAAGGGCCAGACCCGCTTGAAAAAAATTGCAGCGAAACATAATTCGAATACATTCCTCAAGGGCACAGTAGTGTCACACCACTGTGTTACAGGGGTTTTGATGCCAATTGCTATTAGCAAAGTGGCAATAGATCATTTCAGGCAGCACTTCATAAAAACAACTCCTACCCCCCCTGCCCTCTCCTCCTATGGACCAACACTGTGCTGCGCCTGATTGCCTGAAACTACCCAGCTCCCCTCACTGCAGCCAATTCATCTTTCCTGCTGCTTCCTTTACATTTAAAAAAAAATCAATTGTAGGACCCAGGGAGTCGCTGGCTGGCCAGCATTTATTACCCATCCCGAGTTGCCCGTGGGAGGTTGAGAGTCTAGAGAGAGAGAGGGTGAAAGCCGATACCCAATTAGTTTGATTTAAACCTGTTAATGTAGCGCCCAACCTCTTCGATGGTAAGGTACTGACTTGCCAACATAAAAAAACAGCAGGAAGTATGTAGTTGCTTAAGTTGCTGACACACTCCCTTTTATTAAAAATAAATGACTCTATCTTGAACCACTGTGGAAAAGGGATTAACGAGAATGCCAAAATGTTATATAAGGTTTTAAATGCTGATATGGAGAGTGAATTGGCTTCCTGTTTGCTTTATTCTCTTACCCTTATCACTTATTCTCTTTGATACCAATGAACTTACCACTGAAGTTTTTAATAACCCTCGCAGGAACAGATGTCAACATATTTCATTTGCTTCCTCTTTATTAAGCACGTCACCATGCAGGATCCACTGCAGCCAGCAGGTGGCACTTCAATCCATTATTCTTAATGACAGGATACCATTGGTAATTTGGAACGGGGAGATCACTTCAGCTCCAGGCACCTCCTGGGTGGCATTAAGATCACCAGAGGCCTGTGGAGATGAATTAGAGCCATAAAGGTTTACAGTATGGAAAACTTGACCTAACTTGTCCATGCCTTCCAGTGTTTACCACTGAGCCAGTCCCAATTGCCCACGTTTGGCCCATATCCCTCTATATCCATTTTACCCTTGGAACTGTCTGAATGCTTTTTAAAAGACAAAATTGTACCTGCCTCTACTACTGCCTCTGGCAGCTCGTTCCAGGCACTCATCACCCTCTGTGTGAAAGAATTGCCCCTTTGAACACTTTTGTATCTCTCCTCTCTCACCTTAAAACTATGCCCTCGAGTTTTAGATTCCCTTACCTTTGGGAAAAGATGTCCACTATCTACTTTAGTCATGCCCCTCATTATTTTACAGACATCTATAGGATCACCCCTGAGCCTCCTATGCTCCAAGGATTGAAAGAAGCCTGTAATTTACTGGTATATCCAATAAGAAGTCTCACAATACCAGGTTAAGTTTCAACAGGTTTATTTGGAATCACGAGTTTTTGGAGCACCACTCACCGGATGAAGGATTTATTTGGAATCACGATCAGGAGAGGAAGGAACAGTGCTCCGAAAGCCCCAAATAAACCTGTTGGACTTTAACCTGGTGTTGTAAGACTTCTTACTGTGCCCACCCCAGTCCAATGCTGGCATCTCCACACCATGACTGGTACATTGGCAGTGGTGTGATATCAATATTGCCAGAATGGGAAGTAGGAGTTGAATGTTTAATCGAGGCTAGGAGAAACCTTATCGGTGGGATTGTACAGCTCCGTCAGGGTGGGAGGGACTTTGAAATGTGGCGAACCTTTCACAATTGCTCTGGCTTCAGCCGACCTCTAAAATCCCACCGGCTTAAAATTCCGCCCATTCATCTTTCCTACTGCTCCTTTTACATTTTTAAAAAATCATTTGTAGGACCTGGGTTATTACCCATCCCGAGTTGCCTGAGGGAGGTTGAGAGTCTAGAGAGAGAGAGAGAGGGTGAAAGCCGATACCCAATTAGTTTGATTTAAACCTGTTAATGTAGCGCCCAACTCTTCGATGGTAAGGTACTGACTTGCCAACATAAAAAAACAGCAGGAAGTATGTAGTTGCTTAAGTTGCTGACACACTCCCTTTTATTAAAAATAAATGACTCTATCTTGAACCACTGTGGAAAAGGGATTAACGAGAATGCCAAAATGTTATATAAGGTTTTAAATGCTGATATGGAGAGTGAATTGGCTTCCTGTTTGCTTTATTCTCTTACCCTTATCACTTATTCTCTTTGATACCAATGAACTTACCACTGAAGTTTTTAATAACCCTCGCAGGAACAGATGTCAACATATTTCATTTGCTTCCTCTTTATTAAGCACGTCACCATGCAGGATCCACTGCAGCCAGCAGGTGGCACTTCAATCCATTATTCTTAATGACAGGATACCATTGGTAATTTGGAACGGGGAGATCACTTCAGCTCCAGGCACCTCCTGGGTGGCATTAAGATCACCAGAGGCCTGTGGAGATGAATTAGAGCCATAAAGGTTTACAGTATGGAAAACTTGACCTAACTTGTCCATGCCTTCCAGTGTTTACCACTGAGCCAGTCCCAATTGCCCACGTTTGGCCCATATCCCTCTATATCCATTTTACCCTTGGAACTGTCTGAATGCTTTTTAAAAGACAAAATTGTACCTGCCTCTACTACTGCCTCTGGCAGCTCGTTCCAGGCACTCATCACCCTCTGTGTGAAAGAATTGCCCCTTTGAACACTTTTGTATCTCTCCTCTCTCACCTTAAAACTATGCCCTCGAGTTTTAGATTCCCTTACCTTTGGGAAAAGATGTCCACTATCTACTTTAGTCATGCCCCTCATTATTTTACAGACATCTATAGGATCACCCCTGAGCCTCCTATGCTCCAAGGATTGAAAGAAGCCTGTAATTTACTGGTATATCCAATAAGAAGTCTCACAATACCAGGTTAAGTTTCAACAGGTTTATTTGGAATCACGAGTTTTTGGAGCACCACTCACCGGATGAAGGATTTATTTGGAATCACGATCAGGAGAGGAAGGAACAGTGCTCCGAAAGCCCCAAATAAACCTGTTGGACTTTAACCTGGTGTTGTAAGACTTCTTACTGTGCCCACCCCAGTCCAATGCTGGCATCTCCACACCATGACTGGTACATTGGCAGTGGTGTGATATCAATATTGCCAGAATGGGAAGTAGGAGTTGAATGTTTAATCGAGGCTAGGAGAAACCTTATCGGTGGGATTGTACAGCTCCGTCAGGGTGGGAGGGACTTTGAAATGTGGCGAACCTTTCACAATTGCTCTGGCTTCAGCCGACCTCTAAAATCCCACCGGCTTAAAATTCCGCCCATTCATCTTTCCTACTGCTCCTTTTACATTTTTAAAAAATCATTTGTAGGACCTGGGTTATTACCCATCCCGAGTTGCCTGAGGGAGGTTGAGAGTCTAGAGAGAGAGAGAGAGGGTGAAAGCCGATACCCAATTAGTTTGATTTAAACCTGTTAATGTAGCGCCCAACTCTTCGATGGTAAGGTACTGACTTGCCAACATAAAAAACAGCAGCAAGTATGTAGATGCCTAAGTTGCTGACACATTCCCTTTTATTAAAAATAAATGACTCTATCTTGTCCCATTGTGGAAAAGGGATTAACGAGAATGCCAAAATGTTATATAAGGTTTTATATGCTGATATGGAGAGTGAATTGGGTTTAGGTTCACTTTGTTCTCTTATTCTTATCACTTATTGAGTGATCCATCAAATCTAAAGATGACAAATAGGTTTGAATCCAGGAGATATTCGCTTGGTTTTTGTCATCTTGAATTTATCAGTGAGTGGGTTGCTTTGAAAATATAATCATCACTTTATCGAATCTTGCGAACCTCTTAAGTTGGCTTAGTTTCTGTTTTTTTTTTCCTGCATTTGGACTTCAAAGTTAAAAGTGGCATAGTAATCATTCCCAGTCCTTCACAACTCCTGCACACCGGATGGATTTGTGAAAGGTACATGTTTTGTTCTTGTTATTCATGATAGAGCTTTGAATTGGATAAGAATATTCCATGTCATGGATAGTCAAAGAACAAAGTTCAAAGAAAATTACAGCACAGGAACAGGCCCTTTGGCCCTCCAAGCCTGCACTGACCATACTGCCCGTCGGGACTAAAGCTCCCTACCCTCCCAGGAATCATATCCCTCTATTCCCATTCTATTCATGTATTTGTCCAGACGCCCCTTAAAAGTCACTATCGTGTCCGCTTCCACTACTTCCCCCAGCAGCGAGTTCCAGACACCCACCACCCTCTGAGTAAAAAACTTGCCTCGTACATCTCCTTCAAGGTGCCCCTTGCACCTTAAACCTGTGCCCCTCGAGAAATTGACTCTTCCACCCTGGGAAGAAGCTTCTGACTATCCATTCTGTCCATGCCTCTCGTAATCTTGTAGACTTCCATCAAGTTGCCCCCTCAACCTCTGCTGTTCCAGTGAGAACAAACCAAGTTTCTTCACTGTGGGGCACAGTGGTTAGCACTGCTGCCTCACAGCACCAGAGACACAGGTTCAATCCCAGCCTTGGTCGCTGTCTGTGTGGATTTGTACATTACCCCCGTGTGTTTGTGTGTGTGGATTTCTTCTGGGTGCTCTGGTTTCCTCCCACACTCCAAAGTGTGCTGGTTAGGTGGATTGGCCATGCTAAATTGCCCCTAGTATCAGAGGGATTAACTGGGTAAATATGTGGGGTTATGGGAATAGGGCCTGGGTGGGATTGTGGTAGGTACAGACTCGCTGGACCAAATGGCCTCCTTCTGCACCGTAGGGATCCTATGAATCACAGCCAGTCAGGCTGATATATAACATTGGAAAAACGTCACAAGCTGCTCATTCAGAGGTCAAACTCTGGAGAAGCCAGCTTCTGATTGGGCAAGCTGGAAACAGCGTCAAGCAAATGCTGAAATCTTGCTGCCATTTATGCCAACAGGATCTGATGATCCAGCCGACAGTGTACCCCCCACCAAGGCATTCCCAGTGGCAACGGGTGTTCAACCAGAACAAAGGTGAGACCATAGGATCCCTCACCAGCACGCTGCCCCCCACTGCGGCGAAACACAGCACGGAGGGGGAGGGAACTCCCGATCAAAGTGTTCAAATGCCCAGATAAAGGGTGGATGGGGAGAGCGGAGCGACGGGGAGAGTGGGCATGAGAGGCAGAGAGTTGTTTGAAGTTTTTGAAGTATATTTATTCATGCCACCAGTAGGCTTACATTAACGCTGCAATGAAGTTGCTGTGAAAATCCCCTAGCCCCCACACTCCGGCGCCTGTTCGGGAACACGGAGGGTGAATTTAGCAATACATCTAACCACCGTGTCTGCCGGACTATTGGAGGAAACTGGAGCACCCGGAAGAAACCCAAGCAGACATGGGGAGAACATGCAGGTTCCGTACAGACAGCGACCCAAGCCAGGAGTCAAACCCAGCTCCCTGACACAGTGAGGCAGCAGTGCCACCATGTGGGCGTGAGTGATAGAGAGAGCAGGCACATGCGCGTGTCAAAAATAGTCAGTGCTTTGAGATTTAATGCATCAATAGGAAGGTTTCTCAGGGATTCTGTCAGTAGCCTTGGGTGGTCAAAAGGGTTCCTGCTGCAGAGGTTTGGGAAAACCTGCCTTATATTCATTCCTGGGTAACTCTGAGCCTTGGCAAGCCTCAGTTGCAAGTCAATCTTTCAGCACAAAGAGACGGCAATCAGCCTTGTATTCACACAATGCCCTTCTAATCCAAATGTTAACCTTGATAATACACAAATAAAAGGGAGGATACTGAGAGATGCAGAAGAATGTTCATCAGGTTGTCCTGGGGATGACTGCAATAGGAGAAACTGGGTCTGCATTCCATAGAGATTCAAAGAATGAAAGGTGATCTCATTGAAACATACAAAATACATAAAGGGATTGACAGGGTGGGTGACCTGGTTGGAGATCTAGAACGAGGGGGCGCAATTTCAAAATAAGGGGGGGAAGCCATTTAGGACTGAGGTGAGGTGAAATTTGTTGTGAATCTTTGGAATTCTCTAACCCAGAGGGCAGTGGAAGCCCAATCAGCAAGTACGTTTAAAGCAAAGATTGACAGAATTCTAAATACAGATGACATGAAGGGGATAGTATGGAGAAAATGCATTGAAGGCAATTATTGACAGAGCAGGCCTGATGGGCTGAATGGCCTACTCCTGCTCCTATGTCATGAATTGCAGTAAGAAGTCTGACAACACCAGATTGAAGTCCAACAGGTTCATTCAGAATCACGAGCTTTCAGAGCGCTGTTCCTTCATCAGGTGAGTGGAGAGGTAGAGTGAACCTACTCCACTCACCTGAGGAAGGAGCAGCGTTCCAAAAGCTTGTGATTCCAAGTAAACCTGCTGGACTTTAACCTGGTGTTGTCAGACTTCTTACTGTGCCCACCCCAGTCCAACGCCGGCATCTCCACATCATAAATCGCAGTGATTGAGGAAAGATTGGTCAGGCTGGCACTGTTCCTTGGAACAGGGGAGGCTGAGGAGAGATCTGATCGAGATAGAGTAGAGTTATAGAGTCACAGAGGTTTACAGCAAGGAAACAGGCCATTCGGCCCAACGTGTCTATACTGTCCTTTTTTTAACCATCAAGCCAGTCCCAGTTGCCCACATTTGGCCCATATTCCTCTATACCCATTTTACCCATGTAACTGTCTGAATGCTTTTTAAAAGACAAAATTGTGAGGGGCCTGAGTACAGTGGGTGGGAAGGTCCTATTTACTTCAGCAGACAGGGGAGAAAAATTGAGGGGAAGTGAAGAAATAAAAGTTCCCTCAGTGGGTTTGTGGGGGTCTGGAACTCAGAACCTGAATGGGAGGTAGAGGCAGAAGCCTTCAACTCATTTAAAAGGTGTCTGGATTTGCACAGGTTACGGACCAAACGCTGGAAATTGGGATAAGGCTGGGTGGCTCCATTTTTCAGCTGGCACAGACATGATGGGCCACATGGCCTCTTTCTGTGCCATATACTTTCCATGATTCTATTGAACAGCAGGGAATCAATGGATTGAGAACCCTCACAACAACATTTACATAACCTCTTTACCGTAGGAAAATGGCCCAAGGCACCTCACAGAAATGTCAACAGGACCAAAACTGTCACCAAGTCGAAGGAGGAGATGATAAGTTGTTTGGGTCGAAGTAATAGGTCCTTGGGAACATCCTAAAGGGTGAGAGGGAAGTGGAGAAGCAGAGAGTTTAAAGGAGGGGATTCTAGAATTTAAGGTTCATTGACAATTATAGGGAAACTTTTAATGGGATGATGGTGTGGGGAACAAGAAGTCAGAGTTCGAGGAACAGATGTTGGAAGGGTTGGGTTGTAGCGCTGGGGAAGCTGAGAGACAGTCAGAGTCTCAGCCCTGGAGAAGTCTGAATGAGGCTGAAAAGTATAAAATTGCAACGTGTGGATGTCAGCGAGCACAAAGTTGGGCTCGATAGTTGGGCTACCTCACTTAATGTTCAACCTGATTTCTATAGTGGTTTGGATTGCTTCAAACACATGTTTTAAATTAATTTGTGGGACATGGGTCTCGCTGGCTGGCCAACATTTATTGCCCATTCCTAGTTGCCCAAGGACAGTTGAGAGTCAACCACATTGCTGTGGCTCTAGAGTCACATGTAGGCCAGACCAGGTAAGGACAGCAGATTTCCTTCCCTAAAGGACATTAGTGAACCAGATGGGTTTTTTCTGTCAATCGGTAATGGTTTCATGGTCACTAGTAGATTTTTAATTCCAGATATTTTTATTGAATCCAAATTCCACCACCAGCCGTGGTGGGATTCGAACCCAGGTCTCCAGAACATTAGCTGAGTTTCTGGATTAATAGTCTAGCAGTAATACCACTTGGCCATTGCCTCCCTAGGAGGGAGGTATAGATAACTTGCAGTCACCCATACAAAAAGATATTTTCCCTCATCAACAAACCACCCACTTTACAATGTTTGATTATTCTTGTGAGGCAACCACCCAAATTTTGAATTTCTCACTGGCCACGGCTGAGATCCCAAATGACTGGAGAACAGCTAATGCAGTTCTGCTATTTAAGAAGGGTTCTGGAGATAACCCAGGGAACGACAGACCAGCGAGTCTCACGTCAGTTGTAGGGAAACTATTAGGGAAACTTCTGAAGGATGGCAAGCTTGATCAGGAAGAGTCAGCCTGGCTTCATCAAAGGGAGTTCATGCCTAAACAAACTTGATTGAACTTTTTGAGGCGGTGATCAGGTGTGTAGATGAGGGTAGTGCTGTCGATGTAGTTTATATGGATTTCAGTAAAGCCTTTGACAAGGTTCTACATAGGAAACTTGTAAAGAAGGTAAATGCACATGGGATACAGGGTTAAGGCTGCTTTAGTGACTGGAAGCCAGTGGTGTACCACAAGGATGTGTCCCCAACTACATGGGACCCCTATTACTCATCATTTATATAAATGACATTGATGACTATGTGGGAATAGGATTAATAAATTTGCGGATGACACAGAGGTTGGACAGGTGGGTAACAGTGAGGCAGAGTGTCTTGGGCGACAAGAAGAGATAGATGGAATGGTCAAATGGGCAGATAAGTGGCAGATGGAATTTAACCCTGAAAAGTGTGAGGTGATACACGTTGGAAAGAGTAATTTGACAAGAAAGTACTCAATAAATGGTAGGGCACTAGGCAGTTCTGTGGAACAAAGAGACCCTTGGCATGTTTATCCACAGGTCTGAAGGTGGAAGGCCATGTTACTAGGGTGGGGAAAAAGGCACTTGGGACAGTTGCTTCGATCAATGGATTACAAAGCAGGGACTCATGTTGGAGCTGCATTGGACTTTGGTGAGGCCACAGCTGGAGCATTGTGTGCAGTTCTGGTCACCACATTATCAGAAGGATTTAATTGCATTGGAGCGGGTGCTGAGGAGATTCACCAGCAGGTTTGCAGGGATGGAACGTTTAAGAGGTTGTATAAACTTGTTTTTATTGGATTGAGGGATGACCTGATCGAGGTGTACAGGACCATGAGAGACGTGGACAGAGTGGATAAGGAGCAGCTGTTCCCCTGAGTTGAAAGGTCAGTCACAAGGCGGCACAGGTTCAAGGTGAGAGGCAAGAGGGTTAGAGGGGATGTGAGGAAAAACCTTTTTACCCAGCGGGTGGTGACAGGCTGGGAGGGTGGTGGAGGTGGGATGCCTCACATCCTTTAAAAAAATAGCTGGATGAACACTTAGTACATCATAACATTCAGGGCTATGGGCCAAGTGCTGGCAGATGGGATTGGGTGAGAGTTCAGGTGTTTCTAATGTGTTGGCGTGGACCCGATGGGCCGAAGGGCCTCTTCTGCACTGTATGGGTCTATGATTCTCTGAAAGCAAAATGCACATGGAAAACAATACATTGACTCGCAGTTGAATCTAATCACTGTTTATTGGCACAGAGCATCTTTGTGCTCTCTGAACCAGAAGAACCACTCACTTGTGGCATAAAAGAATTTTGGCAAACGTTATGTTTGTGGAACACTGGAGGATCCTGCTAAGATTGTTGAAGGATTGAGCTACGTGAAAAAGACAGGGAAGCTTTTACATAGGTTATGAACTTGTGGGACAGGGGGAGGCCATTCTGCCCCTCCAGCCTCTCCCACCATTCAATTAGATCATGGTTGTTCAGCACCTGAACCCCATTCACACAGCCTGACTCCATAACTCTCTATGACCAACGCCTCATCAAAGCCTAAGAATCTCAGCTCACGTTCTACACTCTGTGTTGGAAATCAAGCAAGTAGAAGCTTGTCGAACATTTATTCCAGGAACGCAATCTCCTTTTTGCAGGGGGAACATAAATATGAACAGACATTAAGAGAGTTGACTTGTGGAAATATGACGCAGCAAGCAACCAGCCGAAATCAGGGTGAAAAGCCCCGTCTGCTTGATCTTGTGGTTTGTCTGAGCAAGTTTAAATATTTGGAGTTAAAATGCAGGTTTGAGCTTCTGGAGAATGTGCAGGAGAGTGTGTCTGGCAGAGAGAGAGTGAGTGAGTTAAAGAAACCAAATGTTTAATCTCTCAGGTTGGAGTGGGTTGAGGGGGCAGTAACGGGGAGGGGGAGCATTAGGGATGGAGGGGGATACATTGCTTACACTGCAGAAGCTCAGCTAATGTTCTGGGGACCCGGGTTCGAATCCCACCATGGCAGGTGGTGGAATTTGGATTCGATAAAAAATATCTGGAATTAAAAATCTATTAATGACCATCAAACCATTACCGATTGTCAGAAAAAGCCCATCTGGCTCACCTAACGTCCTTTAGGGAAGGAAATCTGCCATCCTTACCTGGTCTGGCTTACACATGACTCCAGATTCATAGCAATGTGGTTGACTCTCAACTGCCCTGGGGTAACTAGGGATGGGCAATAAATGTTGGCCAGCTGTGATTGAGGTTGGAGAATGCCAGTCCATTCCTCCTCATTTAATGTCTTCTTGAACGGGCAGCATGGTGGCACAGTGGTCAGCACTGCTGCCTCACAGCACCAGAGACCCAGATTCAATTCCAGCCTTGGGTCACTGTCTGTGTGGAGTTTACACGTTCTCCCTGTGTCAGCGTGGACTTCGTCCGGGTACTCCAGTTTCCTCTCAGTCCAAAGATAGGCGGGATAGGTCGGTTTAAAGTTTATTTATTTATTAATTACAAGTAAGGCTTACATTAACACTGCAATGAAGTTACCATGAATTCCCCTAGTCGCCATAGTCCAGCGCCTGGTCTGGTCAATGTACTTAACCAGCGCATCTTTCAGAATGAGGGAGGAAACTGGAGCACCCAGAGGAAACCCACACAGACACAGGGAGAACATGCAAAGTCCACACAGACAGCGGGAATCGAACACTGGTCCCTGGCACTGTGAGGTAGCAGTGATAACCACTGTGCTACTGTGCCGCCCCAAATGATGTGCAGATAAAGATGTGCAAGTTAGGTTGATTGGCCATGCTAAATTGATCCTAGTGTCAGGGGGGTTAGCAGGGCAAGTATGTGGGGTTACAGGAATAAGGTCTGGGTGGGATTGTGTTGAGTGAGGATTGGATGGGCTGAATGGCCTCTTTCTGCACTATATTCTACAATCCCATGAATACTTCAATTGAACATGGCATTTAAAAGCTGAGGGAAGGTTTAAAAGCCAAGGTTGGAAATAATGTTTAAGGAATCAAGACTAATTCAGTATTAAAAAGGAACATTGATCAACAGTGCTGACTCTTCAGAATGATTGCTCCCTCCTGGAGTGTGAGCTGGTAAGGCCAACATTCATCATGCATTACTAATTGAACAGATATTGGTGAGTCACTGACAATTGGCGAGACCATTTCAGAGTGTGGATAAGAGTCAACTGCTGAATGATGGGGCATAGATATCAAGGTAAGTTACTTAGACCTGATCAGACAAAACTCTTACACCAGGAGAAAGGATTGGATAGGCTGCGAGAGAAAATGCTGGAAAATCTCAGCAGGTCTGGCAGCAATTGCCAGGAGAGAAAAGAGCTGATGTTTCGATGACCCTTTGCCAGACCTGGTGAGATTTTCCAGCCTTTTCCCTTTTGGTTTCAAATTCCAGCATCCACAGTAATTTGCTTTTATTTGGATAGGCTGGGGTTGTTTTCCTTGGAACTGAGGAGGCGGAGAGCAGATTTGGTTCAGGTGTACAAAACTGTGAGGGGTCATAGAGTGGGTGGGAAAGGTTCTATTTTACCTTGGCGAGAGGTCAGTGATTAGGGGGCATAGACTTGAAATGATTAGTAGTAAGAATAGAACAGAGTTAAGGGCAGGAATTTTCTGACCTTTCACGCCAGTATCCCACGGCAGTGAACAGAGATTTGCCTTGTTGCAAAATTCTCTATCTTAAGCTGGAAAAGCTTTCTCACCCAGAGAGCTGTCGGGGTTTGGAACCCACTGCCTGAAAAGGTGATTGGGGAAAGTAGAGTGATTTACAAAAAGCAGCAAATGCGGTGAGGAAAGACCTTCCCACACTGAGAGAGATTCCGGGCACTCTATTTTCCTGGAAGCATCTGACCACAGTGCCAAGGAATGTCAGCAGAAATTGTGTCCACAGTTTAAAGTAATTTGGGTTTTCTGAAATTTCATAGTAGGAGTGGCAAGAGGATTCATTGGCGGAGAGCTGACAAGATGGCTTTGGTAGTGTACTGTCCTCCAGCTCCCCGCACTGTTCCATGCGTTTTTGCCCGTTACCTAGACGTGTGGAGGAGACAGATTAAATTGAAGCACTCAAAGGGCATTAGATGATTACTTGAAAAGAGACAATGTGCAGGGGTGCAGGGGAACATCACAAAGTCATGATGCTTGTTTGGAGAGTCAGTACAGACGTGATGGGCCAAATGGCCTCCCTCTGCACCATAACAATTCTATGAGGCGATGGCCTAGTGGCATTATTGCTAGACTATCAATCTAGGAACTCAGCTAATATTCCCAGGTTCGAAACCTGTCCTGGCAGATGGTGGAATTTGAATTTGATTAAAAAAAAATCTGGAATTAAGAATCTACTGATGACCATGAAACCACTGTTGACTGTCAGAAAAAAAAACATCTGGTTCACTAATGTCCTTTCGAGAAGGAAATCTCCCATCCTTGGCTGGTCTGGCCTACATGTGACTCCAGAGCTACAGGAATGGGGTTGACTGTCATCTGCCCTCTGAACAAAGGCAGCTAGGGATGGGCAATAAATACTGGCCAGCCAGCGACCCCCATGTCCCACAAATGAATAAAAAAGAATCCATGCATTGGCTGCTGCTTTGCAATTAGTGGGCAGGTATGTTACCACAAACCTTGTGCTTTATGCATCTCAGTATACTTAGTGAAGTAGATGTATTATTGCTACTTCTCTCCATTGAATTCTGCTTTCTTTTTCTCCATGCAGTTGTCTATTTCCTTTCACTCATTCTGCAATTTAGAATCATGGAATCCCGACAGTACAGAAGGAGGCCATTCGGCCCATTGAATCTGTACCGACCACAATCCCACCCAGGCCCTATTCCCATAACCACACACATCAACCCCACTAATCCCCCTGACGCTAGGGTCAATTTACTGTGGTCAATGCACCTAACCTGCACATCTTTGGACTATGGGAGGAAACTGGAGTATGTGGAGGAAACCCATGCAGACACAGGGAGAACGTGCAAACTCTGCACAGGCAGTGACCCAAGCCCGGAATTGAACCCGGGTCTCTGGCGCTGTGAGGCAGCAGCGCTAACCACTGTGCCACCGAGCCTCCTCAGCATCAGCTGTTTCCGCCATTCCCCCCACCCTGGCCACCTCCACTAGCTTGGTATCATCTTCAGATGTAACCAGCTTCAGGTTCAGCTCCTGAACCTTTCCGACATGCTAAGTTTTCAGAGATCTTAGCACCAATCCACAATAAGTTATTTCCTTCTCTCTGGTATAACTCCTCCAGCTCCTCCCTATTTTAATACAGCTTTGTGTTTACAGTTTTGACCTTGTTAAAATGCTTGAAGTGCAGTCTGCAATCGACTCTTGACCCGTAACATTCCAGAATGTCACATGGCGTGATTTGTTTAAACATTAATAATGTTATTCTTTTCCCCTGGCCATCTCATCCAACGCTTGTGTCTGTACAATGAATTCCCAACTGAAAGAAGGTGTTTCTCTGTCACATCACTCAAAAGAAAGTGAAATTCCCCTTCTGATTGAGGGGAGAAAATTACTTTTTAAAGTACTTAATGACAGATGAAATTACTAGCTTTTAAGCTGGTCTTGTCTGATTTTGTTTGTGAGCTATAATTTACTGAGTTGCGTTCCGCCCTTCTTCCAAGTTGCTTTGACATTAAAGATAGCTAGACCAGTTGATCCTATATTAGAGTCATAGAGGTTTGCAGCATGGAAACAGGCCCTTTGGCCCAACTTGTCCATGCCGTCCCTTTTTTAACCCCTAAGCTAGTCCCAATTGCCCGTGTTCGGGTCTTATCCCGTCTTACTCACGTAGCTTTCGAAATGCTTTTTAAAAAACAAAATTGTATCCACCTCTACTACTACCTCTGGCAGCACTCAGCACCCTCTGAGCAAAAGCATTGCCCCTCTGGACCCTTTTGTATCTCTCCCGTCTCACCTTAGAGCTACACTCTCTAGTCTTAGACTCCCCTACCTTTGGGAAAAGATGTTGACCATCTGGCTGATCTATGCCCGTCATTATCTTACAGACCTCTATAAGATCACCCTGGAATATTGAAGCAGTGCATATATGCACTTAACCAGGGTTTTCATCTTAACAGATTCTCCGCAAAAGCAGATGTTCGATAGAATAAAAGCAAGTTACTGCGGATACTGGAATCTGAAACCAAAAGAGAAAATGCTGGAAAATCTCAGCAGGTCTGGCAGCATCTGTAAGGAGAGAAAAGAGCTGATGTTGCGAGTCCAGATGACCCTTTGTCAAAGCTAAAACTACTCAGCTGATGAAGGAGCAGAACTCGAAAGCTCGTGATCCAAATAAACCCATTGGACTTTAACCTGATGTTGTGAGACTTCTTACTGTGCCCATCCTAATCCAACACCAGCATCTCCACATAAAAACTAAAAGGGATAGAAAGTGGGAGATATTTATACTGTAGGGTAAGGGAATGAAAGATGAGTCATAGCCACAGAAACATGGGGAAAGGTTGTTAGTGGCAGCCCATAGAAGGTGTGAATGGCCAAATGGCAGAGAAGCTGAAATCAGAAGGTAAGGTGTGACAGATGAAGATGTGGGGGGAAAGGGGTACAAGAGAGGGAGACTCAAAATGAGAGCTTTTTTGTTAGATAGAATCCCTACAGTGCCGAAGGAGGTCATTCGGCCCATGGAGTCTGTAGTCATTTGCTTACATAGACCCTTTCTCCTGCCTTATCCGCACATTTCACTATGGTAATCCACCCAACCTACCCATCCTTGGATACTAAGGATTAATTTAGTGTGGCCAATTCACCTAACCTGCACATCTTTGGATTGTAGGAAGAAATTAGACATCTGGAGAAAAACCACGCAGACACGGGGAGAATGTGCAAATTCCACACAGACAGTCACCCATGGCTGGATTCGAACTCGGGTCCCTGGTGCTGTGAGGCTATAGTGCTAACCACTGTACCACTATGCTGCCTCAGTCATCCAATTGCCCTCAGATTCACTGTACTATCGTTGAACCTAATGTACAAACCATGGAGTAAATGAGATGGGAATGGTGGTCAGGATGTTGTCAATTCCTAATACCTTCTTGACCCTGCTGTTATTGTACGTGGAATATTGCACCCAAATTTTGGCATCCAACCTTCCAGAGGCCACCAAGGCATGGGACCAGGCTCAAAACGGGACAGAATTGTGCCTGGAACTAAGAGTTCCACAAAGTGAAGGGAGACTCAAAGAACTGCCTGTGTGGAGATTGCACTTCCCCCTCGTGTCTGCACGGGTTTCCTCCGGGCGCTCTGATTTCCTCCCACACTCCAAAGATGTGCAGGTTTGGTAGATTGGCTAAGCTAAATTGCACCTTAGGCACTGATTTTACCAGCATGGCCACCTGAAGCCTTAGTGTCCCAAGATATATGTAGGTTAGGGAGATTAGTGGCACAAAATATGTGTCATTATGGAGATAGGCTTATGGGGACAGGACCTGGGTAAGAGTTGGTGCAGGCTTGTTCAGCCAAAAGGCCTCCTTCTGCACTGTAGGCATTCAATGGTTCCATGAATTGAACCTGATTTAACTGAGGTAGGAGGATTGAGTAGAGGATGTGTTACAGGTTTATAAAATTCAAGTAGTGCAGACTTGTTAATTTACTCATGTTTAAGAGTGCTGAATGTGAGAATGGCGTAGACAACGAGAGACTGGATAGATTTCAGTCATTCTGAGGGCTTGTACGGATGGAGATGATTAAATAGCATGGGGAACCTGGTTCCTGGGCTAACCCAGAAAGGTACCTTTACCTCAATTGAATCACACAGGATGTGAGAATGAATATATGTCCTGCAGCCCTGTTCGACACATTCCTTGAGAAATTTAGTGGATTTGGAAAGCGTCCTACAAGAAAAGTAATTGGTAGGTAGTCTGTGAAAGAAAATAGTTCCGTCGGCTGAATAACTTAGAGTGCTCCGTTCTTTCTTTCACTCTTGTACCATATTTAGAAAGAAAGTGAAGGACAAAATCTGGCAATCTAATCTTGGAGAAAATCTGCAGAATCCTTTCATTGCACATGAGTTACAAACACTAGGTGGTGTCACTGTCCACAGAAAAATTTTACAAACAGTCCATTCTAAACTGCAATTAATCACACTTTTGCTGACATTTGCTTTTACAGAATCATCGAAACCCTACAGTGCAGAAAGAGGCCATTCGGCCCATCAAGTCCACACCGACAATAATCCCACCCAGGCCCTATCCCCGTATCCCTACATATTCATCCACTCCAACCTACGCATCCCGGGACACTAAGGAACAATTTAACATGGAAAAAATCAACCTAAGCCACACATCTTTGGACTGTGGGTGGAAACTGGAGCACTCAGAGGAAACCCACACAGACACGAGGAGAATGTGCAAACTCCACACAGACAGCAACCCAAGCTGGGAATCGAACACAGGTCCCTGGAGCTGCAAAGCAGCAGTGCTAACTGCTGTGCCACTATGCCGCCCAAAACTTTCTGAAACTTTTATTAAATTACGGTTAGAAGATAATCAGAATAATGAGTTCTGTGGCATGCAGCACAATGATTTTGAAATTTTTCCGTAACATTCTCGAGGGCAACCCAAGAAAGAAAAGAAATGAAAACGCAGAAAAATGCAACATCTCAATTTTTTAAACTGGAAAATTGTAGACATATACAGCGAGTAGTCAAATACTTTCTTCAAGGTTTGTAATAATGATCAGCTCCGAAAACAGTTTCAGGCAGAAGGCCGTGGGGGTGATCTAACCAAAAAAAAAAATTCTAAGTCCTGAAAAAAGAATGTGAAAATAGGAGAAATTCACATTTTTTTTTGATGACTTACAAATCTAATCTTACCTGACTGAGGCAAATAAATGTTAACAAAGCAGTTTCTTGCCAGCAGAGGGAGTGGGCAGAGCCTAAATTGTCTGAAAGCCCCCTGATGGCAGTAGAGGGCACAATTGCAATTTCTGTGCCTACAGACCTCAGAAATCTGTCATTGCCTCTGTTGCTGTAGCCAGCTGGCCTTTGTGACCAAAACCCACTCCTTCCTCCAGCTACTGCAGGATTCTGCAGCTGGTCGCAACCTCCCCACCCGGATCGATCACGACCCCACCCTCCCGACCCAGAATGATCTTGAACCCACCCCCCGCAAACTGGAAAAACCATGACCCCACCCCTCCCCCCGGCACCCTGACCCCACTATCGCTATTGCAGAGTGGCAGTGGTTCCCCAACCACCCACCGATTGCTATTGCAGGGTGGCAGCTGTTACCCCTTCCCCTCCCACCAATCGCTGTTGCAGAGTGGGCAGTGATTCCCTCATCCCCACCAATCGGCCTGCCCCTGGTATGGTCCCGCTCTCCTCAGACCCTATCCCCTCAGGTCCCATCCCTGGCACTATCTGGCACCCAGTAGGCACTGCCAGGGTGCCAGGCTGGCGGTGCTAAGGGGCCCAGTGGGAAGTGCCACGGTGCCAGGCTGGCAGTGCCAAGGGTCCCAGTGGGAAGTGCCAGGGTGTCAGGCTGGCTGTGCCAAGGGGCCCAGTGGGAAGTGCCAGGGTGCCAGGCTGGCACTGTCATTGTGGCTGTGCCAGCTTCTTGATAAAACAATCCAACTCATCTCATTCCCCCATCGCCCTGCAAATTGTTTGACTTTCAAGAATTTATCGATTCCTCTTTGTTTATTACTATTGAATCTGCTCGCTCTCTTTCAGATTGTGCATTCCAAACCATAACTTCAGGTCTTTGTGCTAATCACCTTAAAACTCTATCCTCTGGCCATCCATCCTCTTGCCACTGGAATGGATTCTGCATATTTCCCAAATTATTTGTCAAAGACATTCATAATTTTGAAGACCTCCATTTAAATCCTGTCTTGTGCTGTGGCACTGCGAGGGATCACTAAGTGGCGGCAGAGGGGTTCCCCTACAAGGATAGATAGAAAGTTACCAAAGTCTACTGATGCTTCCTTCCTTGTTCCCAGTTGTTGAGCTGCATTTAGTAGAAGATAGGCAGCAGGTCAACTGCTCCCTGGGCCAAGAACAATGAGCACAAGAATGTAAATCCCATTCCTTAAAATAGAGTTTGGAAAGAGCTTTGTTCAGTGACTGATCTTGGAGTTATAATATGGTTCAGAACCAAAACTGACCATTCTTCTTATCGAATCTGCAATGATGTCTTAAGCAACTCTATGATATTTCACCAAGTTAAAGATATTATATAAATCCAAGTTGTTACTTTCTTAAAATCTTTTCCCCCACTCTTAAAATTACAAAGCCAATGCTCAGGGTGGACTGGCCAAACCCAAACCCAACTCCTTTGCTTGGTCCAAAAACCAAATTCAAATTTAATCCAATTCAAGGTCCCCACAAGAGCAGCACACAAGATCTAAGCTGACAAGATAAGGCATTACAGCTGATCTTGGACTTGATCTGATGTTTAATTTTAGCCAGAAATCGCCTAATCTCATCTAATCCCTCTTCTTCATTCCCCATTTCCTTCAACATTGCTCCTATTGCAACTAACTTAAAAAAAAATTATAAACTTTAGCTCAAGGGTTTCAGATCAAAACCAATTTCACAATTTCAAACGAAATGCTGAAACCCCATTACATTCTGACCTCACCTTTTCCTTTTGGCTAAATTAGATTAATTTGTGAATTTGGATACAGTTCTTTTGTGTCACAGTCGTTAAAAAAAATGTTATTTTAATGATCTGTTTGCTCAATTAAAATAATAAAAAGATAAACATATGCAAAGGCATATGTTACTAGAGAGGATTAAACACCTGGGATTCCAAGCCTGAAGGTATTTATTCTTCCAGAAAGCCATGCCAAAACAGAGCAATGGTGAGTCACGGCAACTAAACTAGTTGGGTTACCCAGGTAGTTCGTACATGTTACAGTCAAAGCTTTAAAGTCTAGAGGGTTACATTACAATATATTTTAAAAATTCATTTATATATTGCAGGCATCATTGGCTATAACAGCATTTATTGCCTATCACCAGCTGCCCTTGAGACATTAACCTGAAACCCTAATCCTAACCTTAACCTTGAGACAAGAAGACAACAAGACAAAATATAAGGGCAAGGCCTCACAGGGGGAAACAAGGGGTGGGCGTGAGCCGAAAGGAAAGTGGCAGAGTACGAAGAAAAGGGGACATATCCTCTCTCTGTCTGACCCCAAAAACCTAACCTTGAGAAGATGGTGGTGAGCCACTTTCTTGAACCGCTGCACTCCCTAAAGTGTAGGTACACCAATAGTGCAGTTAGGGAAGGGAGTTCCAGGATTTTGACCCAGCAACAGTGAAGGAACTGTTCAAAGTCAGAACGGTGTGAAGGAACAGCAATATAGTCAGAATGGTTAGAGACTTGGTGGGGAACCTCCAGCTGGTGGTGCTCCCAGGTACCTGCTGCCCTTGCCCTTCTAGACAGTAGCGGTCATGGATTTGCGTTTTCAAATGTAACATCAGAGAGACATCGGCTGGGATTCTCCAGCCTCTTCTGCCACTGGGATTATCCAGTCCTGCTGCTGTGAATGGAGTTCTGGCTGGGCGCCAAATTCCCCGTTCTCGCTGGCCACGGTAACAGGGAAAGAACAAGCCTGCACCCACACTTACCCAGGTCCTGTCCCCATAACCCTATCCCCATAATGACACATATTTTCTCCAGATGTCTAGTTTCTTCCTACAATCCAAAGATGCGTAGGTTAGGTGGATTGGCCATGCTAAATTCCCCCTTAGTGTAAGAGGGGTTAGCAGGGTAAATACATGGGGTTACCGGGATAGGGTCTGGGTAGAATTGTTGTCAGTACGGGCTTGATGGGCTGAATCTGCACTGCAGGGATTCTATGATGAAGGTCATCTTCACGCCTCTACTTTCTTAGGAGGCTAAGAAAATTCAGTATGTCCGTTATAATGCTCACCAATTTTTACATGTACCATTGAAAGCATCCTTTTCAGATTTATCACAGCTTGGTATGGCTCCTGCTCTGACCAGGACCGCAGGAAACTGCAGAGTGTTGAGAATGTAGCCCGGTCCATCACGTAAACCAGCCTCCCATCCATTATCTCCATCTACGCTTCCTGCTACCTTAGGAAAGTAGCCAGCAAGGACCCCATGCACACCGGACATGCTCTATTCCACCTTCTTCCGTCAGGACAAAGATCCAAACGTCTGAGATCATGTACCAACTGACTCAAGAACAATTTTTTCCCTACTGCCATCAGACTTTTGAATGAACCTACCTTAAATTAAGTTGATCTTTCTCTACACCCCAACTATGAATTTAACACTATATCCTGCAACTTCTTTCCTTCTCCCCTATGAACTCTACGAACGGTATGCTTTGTCTGAATAGCACACAAGAAACAATACTTTTCACTGTATCCCAGTACATGTGACAACAATAAATCCAATCAAATCAAAGTCAAACCTCCCAAATGTCTTATTTCTGGAATTCTTTCCCTAAATACCACTATGTCATTATTTTCCTTTAAGATACTTCATAACTTATCCCTTTTACCAAGCTGTTGGCCATTTGTTCTAATATTTCTGTAATTTTGTTCAACAAAGATCCTGTAGAGCACATCCATGATGTTTTACTATTTTAAAGTTTAAAATTTCATTTATTAGCGTCACAAGTAGGGACAGCGTGATGGCACAGTGGTTAGCACTGCTGCCTCAGGGGCCCAAGTTTGATTCCCGGCTCGGGTCACAGCCTGTGTGGAGTTTGTGTATTCTCCCCGCGTCTGCGAGGGTTTCCTCCGGGTGCTCCGGTTTCCTCCCACAGTCAGAAAGACGTGCTGGTTAGGTGCATTGGCCATGATAAATTCTCCCTCAGTGTAACTGACCAGGCGCCAGAGTGTGGCTACTAGGGGATTTTCACAGTAACGTCTTTGCAGTGTTAATGTAAGCCTATTTGTGACACTAATAAATAAACTAAACTACATTCACACTGCAATGAGGTTACTGTGAAAATACCCCAGTCACCACACTCCGGCACCTGTTTGGGTACACTGAGGGAGAATTTAGCACGGCCAATGCATCCTTTTTAAAGCTACTATGTAGATTGGTGTTGACTCCATAGCAGGGTTAACAGCCCAAGTTTTTTTCTCATAACTCAAACCCCTGACAAGGACAAATAGTTGTGTGGCTTTCCTCAGCATTGCCTCCAGCACTTGCGCACCTCACCTGGACACTGCATCCAACGTGTGGCGTGACAGGAGTACATAGTATCGATCATTATATCTTCTGACTGATATTCTATGGTTCCAGCTGCGTTGTGGCCTCATTGGTTGCTGCTCTACACGGTATAGACGATTGTTACCATCAGGTTCACTATAAATCTTGACAAAGGGCAGGCCAGTCAAAGGGAAATAACAAACGACTCCAACGAAGATACAAAGTGGATAAAAAACAAGTCACAAAAGCCCGATTGTTATCGTGTAACTGCAGCTGGGAGGCGAGTTTCGAATGGATGGCAGGTGAGCACTGTCAATGATGCCACTCGAGATTAGATAGCCTGATGGAGCTCTCATTGGACTTGGCACCTTTGAAAGGTTGAGAGCGCCCGTGGAGTTATAGTCCTCCGTGTAATCCCAGCCAGTAATACAACACCCAAGGCTGAACTGGTACGCGCCAAGAACAGATTAATCTGCACAACAAATTCCCATTAAACGCTTTTGTTGTCCCAAGTCAAGCAAGCATTTCTAAATGCATTAGTGCAGAAATGATCTGCATTTGCATTGATAAGCAGACAAGTTTGAACTACTTTTATGCGACAATGGAACACAATCCTATCTCCTTGTGGTATGGGGCAAGGCACAGCCAGCAGCATTGCTGAAACAATGGTTGATATAAGCTGTGGGGTGACTGAGTTCAGCCTTCTCTTCAATAGCAGAACCTTAGAGTTTGCCATCTCTATTCTGCAGTCCAAAAGCCAAAGGTGTGCAGGTTTGGTGGATTGCCCATGCTAACTCTCCCCCACTTAGTGTCAGGGGGACTGGTTAGGGTAAATGAATGGGGTTATGGGGATGGGGCCTGGGTGGGATTGTAGTTGGTGCAGACTCGATGGGCCAAATGGCCTCCTTCTGCACTGTAGAGATTCTATGAGAGAGGCTGCCTATAGTGTCAGCTGTCAGTCAAAGCTCCCACTTTCCCTTTCATTCAAAACTGTATTGAAATACATTTCCTGCCTCCTGGAGAAAGGAGGGATAGTAAAATAATACAAGCATACAATGCAGAAAGAGGCCATTCGGCCCATCAAGTCTGCACTGTCAGCAATCCCATTCAGGTCCTATCCCCTTAACCCCATTCATTTACCCTGCTAATCCCCCTAACACTAAGAGTCAATTTAGCACAGCCAATCAACCTATACTGCACATTTTTGAAGTATGGGAGGAAACCAGAACACCCGGAGGAAACCCACGCAGACACGGAGAGAATATGCAAACTCCACACAAACAGTGAACTGAGGCTGGAATTGAACCCAGGTCCCTGGCACTGTGGGGCAGCACTGCTAACCACTGTGCCACCTTCTGCCTGTACTGGGGATAGAAAAGATTCAGGTCAGAAAATCCTACCGTGTGGTAACAGCCATTGAAGGTGTTCATTAGGAGGACCCTTCCTCACTAACTTCAGTGGAGAATTGAATCAATTCAGGATCAATGGATACATAGCTGTCAAAATTGAAGACAAAGGAATTGTGCATAAATGCAACTAAATTATCGGTATGTGATTTTTCACACGGTGACTTCCAAGGCTGAGTCTTGGCATAACAGATAAATTCTGTGCTCAGAGACAAAGAGTTGAACCAGTTCAGAAGGTAAGTGCTGAAGGCAGAGAAAGGGTTTGTTTTGCTTCATTGGATTCAATGTTTATTCAGTTGTATTTTGGTGGCTTTTCCTACAACCCAAAAGCAAACAATGAGTAACAACCAACAGTCCAGGGTGAAATCAGGTTCACTGCCACCAAGTCAGTGGGGCATGATCAGCCTTTAGGGACTTCCACCTGCACCTTGAAATTCCACTAATGCGTTCACCTGAAATCCTTCCTTCTTCTGCTTAACCAGAAACTAGTTCATTTCAGTTCCCTCAAAATAAGTGGCCCTGGTCCGTATCTAGATGCATTCTATACCAAACAGGCAGCACGGTGGCACAGTGCCTAGCACTGCTGCCTCGTTGTGCCAGGGACCCAGGTTCAATTCCGGCCTTGAGTGACTATATGTGTGGACTTTGCATGTTCTCCCCGTGTGTGCGTGGGTTTCCTCTGGGTGTTCCGGTTACCTCCCACAGTCCAAACATGGTCAGGTTAGGCGGATTGGCCTAGCTGTTACTAGGGGGCATAACTATAACGTTCATGGTGGGATATACAGGAGGGATGTCCGTCAGTGGTTGGGGTGTGAAATGGACTGCCTGCTGTGATAGTGGAGTCAGACACTTCAGGAACTTTCAAGCTGTTATTGGATACGGTGTGGGGTAGCTTGATCTTGGTTTCGAATAAAGCTCAAAGGGCCCGTACTGTGCTGTACTGTTCTATGTTCAATGGCCATGCTAAATTGCCCCTTAGGAACCAAAGGTGTGTAGATTACGAAGGGTAGTGAGGTAAATATATGAGGTTACATGGATGGGGCCTGGATAACATTTTGAATTGGAGAGTTGGTGGAGGCTCGATGGGCTGAATGGCCTCACTCTGCAATGTGGGAAATCCTATGATTTGTCCTTTTCTTTATGAACTTGTTCTGAAAATGTAGTATTTTCTCTCTCACCCTTTGATGCATTGTGTATAGAATTCTAAGCAGAATAATGGTTTGGATTTCTGGGATTAATTTCCAGTTGCAATAACTTTATTTTCAACTGAGTGAAATCTAGCCATTCTACAGGATTGGTGCCTTCCCTTTTTGCTTTGACAAGACAGACAGCGAACACAAATATCTGGAAAGAAAGCGAGTAATGTAGTTAATGAGAAACCAGGAAATAACCATCAACTTTTCCACATTAATTAATCTCAAAAGTCTTGAATCTGACAACAAAGGAATACTCAAATAATTGGGAACCAGTAAAACACAAAGCTACTGAGGTAATAAACTCCTTGCATATTAATACTTGGAGCTTCTAGCTTAAGTTCAGGAGATACTTTGTGGGGGGAGATTAGCAAACACAGAACCATAGAATCCCTACATTGCAGAAGAAGGACATTTGGCCCTTCAAGCCTGTACTGACCACCGTCCCACCAAGCCCTATCCCCATAACCCAACATATTTACCGAGCTAATCCCCCGATGCTAAGGGAAAGTTTAGTCACAGCCAATGAACCTAACCCGCCCATCTTTGGACTGTGGGAGGAAATTGGAGCACCCGGAGGAAACCCACGCAGACACGGGGAGAACATGCAAACTCCCACGCACATAGTCACCTAAGGCTGGAATTTGAACGTGGGCCCCTGGTGCTGTGAAGCAGCAGTGCTAACCACTGTGCCGCATCTCAAAGCATTTCACATATTGTGAATTACTTGAGATACAGGCCGGACTCTACCACCTCATCCGCCACGGAATTGCCATGGGCAAGGGTCGGATAACGGGCATCTCCATTGACCTCGGGCAGGAATTTTCAGTCTCACCTGACGAGGCTGTAAAATCCCTGCCCAAAGTATCATGAAATAAACATAGGCCCACCTCTTGGCTCAGATTGGCACTGCCAGGATGGCATAGGAATGGTGCCAACTTGGCTGTGCCAACCTGGGCCAAGAGGTAGTGCCAGGCCACTGCCTGACTATGTCCCTCTTTCCAGGGGGCTATACTCAACCTTTACACCCCTGGAGAGACCCCCACTACAGGTTCATGCCTGTGTATATTAATGTCCCAAACAGTAATGAATGATTTGTATTTTATAGTGGTTTTCTGACATGAGGACATGTCAAAAAGCATTGTAGCCACCCAGAACATTTTGGAAGTGTAGGTCCTGTTGTAATGAAGGACATTGGGGAAATGATTAATTAATTTGTAAGGTGATGCACTTTGGAAGGAGTAATTTGACAAGGAAGTATACTACGAAAAGTCTGACACAGGGAAGTTCCAAAGAACAAACGGACCTTGGCGTCTTTGTCCATAGATCTCTGAAGATGGAAAGACAGGTTAATAGGGTGGCAAAAAAGGCAAATGATACACTTGCTTTTATCAACAAGGGTATAGATTACAAGACCAGAGGGGTCATGTTGGAGTCGTATAGAACTTTGGTGAGGCCACAGCTGGAGCAGTGTGTGCAGTTTTGGTTGGATATGATTGCACTGAGGGGGTGCAGAGGAGATTTACCAGGATGTTGCCTGGGATGGAGCATTTAAGTTATGAAGAGGGATTGGATAGGCTTGGGTTGTTTTCATTGGGGCAGAGAAGACTGAGGAGCGACTTGATTGAGGTGTTCAAGATTATGAGGGACTTGGACAGAGTGGATAAGGAGTAGCCGTTCCCCTTAGTTAAAGAGTCAGTTATGAGGGGGCACAAGTTAAAAGTGAGGGATGGGAGGTTTAGGGGGAATTTGAGGAAAAACTCTTTTATCAGAGGGTGGTGACGGTCTGGAATGCGCTGCCTGGGAGGATGGTGGAGGCGGGATGCCTCACATCCTTCATAAAGTATCTGGCACACCAGAACATTCAAGACTATGGGCCAAATGCTGGCAAGTGGGGTCAGGTGGGCAGGTCAGGGCCTTTCATACGTTGGTTCAGACTCGATGGGCTGAAGGGTCTCTTCCGCACTGTGGCAAATTCTGTGAATTTGGGGGAGTCGAGGATGAGGGAGCACAATCTGAAAACTGGAACCAGATCTTTCGGGAGTGAAACCCGTCCACGCAGAGCGGGTGGTAGAAATGTGGAATTCTTTTCTGTGAAACGGCGGTTCAATATCAATCGTCAAATTTAAATCTGAGATTGATAGACTCTTGATGACCGGAGGAACTTAGGTAAGGTGGGTGTAAGGAGTTAGCTGGCAGATCAGCCACTCTCTCATTCAAGGGCAGAACAGGCTTAAGGGATTAAATGGCCCCCTCCCATTGTATGCCAATTGGTAAGGGGGGGGGGGTAGTTTTCCACTCCCACCCACCCCAAGACTAGAAATTTCCACTAAGGACAATGGACCTTTCAAATTTTACATCCCGTCCCGTGACAATTTCCGCGTTGGACTGAAAGATTTACCCTTAGTTTTGGGAACATTGAGAAAATGTGCCAGGATAACTCTTTGCTGGTCTTCAAATAGTGCCATGATACCCTTCATGCCCATCATAACTGAAACAGAAGCACACAGAGCTTCAGTTTAACGTCTCATTGACAAGATGGCACCTCAGGCAATGTGGTGGGGGGAACAATCTGGAGCTAATGTTCGCCGTCTGTGCAAATGCTGGTGAGGGCTCGAGATCCGGAAGTCATGGATCTTGCCGGGGAGAACATGGTTTCTAATCCTCCCTGCCTTTCACTGGCACCATCACCAGGCTCATGCCCATGACAGGCATGAACCACGTATACATGCATTTCCATACATTTTCAAATGATTAATATGACCGCCCCCCCCTCACCATATAGAATCCCTACAGTGCAGAAGGAGGATATTCGGCCCATTAAGTCTCCACCAACCACAATCCTTCCCAGCTCCTATCCCTGTAGCCCCACATATTTATCCTGATAGTCCCTGAGGGGCAACTTAGCATGGCCAATCCACCTAACCCGCACATCTTTGGAGTCTGGGAGGAAACCCACGCAGACACGGGGAGAATGTGCAAGTTCCACACAGACAGTGACCCAAGCTGGGAATCGAACCCGGGTCCCTGGAGCTGTGAGGCAGCAGTGCTAACCACTGTGCTACCATGCCACCTTGTACTGACCCCTTTCTTTATTCATTCATGGGACATGGGTGTTGCTGGCTGGCCAGCAATTAATGCTCAGCTCTAGTTGCCCTTGAACTGAGTGTCCTGCTAGGTCGTTTGAGAGGGCAGTTGAGAGTCACCCACATTGCTGTGGCTCTGGAGTCCCATGTAGTCCAGATCAGGTAAGGACAGCAGATTTCCTTCCCTAAAGAATATTAGTGAACCAGGTGGTTTTTTTCTGACAATTGACAATGGTTGCCTGGTATTCGGTAGATTATTAATTCCAGATAGTTTTACTAAATTCAAATTCCACCATCTGTCATGGCAGGATTCGAACCTGGGCTCCCAGAACATTAACTGAGTTTCCGGATTAATAGTCTAGCAATAATACCACTACGCCATCACCACCCTGCTGTATATTGACACTGCACTGACATGACTTCACATTGGCGCAGTTTGCAACTGCGTCATGAAGCTGTGTGGGAGTCTCTCCAGGGGTGTAAAGATTGAGTATCGCCCCCGGGAAGAGGGAAATGGTCAGGCAGTGGTCTGGCACTACCTCTTGGCCCAGGTTGGCACCATTCCTATGCAACCTGGCAGTGCCAACTTGTGCCATGGAATGGGCCCCAGTCAGAGCCTCATGGCGGAATGGAAGTGGGAGGGGGTGTGGAATTCATTTAGATGTGGTGGTGGCTGGGAACAGGGCAGGAGCATGATGATACTGAACTATTAACATATTTTATACTTCTGTGGACTGCTTTAAGAAGCAGTGTTTTGTTACCAGAGTTGATTTGTCTGGGAAACATGCCACAGATGCTAGGAATGCAGAATAACCGATTTAGCATAGAATGTGATACTTTGTAGAGTTAATGAACCTTTTGCTTATTTAAGTTCACTGATATTTTATACTGGGTATGCAGAGTCATTTGAGTTTTGATTAGGTTGATTGACAGGATCGAGTAATGATGTAGTTAATGGGAAGAGCTAAACTTGCAAGGAAGAAAACAGTTTCATTTTCATTTTAAACAAAGACTAGTTGCTGCCTGGAGCTGGTACAAGAGAAAAATGTGTCTCTGTTTCTGCCTCACTCGCTCTAGAGGCTTCAAGCTTGAAAGCTTCAGGATGGTTAACTAAGACAAAGCAAGTATGCTCATGTTTTGCTAAGTAATTGTAAAGAGGCGTTCAGGCCTGTAAGAGAAATATTGCTTGACTGGAATTAATAGTGTTAGGTTAGCTGTTAAGAATTGTATCTTGTCATGTTTAAGCATTGTTAAAAGTTAAGCTAATTAATCTGTTATAGTTAAATGATGTTGTTAAATAAAGTTTGTTTTGAGATAAGCTCCCTGGTTTGTCAGGACAACTGTGCCTTGAGTGAAACATCGTATCCTCACATTAATGTCAAATTAGAAAAATTGTTGGTGTCTAGTCTGGCTTCACAATATACCTAGGGGTATCTGATCTGGCACTCTAACACAAGTTTAAACCTAGCCAAATTAGACAATATTCACTTAGCCAGATGTTGGACAATCAGCTTCCCATCGAACCCAGGCAGGCTTGGAGCTGCCTGGCCCAGTGCTAGAGGCCACATTGTTTCAGAACGAACCATTGCTTACACCTTCGATGAACCTGCTTTCTTAGAAGAATTTATACAGACTTGGTGGCACCCAGCTCAGCAGGAGGCCAAAGGCATGGCATGACAAGGACAACACTTGACAACCAAAGGTTCAAAATCATGTTGTGCGACCTCCAAATATGGAAAGTAGTCACCTCATTGGATTTTCCTGCCCCCACCTGATACTAGTGTTTGACACAGGCCACAGAATCTTCAAGAAGGGCACAAAGAGGGGGATAAAAGGGGCAACCTTCTACCCCAGCTCTCTCTACTTTTGCACGTTCTTCAATGGGGCCTCCGGAAAACCTTTGACTGGCAGCGAGCAGCACAGCATTCTTCTCCTTCAACATCATGGCGAGCATCATCAGACTGACCGGTCCCAGTGAGACAACCCAAAGACCAGAACCAGCCCGAGACAAAAGGGGAAGCTCAGATTGACGACTGCAAATCCTGAAACATCAGCCAACCCTCAAAGGATGAGGAACAGCCTGTCCCAACCTTATTGAATGGGTATTACCAGTATTTTCAGACAAGCATCAATGAGGGGGACCTGTGACTAGGATGTAGCCAATCCTTGGATGCAGGTGTCAGAAGCAGGTAGCTACTGTGGATTTACTATTTACTTTGAAATTTAAGACTCTCTACTGAAGAGTTCTATGCAGAGTTTGATAGAGTTTAATTAAAATACAACAATAGTGTGTAATAAATATTGTTGCTCCTTGATAAAATGTTCAATAAAGATGTGTTGGACCTTTACATGACTTTAGTCCTCTTTGTCTATCTCACTGCATAACCTCACTGAGTTAAAAAGGGTCATGGAAAACTGGCCAAGGTTAGTCAGGGTACATTTAGCCACCTTTCACTTCACAGCATTTCAAAGTTAATGTGAGCAGATGATATCCACTTGTGGATGGGGAAAGAACAGCTGCAACAATAATTCAACAACAATAACGGCTTTAAAATGGCGTGAGAGTGAAGCATGCTGGGATTGTTAGTCAACTTATAGATGAAGACCAGACGCATCATTTGATTGACCTAATCAAATGATGCAATTCTGGTTCTGATCCATTGGCTGGTTGACAGAGAATTTTCCAGAAGGTGAGTGAAGAATAAAGAGATGTGCAGTCAAAGCTGCATAGCACATTTAATGCAGGGGAAATAAAAGAATAATCAATGCTTTACCTCCACAGTTATAAACTTTATATTTCTGTGCAAACAAGCATTGTTTCAAAGGAAACAATTGCTGGTGCACATAATCCACTTCACAATCTGCACCTCGTTCAAAAGCTTTGAAAACTATTATCAATCTGTGCAATTAGCTCAGTTGGCTGGACAGCTGGTTTGGGATGCAGAGCGGCGCCAACTGTGTGGGTTCAATTCCCCTATTAGCTGAGGTATTCATGAAGGCCCCGCCTTCTCAGCTTTGCCCCTCGCCTGAGGTGTGGTGATGCTCAGGTTAAAACGTCACCAGTCAGATCTCCCCCACCAAATCACAGAATCCATAGGATCTCTACAGTGCATCAGGAGGCCATTCGGCCTATCAAAGTCTACACCAACCACAATCCTACCCAGGCTCTATCTCTCTAACCCCATGCATTTACCCTAACTAGTCCCACTGACACTAAGGGGCAATTTAGCATGGCCAATCCACCTAACCCGCACATCTCTGGACTGTGGGAGGAAACCCACGCAGACATGGGGAGAATGTGCAAACTCCACACGGACAGTCACCTGAGGCCGGGAATCGAACCTGGGACCCTGGTGCTGTGAGGCAGCACTGCTAACTACTGTGCCACCGTGCTGCCCATGCCACCGCGACCGTGGGTTTATTTCAGTTAAAGCATAATCGATTTATCATGAAAGTAGAAAGGAATCATCTCCTTAAATATTTATAAAGTGCATTTTGCCTTGGGAGAATAAAGGTTAAGTATCATACAGTTGCCAATGTGTTTGACACAATTGTGAAAAAAGAGTGCTGGTCCGTATATTCAATTCCTTTAAAGCAATAAAAATCATGAGTGACGTAGGAGCGGACAAAGTGTTCAGCTTTCAGATCTTACAAACTGTAAATAGCGATGTGCCAGTGTGTTCCTGGCACTGTGTCCCATCATCTATTTTTATTTGCAATTCTTTCAGTGAATTCAAGCTTGATGGGCCCAACTCCGGCCTCTGTTGTTCATGATCTTAAGAAACGAAGCAGCGCGCGTGGATTTTATGTGTTATTTTGTAAAGTGTGGTGTCAGACGGGGAGTTCAGAGGGCAGCCCTGTCAACTTTTCCTGGCAAATTTTTGAAAACAAAATGGAAGGGGACGAGGCCACCCCACCAACAACCTCAGCTCCTGATAGATCGGGGTGTCCTGGCAGTCCACCGGGGATTGCAATTCTTTCCAGAGGTGGCCACCAAACATAAGAGGGAGCTTTGGGTGGGCAAATGAAAATTGCAATGGACTGCAATCCCACACCAGATTACTAAGAATATGATATCAAATGCAAGGCAAGATTATAGTAAATTATGAAAAATAGGTCAATTTTTATTTGCATGTCTTTAAATTAATTCAATTTTGAGGGGCCCAACTCCTGCTTCTGTTATAGAGTCATAGAAGTTTACAGCATGGAAATAGGTCCTTCAGCCCAACTTGTCAATGCTGCCCAGTTTTTACCACGAAGCTAGTCCCAATTGCTGCACTTGGCCTGTATCCCTCTCTACTGATCTTACCCAAGTAACTGTCTAAATGTTTTTTCAAAAGGCAAAGTTGTACCTGCCTCTACCACTACCTCAGGCACTCATTCCAGACACTCACCACCCTCTGTGTGAAAGAAATGCTCCTCTGGACTCTTTTGTATATCTCCCCTTTCACCTTAAACATATGACCTCTAGTTTTAGGCTCCCCTACCTTTGGGAAAAGAAATTGACTATCTAACTGATCTGTGCCCCTCATTATTTTGTAGGCCTCTATAAGATCACCCCTAAGCCTCCTACGCTCTAGGGAAAAAAAGTTCCAGTCTATCCAGCCTCTCCTTATAACTCAAATCCACAGGCCCCGAGTAGCATCCTAGTAAACCTTTTCTGCACTCTTTCTAGTTTAATCGTTTTCTGTTGTTCACAATCTTATGAAATGAAGCACCATGCTTGGAATTACATGTGTTTCTTAATGTGATAAGTCATCAATAATACACTCGAAGTTCAAGGGTCTCAGGAGCACCACGTAAATACCCTAGTTTGCATTAAGTTGATCTTTCTCTACACCCTAGCTGTGACTGTAACACAACATCCCCACCGTCTCCTTTCTTTCTCTATGAAGGGTATGCTTTGTAAAGCACACAAGAAACAATACTTTGCACTGGATACTAATACATGTGACAATAATAAATCAAAACAAATCAAATCAAACTCAGTGAACTGCAGGAAATTAACACACTCCAGTGAATCAGAAAAAAAAACTATGAAATGAGCCTTGCGAAAGAAAACATCTGTAAGAAAATGACTTAAAGCATCGAAATCAACATGAACTTGGAGCAGAAAGCAAGATTACTATTATAAATGGGAAAAAAATGAAACAAGAAACCACCAAAGGAGTGTTGCAAAGAATTGCTAGAGGAAGTAAGCGTGCCTCACATCCAAGAAACAAGAAAATTCCTGCACATGAAAGGACAATCCCCATCAACTGTTGCCAGAACTGAGTACATGAGCACAAGGCATGGATGGAACTAGATTGCTCTTTCTTCAAAGGATATCAAGCAACTCAAGAGGTAAAGAATGTGCTCAGTCACACTGTGAACAGACATACCTTAGGGTGGTACGGTGGCATAGCAGTTAGCACTGTTGCCTCACAGGTACACGGGTTCAATTCCCGACCTTGGGTCTCTGTCTGTGTAGAGACTGTACATTCTCCCCGTCTCTGTGTGGATTTCCTCCAGGTGCTCCGGTTTCTTCCCACACTCCAAAGATACATGTGTTAGGTTGATTGGACATGCTAAACTATCCCTTAGTGTCAGGGGGATTAGCAGGTTCAATACATGGGGTTACAGGAATAGGGCCTGGGTGGGATTGTCATCGGTGCAGGCCCGATGGGCTGAATGGCCTCTTTCTGCTGTATGGGGATTTGATGAATTTATGATTCTATGATCTCAGATGTCTGGCTGATTTGCATCATCTATATGAGGCCCAATTCTAGTTCCACTTTCTTCCCCATTGGTTCCCCTGTTCCTTACTCAATCCTTCAATATGATTGGTTAAGGAGATAGACTACTGGCATCCTGTCATTCACTAAGGTGCAGGTCCTAGCAGATCAGTTTTAGCTTGCACCTCAGGACAGGGATGACACAAGTTAGCGTTGAAGGGTGCAGGACAAAGTGTAGCTAGTGCACTAGGATGTCCCCATCTATTAAGAATTGGTCCAATATTGCATGCTTCAGCTTGTTGCCAAAGGGCTTCCACCTGCTGCTTTGTTCCTGCTGCACAACCCCAAATCCTGGGGGGGGGGGAGAGAAAAATAATTCAAACTTCTCCAACAATTTGAGTAGTGGCTTGACTAAACTAGTGAGCTCGACACGGCTGTGAGCCTTGTTTCGGCTTGCAGTTTTATCATTGTGTCCAATGGCTTTTCGTCTCAACTCCCCTTCCCTGTCACACACACAAGACGAATGATTTATACAATTTAGAGCTGGCAATTTTGGAAAATTCAAATGTTGTTGCCTGTGGGGATGCACGAGGGCTGCAGGTGCAGGAGTTAGAATTTTTCCGGGGGATCCAGAAATGCGTCAGGTGAAGGAAGACATTACCATCCTTCTCTTTTCAGCAGATCCAGGATGGAATGGCGATCAAAACTCCTCGACGGAGAAAGCCCCTGAATTTGAAGCAATGGACTGTTTAATGTTACTGTATCGTGTAGAAATGTGCTGGGGGCAGGTGTGGTTGACAATAAAAGTTATTTTCACAAAGCGAACATCGCATCAAATAAGACTCAAAGCCACACCTAGCTCAGTTAACTTGTCATTTCGCTTCTGAAACTAATAAGAGTTAAAAGCTTCATTGAATTTGTCTAACAAAACATCATAAATTTGGTCACACAATGCAATTTGCTGAAGTGTGCAGTAACTAGAATTTATTTAACTTGTGTAGGATTCCAATTCTTCAAATTATGTATTAGACACTGTTACAACTAGGATGACAAAAGTGCTGTGACTCTACACCTCACAGTGTATCTTTAAATAATGTTTTCAGTTAGTTATACAACTAAACATGTGCTTCCCCTATTATTCGGACAACCACTTAGTAACCAGGTTATTTCAATAGACAACAGAATTGTTAGGCCTGTTCAAATAAAAAGGCAAAATGTATTAACATGCATTACAAAATATGAAAGTATATTAATTTTTCTCTCAAAATTACTCCTTCAGGGCAGCACAGCTTGAAAATAAGCAGGAGTTTATTTTATTCAGAGGGTTGTGAATCTTTGGAATTGTCGACCCCAGAGGGTGGTAGAAGCTCAGTCATTGAGTATGTTTAAAGCAGAGATTGACATATTTCTAAATGTCAATTACATAATGGTATGTGGGGATAGTGTGGAGTTAAGGCATTGGAATGGGTGATCAGCCATGATGGCATTGAATGGTGGAGTAGACACGATGGGCTGAATGGCCCACTCATGGATCTATGCTTCTGTGTTCTGAATGACGGTAATAATAATCTTAAAGCTACTCTGAAACTCAAGGAGGAACGCTTTTGAAAATCTGCCGGAATTTTCCGGCCATCCCCTCTGGCAGGGTCTCCTCGTCCCACCAATAGTGAACTCCCGCTGCTGGATTCCTGGTAGTGGGAGATGCACACAACAGGAAATCATATGGACAGTGGCGGGACCAGAAGGTCCTGTTGCAGATCAATGGCAGGCCACTTCTGCTGCTGCGAAATGTGCCGTGGGAGGGGGAAGTGCGCAGAATATCTTGTCCTAAGTCTCTGCTTGCAATTACATCCAACTTCACAAAGAGTCAATTACCAGGGGGCGTAGGTTTAAGAGGGGGCATAGGTTCATTCTCTAGCACAGTGCCTGGAGCAATCAAAGTCAGCCAATCCCATTTGAATTTGAACAAAGCTGGACAGTTAACTGTGCCATGCTTCATTCTCCATGGCAAGATCTCCACCACCCAGTGTTCACTTGCCAATCAATCAGCACTCTCCTCTTTTGTGCAGTATACATTGTTGACGGCAATGTCTTGTGAGCTATCCTGATGAGTGCAAGACAAAAAGTTTTGAGAGTGTATGTCTTTTTTTCAGCATTATTCAGCTTCTCTTTCATTTTTTATGACATTGTCACAGAAAAAGTTTTATTGTACGAGTTAATCCTGTGAAGTGACTATTGTTCTTACAGTTAAATCATCTTAGGCTTTTTTTTAAACTGTAAATTGTGCAGAACTAATCCCTGGGAACGTACGATTCTTACATGTCCTGTGTCCGTTTTTGTATTTCTACATTGTTCAAAAAAGCTATTTGTCAAATATCAGAAGGGCGTAGTGTCATAGCTGAATATGGTTCAGATGATAGTACTGGTTCAGAAGGTCATTTGTTCAAGACTTGAGCCCATTCTCAGGGTGACTTTGTAATACCTGCCGTACTTGAAATAAAATCACGAGAGACACATAATGTACAACTGATATCGGCCCTTTTACACTGTCGACCAAGACTATAATTACCCTCTGCCTTTTCTGCAGCTAGTACAGATATCCAAACTTGTCTGCAGAGAAAATTATAACGCCATTTCTACGAATATGGGAATTAATTTCCTTTAAAGTATTGTTGTAGTGAACCCCTTTAAGGCTCCCCCCCCAACCACCCGATTTCTGGTCCCCTGGATGTTGAGCTTCTTGAGTATTGTTGAAGCAGCATTGATAAGACCTTAAGACATAGGAGCAGAATTAGGCTGCTCAGCCCATTGAGCCTGCTCTGCCATTCAATCATAGCTGATATTTTTCTCACCCCCATTCTCCTGCCTTTTCCCCACAACCCCTGATCCCCTTATTGATCAAGAACTTATCTACCTCTGGCTTAAAGACACTCAATGACCTGGCCTCCACAGCCTTCTGCGGCATTGATCTAGACAAGTGGAGGATATTCCATCACTCTTGTGCCTTGTAGATGGAATTAAGTGGATTTGATCACTTAATTTCCTGATTAATTAATTTTAGTTTGAAGAAAGATTTCTTTCTGTTGGCATGTTGATGCATGTCAGCGTTGACTCAAGATCTTGAGAAGTGGGGATGGGAAGGATTTGACAACAAAAACTGCGTATGATTTTTAACCTAAGCTGTGTACTTAGACTGTTATTATTTATGAGAGTCAATCCCTTTACACATTAAACACATAATAAGTGGAGAATAATTTACTTGTCCTGTACAGATGACAAGAGGTTAAAAAAAGCACAGTGCTTACATGTCTAAGGCCAACCTATCAATTTCCCAGCTGAACTCAGTGCAAATAGTTTTGCAATAATGGTATGGAGTTGAAATGAAATTGCTCAGGAACAATTTGTTAGATGGTTACACAAGAAACATCAGGATGGATAGGAGGTTATGGTGCCTTAATGCTTTGTTTCAATGGAAGGTTTTGTATATGAAATCAGCCTTAATGATCTCTTATCTTTCATTCTTCCACCTATGTTCCAAACATTCTCAATTCTTTAGTTTACAGCTCAATTGGTAGCACGCCTGAAGGTTGTGGGCTCAAGTTCTCCTTCCAGAGCCTTCAGCACAAATATCTGGACAGACATTCCAGTGCAGTGCTGAGGGAGTGCTGCACTGTTGCATGTGCTGCCTTTTGGATGAGATGCTAAACGAAAGTTTCATCAAATTTCTTCGGTGGATGATACTATCCATTGACATCTGGAAGTAGCAGTAGGCCATTTGGCCTTTTGAGCCCGCTCCATTAATCATTTTGATCATGGCTGAGTATTCAAATTTAATATCTTGACCCCACCTTCCCCCATATCCCTTGATCTTTTAGTCCCAAGATTTACTTCTAATTTCTTTTTGGCCCCAACTATTTCCTGTGGTAGTGAATTCCACACGTTCACCACTGTCTCCTCATCTCGGTCCTAAAAAGTTTACCCCTTATCCTCAAACAATGACCCCTAGTTCTGGACTCCCCCACCATCCAGAACATAATTTCTGAACCTACCCTGTCTGACCCTGTTAGAATTTTATAAGTTTCAATGAGAACCCCTCTCACTCTTCTAAGCTCCAGTGAATATAATCCTCACTGACTTCAATCTGTCCTCAAATGACAGACCTATAACAAAAAAGAGCAGGGGAATTATCCCAGTGTCCTGGTCAATATTTCAACATTCATGCTGTTTAAGTACCAGGCAATGGCCATCTCCAACAAGAAGGGATCTAACCATCTCCCCTTGATAGTCAGTGGTATTACCAACATTGTCTGCCATCATTATCAACATCCTGGGGGCTATCATTGACCAGAAACTGAACTGGAATAGCCATATAAATACTATGGCCATCTGGGCAGGTTTTAGGCTAAGAATTCTGTGGGGAGTAACTCACTTCCTGACTCCCCAAAGCCTGCCCACTATCTACAAGGCACAAGTCAAAAGTGTGATGGAATACCCTCTATTTGTCTAGATCAATGCTGCTGCAACAACAGTCAAGAAGCTCAACATCATCCTGGATAAAGTAGCCCGTTTAATTGCTACCTCTTCCATAAATATTCATTCCATTCATCACTAATGCATGGTAACAGCAGTGTGTACCACCTACAAGATGCTCTGCAGGAACTCACTAATGTTTGTTAGGCAGGAATTTCCAAACCCACTGCCAGCTAGAAGGACAAGAGGAGCAGATACTTGGGAACACCACCACCTGGAGGATCCCAAGTCACTTCCCATCCTGACTTTGAAACATATCAGCTGTTCCTTCACTACCACTGAGTCAAAATGCTGAAAATCCCTCCCTAACTGCAGAGTGGGTGTGCCTAGACCTCAGGAACTGCTGTGTTTCAAGAAGGCAGATCATCACCACCTTCTCGAGGGCAATTAGGGATGGGCAATAAATGCCAACCTAGGCAGTAACACCCACATCCCATAAATGAATTTTTAAAAATATTCCTTCAATGAGCATCACTAAAACAGATGATTTATCACAGTGCTGTTTGAGAGAGTTTCCTGTGCATAAATTGGTTGCTGCATTTTCTGCACTTCAAAGAAAGTACTTCATTGGCTGTAAAGTACTTTGGGACATTCTGAGATCACGCAAAGCGCTATCTAAATACAAATCTTTCTTCCATTCGTTCTACAAAGGAGATCTGAATGTTCAAGCCAGGAATTTCAATGCCAATAGAAACTGTGCACCTTGTTGATATGATCCAATCGGCACATTTCCGAATATGCCATCCTCCGCTGTAGCAGGGATGGCTCGGGGTAGGGCAGCTCAACAGAGAAGCTACAGTTTGGGAAAAAAAATGAAAGTTGCACTAGACGGGAGTACAATCACCGTATGACCTGTTGCAGTTAAATAGGAGGCATTAAATCCCCCTTCTGCACACTGCAGCAAGAATGGGCGCCAGGAACACGGGAGCACTTATATCTGATATCACAATGGTGTTAAGGATGGAGAATGTGACGCACAATAAGAGTTGTCCCTCTCTAAAAACACTGGTGAGTATTTGGCTGGACGTAATTTTCATCAGTGGATATTCTGGAAGTGCTGGGGGTGGATCTTGAGCTACGACCTCCACCTACCAAGGCTCAAACCCTTGTTAGTGATATGCAATAGCCAAGATTTGGAGCAACCATGGGCAGCCCACTCAAAGAACAAAGAAAAGTACATCAAAGAAACAGACCTTTCAGTCTTCCAAGCTCGCACCGATCATAAATGGTTTTCCTGGCACGAGCTTACAGGCCTTTACCAAGGACGTGACTGGCTCAGTGATGACCCTATTAATTGATTGACAGCTGGCCAATCTGGCTTTTTCTGGATTCCTCGCTGAGGAAGAAAACCCCAGCTCTGGAGACGTGCCAGGTTTCCAAAGAAACATAATGCCCTGCCAAAATTCATGGTAGTTTAAGTCACGTTCTTCTGTTGTCTGCCTGAAGGCAAGTCCTTAGTGATTATTCCTGTATAATCATGGCACTGTATCTTAATTTTTTTTTTAATCCAGGGAGTTGAGGAGGCCCTAAGCCTACCTCAGCCTGAATGAGATTGAACCCTTGTTAATCCGATCTGCATGCTAGCTGTCTAGACAACTGTGCAGAATGTTCACTCCTCTGGTTAACAGGAGCACTGCAGTGCTGGAGAAAGGGGATTTCTCTGCGTTTCAATAACAGAATCTAATTGGCTGGAGCTCAGAAATGATTAGGGTAGTCTATAGAGTGCCAACTAGTGAGAAGGGTGTAGAAGGACAAATATACAGAGAAATGACATGTCTTTGTTAACCTTCAACTAGTATCAGATCATTAAATTGGAGAGCTTTAATTAGGGGGAGACTTTACAATCTCTAGAAAATTCAGTAAGTGAAAAATGCTCAAATTAGAAATGCAACATCCGACTGTTCTTACGAAGAAACGATCCCAAGAATTAGCAAGTCCTGCTGCACAGTTCATCACTAAGCCTGTGTGAAAGAGGCAACATGGTTTGATTTGATTTATTATTGTCACTTATTAACATACAGTGAAAAGTATTATTTCTTGCACGCTATATAGGCAAAGCATACCGTTCACAGAGAAGGAAACAAGAGAGTGCAGAATGTAGTGTTACAGTCATAGCTAGGTTGTAGAGAAAGATTAACTTAATGCAAGGAAGTCCATTCAAAATTCTGACAGCAGCAGGAAAGAAGCTGTTCTTGAGCTTTGGTTTTGTCCAAGCTTGGATATTGTCCAGATCTTGCTGTATTTGGATATGAACTGCTTCAGTGTTTGGGGAATCATGAATGGTGCTCAAGCTTATGCATCAATGAACATCCCCATTTCTGACCTTATGATGGAAGGGAAGCAGCTGAAGACAGTTGGGCCTAAGACACTACCCTAAAGGATGACCTGAGTCTTGCTCTCCTCCAACTGGTACTGCCAGTGTGCTAGGTGGGCACTGCCAGGTGGGCGCTGCTGGACACTGTACAGTGATCCCACATGCAAACACACACACTCAGGCTCCGTGGAGCTGAAGGTTTGCTGATGACTGCATAATATTCAGCACCATTCACGGCTCCTTAGATACTGAAGCAGTCCGTGTTCAAACGCAGCAAGATCTGGACAATATCCAGGCTTTGATGGCCTCCAAGCCACTTGACGTGGGCCATGGCGCCTGGTCTCTGCCAGCGTGGACCAGCAGTGATTCTCGCAGCTCTTGCTCTGCACCTGAAGCTCAGAGGTCCCAGAAGCTAGGGGAATCTGGCCTCGAATGGGATTTGCATATTTAAATGCTGCTTTAAATATGCGATAGTCCTCGCACCCAGAAATAGTGCGATCCGTTTCACGCCATTAGAAGGGGCCGGGACGATTGCAAACTGTTTTGAGCCGGGCTCAGAGCTGATTTTTAGGCCTGCACCCTATTTTCCGGGATCGGTGGGATCTGCACCAGACTCAGCAAGGTTGGAAATTCAGCTTTCTGTGTTCCCTATCCTCCAGTTTCAGAATAGGAGATTTTCCCTGTTCTGCTGAGTTGTATATGGTGTCACCCGGGCTTTATTGTTACGTTGGAATGTAAGCAAGAGAATCAGCTGCCTTCTTTTCCAAAGTGCCCCAACAGTTGGATTATTTTTTGAAAGCCCACTATGTCCTTTCAGCCATTGCACTCCGAGAAGGTGGAAATCGAGCAGAGCCCAAGCCCAAGCCTGGATATTGTCCAGGTCTTGCTGCTTTTCAACACAAACTGCTTCAGTCTCTGAGGAGTCGCGAATGGTGCTGAACATTATGCAGTCATCAGCGAACTTTCAGCTCCACAGAGCCTGAGTGGGTGTGGGATCACTGTATGGTTTGCCAGCTGATACTTGTGCTCTGTCTTGGGGGGTGGGGTGGGGGGATGAGGGGGGGGATGGGGTGGAGGGATGGGGGCAGAGAGGAAAAGTGAGGAGGGGAGAAGGGTCAGGGGAGAGGGAGGGGGGAGATGGTGGGGCAGTGATGCAAGGGAGGGGAGTGGGGGGGGTGGGGTGGCGGTGACTGAGAGAGATGGGGAGTAGATGGACAATAAATGTCAACCTAGCCAACAATACCCATATCCTGTAAATGAATTGAAAAATTCGTAACCCCGGAAATTAAAACATTGTTAATCTTTATTCCAGGAAAGTACCTAAACCTTTAACTTTACATTTTCATGTCAGAATTGTTATATTTCTGGTTAATGGTTAAAGATATGTAAACCAATGAGTAGCTGACTTTGCATAGCAAGGTATTTTACACTGTATTTCTTGTACAGCTCTCCTGCTAAAGGAAGTTCTTTAAATAAAATCATACTGTCACCTTTTGGATGTCCTTTAGTCGTGACTATTTCTCCAAGATCGACAGATCGTTTTTTCCCAGTTTTTTCCCCCTTATCTCTTTGTCTGAAACTTCCGGATATCAGTCCTCAAGTTACCCTTTACAACTTCGAACTGTGTCTTGGTTTAATCTCTTCCATGCCTTTTCCTATCTTACTCACTGCTCACATATCTTCTCTCAGCCACATTGTCCACAAACTGAAAATCTCATGGGGGTTAAATTGACTGATGGTGCAAAAAGGGACAATAATCATTCAGTAGTGTTTCTAACCCCCACCCCAACCCCTCCCCCCACAATCCCCCATCCTAGTATCTATTCTCCAAAAGAGAATACCGGGTGGCATGGTAGCACAATGGTTGGCACTGGTAGCTTTGCAGTTCCAGGGACCCGGGTTCGATTCCCAGCTTGGGTCACTGCCTGTGTGGAGTTTGCATATTCTCCTCATGACTGTGTGGGTTTCCTCCCACAGTCCAAAGATGTGCAGGTTAGGTTGATTGGCCATGCTAAAAATTGCCTTTAGTGTCCTGAGATGCATAGAGGAACAAGTGGAAAAATATGGGTGGGATTGCGGTCAGTGCAGACTTGATGGGCTGAATGGCCTCTTTCTGCACTGTAGGATTTCTATGAATAGTGTCCAGAGGGGCAATTTTTTTCACTCAGAGGGTGGTGTGTGTCTGGAACAAGCTGCCAGAGGTAGTAGTAGAGATGGCTACAATTTTGTCTTTTAAAAAGCATTTAGATGGTTGCATGGGTATGATGGATATAGAGGGATATGGGCCAAATGTGGGCAATTGGGATTAGTTTAGGGGTTTTAAAAAAAAGAGCGGCGTGGACAAGTTGAGCCAAAGGGCCTGTTTCCATGGTGTAAACTAAAAAAATGTTGGAAAGTCTCAGCAGGTGTGGCAGCATTTGTAAGGATAGAAAAGAACTGCTGTTTCAAAGTCCAGGTGATCCTTTGTCAAAGCTAAAAGGCAGAGAAAGTGGGAGCTATTTATACTGCAGGGTGTGGTAATGAAAAATGAGTCATAACTACAAAAACAAGGGGAAAGGCTGCTAATGGCAGCCCATAGAGAGAATAGAAGGTGTGAATGGCCAAATGGCAGAGAAACTGAAATTAGACAGTAAGCTGCGACAGATGAAGATGTGGGGGGAGTGGGGAGGGGAATGGGTGGGAGAGAGTTAAAATTGAGAAAAAGGAGGAACGTGGAAGCAAAGGGGGAGAAAGATAAGGGAAGGGGGATAAAATAAAGGGGAAGAGTGGGAGGGAGGAAAAAATAAAGAAAAACAATCAAGAAATAAAATTCCCTAATATTTATTCTGTTGACCTCAGCAATCCATTGCAGGCAGTCAATGCTGTATTGGCAATGAATAAAACAGCCTCAACTTTAGGGAGTTCTGGGATTGCAACATCGGAGAAAGCTAATAAAGAGAAACTAACGGACGTGTTTTGCATTGATAGCATTCTCTTGCATAGTCCTTATTGTTCTGGACACTCATGTTCATGCCATTTTTTTGTAAAGTTGATAAAGATCACAGACTCAGTGTTTGCTTTTCACCAAAGCTGATCGAGTTAATGGATGCGCGTACAGTTTTCGTAGTTTTTTTTAATATTCATTTATGGGATGTGGGCATCGCTGGCTGGGCCAGCATTTATTGCCCATCCATTGTTATGCTTGAGAACCACTGCAGTCCTGAGCTGTAGGGGCACCCACAATGCTGGCAAGGAGGGAGTTGTGAGGTTTTGACCCAGTGACAGTGAAGGAATGGTTAACATAATTCCAAGTAATCAGGATGGTGAATGGCTTGGAGGGGAATCTCCAGGTGGTGGTGTTCCCAGGTACCTGCTGCCCTTGTCCTTCTAGGTGGTAGTGGTTTTAGGTTTGGAAGGTGTTGCCTAAGGAGGCTTGGTGAGGTCCCTGAAAGGGATGGGTTTTAGATAGATAGATTTATTTATATATATGTTATATATATTTTGATTGGATTTATTATTGTCACATGTATTAACAAACAGTGAAACGTACTGTTTTTTGCGTGCTATGCAGGCAAAGCATACTGTTCATAGAGAAGGAAACGAGAGAGTGCTGAATGTAGTGTTACAGTCATGGAGAATTTAAAAGAGTTAGAATGAAGTTTTAACAGCATTGAACAAGAGTAAAAGATAGAATCAGAAGGTATGCTGGGCACAGCTTGCAAGAAGTCGCCTCGCTCCAACACCATATCCATATATGTATATATATATATATATAAATATGCACAGAAAGCTCCATAACTATCATCTCCAATTAACTCCTTGTGTGCATTCTGCCTGTTAAACATTGCCTCAACCTGATAAAAAATTAAAAGGAGTTGTGATATCATTGCATTTAATGCATCTACACTTCCTCTGTTTTCTAAGTTGGCACCATCTGCATATTACTGACATTGGCAAAAGTGTAAGTCGCACTTATCTTCAAATAAATAAAACCTGAAAATTAAAACCTGGGACAACCAATTAAAATGTGGTTATCAATTGGGCGGAAAGTCATGAAACATTTACAGATACAGAAAAAGGCCATTTGGCCCTAAAGGTCCATGCTGGTGTTTAAACTGCACTCAATCCTTCTCCCACTTCTCTTCATCTAACATATCCTCCTATTTGTAGAAATCCTATTGTGCAGAAAGAGGCCATTCGGTCCATCGAGTCTGCACCAACAACAATTCCACCCAGGCCCTATTCCTGTATCCCTACATATTTACCAGTTAACCCATCTGACTTACACATCGCGGACACTAAGAGGCAATTTTGCTTGGCCAATCAACCTAACCTGCACATCTTTGGGCTGTGGGAGGAAACTGGAGCACCCTGAGGAAACCCGCACAGACATGGTGAGAACATGCAAACTCCACACAGACAGTGAACTGAGCCAGGAATCGAATCCAAGTCCCTGGAACTGTGAAACAGCAATGCTAACCACTGTGCTACCATGCTGCCCAATTTCTTTCTCCACAATGTACTTCTCCAGCTTTCCCTTGACTGTATCTATGGCTAATGTTCAATCTTGATAAAAGAAGGAATAGTTCACTGAAAAGGGGATTCTCTGTTAACATTAAAAAACTATAAGGGGTAGAATTTTAAGGAAGGTGAATGATTGGTTGTCACCATCTCGAGTTGGTGCGCACCATGCTTTCACCGACATTCGGAAACTCTTTGCCATTTAACTCCCACTTGAGTGTTGATTAGCAGTGAGTGGGACTTTCATCTGCTTTTGGAAGGTGTGAGGTTAGTATATCTTTAAGAATTTTTTAAAAAATCATGCTCTCTGCAGTTCTCACAGCCTCAGCTCTCATTGTCACCTGGATGTCTGTAGAAGTCCTTTTATTGCTATTTCAATGGCTTAAATGGGGTTGCTTATTTTCACTCTGGGATTTTTTATGACCCTACATTGTTAGGAGGAAGGCTGGTTGGCAGGGTATGTGTTTTTTGGAAATTTTATTTTCCTTTCTAGTGAATTTAAGGTTGCATTTTCTGTTCAGCTGACTGCAGTTTTAGATTTAGAGGAGACATCAAGCTGGAGTGTTTCTCTCCCTGGTTTTGGAAATTCTGCTGGTTAGCTGAAAGCAAGGTTTTTTGTCCTCCTGGAGTAAAACAGCTACTGTAGGTGCCTTGACCAGAGAATCTTCGTGGTGTTCTGGGAAGCTGTTCTAACTTCAAACTGTTTTGGATGTAGACAGAGGGCTGCTCGAAATTACACAGCAGAGAAATCTGGATTTCAATTCCCCAACCAAGGAATCAGTTCCAGTATCATATGAACATTAATTTTTGCTGTGTTAAACTTGTGGAAAGTGTTGTGTCTATGAGGAGTTTTGTTTGATTGGAACATTTTAGATATATTTATTAAGAGTTATTCAATATTGTGATTGTTTTGTTTGTAATTGATAAAGGTTTTTGCTAATTTTCTTTCTATACATGTTAACTATATTCTTAAATAAACTTTGTTTGATAAAAACTCCCTAGTGGGTCATTTAATTCATGCCTCAAGTGCAACATATCATGCTTACCCTAGCCAAATTCGAGGTGCAGTCTTATGATCCAGGCGGACTTCACAAAATACTCTGGAGTTTCTGACCTGAATTATAACAAAGGAAACCTCACTTGTGGGGCCCAACAGCTTTCCAACCCCGCCAGGCACTGCACTGCATTGGAGACTGTTAAATAAGTAAAGTACCCAAGGTGTTAAGGGTAAGGTCCTGGCATGGATAGAGGATTGGTTGACTGGCAGAAGGCAGACAGTGGGGATAAAGGGGTCTTTTTCAGGGTGGCAGCTGGTGACTAGTAGTGTGCTTCAGGAGTCAGTGCTGGGACCATGAATTTTCATCATTTACATTAACAATTTGGAGGAAGGAACTGAAGGCATTGTTGCTAAATTTGCAGATGATACAAAGGTATGTAGAGGGACAGGTAGTATTGAGGAAGCAGGAGGAACTTGGGAGTCATTGTTCAAGATTCTCTTAAGGTTAACGTGTAGATTCAGTTGGCAGTTAGGAAGGCAAATGCAATGTTAGCATTCATGTCAAGAGGGCTAGAATACAAGGGCAGGGATGTACTTCTGAGGATGTATAAGGTTGAAAAAGACATTAGTCAGACCCCATTTTGAATATTATGAGCAGTTTTGGGCCCCAAATCTCAGGAAGGATGTGCTGGCCTTGTAAAGGGTCTTGAGGACGTTCACAAGAATGGTCCTTGTAATGAAGAGCTTGTCGCATGAGGAACGGTGAGGACTCTGGGTCTGTACTTGTTGGAGTTTAGAAGGATGAGGGAGGATCTTAATGAAGCTTACAGGATAACGTGACGTCTGCATAGAGTGGATATGGAGAGGATGTTTCCACTCGTAGGAAAAACTAGAACCAGAGGGTACAATCTCAGACTAAAGGGACGATCCTTTAAAACAGAGATGAGGAGAAACTTCTTCAGCCAGAGAGTGGTGAATCTGTGGAACTCTTTGCCGCAGAAGGCTGTGGAGGCCAGGTCATTGAGTCTTTAAGACAGAGATAGATAGGTTCTTGATTAAGAAGGGGATCAGGGTTATGGGAAAAAGGCAGGAGAATGGGGATGAGAAAAATATCAGCCATGATTGAATGGTGGAGCAAACTCGATGGGCCGGGTGACCTAATTCTGCTCCTATGTTTTATGCTCTTATGGCCTGAAGTGGTACTGCAGCATTCCCCCAGAACAAAGTCTCGGGACCCTTGGAATGGGGCGGGATGATTGATGGGTTGCGGGGGAGTGGGTGTGATTGTGGTGTTGGAGGGTAACTCGTGATGGGGAGTGTTGGGAGGAAGGCCCAGATCTCCAGGCTCCTGGACGGCAGGCATCACAATCCTGGGGGGGGGTCTTCAGGTTGAGGCACTCCCCACCCCTTCCCTCCCCCTCTTCCTGCCTGAAATGGAGAAAAGACACTTTGCCTGTTTCCCATCCTGCCCACTCCCACCAGCCTCAACATTGAGGCCAGGCAGGGAAAGGCCTTTAAGTGGCCATTAAGTTTCCCACCTAATGCCCAAACCACTTAAATGTGAAATTGCGTCTGAGCTTGTGTGAGTGGGTTCCTTCTCTCCATTCAATCTCCCACTGCCCCTGCCTGCGCCCCTCAACCCCTGCACTACCTCAAAGCCCACCTTGGATGGTGTGAAATTCTGTTCATGGGCAAAAAGAATTTAGCAATCATTTCCTATCCATCTGGTGTCCGTAGTAAAGTATGTTATTGTTCACTAGGTTAATAAATTCTTAGGAATGTGCTGCAACATCACTAAAAGATACCAGAGGGCATTATGGCAAAGTAGTTAGCGCTGCTGCCTCAGAGCGCCAGATACCCAGGTTCAATTCTGGCTTCAGGTGACTGTTTGTGTGGAGTTTGCTCATTCTCCCTGTGTAACAGAATTATAGGATCTCTACAGTGCAGAAGTTCGTCCCATCAAACCTCTACTGACCACAATCCCATCCAGGCCCTATTCCCACAAGCCCACACATTTACCCTGCTCATTCCCTTAACACTAAGGTCAATTTAGCATGGCCAATCAACCTAACCCGCACATTTCTGGAGTGTGGGTGGAAACCAGAGCACCCGGAGGAAACCCATGCAGGCACAGCGAGAATGTGCAAACTCCACAGAGACAGTGACCGAGGCTGGAATTGAGCCCGGGTCCCTGGTGTTGTGAGGCAGCAGTGCTAACCCACTGCGCCATTGTGCGTGGGTTTCCTCCCATGGTCCAAAGATGTGCAGGCTAGGTGGATTGGCCGTGGCAAATATGCGGGGTTACAGGGATCGGGTATGGGTCTGGGTAAATACACTTTGTTGGAGAGATAGTACAGACTTGGTAGGCTGAATGGCCTCCTTCTCCACTGTAGGGGTTCTATTTTATCAGTTCACAAATGAGCTTGCCACATGGCTACCACAGGAATCTACACTCAACCTTTGTGCAAGTTATTTTCAGACAGGGACACCCTCATTCTGAAATAAGTATCATTGGTTTTAATATTTACACAACTTCAAGAAATTGGTCCTTACCTATCAGCGCTATTTGAGTACAAATGTTGAACGTGCTCATACTAAATTTGTGTCTGCATTTATTTTGTTAGAACACCCATGTTAACCCATTGTTGGGAATATCCTCCTCCCTCCCACAGGACCCATGCCCCAGCGAGGGCATTGCTGACCTTGGACCTCTGGCCACTGACATCCATTAGATTGGCCCATGATGATACTTGACCTTAGACCTGCAGTGACTTCTGCAATGTAACTGACCAGGAAATTCTCCCATCTTTTACCATCTGATTTCAGGCGGATTGGACAGAATTTACATTCCGATAATCAACCAATTTGGCCACATTACAAATGCACCTTCTATGGCCATCAAGTCCACAAGTGGGTCTTGAACCCCAAGCCTCCGGCCCAGAGGTGGGGATGTTAGCCACAAGGCTTCATCAAAGGAACATAGCAGAGTGAAAATCAGGGCTGTAACATCAATATCTATCAACTGTAAATTAATATTTAACTGTTAAACTTCAATCAAGGACAATATTGGCCATTAATAGATACTTTCCACAATGTGTGGAATTTTATCATTTTTCAAGGAAAAAGTTTAAAGCTTATTTGTTAGTCACAAGTAAGGCTTACATTAACACTGCAATGAAGTTATTATGAAATTTCCCCAGTTGCCAAACGTCAGAACTTGTTCAGGTCAATGCAACTAACCAGCACGTCTTTCAGAACATGGGAGGAAACCAGAGCAACCCACACATACAGGAGGGAAATGTGCAAACTCCACACAGACAGTGACCCGAGCGGGAATTAAACCCAAGTCCCTAGCACCAGGAGGCAGCATTGCTAACCACTGTGCCACCCACATCAAGTACCAACTCAGGCAGGATAAACAGTATGCTGGCCTTTGATTCCACTCTTGGCTTCTGACACTTAGTTAAAATATATTCAGGAGGTAGGTCCCAAAATGTCACATTGGTGGGCCAGTTTCTGAATAAGTCCACCCCATCAGTAACCTCAGCTTTCAAGAGATCGGGGCACTGGTTTTAAAGGATGCCCCAATCTAAAAAGGTTTAAATTAAATGAAAGAATTTACCCCCCTCTATTAACACAATGACCCCATCCCCCCCACACACACACACACATACATACATAAAGGAACCCCTCATGGGCATGGGAAAACCCCTACTGACACGGGGGACACCTGCCCCAGCCATGGATGCAGAGAATGCCCCACAGACCTCCCCAACTGAAGCCCCCACCACCACACCATTCCAGGCAGTGCACCCAGGCATTTCTCCTTGGCACTGCCCCAGGAAGTGCAGAGCAGTCCCTGGGGTCAGTGCCTATCCATCACAAGCATGACCTTCCCCCCGCTGATGCAACCCCTGGGGGTCTTCCTTACCTATGTGCCCCTGATGTGTTTCTTAGACCAGATCCTCATTTGTCAGGATCTGTTGTAAATCTCACCAATATGACAGGACCATAATCTTATCTGGGAGGACAATGAAGCCGGAAAGATGATACTGTATGGTAATGAGGTCCCTGATCTTCAATGGCAAGAACCTCATTATGTCATTGGCAGGAGGTGGGGTGAGGAATGGGATATGGACAATGGGAATGATAAATCCCACTAGCATAAGAGCCTTTGGGGCCTCCCATTGGATTCTCCACCCCCGTGGTATTCTCACCCTCCAAAAACAGGGGTGGAGAATCCCAGCCAATGCCAGTGCGCTTTTTAGGTATCTGTGTAATTGTGAACAATTAAAGCATGGTTTTTGCAAAATAATTCACTCCCAAGGCAGAGAAGGTGAAAAAAAGAAATTTTTTGAAATCGCTTCAAAAGAAATTTACAAAAATGAGAGATTAGATGATAGAAATATTGTTCAAGAAGGCATGAGAAGTGAACCCATGCTGTTAACATTACTCTTTATCACTAACCAGCTGTCCAGCCAATTGAGCTAAACCAACTTTTTATAGGCACAAAACAGTACAAAACACCCAAATCATATTTAAAAGGTTGAAGAATAAGCAGCTGCACAGGCAGGCAGTAACATTTGTTGGCACATGTTATCATTCTAAAAAGCAAGAGGTTCAGAATACAATCATCAGCAATAGAGCTATTAATAAAAGTATAGCAATATTTTCCTATACTCAAAGCAGGCAACAAAGCAAACATCAGTCAGCTTTGTCCTGGGACAGCTCTCTCACAATTTAACCAGGGGATGTTAACAAAATGATAACCCGCTCCCTAAAACCAAAACCCGTGCCACCTCATTGATAAACTCTTCCTCTGCTTTCATCCTTTATCTCCGCAATTAATTTGAGTTCTGTCTTCTTTAGATGAAAGTGAAATGCAAACAAAGAGATTAGAGAAATGCGAAGGCTTTATTCCAATGGTCGGGTCTGTCACCTGCTCATGTCCTTTTGAGTGTTCCAGCTCATGTTCTGTCCTGTGTCACATCTCCACTGCATCCTGCACCAAGCTGAGATGGTTGCTTGGGGACAGGAGCAAACTGGCTACAGGACTGATGAAGATTCTGGGCTGCCTACAATAATAACAACTAGTATTTATTTTGTGACCACAAACTTGCATTCATGTAGCATCTCAGTGCCCCAAGTAAAGTGTCCTAAGGTGCTCCACAAGAGTGTCAAACAAATATTGGGCAATGAGCCACTACGTCCCAAGAAAGTTGACCAAAACTTGGACAAGAGCTTAGACATCGCCTGCAAGTTCCTCTCCAAACCACACACCATTCTGACTTGGAACTATGGCCACTGTTCCTTCATTGTCACCGAGACCAATTCCTGGAACTTCCACGCTAAACGGCAAGGTGGACGTACCTATATCGCATGGACTGCAGAGCTTCATGATGGTGGCTGGCCACCAGCTTCCCAAGGGCAATAAATGCTGGCCTAGCCAAGGATACCCACACCCATGGAAGAATAAAGAAAAAGCAGGTTTTAAACAGCAACCTAAAAGGAAGACAGGAGATCTAGAGGAGTTTAGGGAGGGAAGTGCAAAGATTCAGGTCTAGACAGCTGCAGGCATGACCATCTATGCTGGAGAGAAGGATATCGAGGATGCATGAGGAACCAGAATTGACAGATCTCAGATTATTGTAGGGCTGGATGAAGTTAGGGATAGGGAGGGGCTGGGTCCTAGAGGGATTTGCAAGTAAGGATCAGAGTTTTAAAATTGAGGAGTTTTTGATGTAGATTGGCTGATGAGTAAAGGGGGTCTCAGCACTCGGACTTGTGGTAGGAGTTGGGGGAGGCGAGCATTGGAATTTTCCAGCAGGAAAGTAAAGAAAGGTGTGGATAACAAATTCAGTAGCAGGACTGGGACAGTCGGGAGAATTTACAGAGATAAAAGGATTCAGCTTCTCACAACTTCTTTGGAAATTCTAATTTCAAGGAAAAATCTTAGTCGTCAAATAAAAAGCTTCAGTTATATCTATCAATATGTTCATTTCATTTTATCTATTCCACCCATCCCACCCCCCACCCTCATGGTATCAAACTCTGCTGATTCTCTCTGCTCTCAGCTCTGCTGGGGACATAAGCAAACTGGCTATAGAGCTGATGCAGATTCTGGGCTGCCTTCAATAATAACAACTTGTATTTATTTTATGGCCACAAACTTGCATTCATATAGCATCTCAGTGCCCCAGACTTGAAACGTTGGCTCTATTCTCTCCCCGCAGATGCTGTCAGACCTGCTGAGCTTTTCCAGCATTTTCTATTTTTGCTTCAGATCCACAGCATTTTGCTTTTATATTAATAGATCAATCAGAAACAGTTACAGCCAAGTTTTTAGGTGGAATTTAACTCCTTTTTTTCATTGTTACACTAATACTTTGAAAATTTCCCATGCGGTTAAGCTTTGTCTTCAGTTCCCACCCAGGTCTCAAGCGGTCACTGTGTAAGCAAACTGTGTGTGACTGCAGATTGCTGCATGATTCACTCTAAATAACTTCAACAACTAATAGAATCAAATCTTTTTCTCATTATTCCTTAGGAAGAAGAGGGAAATAACAATGAGTAGCCCTGTGTGCTTTCCTACTGCATAGAATCATAGAATCCCTACAGTGCAAAAGGAGGCCATTTGGCCCATTGAACCTGCACCGGCAACAATACCACCCAGGCCCTATTCCCATAGAGAATCATAAAATCCTACAGAGCAGAAAGAAGCCATTTGGCCCATCGAGTCTGCACCGACCACAATCCCACCCTGACCCAATCCCCATAACCCCATGTATTTACCCTAGCTCTGACACTGAGAGGCAATTTAACATTGCCAATCCACCTAGCCTGCACATTTTTGGAGTGTGGAAGGGAACCGGAGCACTCGGAGGAAACCCACACAGACACAGGGAGAACGTGCAGGCTCCACACAGACAGTGACCCAGGCCTGGAATCGAGCTGGGTCCCTGGAGCTGTGAGGCAGCAGTGCTAACCATTGTTCCACCATGCTGCCCCACGTATTTATAACCCCATGTTTTTACCCTGCTAATCCTCCCTAACACGGGGGGTCAATTTAGTATGGCCAGTCCACCTAACCTGCACACCTTTGGAGTGTGGGAGGAAACTGGAGCACCCGGAGGAAACCTATGCAGACATAAGGAGAATGTGCAAAATCCACACAGACAGCGACCTGAGGCTGGAATTGACCAAGGGGTCCCTGGCACTGTGAGGCAGCAGCACTGTGCTACCTTACCAATTTTCAACCTTTTGTCAAAATTTAAGAGTTAGCTCCCTTCAAGTTTAAAAGTCAGCACCCAAATTTCTGACTAATTGCAAAGATGATGAATCATTCTAAAATCGGAGTGATGTATGAGAATACAAAGATGTTTGTTTGTGATTCAACCATAACCTCAACAAAAGGAACAATCCATCACAGGCAGATAAATCAATGAGGCATTAAATCCTTAAGTTGAGAAAGTGTGAGAACAATTGACATGATTCACCAAATATTAAAAGCACTGTGATCAGTTGAGAAGGGAAATCAACTCAGGATGGGTTCCACCTTGAATCAGAGAAAAAAAAAACTACAATTTCACCTTTGGATGGACTATGGACCTGTTACGCATGACTTGAATTATACAAATGATAGGATTAAGAATGCATGAATGAATATCACTGAATATGGTAGAAATTTATATTCATAGATATAATGTGATATAGGTTGATCATATTGTGTCCCTGCATGGTGGCACTTCTTCACTTTGTTGAAGATATAATATATTTTTATACATTATTGTATAGTTTATGTATAAGTATGTATTACACTTACAATTACATGATGCAGTGCCACTATACAAAGACACATTGCAATTGAACTTTATGAATGACCTAAGAGCTTGTTTGCAAAATTCTTTCAGGCGGCATGGTGGCACAGTGGTTAGCACCAGGCAGCCAGTTCAATTCCTGCCTCAGGTCACTGTCTGTGGAGTTTGCATGTTTTCCCCGTTTCTACGTGAGTTTCCTCCGGGTGCTCCAGTTTCATCCAAAGATGTGCGGGTTAGGTTGATTGACCGTGGTAAATTGACCCTTAGTGTCAGGGAGATTAATAGGGTAAATACATGGGGTTTCAGCGATTGTTATTAATGCATTGTAGGGATTCTATGATCATTAATCAAGTGAAGAATATGGCGTACACAGAGGCTTAGGCGTTAGCGGTAGGTAGCAGAATAATTTGATATATCAAGACTAATGGATTTGTCTAGAAATCTCCAAACTAACTTTTGGAGTTCCCTCCCGATTCTTTTGATTATTTATGACCTTGACAAAACGATGGTTTCTCAATCAGGTTCCCTGGTAGGATGGTCCCACCTTTCCTTATCCTTACAACTTCGACGATGACCTGTCGACTTTGATCAACAAATTGTGATCTGACTCTGTTCCTCTCTGCCAATAAGTATCCCCATTAGACTAGCCTGCACTTTGCTATTTGTATTAGCGTAAGTTGTTAAAATTCATACTTGTACAGATTTTGCTGATAGTCAAAGAAAATAAATTGGAACCTCAATTCAAGTATGTCAAGAAAAATAATGATGACATTAAAGTATCAGGAAAATCCAATAAATTATTTGGCTATAGGTTGTTTTAAAACTATTGGCAATTAACTATTTGCTTAACGCAGGCACAGTTTGGTTACATTCACGATAATGGAACTGATGTTTTTGATATGTTGATGAGCGTAGTGCCATTGCAAATGGAAATTTACCTATGGCAAGCTGGTAACAATGGGGAATAGAATATAAAGGATTTTGACGAACACCCTTTCAAAGGAGGAGACAATGAGCCAGATTTAGTGGGCCTCTTAGCCACAGGCAAAAATCCTGTTACCGCCGCAAAATCTTGCAAGAGGGCCGTAAAGAAGTTATGCCTGTGAAACCTCAGTTTGAGATCTTCCTGGGCCCTGCTGGCAAATGTATGAAAGCGTATAAACCTGGTTTGCATGAACTTAAATTAATTTAAACATCATTATAAGTCTTCACGCCATAACACCTGGCCAATACTTCTCCCGCCCCCACCCCCTCCACCCCCCATCCCCCACCCCCTCCACCCTCCACCCCTCCCCCCTCCACCCCCCCCTCCACCCTCCACCCCCCTCCACCCTCCACACCCCCCCTCCACCCCCCCCTCCACCCTCCCCCTCCACCCTCCGCCCCCCCCTCCACCCTCCACACCCCCCCCCCCCCCCCCCAACTCACAGCATGACGCCATGTCAGCACAACACATTACTGGTTGTGTCAACAGAGCCAATTGCAATGACCATGCCAGGGAATGCGGGGAGTTCTATTCACAAACAGGACATATAAAGACACAAATTCAATTTACAAAATAATGATTGGAATGCAAATGGAATTTTGTAAATTGAGTTTGTGTCTTTATATGTCCTGTTTGTGAACAGAACTCCCACTCACCTGACGAAGGGGCAGCAAGCGCTCTGAAAGCTAGTGGCTTTTGCTACCAAATCAACCTGTTGGACTTTAACCTGGTGCTGTGAAACTTCTTACTGTGCCTCATCATTAACAGGGTTTGAATACCATGAAGTTGCTGTATCTATACAGTAAATATAAACCAACAATGCTACAGAAAGATATTTCAAACGTAAGTATTTATAACACTGTGATAAGTGGCAGCACAATGGTTAGCACTGCTGCTTCACAGTGCTGCGGGCCCAGGATTCGATTCCTGGCTTGCATCACTGTCTATGTGGAGTTTGCACAGTTTGTGTGGGTTTCCTCCTGGTGCTCCGGTTTCCTCCCACAGTCCTAAGGTGTACGAGTTAGGTTGATTGACCATGACAAATTGCCCCCTAGTGTCAGGGGTTATGGGGATAGATCCTGGTGAGATTGCAGTTGGTGCAGACTCGATGGGCCAAATGGCCTCTTTCTGCACTGTAGGGATTCTATGATTTTATGTTAATCATTGATAGTCAACCTCTCTGGCACTGAAAATCAACAATTACAAGTACAGATCCTCATTCTTCCAGGGATTAATTATTGTTGGAGATTTCTCTTTTTACCTTTCCTCTCTGTTTACACTTTCCCCTTCAATCAATCTTTCTTTCCCTCTCTTCTACACCTGATCTACTGTTGGACCTCGCCTAGCCATTTCACAACACCAGCCTTCTCAGTCCACCCCTTGTTTATTTGACAATTTCTTCAACCTGGGTTAGAGATAGGGTTTGTTGCATGCGTTGTACACTCAGTTGCCTAATGTCCTGTTTCCCTCATTGCATAATTCTGCTCATGTTACCAGCAACTTACTGGATCAATGGATGATACCACTAGATGCACTCCTAAAATAAAATCTGGCCCAAACACCTTCATGCAATGGATGCAGCTGAACCAGGCTTAGATCATCCACGAAGAAAGGCATTGCATGGTTTCTATACCACCACCTTGATATTGAACTATTTCTTCAAGGATTTTGTGGTGTTTTAAAATACTCTACGTGAAAGAAATGACTGACCAATCTTATCTGAGAATGCTATGCAAATGTGGCCATTCAAGAAAAATAAAACCATGGGTGGAGTTTTACAGCCCTGCTGTGACAAGGGCGGGACTGGAAAATGAGGCAAGCTGTTCAAAAGCCCATCAACTTCAACGGGACTGGAAAATCTCACCGGCGAGAGGGCTGGAAAATTTTGCTAAAACTTCCTGTGCTTGGATCACAAATGTTCATTCTGCCTTATAATGAAGTAATATAGGAGGCTAATTCTGGTAACTTTGTGTCTCACTAGTTTCCCTTGTCTACCCATTTGATTGGTCAGCAACCCTGCCAGTCGTAGCAGTGCCAAGGGCATATCAATGTTGCTGCTGGGATTGCAAGAAGAGGCATAAGAATCCATGGAGCTGGTAAATCCAGGGTCTTGGAAAGGGCAGGCTTCAGATTGGGCTTAAGACTGGGGATATTAGGAAGAAATGGAAGGTTCAATCTTAGTGCCCCCACCCCTCCCACTAATTGCCAAGGAAAGCCTCTGAATATTTTGATTTAATTTGATTTATTATTGTCACATGTATTCACATACAGTGAAAAGTATTGTTTCTTGTGCACTATACAGACAAAGCATACCATTCATGGAGAAGGAAACGAGAGAGTGCAGAATGTAGTGTTACAGTCATAACTAGGATGTAAAGAAAGATCAACTTAATGTGAGGTAGGTCTATTCAAAAGTCTGATAGCAGCACAAAAGAATCTGTTCTTCAGTCGGTTGATATGCGACCTCAGACTTTTGTACCTTTTTCCCAAAGGAAGAAGGTGGAAGAGAGAATGTCCGGGGTGCGTGGGGTCCTTAATTATGCTGGCTGCTTTGCCGAGGCGGCAGGAAGTGCCTCGACTAGAGAATATCTCCTCTTCTTTCTTGACATTTGAAAAAGGCAGATGAAAAATCAGACTTCCCCTTCTGCTGAGATTCCCACACCAAAGATGTTATGGTATTGGCGGTGACCCTTGATTACTTAGCTGAACATGGAGGGCAAGCTGCCAATTCTGGAAATTACCCACATCCCTTCCCACCCATGCCCCCTCCCTCATTATGGAGATGAGCTTGAGGTACGTGGGAAGGCAGTGGGGTGGGTACCTACAATCTTTGGAGTGTGGGAGGATACCTGACCTCCTGATGCTAAGGGATAATTTAGCATGACCAGTCCACTCAACCTGCACATCTTTGGACTGTGAGAGGAAATTGTGCGCCCAGAAGAAACCAACGCAGACACAGGGAGAACGTGCAAACTTCACACAAACAGTAACCCGAGGCCAGAATTGAACTGGGGTGCCTGCCGCTGTGTGGCTAACCACTGTGCCAATGTGCCACCTGTTCATATAATTTTGCAATACACAAAGATGGCATTTCCCCATTGTAGTGGTGCTAACCCTTTGCTAGAATGATCCTCTTTGCACCTTCCCCCCACCCCACCTCTCTCCCAGATAGAAATGTCCAACAAGAGCGCATAAAATGCAGCTTTTGTTGTTCATTCAGCAACACTAGCCACTTTTTAACTCAACAACAGCATGGAGAAATTTCAAGTTAATGAACTGCACCGAGCCGCCTTTGCCATTTGTGGAGAGGCCCTGGCACCAGGATAAATATAGTTTGACAGGTAAGATGTGCCAGAGTACTACAAAGCAATGTGAGAAAGCTCTTAAAAGCAGCAATTGTTTAGATTATGGGTGGCTATTAACACTGTCAAAGAGTGACAGTGCAACACACAGACCATTCTGTGGATTCCGCGAATAACCTGCTTTTCCTGTATCTTAAATAACCTAGTTTATTTTTGAAAGGAAAAGAACAAACATATGGGGCAAGGGGAGTGGAATTGAGCTAATCTCTAATAATGGGTCAATGAGACAATGTCTTCTTTCATTGAAAAATTATTTAAAAGGTTTGCACAGTTGCACAGTGGTTAGCACTGTTGCCTCACAGTGCCAGGGACCTGGGTTCAATTCTTACTTTGGGTCACTGTCTGTTGCACATTGTCCCTGTGCGGGTTTCCTCCGAGTGCTCCAGTTTCCTCCCAAAGTCCCAAGTTTTTGCAGGTTTGGTGATTGGCCGTGGTAAATTGCCCCTCAGTGTCAGGGCTCTGGCAGGGTAAATCTATGGAGATGGGCCTGGGCAGGCTTGATGGACCAACTTGCTTCCTTCTGCACTGTAAGGAGTCTATGAAAGACTTGCATTTATAAAGCACCTTTCACAACCTCAGGAGTTCTGAAAGCACTTCATTGCAACTCAAAACTGCTTCACTGGCAATCATTGTTGTAATGTAGGAAAGACCATGTGTGAAAAATTGTGGAATTCCCTAACAGCACCGTGGGTGTACCTGCCCACAAGGACTGTTGCGATTCAAGATGGCCACTCGCCACCACCTTCTCGAGTGCAGTTTGAGCTGAGCTGGCCTCGTTAGCAATGCCCACATTTCATAGCTGAATAATTTTTTTTGAAAAACACAACTGCCAATTTGCAGATAGCAAACTCCCCACATACGGCAATGCAAGAACAGCCAGGTCATCTGGTTGATTGAGATCGATTGAATCATAGAACCCTACAGTGCAGAAAGAGGCCCTTCGGCCCATCGAGTCTGCACTGAACACAATCCCACCCAGGCCTTACCCCCATATCCCTACATATTATACCCACTAATCCCTCTAACCTACGCATCCCTGGACACTAAGGGGCAATTTCTGAGCGTGGCTAATCAACCTAACCTGCACATCTTTGGGCTGTGGGAGAAAACCGGAGCACCCGGAGGAAACCCACACAGACACGAGGAGAATGTGCAAGCTCCACACAGACAGTGACCTGAGCCAGAAATTGAACCCAGGACCCTGGAGCTGTGAAGCAGCTGTGCTAACCACTATGCTACCATACTGCTCATAGGGATAAATATTTTCCTGGATACTTGGAATAATTCCCTGCTCTTCCTCAAAATAGTGCCATGAGTTCTTTTATGTCCAGCTTCTAATTGTCCCATTCCTCTTCCTTAGTGGTAGCACTTTCTACTCCTTTCCACACTGCCCCCTCTCAAGCTCCATCCCCAAAGAGACAACCTATGATTGCGGTCAAGCTATCCAGGCTAGAACCATAGAATTCCTGTAGTGCAGAAGGAGGCCATTCAGCCCACTGTGTCTGCACAGACTCTCTGAAGGAGCCCGAATGATGTAGCCATCACTGAATAATTACTTATCCATGAAGTGCAGCACCAGCAAAACTTTAACTCCTGTTAGATAAAGCGAACTTTGCAGAGTATGAAACAGAAACAGAAAATGTTGGAAAATCTCAGCAGGTCTGACAGTATCTGCTGAGTGAGAATAGAGCCAGCATTTCGAGTCTGGATGACCCTTTGTCAGAGTTGAGAGTGGTATCATAGAGTCATAAAATTCCTACAATGCAGAAGGTGGCCATTTGGCCCATTGAGTCTGCACTGACCACAATGCCACCCAGACCCTATCCCCATAACTCCACGTATGCCAATCCCCCGACACTAAATGACAATTTAGCATGGCCAATCATAACAGCTAGGTGTGTTGAGAAGCTGCCTAATAGCTTGAAACTGGCAAGTAACCCAGAAGTTCTGCTTGATGTCTTGAAATTGCATTGGTTATGGGTCCTCCCTCTCCTGTTAGCCATATCATGTACCAACCATACCTATCATAGATTAAGGTGATCTTTCTCTGCACTTTCACTATGACTATAGCACTATATTTAGCAGCCTCTCCTTCCCTTCTCCGGCACGGTGACACAGTGGTTAGCACTGCTGCCCCACAGCGCCAAGGACCCGGGATCGATCCCTGGCTTGGGTCACTGTCTTGTGTGGAGTTTGCACATTCTCCCCGTGCCTGCGTGGGTTTGCTTCAGGTGCTCCGGTTTCCTCCCACAGTCCAAAAATGTGCAGGTTAGTTGGATTGGTCATGCTAAATTGTCCCTTAGCATCAGGAGGGCTCGCTAGGGTAAATGCATTGGGTTATGGAGATACGGCCTCTGTGGGATTGTGGTCGGTGCAGACTCACTGGGCCGAATGGTCTCTTTTTGCACTGTAGGATTCAATGATTCTATGTACTCTAAGTATGCTGTGCTTTCTCTGCGTAGTGTGCAGGAAACAATATTTCTTACTGTATCCTAAGACATGTGACCCAAATAGATCAAATCAAAGCTATGTGTTGGTAGACGCGGTGATTCATATGCTGGAGTGGACAGAATTCACAAACAAATCCCACAAGGAATTCTCATTTAAATAATTAAAAATTCTGACAGATGTGCCTAATGCCAAGATGGCAAGTCTTGCACCTCTGGCTTGTAACAAGCATGGATTTCCTGCCTGGAGGATTAGGAGGTCATTAGTGTACAGAAATAAAGCTGCAGAAGTAACCAATTCCTAGGGCAGCGTCTGTAAGAATCTATCTTACGAATGCTTGCGGAGAATGTAAAGAGAAGCTCCTTTAAAAAAAGCTGAGGGAAATATTCGCTTACTGCCCTACCAGCTAAAAATATAATTAAATCAGGAATATCACATTCCCAATGCCTTGACATCTGTCCGGCATGTTAGGAGACTGCTAATTAGCCAGCTGCCAGTAAGAATATAAACAATGGTTTCAACATTAGTGACAGGCCCATACAATTTTCCTGTTTGTGTCCATATTCTTCAGCAAAATTGTGAAAATTTGTATGTAAGATAGCAATCCCCTGAAAATCTATCTATAACAATCTTCCTTAATAAAAAAACAGATCAATATGCAAAATGAAAAACCATGCTTCACACACTATGAAGTAGGCTTTGTCACCATGAATGTATTACGCACTGCGGCACAGTGGTTAGCACTGCTGTCTCACAGCACCAGGGACCCAGGTCCCATTCCGGCCTTGGATGACAGTCTGTGTGGAGTTTGCACATTCTGCCCGTGTCTGCGTGGGTTTCCTCCGGATGCTCCGACATCCTCCCACAGTCCAATGATGTGCGGGTTAGGTGGAATGGCCATGCTAAATTGCCTCTTAGTGTCCAAAGATGTAAGTTAGGGGGATTGGCAATGATCACGGCAATAGGGCAGAGGAGTGAGCCTAAATAGAGTGCCTTTTCAGAGGATTGGTGCAGACTCGATGGGCTGAATGGCCTCCTCCTGCACTGTTGGGATTCTATGGATTAACAACAAGTCTTTTTTAACAACTCATTACTACGTATGTATTTGTTGCTGATGGATACAGAAACGGCGCTGACTGCATCCACGGTGCTTACATATCTTTAGAATAGCTCCGGGTCCTGTGCCTTCTTACATCTCTGTGTGGGCAGAACTGTATTCAGTTTAGCATTAACCCTGTATGTGCCAGACCCTTATACTATATGAGATGAACACCAGGTCCCACCAACATCTGAAAAGAGAACAAATGGCTGGAATGCTCCAGTCTCGCCGACCCCGCTATTGTACCCAGCAAGCATGGAGAACTTGGTGCCCATGAAATCTCCATTCAAGGCAGCGGGACTGGAGAACACCAGTCACGGGTGAGGTCGGAAAATTCCGGCCAATATATCCACATTTTTGATGAAGATCTTTATTCTGAAGGTTCAAGGGCCACGATCTTTCTTCAAGTGTTGATGGATCTAATGTGCATCTGTGGCATTTTCTGTTGATCATTCAGAATTGCAGGTTAGATCCAAAACAGCTCAAGTAAAATTAAACGAGCTAAACATGTGTCCATTCTGAGTGGAAGTTGCTAGGCAACGAGATTTGTTATATTCATTAGTGCAGACAGGGGCTGGAATTCTCCAGTCTCGCACACCCACAACCACTGTCAGTGAGAATGGAGAACTTGAACTCTGTCAAATCTCTGTTAGAGTCATAGTGGTTTACAGCATGGAAACAGGCCCTTCGGCCCAACTTATCCATGCTCTCCAATTTTTTTTAATCCCCTAAATTAGTCCCAATTGTCTGCATTTGGCCCATATCCTTCTATATCCATCTTACCCATGTAACTGTCTAAACACTTTTTAAAAGACAAAGTTGTACCTGCCCCTACTACTATCTCTGGCAGCTTGTTCCAGACACTCACTGTCCTCTGTGTAAAACAATTGCCCCCTGGACCCTTTTGTATCTCACCCCCTCACTTAAATCTATGCCCTCTAGTTTTAGAGGGAAAAGATGTTAACTATCTAGCTGATCCATGCCCCCCATTATTTTATATAAGATTGCCCCTCAGTCTCCTACGCCCCAGAGAAAAAGTCCCAGTCTATCCAGCCTCTCCTTATAACCCAAATCATCGAGTCCTGGTAGCATCCTAGTAAATCTTTTCTGCACTCTTTCTAGTTTAATAATATCCTTTCTATAATAGGGTGATCAAAATTACATGCAGTATTTCCATGTGTGGCCTTACCAATGTCTTGTAGAACTTCAACAAGATACCCCAACTCCTATATTCAATGTCTGACCAATGAAACCAAGCATGTTCAGAGCAGCGGGACTGGCTAATCTCACCCACAGGAGAGGTTGGAGAATTCTGTCCAGGGGATTCTGAGAGACACATAGGCCGGAATTTTACTGGCACGCCTGTCCCGATTCCGAGGGCGGGCGAGGCTCGGAGAACAGCATTCTCTGTTGGCCTTGGGTGGGATCGTATGAAACTTGGGAGGACGTGCTGGTAAAATTCCGCCCATAGAGATAGAGAATGAATGAGTCACATGTGAAGTGGTTTTAGTGTCTCACGGTCTTTCTGGCATCTAAATTCCCATGCTGGCCACTGATTAGTCACAGGTAAATTCAATTCAGGAGACAGATTTTCAGGCAGGGAGTGGTGAGAATGTGGAATTGACTAACTACCACAATGAATAGCTGAGACAAGGGAAAGCTAGTTCTAGTTCTAATAAAGCACATTAGGGATAACAAAATAACAGGCTATGTTGGTGGGGTTAGATGAAGAGGGGTGGGAGGAGGCTTTTGTGGAACATAAACAGGAGCATGGACCTGTTTCTGGGCTTAAAATCTAGTCGCAGGGAGGAAGCTGGTGTTATTTAATTCAGGCATGGAAATTAAAATATTACAAATCTTCAGAACTGATTCCCAGTAAAAATCAGGCCGAGTGCATACTGCATTGAAGTTTCAGCCTGAATGATATGCCTTTGTTCTGACTGGTCTGAACCCACAACTTCCGGTTGAGATTTCTACCAGTGAACCAATTTTTAAATGGAAGGAGATGAAGGGTCCCACCCAACACATTAATCTTTTACATTGAAAATAATTCTTTCTGCATTTTCAATTACTTTCTGTTTGTTACAAAGCTATCATGAACTTCTTTAAGTTCATGCAAGTGCCACTGGCAAGGCCAACATTTATTGACTATTTGTAATTACCATTGAGATTGTGGTGGAGAGTCTTCTTTCTGAACTGCTTTCTGTCCTTGCAGATCGTAGTTTGTTTGGAGTCTTGAAACCAGACTGGATGGCTGATGCTATTTAGAGGCTTTTCACATGGAGGTCAGACCAAGTAAGAGTGGCAGATTTCCTTCCTTAGAATGGACAAATCAAATATTACAATTTATTATTAATGTGGCCACCTTTATTGATACTAGTTTTTTACTCCAGATTTACTTAATTTAAGTGTGGGAAGGCAGTAACGTAATGGTGTTTTCACTGGACTAGTAATTCAGAGACTTGGGTTCAAATCCCACCATGGCAGTGGTGAAACTTGAATTCAATAAAAATCTGGAATCAAAAATCAAAATGATCATGAAACCATTGTCGATTGTTGTAAAACCCATCTGGTTCGCTAATGTCCTTTAGGGAAGGAAATCTGTCACTCTTACCCTGTCTAGCCTACGTGTGACTCCAGACCCCCAGCAACTTGGCTGACTCTGAAATGGCCTCGCAATAAATGGGGACCCAACCAGTGACCCCTATAAATGAGTTAAAATTAAGTTTGCCAGTTTCCTGGGATTTGAACTTGTCTGGATGAATCATCAGTGCAGACTTCCAGATTACTAGTCCAGTAACATAATCACAATGCTGCCAGACCTAACAATAAAGGAGGCGTGTTTCTTAGTTTAGTGAAATTCTCAAAAATATCCATTCAGACATAGATTTTATGAAGCCTTTGTACGTTTACTGACCCCCTGACAGATAGGCTGACTCAACAAACCGAGCCACAACTTTCTCAACAGTATCCTGCCAAGGGAGCTGCATTTTTCAATAAACTCTTCCCACCAACACAAAGGAAACAGTGGCTTTGGCTTTGCTTTTCGTTTGTGCCAAAGTGAGTTTTAATCTTGATAAAGAGTAAAGAGATTTAATCACCATTTCATGGTGCTGATTTAAGAACCCACTTTCTGAAAGCAAGTTCCCTCACTTAAAGACAAACTCTTAGCCATGGGTAAAATATTGGGTTACTCCAAAAGTTCTCATTATCGAATCCATAGAATCGCAACAGTGCTGGAGGAAGCCACTCAGCCCATCTGCACCAACAGTCTGAAAGTGCGTCTCTCACACCCCCCACCAGCATCCCCGTAACGCCATGCATTTACCATAGCTAATCCACCTCACCTACAAATCTTTGTACACTGAGGGGAAATTTAAAATGACCAATCCACCTAACCCATGCATCTTTGAACAATAAACAGAATTTAGCATGGCCAATCCACCTAACCCGTGCAGCTTTGGACAGTAAACAGAATTTAGCATGGCCAATCCACCTAACCCATGCATCTTTGGATACTGAACAAAATTTAGCATGGCCAACCCACTTAACCAGTGCATCTTTGCATACTAAACAGAATTTAGCATGGTCAATCCACCTAGCCCACACATCTTTGGACACTAATGGAGAATTTAGCAGCGCCAATCCACTTAACCTGCATATCTTTGGACAGTGGGAGGAAACCAGAGCACCTGGAGGAAACCCATGCAGACACAAACTCTGCACAGGCAGTGACCCGAGGCCGGAATTGAACCAAGATCCCTGGCGCTGTGTGGCAGCCATGCTAACCACTGTGCAGTCACTTTCCAAAGCTAGTTGTACATTTCTACCCTCCAATATCATTTATCATCAGCCTTTCCATGCAATCTTATTCCCACAAACAGTATCAAGATAATCATTCAATACATATGGTTTCCCTATACAAAGTTTTCCCTATCAATGTCACTAACATCACTCTTTAGAGTTTAGACTCGTTGGAGTTTAGAAGGATGAGGGGGGATCTTATAGAGATGTATAAGATAATGAAGGGGATGGATAGGGTAGAGGTAGAGAGATTCTTCCTGCTCAGAAAGGACAGCAGGACTAGAGGGCACAGCCTCAAGATAAGGGGGGGGAGCAGTTTAGAACAGAGTTGAGGAGGAACTTCTTCACTCAAAGGGTGGTGAATCTCTGGAATTCTCTGCCCGTTGAAGTGGGGGAGGCTACCTTGCTAAATATATTTTGGAATGATTCTGGAATCATTCTGGTAAATCTGCTCTGCACCCTCTCGAGGACCATCCCACCCTTCCTAAGTGTGGTGGTCAGAACTGGAAGGAATATTTTCGATGTGACGTAAACATAGGTGTGTAGAGGATTGATGTAACTTCCCTGTTTTTGTACACGAAACCTCTACTTATGAAGCCTAAAATTGTACATCCTTTGCTAACCACTCTCTGAAAATGTCCAGGCACCTTTAAAGATTTATATGGGTGAACGCCTGAGTTCCCCACGTTCCTGCATATTCTGTACAACTGCAACATTGAATTTATCTTGCTCCTCGCGATCCCTTTTGCCGTAAACATTGATTATTGTGTGAAAATCTAAATGATTTCTTGTTCAAGATAGAGTCTGTTTTGAGGTGAATTGAGACGGCCAGTAGTGTCATTAACGAAAGACAACGTCAGGCTCATGAGGCAGATATTTCTGTATAAATGCATAACATTTATTGAAAATGAAAACACAACAAGCAGTTGCTCAGAGATGATCAAAAGAGTTAAGCAGCTCTGGAATAGAGCAGCAGAACCTCTCCAATGAATTTACCATGTGTTATCAAAAACAGATCAATCATAGATTTTCTTCCTGGCTTATATTAGTTTAAAGTCAATCCTATTTAGTAAATATACATCAATAATAATTCCTGAGACATCACTCAGCGAATGGAAGCTTGATTCCCATCTTGGCTGGACTCAATTCAGCATTGCTATGGAACTATGGACGGTCATCATAAAGGTCAAAGTGAACATTCCCACTGGCTTATTGCCACTACTGGATAGACGCATGCTCCTGCGTCCAGGTACGTATCTATTCTATGTCTAGACAATGAATGTCCCTATTCATAAACTTGCAAAATGGGTTCCCTCTCCAGAAACTTTCTGATGTGAGTTCTGCCAACTGCTGGGGTTCCCAGGCCTTTGGCTCTGAACTCTTCACTTTTATCATCATACCTTGCAGTAGCTTGCTTTTGGCTGAAATGGACGAGTCATTCAACGCTTAAAATATCGGCACGCATGCCGTAAAATCATAATTATTTATTTAATTATCTTGTTTCACCCACATGCGTTTTTTCATTAGCTTATTATCTTTGTTTCAAGAATCATTTCAAGAATAATTTCTCCCTTAATGTCAACAAAATGAAGGAGATTGCCATCGACTTCAAGAAGCATAAAGGAGAACATGCCTCTGTCTACATCAACGGGAATGAAGTAGAAAGGGTCAAGAGGTTCAAGTTTTTAGGTATCCAGATCACCAACAACCTGGAGAGGGAACACACTTTGATACTTTATGAATAGGAACATTCATTGTCCAGACATAGAATAGATAGGTAACTGGATGCAGGATTACGTGTCTATACAGTTTGGCAATGAGCCAGTGGGAATGTTCACTTTGACCTCTATGATGAGTGTCTGTAGCAACAGGGAAGTGAGTTATTTTCTTAACGAAGACTGAGTTGGATGAGTTACTCTTCATATTTCTCGAGATGTACCATAGTTTCTTTCCAGGATAGACGATTGTTAATGAGGAATGGCGATGAGATAATCCAATTGATCCAAGGGGTAGGGACACCTCCTTAAACCATAGAAACAGAGTGTTGGTGATTCATGAGGTGAATGAAGTGTAAGGTTAGAAATGACACATTATATAAGTAAGTTAATGCTCATGATGAGATTGAACATCTGTACGTCTTGATTGGCTGAAAAGCCCTGCAGCTTGGGACCTTTAAGAATCTACTGCATGATCTTACTGGCCAATCATGACAAGCTCCTGCTGCAGCGAAACGGGAGAATTTGACGCCCAGCCAAATCTCCATTCACTGTGGTGGGATGGGGAAATCCCTCCGCGTGAACGGCCATAACACTCTGGCCCTTGTTTTTGTATGTGTCACTTCCCTTGATGTATCACTCTTTTCATTCTACCTTTCCATGGCTAACGTATCATAGTCGTTTAAGCACAGTTTAGGGTGAGCAGATTTTCAAAGGTCAAACCCAGGACACTGTGAAGCCTTGGGAAGGTGAGGCTTCATGATGATTGACATGTACTGTAAATGCTAATTGTATTAGAGGATATGATGCTGGCCTAAAAATCTTGAGAATGGGAGTTCAAACTGCAGTGTGAGAATTTGAATTCCATGAAAAGACAATGCAGAAATAAGAAGTGACCGTGAAGTTGCCAGATTGTTGCAAGAATCTGACTGGTTCCCTCATGCCCTTTAGTGAAATGTGCTGAAGAATTCTGTGTTCAGTTTTATCCCGCTTCCTGACTTCTCATCCTGACCAACACGGTCCATGTGGCATTGAATGTCAGGACATTTATAGTTAAAAGAATATGTTTGGGTTTTCATTGTCATTGATGTTCATGGCAGAAATGGAGAACAGCCAGCTTTTTTTTTAACTGTTTAATATGATGTGTTAATTTTCAGTTAAAATATTAAAATATCAGCTTGATCCAGAAGTTTGAATGTAACAGTGTGCAATATGGCCACGTACACATTTCCACTCCCTCCATATCCGAAGTCCCCGTTTAGCTCTCATGATTGGGAGCCACTGACATGATCTGTGCCATGATTGTTCAATCGTTCTGGAAAAACGTCTATGTGAGTATTCTCCTGTACAGCATTCGGCCTTTAAACACCCTTGTGGACTTGTTGATGCAATGTAATCTAGTTTGTTCCACTTCAAATTGATATGTACGTCTCTCTGGAGTGCCTCACTTTTGTGGGATTCTTATATTGTGAGGCTTGTTATCCCTGTTTCTACTAGCCCAGCTGATCTATTTCCACCCTCTTCTTCCCCTGATTTAATAGAGCAGAAAGTTTACTACCCACTTGGTGCTCGGGATTATGAGAGGGAGTGGCTAACTGGAAGCTGCAATCTGAAATCAGATACATCAACCCCTTAGTGCTGAATTAAACTGGATCCTTCTTCCAGTCATTGAATTCTTCATGCCATGTCTGTGCTCATGGTTAAAGATGAAGTTAATCGGCTGTTTAAAACAATTGCTGCCCTAATTTCTACCTTAACTTCGCAAAAATTTTTGGTACATACAAGTCCAGCTCATTACATAGAACATAGAACACTACAGCACAAACAGGCCCTTCGGCCCACAAGTTGCGCCGATCACATCAACACCTACCAATCTATAGACCTATCTATAACCCCCAATCCCATTAAATCCCATATATTCATCCAGAAGTCTTTTAAAAGACCCCAGCAAGTTCGCCTCCACCACCACTGACGGTAGCCGATTCCACTCATTCACCACCCTCTGAGTGAAAAACTTACCCCTAACACCACTTCTGTACTTTCCTCCCCGCACCTTCAATCTGTGTCCTCTCGTAGCGATCATTTCAACCCGGGGAAATAGCCTCTGAGAATCCACCCTATCTATTCCTCTCAACATTTTATAAACTTCTATCAGGTCGCCTCTCAACCTTTGTCTCTCCAGGGAAAAGAGTCCCAGCTCCCTCAACTTAACTTCATAAGGCATGCCTCCCAATCCAGGCAACATCCTTGTAAATCTCCTCTGTACCCTTTCAATAGCTTCTACGTCCTTCCTATAGTGAGGTGACCAGAACTGCGCACAGTACTCCAAATGAGGTCTGACAAGGGTCTTATAAAGTTGCAGCATTACCTCCCGACTCCTAAACTCAATCCCTCGATTAATGAAGGCCAGTACACCATACGCCTTCTTGACCACCTCTTCCACCTGTGAGGCCGATTTAAGAGTCCTGTGGACCTGGACCCCAAGATCCTTCTGCTCTTCAACACTACTAAGACTCCTGCCCTTGATAGTGTACTCGTTCATCCCATTGGTTCTGCCAAAATGGACGACGACACATTTATCTGCGTTGAAGTCCATCTGCCACTTCTCCGCCCAGTCCTGCATCCTATTTATGTCCTGCTGCAACTTTTGACATCCTTCCAGACCATCCACAACACCACCGACCTTCGTGTCATCAGCGAACTTACTTACCCATCCCTCCACTTCCTCATCTAGGTCATTTATGAAAATGACAAACAGCAAGGGTCCTAGAACAGATCCCTGGGGCACTCCACTGGTGACTGACCTCCATGCCGAAAAAGACCCATCCACAACCACTCTCTGCCTTCTGCAGGCAAGCCAGTTCTGGATCCACAAGGCCAAAGGCCCTTGGATCCCATGTCCTCTCACCTTCTCAAGAAGTCTTGCATGGGGGACCTTATCAAACGCCTTGCTGAAGTCCATGTACACCACATCCACTGCACTTCCTTCGTCAATGTGTTCAGTCACATTTTCGAAGAACTCAACTAGGCTCGTAAGGCACGACCTGCCCTTGACAAAACCATGCTGACTATTTCTGATCATGTCAAACCTCTCCAAATGCTCGTAAATCTTGTCCCTCAGAAACCTCTCCATCAGCTTACCAATCACTGAGGTCAGACTCACCAGTCGGTAATTTCCCAGGCTATCTCTGTTCCCTTTCTTGAAAATAGGAACTACATCCTCAATCCTCCAATCTTCCAGAACCTCTCCCGTCTCCATTGACGACGCAAAGATCATCGCCAGGGGCTCTGCAATCACTTCCCTCGCCTCCCACAGTATCCTGGGGTACATCCCATCTGGTCCCGGCGACTTATCTATCTTGATAGAATTCAAAAGTTCTAACACATCCTCCTCCTTAATATCCACATACTCAATCTTTTCCATCTGCTGCAAATCCGTAGCAAAATCTCCCAGATCAGTTTCCACTGTGAATACTGAGGCAAAGTACTCATTAAGCACCTCAGCCATTTCTTCTGGTTCCACACAGACCTTTCCCCCTTCACCTTTTATAGGTCCTATCCCTTCTCTTCTCATCCTTTTACTTTTCACATATTTATAGAAGGCCTTGGGATTCTCCTTAATCTTACCCGCCAAGGTCTTCTCATGACCCCTTCTGGCTCTCCTAATTTCCCTTTTAAGCTCCTTTCTACAATCCTTATACTCCTCAAGATCCTTAACATCTCCTCGTTCCCTGAACCTTTTGTACACCTTCCTTTTCCTCATGTTAGGTGATAGGTTACTTTTTCTTTCACCAACGTTATCTTTACAATTTAGCAGTTGGATGGTAAATTGGGAGGTATTGATGGTGGTGTGTCAGTCCCCACTGAATGCAGCGGTCAACCAAAGCTATCAGAATGTCAAAATCAGGCTACCATTTGGCCCCAACTGTAGGAATGCTGAGTTCTCATTCTGCAATTTTACAAAGGGCCAGTTTAGCAGTGGAACAGTCGCCCCATTCAAATCATGATTTACAATCCTTTCATCTTTTATCCATTTCTAGCCATTCAAGCTTGCTACTTCACTCACTCACACCTCACTCACGCGCACACACACTCACTCATTCACACACTCACATTCGTTCACTCACTCACACTCATTCATTCTTACCTCACTCACTCACGCAGTCATTCTTTCACTCATTCATGCACTCATACTCACACTCATAAGAACATAAGAACATAAGAAATAGGAGCAGGAGTAGGCCATCTAGCCCTTCGAGCCTGCCCCGCCATTCAATAAGATCATGGCTGATCTGTCGTGGCTCAGTTCCACTTTCCCGCCCTCTCCCCATAACCCTTAATCCCTTCTCTTATCAAAAACCCATCAACCCGCTTCTTAAAAATATTTAGCGAGGCAGCCTCCACCACTTCAACGGGCAGAGAATTCCAGAGATTCACCACCCTTTGAGTGAAGAAGTTCCTCCTCAACTCCGTTCTAAACCGCCTCCCCTTTATCTTGAGGCTGTGCCCCCTAGTCCTACTGTCTTTTTTGAGCGGGAAGAGTCTCTCCACCTCTATCCTATCCATCCCATTCATCATCTTATACGTCTCAATGAGATCTCCCCTCATTCTTCTAAACTCTAACGAGTACAAGCCTAGTTTATTCAGCCTCTCCTCATAGCTCAATCCCCTCAACTCCGGTATCAGCCTAGTAAACCTCCTCTGCACTCCCTCCAGGGCCAAAATATCCTTGCGCAGGTGCGGCGCCCAAAACTGCACACAGTACTCCAGCTGCGGCCTCACCAATGCCCTATACAGCTGCAGCAAGACCTCCCTACTTTTATATTCAATCCCCCTCGCTATGAAGGCCAGCATCCCATTCGCCTTCCTGACCACCTGCTGCACCTGCAAGCTGGGTTTTTGCGATTCATGCACAAGGACCCCGAGGTCCCTCTGCACCGTCGCCTGCTGCAGTTTTTCGCCACGTAAGTAATAGTCCTTCCTACCATTCTTCCTACCAAAGTGGACCACCTCACACTTGCCAACATTAAATTCCATTTGCCATTTCCTGGCCCATTCGCCCAGCCTATCTAGATCCTTCTGCAGACTCTCCACACCCTCCGCACAATTTGCCTTTCCCCCAATCTTGGTGTCATCAGCAAATTTCGACACCCTGCACTCGGTTCCCTCCTCCAGATCATCTATATAAATGGTAAATAGCTGAGGCCCCAGCACCGACCCCTGGGGCACCCCACTAGTCACCATCCGCCAATCCGAATAGCACCCATTGACCCCCACTCTCTGCCTCCTATTTGACAACCAATCCTCTATCCACGCTAACACCCTACCCCCAACTCCATGTCCCCTGACCTTCTGCAATAACCTCTTGTGAGGTACCTTGTCAAACGCCTTCTGAAAATCCAGAAAGACCACATCCACCGGCTCTCCTCTATCCACTGCCCTAGACACATCCTCATAGAACTCCAGTAAATTTGTCAGACACGACTTCCCTTTAATGAAACCGTGTTGCGTCCGCCCTATCAAGCAATTCCCTTCAAGATGCCTCACAATTTCCTGCTTAATGATGGATTCTAACATTTTACCTACCACAGACGTTAAACTAACCGGCCTATAATTCCCCGCCTTTTGCCTGGCACCCTTCTTAAACAACGGCGTAACATTAGCCGTTTTCCAATCTTCCGGCACTTCCCCGGAATCCAGCGACGTCTGGAAAATAACCACCAAGGCATCCACTATCACCTCCGCCATTTCTTTCAGAACCCTCGGATGCATTCCATCCGGTCCTGGGGACTTGTCCACAATCAGCCCCTCCAGTCTGTCGAGCACCACCTCTCACTTAGTCACTCACTCACATTCATTCTTTCATTCATTCTTACCTCACTCACTCACGCAGTCATTCTTTCACTCATTCATGCACTCACACTCACACTTGGTCACTCACTCACATTCATTCTTACCTCACTCACTCACACTCACTCATGCACCTACTCACTCACTCGCTCATACTCATGCACTCACTCATTCTTTCACTCATTCATTCCTTATTTCATTTCTTACTTCATTCCTTACCGCTTTCACTCATTCATTCCCCAAAAGTAGGTCCTTTGACTCAATGTCTGCTGATGTTTCGGATTGAGTTAACTTGGAGAAAACATTGTGTAAGTCAAACAATAACCTAAATGTATCAAAGCCAGGAAAGAAAGATGGCTTCATTCTCTGATGGTCCTCTGGACAAGTGTAGTATTTATTGTGCTGATAGAAACATTATTGGGGAAGGGCCAAGTTAAATTATTGCTCTGCACTGAACAAAGAGTCCAGCTCACTGGTTTTAGGGAAGGCACAAAAGCAGATCAGTCTATCAGAGCTACAGAGTACAGTTCTTTGTAATGTTCTTCATAGTCAAACAATCAACCTTCAATATCCAAGTCTAAAGAACATAAGAAATAGGAGCAGGAGTAGGCCATGAAGCCTTCGAGCCTGCCCCGCCATTCAATAAGATCATGGCTGATCTGAAGTGGATCAGTTCCACTTTCCCGCTTTCTCCCCATAACCCTTAATTCCCCTGTCTATCAGAAACCTATCTACCTGCGTCTTACATATATTTAACGAGGCAGCCTCCACCACTTCAACGGGCAGAGAATTCCAGAGATTCACCACCTTTTGAGTGAAGAAGTTCCTCCTCAACTCTGTTCTAAACTGCACTCTCCCCCCCACCTTGTCTTGAGGCTGTGCCCTCTAGTCCTGGTGAATAGGTGAATTCAATGTGAAATCAAGTACATACAGAAGGAAAGGCTAAAGAACAGCAAAGATTGGATTAAGGAGAAAAGAAATGGAAAGGAAAAGTAAAACAAAATTAAAAGTGTAAAACGTTTACAATCTCCAACAGCTAATACCTGAGGGAATGAGAATCCACAGTGCAGTAATTAATTTTCAGTGAACAAAGAAAATTACAGCACAGGAACAGGCCCTTTGGCCCTCCAAGTCTGTACCTACAACGCTGCCCAACTGAACTAAAACCCTTACCCTTCCAGGGACCATATCCCTCAGTTCCCATCCTATTCATGTGTTTGTCAAAACACCCCTTAAAAGTCACTACTGTACCAATTTCCACTACCTCCCCCAGCAGCAAGTTCCAGGCACCCTCTGTGTAAAAAAACTTGCCTTGTACATCTTTTTTAAATCTTGTGCCTCACACCTTAAACCTGTGTCCCCTAGTAATTAACTCTCCCATCCTGGGAAAAGCTCCTGACTATCCATTCTGTCCATGCCCCTCATAATCCTGTAGTCTTCTATCAGGTTGCCCCTCAACCTCCATCGTTCCAGTGAGAACAAACCAAATTTCTCCAACCTCTCCTCAAACCTATTGCCCTCCATACCAGGCAACATCCTGATAAATCTTTTCTGTACCAGAGAGAGTAACTGGCAGTAGTCTATACTTACTGGGTGGGAGTTTCCTGGCCACCTGAGGTGTACTTTTCAGTGGTGGAGGTGACCTGCCATTAGCCAGCAGTGGGGTCTTCAAGTCCCAGGGTTGTCATGTCTACAGGGTTTTCTTCAGCCTCCATCACTAGTGAGTGCACCGCGCGAGGTCGCCACCTGCAGGACTGGAAGAACCAACTGGTGGGGAAGGGCCAGAAATTGTTGGTCACTTTTTTGTTAACAGGATAACTTGAACTCAAAAAATTTTGACTTTGCTTTCTGCGATGAATTAATTTGTATCTACCATGTAAATATATCAATTTCACACAACACAATCCATGCCAGAAGTAAGATACTGTTTTCTTGAAGCAACCCAGGCAAAAATATTTGGCAATCGGTGTCTAACCATGCATCTGTCCTTCTCCAGAAGTTGCTGTAGCAATTGTACATAAATCACGACAATTAGCCTCACTGTTATTTTAACAGCAAATCCTATTATGTCAGACGGTATACGTTTATTATGTGAGGGAGCTAAGTAATATGGGAAATTAAGAGCTAAAAGAAAACCAGAAAGTACTGTTATCAAAAAACTAAAATAACAGGCTAACTTATATTCGTAAATGCTCCCACAATGGAATATATTAGCCTTTTGATCTGGGCTTTTTTTTTTATTCGTTCGTGGGACATGGGCATCGCTGGCTAGTTGCCCAAGGCCAGTTGAGAGTCAGCCACATTGGCTGTGGCTCTGGAGTCACATGTAGGCCAGACCAGGTATGGACAGCAGATTTCCTTCCCTAAAGGATATTAGTGAACCAGATGGGTTTTTCCAACAATCGACAATGGTTTCATGGTCATCAGTACATTCTTAATTCTAGATCTGTTACTGCCGTGGCAGGATTCGAACCCGAGTTCCCAGAGTCTTTGCTGACTGTGGGTAAAGTATGCCAACATTTGCTTTTGTTACTCACAAATAGTTTCAACTTCCTGCCAGAGTTTGGGGTGGGCTTAGAGATATTAATCAATGTTGATGGTATGCTGGTTGTATTTTTAAGGTTCAGGATATTGGGGTGGCACGGTAGCACAGTGGTTAGCACTGCCGCCTCACAGCGCCAGGGAATTGGATTATTTCCAGCCTCAGGTGACTGTGTGGAGTTTCTCCATTCCCCTTGTGTGGGTTTCCCGTGGGTGCTCCGGTTTCCTCCCACAGTCCAAAGATGTGTCAGTTAGATGGATTGGCCGTACTAAATGACCACGTATGGTGGGATTTTCAGGCTATGCTCGTCCCAAGGCTGGAAAATCTCACCCGAGGTCAATGGACCTTTGAATGGTTTGTCCTTTACACTCTGCCCTTAGTGTTCAAAGATATGTAGGTTAGGGGGATTGACTATGGTAAATGTGTGGGGTTATAGGGATAGGGCAGGAGTGGGATTATGTAAGATGCTCTGTTGGAGAGTCAGTGCAGACTCGATGGGTGAAATTGTTCCTTGTGTACTGTCCTGATTCTATGAAACATATCAAACAAGGCATGGATTGATTTAAATATCTAGAACACCTAAAAGAAAGACTTGTGGGATCTATTGTTGCATTCTATAAATAAATCTAAGTTTAAGCAAAATAGAGGGGAGGCAATGGCCTAATGGTATTATCACTAGACTATTAATCCAGAAATCTTCTGGGGGACTCAGGTTTGAATCGCACCACGATGCCCTCACAACATGAAAGCATCAGCAGGAGGTGATGGCTGAGTAATATTAACGCTAGACTATTAATTCAGAAGCTCAACTAATGTTCAGGGGACCTGGGTTCAAATCCCACTACAGCAGATGGTGGAATTTGAATTCAGTAAAAAAATCTGGGATTAAGAATCTACTGATGACCAAGAAACCATTGTTGGAAAAACCCACAGGTTCATTAATGTCCTTCAGGGAAGGAAATCTGCCATCTTTACCTAGTCGAGCTGATGTGTGACTCCAGAGCCTCAGCAGTGTGGTTGACTCTCAATTACCCTTGGGCAACTAGGGATGGCAATAAATGCTGGCCAGTTAGCGACATCCATGTCCCAAAATGAATTTTAAAAATATTGGTTTCCTGTTTCAAAATGAATTAACTATCAGTGCAACAAATTGGTGGATAAATTTTGCTGATAACCGGTCTACATTTTCCAGGTTCATGTCTTCCTCTTTCATTTTAATACAAGAAAAAGATCTGAAAGCTCCAAACAGATCTCTGGCTCTGATGACCTTGAGCTCAACTAATTCACAATCAGAACTTAAATGCTATAAGGCTTACCTTTGAAATAGAACCATTAAATGTAAACTCACTGTGACATTGCAGTAATTGAAATAATTGGTCATCATCAGTTAGATTATAATGAATTATAACTGTTTATTTACAAGCAGATAAATATACAGATTACTTTCACAAAGTTAACACTCCCAGTTCGAGAATCTACTCTGGCTGCAATCTACTCTGTACCAGCCTAACAGCCTGGGTTTCCTCTGGGTGCTCCAGTTTCCTCCCACACTCCAAAGATGTATGGGTTAGGTGGGTTGGCCATGCTAAAATTGCCCCTTAATGTCAGGGAGACTAGCAGGATAAATACGTGGGGTTACGGGGATAACATCTGGGTGGGATTGTTGACAATGCAGGCTCAATGGGCTGAGTGGCCTCCTCCTGCACTGTAGGGTTTCAATGATTCTTTGAAGACTCCTGCGCCCTTTCCCCATTGGGCACTCCCCCAATGGCCAGTATACGCCCCTTAAAGGGCCAGCTACAACAAACATTCTTCCTTTACTATCAACACTCAATATCTGATTAATATATTGTGCATTTACTATACTTGGAATGTTTTAATTAAGTACTTTCAGGAAAAAAAACACAAAAAAATGAAACTAATTTGTGAACTGGAACATGTGTAATATGAACTTCCAGCAGCAATAAACCGAACAACACCGGCAGTCGTTGGCAAAGGCGGAAAGATTGAAGGTATGAAGAACAGAATGATAGTGAGAGATAAAAAGGTACATGAGAGGGAAGGTACAAAAGTGAATCAGGAGAATCATAGAGTCCCAACAGTGCAGGAGAGGCCCAGAGAATCTGTACGAATTCTCTGACAGAGTATCGCACCCAATCCCTCTTCCCTGTCCTGAATGCCCTACCAATAACCTCACACATTTACCACGGTTGATCCATCTAACCTGCACACCTTTGGACACTAAGGAGTGATTCAGCATAGCCAATTCACCTAACTTACACATTTTCGGACTGTGGGAGGAAACAGGAGCACCCGGAGGAAACCCATGCAGGCACCCAATGTTGGAATAGGATTGATGAGGTGAAAGATAATGAGATAAGGTCATAAGGTGTAGGAGCAGAATTAGGCCACTCATCCCAACGAGTCTTCTCTACCATTCAATCATGGCTGATACTTTTCTCATCACCATTCTCCTGCCTTTTCCCCATACCCCGATCCCCTTATTAATCAATTACTGGGGATGGCAATAAGTCTCAAAATACTGAAACAATCTTGTGAGTTCTTATGGGAGTAAAGTGTGTCTGAAAAAGGTGATTCTGATAAACTTAAATATATAGAAGACTTTGTCCCTTTGGCTAGGTGATTAAGTCACCATATGCAGGACATGAGTAAATTAGTTATGTAAAAATCATTTGATTTAGTCCCTGGACAAATAGTTGCAGGTTAGGTTGATTGGCCATGCTAAATTGGCCCTTAGTGTCAATGGGATTAAGAGGGTAAATAGGCAGGGTTACAAGGTTAGAACCAGGGTGGGATGGTCATTCGTGCAGGCTTAATGGGCCAAATGGCCTCCTCTGTACTGTAGGAATTCTAAGATAGTATGAGATTTCTGGATGAATCATATCTCCTGCCGGTGGGAGGTGGTACATTTGTTTGCTAGCAGCGGGATTCTCTGGTCCTACCACTATCAATGGGAATTCCCATGATGTTGCCCCAAGCCACTGGGAGGCACCAGTGGGTGGGGGTGTGCTGCCGGTGGAACTGGAAAATCCCGCCGATCTAAACAACTGGAGAATCCCAGCCTTCACATTTCAGATGTGACATAAAAATTCTGTCATGATATTATGTTGAGTTCTTGAGATCTTGGAGCCAGCAACAAAAAAATGTATCAACTATTAACATACTCCATTGTGTTCCCATGTTTCTTCAGGTGGCACGGTGGTACAATGGTTAGCACTGCTGCTTCACAGTACCAGAGAACAGGGTTCGATTCCCAGCTTGGGTCACTGTCTGTGCGGAGTTTGCACGTTCTCCCCTGTGTCTGCATGAGTTTCCTCCGGGTGCTCCGGTTTCCTCCCACAGTCTGAAAGACGTGCTGGTCAGGTACATTGGCTGTGCTAAATTCTCCCTCAGTGCACCCGAACAAGAGCCGGAATGTGGCGACTTGGGGATTTTCACAGTAACTTCATTGCAGTGTTAATGTAAGCCTACTTGTCACACCAATAAATAAACTTAATAACTCCCATGTCTTATTATGTCTAATACACCTTTCGACTCAATTTGGTGAAAATCCACTGGTGATGAATAAATTAATAAATTCTCCACTGAGGGAGAATTCAGCATGGCCAATGCACCTAACCAGCATTTCTTCTGGCCTGTGGGAGGAAACTGAGGCACCCGGAGGAAACCCACACAGACATGGGGAAAATGTGCAAACTCTGCACAGACAGTGACCCAAGCTGGAAATTGAATCTGGGTTCCTGGTGCTGTGAGGCAGCAGTGCTAACCACTGTGCCAATTTACCTGAGGCACTGGGAACATGAGCAAATTTCTCATATAAATTTGAATACAGACCTGCTTGGAAAGCTAGGTGGCACCATTGTTTATAACATTAGCATCTCAGTGTGAAATATTGCAACTATGGAAAGACGAATAAAACTATTGACAATTTTTAATTCTGAACAGATGGTTTTCTTAATTGAAGAATGGTGAAATATGACAATTTCTAATTACTGTGGAGCATTATTAAAGATTTGTCCACTCAAATTGTCCTTTGCTAAACATTATCTTGAGCCTGCCTTCCTCAATTGTAGTGAACCAGCCTTGGTTTGGGCTTTTTGAATTGGCAAATGGGCCACAAGGCATTTGAGTCCAAACCAACTATGATTACTACCATCAAAAACTCCATTCCAATACTGGAATCCTAGAAATCTACAGGTGGACATTCAGAACATCGAGTCTGCACCGACCGCAATCCCACCCAGGTCCTATCCCCATAACCCCATGAATTTACCCTAGCTAATTCTCCTGACACTAAGAGGCAAGTTAGCATGGTCAATTCACCTAGCCTGCACATCTTTGGACTGCGGGAGGAAACCCATGCAGACATGGGGATAGCGTGCAAACTCTGCACAGACAGTGACCCAAGCCGGGAATTGAACCTGGGTCCCTGGATCTATAAGATAGCAGTGCTAACCATTGTGCCACCGTGCTGCCATGTAACTCTCTTTCCTTACTTCAGATTAATTACTGCAAAAAGAGCTTGACCATTTTCAAGATAGTGGCATTGACAGCACATGGAGCTGACTGTTTTTATTTAAAGTTTTTTTATTTATTAGTCACAAGTAAGGCTTACATTAACACTGCAATGAAGCGAGTGTGAAATTCCCCTCATCGCCACATTCCGGCACCTGTTCGGGTCAATGCACCCTAACCAGCATGTCTTTCAGACTGAGGGAGGAAACTGGAGCACCCGGAGGAAACCCACGCTGACACGGGGAGAATGTGCAAACTCCACACAGACAGTGACCCAAGCCGGGAATCGAACGCGGGTCTTTGGTGCTGTAAGGCAGCAGTGCTCACCACTGTGTCACTTTGTCACAGCACTGCTGAATTTTGTTTCCACAGCTGAGACAAGATGCAAGATGACACACTGAAATAGTTAGGTGTGAGCTTTTAGAAGGCCTTCAGTAAGGTGCCACATAAGTCATTTGTCACAGACTCATGACAAAGATCAAATAGCCAAATTAAGGTTTAAAGTTTATTTATTCGTGTCACAAGTAGGCTTACAATATTAATACTGCAACAAAGTTACTGTGAAAAATCCCCTATTATCCACACTCTGGCACCTGTTTGGGTACACAGAGAGAGAATTTAGCATGGCAAATGCACCTATCCAGCACATCTTTCGGAGTGTAGGAGGAAACCGGAGCACCCGGAGGAAACCCACAGCAGATGGTGGAATTTGAATCCAATTTTAAAAATATGGAATTAAAAATCTACTGATGAGCATGAAACCATTGTTGGAAAATCCTATCTGGTTCACTAATGTCCTTTAGGGAAGGAAATCTGCCGTCCTTACCTGGACTGGCCTACTTGTGACACAGTAAAAAGTCTGACAACACCAGGTTTAAGTCCAACCGATTTAAGTCCAACCGAAGTCCAAACCTGGTGTTGCCAGACTTTTTACTGTGTTTACCCCAGTCCAACACCGGCATATCCACATCATGACTACCTGTGACTCCAGAGTCACAGCAATGTGGTTGTCTCAACTGCCATCGGGCAATTAGGGAAAGGCAATAAATGCTTACGTCCCACAGTTGAGTAAAAAAAGTGATACAGAGAGATGCGCATGCATGCATAATTAATGAGGCTCTAAGCGCAGAATTGGTTGCGAGCTCACTAACTTCTGACTAGCCAGACTCACCAGAAGCCCCCACCACTGCACTTAGAAAAAGAGGAAAATTCTGCCCAGATCTTGGAAACAATCAGTTTGCATGTCAACAGCAAACTTCATTAGAATCATAGAATTCTACATTGCAGGAAGAGGTCATTCAGCTCATCGAGAATGCACTGAACACAATTCCCCATCCAGGCCCTTTCCCTATAACCCAATGCATTTACCCTAGCTGGTCACTCTGCCGTAAAGGGACAATTTAACATGGCCGATCCATCTGACCTGCACATTTTTGGACTGTAGGAGGAAACTGGAGCACCCGGAGGAAACCCATGCAGACACGGGATGAACATACATGGACAGCGACCCAGGCCAGGATTGGGACCCATGGATCTGGATCGGGATCCAGGCCAGGCCAGGATTAAGTTAATCCTTGATGATTTTTTGGAAGCCCCTTGTCTCACCCGTTCACAGGAAGTCACTATTTGAAAAGAATATTTGTCAACCAGCGATTTTAAAAAGACAAAAATTTTGTTTCTATATTGTAATCGGCATGTCAGGATATCCCCGGCACAGACACGTATTTTGTCACTGATACTTTGCGATGCAAAAACTGAAGAACTATAATGATTCTAATTGGAACATTCAAATATTCCTTCCAAAAGTATTAATAAAACAAAAGACAAAAGACTTTTATTTCTCTTCAGAAAAGAAAAAGTCCCTGAAGGTGTCGGTGCAGGTGCAGAATGTGATGAGGAAAGCGTATGGTATGTTAGCCTTCATAGGAAGGGGTATAGAATATAAGAGTAGGAGTCTGATGTTGCAGTTGTATAGAACGTTGGTTAGGCCTCACTTGGAGTACTGCGTCCAGTTCTGGTCGCCGTACTACCAGAAGGATGTAGAGATCCTGGAGAGAGTGCAGAGGAGATTTACCAGGATGCTGCCTGGTACGGAAGGGCTGTCTTACGAGGAAAGATTGAACGAACTTGGGCTGTTTTCCCTTGAGAGACGTCGGCTGAGGGGGGATCTAATAGAGGTTTATAAGATTATGAAGGGGATAGATAGAGTAAATGGTGGTAAGCTTTTTCCGCTATTAGAAATGGATAGAACGAGAGGTCACGGGCTTAGGGTGAGGGGGGCTAGGTATAAGACAAATATTAGAGGGCAGTTTTTCACGCAAAGGGTAATGGGGGTGTGGAATGCACTGCCGAGTAAGGTGGTGGAAGCAGGCACGCTAGGGTTGTTTAAGAGTAACTTAGACAGCCACATGAGCGGGCTACATATAGGGGGATATAGCAGGCCTTACTAAACATTGTAGGCTTGGGATTACGTTTTTGCCTCAGGGATGTTACAGTCTTTGCCTGTTTAATAATGAATTTTTTGTCTCCACAGGCATTTAAGTCCAGCAAGGGGCATGCATGCGGTAGGTTGTAGTGGGCTGCTCTTGGACGTTGCTTTGGGAGTTGCCTATTGCTTCATGTCGTTAGTGTGCTTAAACTGGACCATCTCGAGGGCAACATGACAGCTCAGAGACTATCTCTGTTGCTGTGCGGACACATGGATTTGGGCCTGTGTCTGTGGGAGTTTGCACGTTCCCCCCGTGGTTGCGTGGGTTTCCTCCGGGTACTCCGGTTTCCTCCCACAACCCAAAGATGTGCTTTTAGGCTGATTGATTGGGTAATAAATTGTCCCTATATTGGACCTCCCTGATCCTCGCACATTAGGCGTAGACTAAAATCATGAATAGGTCACTGAGACAGTGGGACGGCGGCGCGGGCTCGTTGGGCCGAAGGGCCTGTTTCCCTTGCTGTGTTGTTCTTTGTTCTTTGTAAAATGAACAGATGGACCAAGTCAAACATGTAAAAACCCAGCAGATATTTCATGATGATGGTTAATGGTATTTGTAACATTTCTATTATCATTTCTTTTTGCTTTAGGTGTTGGTGATGATACCATAGGTCGTCGTGTGCAAAGTAAAATTCCTACTAGCTTATACCTGTGAGCATATTTGAAAGTATCTCTTGAGGGCCTCTTAAAATACTTGTGCTTTACACAGCTACAAGATGCCTCAGCATATGTTTGATGTGCAGTCACTGTTGTAATGTAGGAAATGCAGCAGCCAGTTTGAACAGAGCAAGCTGTCACAAACAGCAATGTGATAATAACCAGAATTTCTTTTAGTGATGTCAATCGGAGAATAAATATTGCCCAGGACACCTAGGATGACTCCCAGGATAACACCATAACACCTAACCACCTCATCTTTCGGACTGTGGAAGGAAACTAGAGCACCAGGAGGAAATCCACACAGACGCGGGGAGAACGTGTAGACTCTGCACAGACAGTGACCCAAGCCGGGAATCGAACCTGGGTCCCTGCCGCTCTGAGTCAGCAGTGCTAACACCCACTGTGCCACCCATGCCAGACTGGCCGGAAAGTTCCGACCTAAGTGTCAGGATATGGAGGTCAGGAAAGTGATACGGGTCCTGGGGAACAGAGGGTAGGCAACTGTAGGGATGGTGAGGGGGTGAGTGGAGTGCTGGGGAATAGGCTGGGTGGGGAGGGGGGGGTGGGGTGGTGGTCGGTGGGCGGAGGCTAAGAAGGTCCAGAGGTCTCCTTCATGGGAGGGTGCCCACCATCAAAAAGGGGTGTCAGATAGAGGTGCCCCCAACCCACCTTTCCCTGCTGAGACATAGGTTTTAAATGGTTTCTATTGCCTGATCTGTCAGCTACCTGCTGGCCTCAGCATTGAGGGAATCACGAGGGCTGTAACTAGGGCAAGGGCGGGCTGTCCCACTGACATCCTCTCCATGCCAGTGTGAGATTGCTTCCCAGTCAGTCCAGGTGGGATGTCTGAGAGAATTCCCTCAATGCAATTTTACCTCCAGATCTGCCAAGGTTTCAGCATAAAATTCTGGCGAATTGAGATCCAGCTTTGCTTCAGATAGACACCACAATGCAAAGAGTACACAGAAATGTGGAGAGGACTTTTCCACTAGTAGGAAAATCTACAACCAGAGAGCACAACCTCAGGCTAAAGGGACGATCCTTTAAGACAGAGATGAGGCGGGATTTCTTCAGTCAGAGAATGGTGAATCTGTGGAACTCATTGCCACAGAAGGTTGTGGGGGCCAGGTCACTGAGTGCCTGTAAGACAGAGATAGATAGGTTCTTGATTAATAAGGGGATCAGGGTTATGGGGAAAAGGCAGGAGAATGGGGATGAGGAAAATATGATTGAATGGCGGAGTAGACTCGATGGGCCGAGTGGCCTAATTCTGCTCCTATGTCTGATGGACTTATGGTCTAAGGATGAAAAAAATGGCAAGCTAATAAAATAAGGACATTAAAAACTGGAAAATTTAATTATATTTCATTCCTGCAAAAGTCTGGATCGTATAAAAGTGCAATCACAGAGTGATGCAGTTTCAGATATAAGCAGGTCAAATTGTAAGGGTTAAGTTGGGAATCAATTATGAGACAGCGACAGAGGTTTCAAGTTATCAGTGCAACTACAAAGCACTACCTTTCAATTTGAAAAATAACTATTATATCCAACTGGACTTACAAAAATAAAATGATCTTAAACAGGTTTTCCTTGCAGTTGAGTTAGGAAGCAACATACCAAACCAAAGAAAAGCCAGGCAACGTGCCTTAATGGTACAGTCCGGTAGCTCCAACATCCACCCTCATGAAGTGCTTTGCAAGGTTAGTCATACAACGCATCAACTCTGGTCTCCCAGATTGCCTGGATCCACTACAGTTCGCCTATCACTGCAGCAAATCCACAGCAGATGCCATCTCCCTGGCCCTGTGCTCAACCTTGGAACACCTAGATAACAAAGCAGCTTTGGCAAAGGATCATATGGACTCGAAACATCAGCTCTTTTCTCTCCTTACAGATTCTGCCAGACCTGCTGAGGTTTTCCAGCACTTTTTCTTTTGATTTCAGGTTCCAACATCTGCAGTAATTTGCTTTTATCCTATTTATTGACAACAGCTAAGCCTTTAACACCATTTTCCCAACAGAACTCATCTCCAAACTCCATGGCCTAACGTTGGCTCCTCCCTCTGTGATTCAATCCTTGAGCTCCTAACCCACAGACCCCAATCAGTTAGGGTAGGGTATCTCCTCCCCCACGATTATCCTCAACACCAGTGCCTCACAAGACTGCTCTCAGCTCCTTACTACACCTTACACACAAGCTTAACTTAACTCCTTACACACAAGACCCAGCTCCTTACTACACTCCTTATGCACTTACGACTGTGTGGCCAAATTCCGTTCCAATTCCATTGTTAAGTTTGCTGATGACACCAGTGTAGTGGGTCAGATCTCAAACAAGACAGAGTACAGGAAAGGGATAGAGAACCTGGTGAAATGGTGCAATGACAATAATCTCTCCCTCAATGTCAGTAAAATGAAGGAGATAGTCACCAACTTCAGGAAGTGTAGTGAAGGACATGGCCCTGTCTACATCAATGGGGACGAAGTAAAAATGGACAAGAGTTTCATGTTTCAAGGTGTCCAGAATACCAACAACCTGTCCTAGTCCCTCCATACCGATGTTCTAGTTACGGAAGCCCATCAGCGCCTCTACTTTCTCAGGAGGCTAAGGAAATTTGGCATGCCCACTACGACTCTCACCAATTTTTACAGATGCACTATAGAAAGTATCCTTTCGGGATGTATCATAGCTTGGTATGGCTCCTGCTCTGACCAAGACTGCAAAAAACTACAAAGGGTTATGAACATAGCCCATACCATCATACAAACCAGCCTCCAATCCATTGATTCCATCTCTACACTTCCCACTACCTTGGAAAAGAAACTAGTATTATCAAGCACCCCACGCACCCGGATATACACTTCTCCACCTTCTTACATCGGGTAAAAGATACAAAAGTCTGAAATCATATACCAACCAACTCAAGAACAGCTTCTTCCTTGCTGCCCTCAGACTTTTGAATGATCTTACCTAATGTTAAGCTGATCTTCCTCGAAAATCCTACTGTGATTGTACTGCTACTTTCTGCACCCTCTCCCTTTCTTCTCCCCTATGTATCCTATGAATGTTATGCTTTGCCTGTAACAGCTCACAAGATACAATCCTTTTCAGTGTATCTCAATACATCGGACAATAATAAATCAAATCAAAGATCCTATTTCTTCTAAGTTAACTTGCAATGCCCTGGCCAATCAAAAATTATTTTCGCTGAAGTCAGCTATAATGATTCACATCCCATGCACATCTCTCTCCTCCCATTTTCATGGAAAAGGTGATTTAATTTCTTGGCTTGTCATATTATGCAAATGAGAAAGCAAGATAAATAATTCCGAAAGATTACAAAACGCAACATGAAAGAACACGTTAATTCACCCTTTCTTGTGGGCACACAATTTGTATTCATTATTTTACAGGACTTGGGTGCCGCTGGTTAGCCAGCATTGATTATCCATTCCTAATTGCCCTATAGAAGGTAGCAGCAAACAGCCTGAACTGCTGCAGTCCATGTGATATAGATGCACCCATGGTGCTGTTAGGAAAGGATTTTGATCCAGCAACTGTGAAGGAATGGCGATATATTTCCAAGTCAGGATGATGAGTGGCTTGGAGGGAATCTTGCAGGTGATGGTGTCCCCATGCACCTGCTGCCCTTGTCCTCCTTGGTGGTAGTGGTCATGGGTTTAGAAGGTGCAGTCAAGGGAAGCTGGTGAATTGCTGCAATGCATCTTGTAGATGGTGCGCACTGCTGCCATTGTGAGCCTGTGATGGAATTAAGCGAACATTGAAGGCGTTTGATGGGATGCCGGTCAGGCGGGCTACTTTGTCCTGGATGATGTGGAGCTTCTTGAATGTTGTTGGAGCTGCACCCATTCAGGCAAATGGAGAGTATTCCATTACTCTCCTGACTTGTGCTTTATAGATGGTGGACAGGTTTTGGGGAGTTAGGAGATGAATTACTTGCTGTAGAATTCCAACCTCTGATCTGCTCTGGTAGCTAACAGTATTTATATGGCTGGTCCAGTCCAGTTTTTGGTCAATGGTACACCCCAGAATGTGAATAGTGGAAATTCATCAATGGTAATGAAGAGACAGTTGTATACTCTCCCATTGGAGTTGGTCATTGTCTGGCACTTCTGTAACACAAATGTTCATTGTTACTGACCAGCCTAAACATGGATTTCACCACTAAGACTTTTACTTTCACAAACAAATGAAATCAACAGAAATCAAGCATTACTTAACAGGCAAATAATACATTGAAATAAGTAAAAGTACTTTAACATTAACTAACTAATGCAATTGAGATGCATCTTAAAATTCCTTTTGCTGTGTACTGCACTTCTGCAGATGGGTAGCGTGACATGAATGTGTCACAAGTTACGCTGAGCTCTCCAACAGGCTAACCTCTCTCTGTCTCATCGGGCCGAATCTTCCAGTATCTTCAGAAAGTCATTCCGCTTAATCTGAGTATTCCCAAATTCACTTCCATAAGGAAAACTTGGATGACTCCTTATTCTTTAAATCTTCAAGATTTCCTTCTGTTCCACCTTCTTCTTTTGAGACAAAGAACTAGTTCTCCTGAGCATCCTGGCTAGTTGCTAACACGAAAACAATCTTTTCCTGCTCTGAGCAGCTGGAGATGCATTCTCTTTCTTGGTGTCTGTGCCTGCCTCCTGAAAACACTCCTTTTTTTGTGTCAAGGTACATAATCTGTTGCTTGATTTTCAATGAGTTTCAGTTTGGGTTTCTTTTCCAATGAAAACCAGATCACACGGGCCTGTTACTAGATAAAGATTTAGTATGACAACAATGCCCCATATCCAAATCAATTCAATTCATCTAATGATTTTGTTCAAAACCATGAGGGGGCTGGCAGAGAAACACCTCTCCCTTGTATCAAGATCAGGTCATCTGATGAAGGAGCAGTGCTCCGAAAGCTCGTGATTCCAAATAAACCCGAAGGACTTTAACCTAGTGTTGTGAGATTTCTTACTGTGCCCACCCCAGTCCAACACCGTCATCTCCACCTCATGTATCAAGAACAGATTGGAAGAGATTTTCAGAAGTGGGACATGGAGAAGGTTCTGCCTGGAAGTGTGGTGGAGGCAGCTTCAATCAAGGCATTCAAGAGGGTATTATATGATTATTTGAATGGAAACAATGTGCAGGCGGAGGGGAAAAAGGCAGGGGAATGGCACAAAATCATGGTGCTCGTTTGGAGAGCCTGTGTAGATAGAACGGGCCAAATGGCCTCCTTCTGCACTGTTTACCATCCTACTAAATAAGATATTTTAAACCATAACGGCTGGAATTTTCCAAAGCAGGTAGCATCAACTGCTTCACTGCTGGATCTGAAGGGAAGGCGATGGCCTAGTGGTATTATCGCTGGACTAACAGTCCAGCAGCTCGGCTTAATGTTCTGTGGGACTGGGGTTCAAATCCCACCACGGCAGCTAGTGGAATTTGAATTCAATAAAAAAATCTGTAATTAAGAATCTACTGATGACCGTGAAGTCATTGTTGTTGGTCAGGAAAGACCCATCTGGTTCACTAATGTCCTTTAGGGAAGGAAATCTGCTGTCCTTACATGACCTGGCCTAACTGTGACTCCAGAGCCACAGCAATGTGGTTAACTTTCATAATGCCCTCTGAAATGGCCCAGCAAGCCAATCAGTTCAAGGGTAACTAGGGATGGGCAATAAATGGTGGCCATGAACAAATTAAAAAAATTACCATGTGGTTACAGAACATACTGACTTATACTTTGGCTGAAATCAAATTTTCCAGTGGAGTAAAAGCCATAAGCAATTCACCTTTGGGGATTAGACCACGATTATTTTACACTGCAAAGTAACAACATAAGATCTGCCCCGAAGCGGATTGGTGATAAAAAGCAGCTTGAGGTGAAGGATTTATTTTTAAGCTGTGCGCATTAAGTAATGATAAATGTGTGGGCAAATTGAGTGAATGTGATCTTAATGAGATGAAGAAGCTTAGCACTTATCTAAACAAAACAGGAAGTGTTGATGAAGTTCTATTTTCTAGGAATACTCTTGAATACCTGAGTACAATACCAGAGGGGTGGCACGGTAGCACAGTGGTTAGCACTGCTGCTTCATAGCTCCAGGGTCCTGGGTTCGATTCCCAGCTCAGGTCACTGTCTGTGTGGAGTTTCTACATTCTCCTCGTGTCTGTGTGGGTTTCCTCCAGGTATCCCGGTTTCCTCCCACAGTCCAAAGATGTGCAGGTTAGGTTGATTGGCCATGCTAAGACATTGCCCCTTAGTGTCCAGAGTAGTGGAGGTCAGAGGGATTAGTGGGTATTATATGTAGGGATATGGGGGTAGGACTGGGTGGGATTGTGTTCGGTGCAGACTTGATGGGCTGAAGGGCCTTTTTCTGCACTGTAGCGTTGTATGATTCTACAATGTCATAATAAGGGAAAGAGAGAGAAAACAGGAAACTGCGGGCTGGTTATCTTAACATCTGTTGGAGGAAAAATGTTAGGCGCCATTATTAAAGATGATGGGTGAGGTTCTTCGGGATTCGAGCTGCATGTTTCCTGCCAGTGGGAGGCAGTGCATTGTTCGCTAGCAGCAGAATTCTCTGCTTCCGCCACTGTCAATGGGAATTGCTGTTGATGTTACCCCATGATGGTGGGGGAGCGGGGTGGATTGCCAGTACGAATGGCCAGATAATTCTGACTGTTATAGCAAGGCACTTAGATAAATTCCAGGATATCAGCCAGAGTCAACATAGTTTTGTGAGGGAAATCATGTTTAATCAATTTTATAGAGTAGAATCCCCTAAAGTGCAGAAAGAGGCCATTCAACCCATCAAGCCTGTACCAACAACAATTCCACCCAGATCCTTTCCCCGTAACCCTACTGGTCCCCCTGACATTAAGGGGCAATTTAACATGGCCGCTCCACCTAACCCACACATCTTTGGAGTGTGGGAGGAAATCGGAGCACCCAGAGGAAACCCATGCAGATGCGGGTGAACATGCAAACTCTGCACAGACAGTCACCCAGGGCTGGAATTGAACCCAGGTTCCCGGTGCTTTGAGGCAGCAGTGTGAGCCACTGTGCCACCATGCTGCCCAAAGTGATTGGAGTTCTTTGAAGAAATAACATGTGCTGTGGATAAAAGTGGATAGATCATGCTTAGATTTCCAGGAGACATTTCAAATGCCACAACAAACGTTATTGTGGAGAATAAAAGTTCACACTGTAGGGATAATACACTGGCATGGATCAAAGATTGAGTGGCCAACAGAAAACAGATTGTAGGCATTTTTGGGTCGTTCTTTATTTGGTAAGTGGAATGGAGTATCACAGGGATCAGTGGTGGGATCTCAACTGTTTATAATTTATATAAATGACTTGGTAAAACAACTAAAATCACATGGGATTTGGGCAGGCTGGTTAGATGGATACAGAACTGGCTTAGTTACAGAATGTGGGGATGCCGGCATTGGACTGGGGTAAACACAGTAAGAAGTCTCACAACACCAGGTTAAAGTCCAATAGGTTTATTTGGTAGCACAAGCCACTAGCTTTCGGAGCACAAGCCATTAGCTCAGAAAGCTAGTGACTTGAGCTACCAAATAAACCTGTTGGACTTTAACCTGGTGTTATGAAAGTTACAGAAAACAGAGAGTAGCGGTGGGATTCAGCATGAGTTAGCTCAATGGATACAGAACTGGCTTGGTTATAGAAGACAGAGAGTAGTGGTGGAAGGGTGTTTTTCAGATGGAGATCTGTAGCAAGTGGTGTTCCACAGCGATCAGTGCTGGGGCCTCTGTTGTTTTGTAGTATATATAAACGATACGGAGAAAAATATGGATGGTCTGACTAGTAAGTTTACAGATGACACAAAGATTGGTGGAGTTGCTGATAGTGCCAGGGATTGTCAGAGAATACAACAGGATATAGACAGGCTGGAGACTTGGGTATAGAAATGGCAGATGGAATTTAACCCAGACAAATGTGAAGTGGTAATTTTGGAGGATCAAATTTAAGTGTGTATTATACTGTAAATGGCAGAATCCTGAAGAATATTAACATACAGAGGGATCTGGGCGTGCAGGTCTACAGTTCCCCAAAAGTGGCAACACAGGTGGCCAAGATGATTAAGAAGGCCTATGTCATGCTTGCTTTCATCAGCTGGGGCATTGAGCACAACAGCTAGGAAATCACGTTGTAGCTATATAAAATCTTGGTCAGGCCACATTTGGAGTACTGCGTGCAGTTCTGGTTACCACACTACCAAAAGGACGTGGAAGCTTAGGAGAAAGGGCAAAGAAGGTTCACCAAGATGTTGCCTGGTCTCGAGGATGTTGAGAATAAGGAGAGGTTGAATAAACCAAGATTGTTTTCACTGGAAAGATGGAGGCTGAGGGGAGACTTGATAGAAGAATATAAAATTCAGAAAGGCATCGATAGGGTGGATAGTCAGAGGCTTTTTCCCAAGGTGGAAGAATCAAACGCATTGGCAGCAGTTCAGAGAAGGTTTACTGGACAAAGACCTGGGGTTTGTCTTTTGAGGGAAGGTTGGAGAGCTTGGGCTTGTATCTGCTGGAGTTTACAAGAGGCAACTTGATACATATAAAATTCCACAACAGCATCCCCACCCCCCGCCACCGATGAGGAAGTTAGGACTCCATCCTTTATTCAGCAACATTCAAACTCAATAATCCTTCCAGTTCCCAATCAGCTGACTGTTCCTGCTACACCAGCAGAAGGACATCCCACAAAATGTGCTTCCTTTACTTGCAGAGTCCAGCAACGAGTCTGAGCCAGAAACACCACCCCCAAAGTGAAGGTGCCAGCAGCAATCCACAGTCCATACGTGCTTTGGCAAATGCAGAAGCCAGATTAACGTTGACTCGTGATGGATGTGATGTTATTGCTTTCTCTGTTCAGCACCAGACAGTCTGGGAATGGCACATCCCTATTAACAGCAATTATTCCTATTTGTGGCTTTACATTCTTCCTCTAATTGCTGTGGTAATCTGCTGTGGTATAAAATAATGAAATTAGGGGTGATTGTTATGACTGCCAAATTCTATTACACTTTTCTTTTACTATTAAGTTTTCAGGTAACTGCTCTCCTGTAGAAAGCAAACTGTCAGTGCTGTTTCTCCGAGAAACTGGCCCAAAAATAGTACTACACAGCATCTGGAAAAAACTGCATATAAACTTCAGATTGATAAATGGCCTAAAGCTTTCTGCCAGTGTTGGGTAAGGCAAACAAAAGGTGCCCTTAGCTATATATGGAAAGAACAGGTTGATTTTCACCTCACCGTCTTAATTTTCCATTGGGCAGGCGATGCTATCAAAGGCTGAAATCTGGGAACTCAGCCCCAGGGGCCACTTTTAAGAAAGAAGCTAAGTAGGGCGGTGCAGTGGCTCAGCGGTTAGCGCTGCAGCCTCACAGCGCCAAGGACCCGGGTTCGATACCGGCCTCGGGTGACTGACTGTGCGGAACTTGCACATTCTTCCCCTGCCTGCAGGTGCTTTGGTTTCCTCCCACACTCCCAACGATATGCAGGTTAAGCGGATTGGCCATGCTAAATTGCCCCTGAGCATCAAGGGGATTAGCAGGGTAAATATGTGGGGTTACAAGGATCGGGCCTGTGTGAGATTGTTGTCAGTGCATGCCCGATGGGCTGAATGATCTCTTTCTATACTGTAGGGATTCTATGATCTGATATAAATATGGAACGAGGAGGAGGAGTTTTCCCATCAGGTCATGGTGACCTCCCCTTCTCAACATCTGGGACTTTAATTTTCTTTAATTAAACTTTAATTTTCTTTAAATAATCTTTAATTAAACTGAGACAGTTAACCTAAGTCAAAGCAAATATGCCTGTGTTTCGCTAACTAATAATAAACAGGAGTTTAACTCTTTAAAGGAAACGTTACTTGATTGGAAAAGTTAAAGTTTTTTATTAGTCACAAGTAGACTTACATTAACACTGAAATGAAGTTACTGTGAAAATCCCCTAGTCACAACAATCCGGCACCTGTTCGGGTACACTGAGGGAGAATTTAGCATGGACAATGAACCTAACCTGCACATCTTTCAGACTGTGGGAGGAAACCAGAGCACCCAGAGGATACCCATGCAGACACATGGAGAACATGCAGACTCCACACAGGCAGTGACTCGAGGCTGGAATTGAACCCAGGTCCCTGCCGCCAAGAGGGGGTAGTGCTAACCACTGTGCCACCATTCTGCCCTAATAGAGAACTAATGGAGATAGGTTTGCAATTAAGAATTGTGTCTTGTCATATTGAAGTATTGCTCAATTGTTAAAAGTTAAGCTAATTCATTTGTTCTAATCTTGCTGAATGATCTCCTTCTGTGCTGTGTGCATCCATCATTCCCACTCAGTTACAATTTCAGGTTACAAAAGAAGTCAATACAATCCAGTATAAACATTTATGTTTAACAAAAACAGATCACTATTGCATAACAACTATTCATAGCTCCTAAGTTGCACTATTTTTATGCTGAAATTAAGCAATTTAAAGTCAAATTATAGTCAAAATCAGCATACAAGAATGCATTTAATGTTCATCTATAAATAGTGTACATAGGAATGCAGTATGAGTACATTAAGCCATTTTAATGTGTGTTTCAATGATCGGAAACTCAAGTTCATAAGTTCAAAGATATAGGGGCAGAATTAGGCCATTCAGCCCATTTAGTCCCTTCCGCCATTCGGTTATGGCTGATATGCTCCTCATCTCCATTTTGCTGCCTTCTCCCCATAACCTTTCAACCCATTACCAATTAAAAATCTGTCTAACTCCTCCTTAAATTTATTCACTGTCCTAGCATCCACCGCACTTTGGGGTAGCAAATTCCACAGATTCACAACCCTTTGGAAGAAGTAGTTTCTCCTCAACCCTGTTTTAAATTTGCTACCCCTTATCCTAAGGCTATGACCTCTTGTCCTAGAATGCCCTACAAGAGGAAGCATCCACTCCATGTCTACTTTCTCCAGACCTTTTATCATCTTGTATACCTCAATTTGATCTTCACTCATTCTTCTAAATTCCAGAGAGTATTGGCCTAAACTGTTCAATCTCTCTTCATACGACAAACCCCTCATCTCTGGAAGCAATCTAGTGAACCTCCTCTGAACTGCCTCCAATGCTGCTACATCTTCCCCCAAATATGGGGACCAAAACTGTGCACAAATCTTTATAGTTTCTGTCATTCAGCCACTGTTCGCAAGTAAACAATCTGTCCCTTGCTCAAAATGCCAGCAAGTGTGCCGCTACCTTCCTTTTAAATAAGTATTGGAAATTCAGATCAATATGGTTCAGCATAGCAAGCACCCCCTGATGTATTGTGGCTGTAAACATCACGATATTTATAATCACTTGGGATATAAAGCACTATTAAAAAACCTTTGCAGTCAAAACTAAACAAATGCTTTGTTTCAATCATTGGTATGGTAACTGCTGTAAAAGGAATTCTCTCGACAAAAACAGTGCCAGTTTTCATACCAAACATTGGTTGTTTACATATTACACAAAGGAAATATAATATTGTAACACTAGTTGAGATTCAACGTGTTCCAGCATTTCAAAGGATATTACCACCTGCTTTATGTATTCCTTGCAGGATTGTAATTACATATTTTGCATCAGATTCAGTGCCTGACTTTCATTAATATTTTCACTTTGGATTCAGATCCCATTTAAGGGGCGGAGGGAACATTAATTACTGCAGAATGGTGAAATATCGAGCCACTGTTCAGCAATACAACTCCCCAGTGCCTGAAGCAAACACATCACCCAAACAAAAGTCAACAGCTCCCACATGTGCAGACCAAAACAACTATCACTGGGACAAATTAAATTGCCAACTCCATTTCAAGACAGGTATTTTTTTTACACAGAAACCCTTCCTTTGCCAGTTTTCTTTTAAAATACTTTAAGTATGGTGTTCGGCTTGGTTACAGTTTGCATAATGCATTCATGTTCAAGAGAGTTAAATCAGTGAATACAGTTCAAATCCAACTCAAGGAATAGAACTTCATTTTATGATTAAGCACCTTACAGCCTTCCAGTCTGAATGCTGAGTTCAACAGTTTAAGATTGCAGCCTCTGTCATGTAAGGAGTCAACATTCTGCCTTTCTTAACCACCTGGTTACAACCAAGGGAAATCTTGTTCACAGTCTGATTCCTTCTCTTTTGTTTTCTTTAGTTTTGCTGTCTTGTTTTTCTCTCCTTTTCTTTTGGCTTTTGAACAGAAACTGTTCATTGTTCTGCCACAAACACCCTCTTTAGACAATTCTTCTGTTTCTCTATTTGGCACACTAACACTCCCTTTTGACCTTGCACCATGGTCTCTTGTGTTATTTAATCTCTCCTGCCCGCCACTCCTTCACAAGCTTTCCCGTTGGTTCTGTTCCCCAGGGGGATCTGATTGAGATATATAAAATTTTCAAAGGCGTTGATTAAGTCAATGTAGATCAAATGTTCCCTCTTATGGGGCAGTCTTGAACAAGAGGTCACGGGTATGGGTTGCGAGGCAGTACTTTTAAAACTGAAATGAGGAGGAACTGCTTCTCACTGAGGGTGGTGAATGTGTGGAACTCTAGATAAAAGCAAATTACTGCGGATGCTGGAATCTGAAACCAAAAGAGAAAATGCTGGGAAATCTCAGCAGGTCTGGCAGCATCTGTAAGGAGAGAAAAGAGCTGACATTTCCAGTCCAGATGACCCTTTGTCAAATCTATCAGCTGACAAAGGGTCTTCTGGACTCGAAATGCCAGCAAACGGCACAGCGCCTTCCACCACAAGAGCAGCGCCACGGGGGAGGCCAGAGAACTCCCCCCTCGATAGTAGGAAGCAGTGAAAGACTGGAACCTTCATTTCCTGTGAGATCATTCCTGTTTGCGGCTCTGCCATAAGAAACAGCTCACTGTCAGATCTCGCCAACATTACGATGGGCAACTTGTGCCAAGAAGAATAGACATGAGGAAGGTCCAAGTGTCTGAATTTAAGGACCGGAGTTTTGGGTCAGCAGCAGATTATAAAGCAGGTTGGGCCATCAAATGAGACACATTTCAACTGGTAGTGTGCCTGCGGTCTGTCTGCCTGCTCCATCTCACTAAGATTTTACACAGCGCAAGAAAGGCATTGGGAACTGGGGATGTGGGGGGTGGTGGGGTGGGGTGGGGTGGGGGGGGTAGTAGTGGGTGGGGGCACGGGGGAGGATGCCAACCCGTAGCCCAAATGCAGCCCTTAGATGGGCACTCAAATTTCCACTTAAGTGTTTCAGCCCACCATTGCTCTGGTTCAATGGGTGCTGGGAGGTACTTGCACCCAACGGGCAGCCTGGCAGGCCTGAAGGCTGCTGTAAGGTGGAAGGGGTGCCCCCTAAGTCTCCGGTGCCAATCTGAGGCCCTCCTTCCCCCCTCTTCGCAGTTTTCCCTCCCTACGTCCACCCTCAACCCTTGCTTTGTATAACATTTCCCCTCCAACACCAGCCCTCTCACCAGGAGTTGCCTACCTGCGTACCCTACTTTGCAACAATTTCCCAAGGAATCGCAGAACCTACTTAAAATACAAAGAAAACACTAAATGTATTGTCTCATTGACAAGGTAAACATGACATTATGTAAATTACACTAAAATACAATGGTTGGTGTAAATATCTGTGGGAAAATTATTGCTTCTCAGTCAAACTGTGGGCGTTGTAATAGGCAAATGCCCCACAGCATGAACGAACTCATTCCCTCTGAGGAAACTTGTTACATTTATTTAGGGGGGAAGGAATTATGATGCATTGGCACATTCATTGATTATGCCACGGAGCACCTCATAAAACCAACATCATCCGCCCTGTGATTTGCATGTTGTTATCAATGAACACACACATACACACTGATTGGTGCAACAGTGCACACAGTAACAGGGCAGTACTGAGCAAGCGACACAATGTTGAAGGTAACCCTTCCTGGGTGAGTTATCAAATGTGGCACGGTGGCACAGTAGTTATCACTGCTGCCTCACAGCTCCACGGACCTGGGTTCAATTCCCAGCTTGGGCCACTTTCTGTGTGGAGTTTGCACATTCTCCCCAGGTCTTTATGGGTTTCCCCCGGATGCTCTGGTTTTCTCCCACAATCCAAAGATGTGCTGGTTACATTGATTGGCCTTGCTAAATTTGGACTTTAGTGCAGGTTAGAGGGATTAGCAGGGTAAATTTGGTGGGGTTATGGGGATAGGGGCTGGATGGGATTTGGTTAGTCCAGACTCAATGGGCTGAATGGCCTCTTTCTGCACTGTAGGGTTTCTATGATTCTATTCTATGAAATCCTGCTTACCCTTCATTTCACATCTCGTGCTCCCTAATAACATGAGACATTTCTTCTCTTCTCACTGGTTTACTTCATATTGACTCATTAACTGCAAAAGTTTCATTACTGATAAGCTCTCATGGTGACCCAGTTGTTAGCACTGCTGCTTCACAGCGTCAGATACCCAGGTTCAATTCCCAGCTTGGGTCACTGTCTCTGCAGAGCCTGCATGTTCTCCCCATGTCTGCGTGGGCACTCAGGTTTCCTCCCGCAGTCTGAAAAACGTGCTGGTTAGGTGCATTGGCCATGCTAAATTCTCCCTCAGTGTAACCGAACAGGCACCGGAGTGTGGCAACTAGGGGGTTTTCACCGTAACTTCATTGCAGTGTGAATGTAAGCCTTACTTGTGACAGTAATAAATAAACTTAAACTTAAAAAATACTGCACTCCCAGGTGGATTTTGGAGACGGGTCAGGGAATTACTCCAGTATGCTGGGCAAATGTTTACCACCCCCCCCCCCCGCGTCAATGTCCCAAAGCAGACTAACTGGTCATCGTGGAATTGCTGTTTGTGGGACCTTGCTGTGCGCAAATAGCCTTCTGTGCTTCCTACAGCACAACAGCAACTATATATGGAAAGTACTCCATTGCTGTCTGGTGGTCATAAAAGGCGCTATGTAAATGCAACTCAACATTCAGCCTTCAACTAATTCTGGCCTCTTGAGTATCCCTGCCATTTGTCACTTTACCGTTGCCTTGCCTTTCGCTGCTGGCCCTAGGCTCTGGAATTCCTATCCTCAACGTCTTAGCCTCCCTCTCCCACTTTAAGACGCTCCTTAAAGACGGCCTCCTCGGCTGAGCTTTCGATCACTTGTCCTCATATGTTGTTGTGCGGCTCGTGTCGAACTGCACTTGATGAAATTCCTGTGAAGTGCACTGGAACATGTTGCTGCATTAACGGCACTTCATAAATGCAAATTCCTGTTGTTGCTGTCAATAGAACATTTAAAAATCCATTCGACATCTCGCAGCTGCTATTAATTTCTGTTGATCCCTTCGCTGTTGATTAACCTGAAATTTAATGTCAGGTGAACTTCCTGTGGAGGGTTGAAGCTTCCTAAACACTGGCTATGTAGCTATGCTATTATAATTTTTCTCGTGTTAAATTACACACAGATGTAGATTCTAATGAAGGGTATTGTAATGCCAAATTCTTCTGGCACAAGTGGATCATTATGCAAACTACACATCAAGTTGAAGCATAGGACCGTGCAAAGGAGGTGCACCAAGTGTGTGGAGCTTCACTGAAAGAACTAGACAGACATTAAATTAATATTGACCCTATTTATCTTTCATTTTTCATTTCACAAATCAGGCTGTAATATTCCCTTAAATTGCATAGCAGCACGGTGGCACAGTGGTTAGCACTGCTGCCTCGCAGTGTCAGGGACTCGGGTTCAATGCCAGCCTCAGGTCACTGTCTGTGTGGAGTTTGCGCGATTTCCCCGTGTCTGCGTGGGTTTCCTCTGGTGCTGCGGTCTCCTCTCACATTCCAAAGATCTTAGAATAGAATCTCTACAGTGCAGAAGGAGGCCATTTGGCCCATCAAGTCCACACCAACCATAATCCCACCCAACCCCTATCTCCATAACCCTACTTATTAACCCCACTAACCTCCTGACACTAAGGGACAATTTAGCATGGCCAATCAACCAAACCCGCACATCTTTGGAAGGTGGGAGAAAACTGGGGCAATCGGAGGAAACCCACACAGACACGGGGGGAGTGTGCAAACTCCACACAGACAGTGACCCAAGCTGTGAATTGAACGCGGATCCCTGGCGCTGTGAGGGAGCAGTGCTAACCAATGTGCTGCCATGCTGCCCTATGTGTGGGTTAGGCAGATGAGCCATGCTAAATTGCCCCTTATTTTCAGGGGGAAGAGCAGGGTAAATGTGTGGGATTACGGGGATAGGGCCTGGGTGGGACTGTTGTTGGTGTAGGCTCCTGCGCTGTAGTGATTCTATGGAAGTAAATGACAAAGCAAGAAGTATCATGAATAAATGTTATATTTTGTATGAACTTGTTCAGCTTTAAAGCGCAAATCAATTTTCTAACTTCTTAACCTGTTACATAGAGGACTGCAAAATCTAATTAGGGACAGATATAATTCATTCTTACCTGGGCTAGGAACATTTTTTTTATCTGTTACATCTGGTATCTTGATCAGCCTGAACATAAATTATGTAAATATCTACCCCTGCATTAACTGGAGCAAATTCTACATCTTTGAAAAGAACCATCAGCCATTGCCTTTCATATCCCTGCAGCATCTACATCGCCAGGTGTTATGCTAAGGTTTTTATTCTGCGCTCATGAATTATTCTCTTTTCCATCTCTTTGTTGCTGACAAGAAGTCCAGGTCCCCTTAGGCTTTCTCCTGTAACTACAACTTGAAGCATTTGGTTAAAAACAAACCCTCAAGTGTTCTGTTCAGCAGTGTGCAAAGGTCCATTGATCTCAGGTGGGGTTTTCCGATCTTGAGGCGAGCAAGACTGGAAAATCCCATCCAAGTGCTGATACTATGAAAGAATATTGCCATTGACTAGTTGATCCCTTTTGCATTGTCGCACGTGATGTATGTCCAACAGTTATGAGCAGTTTTGCAATGTATTTGTGTTTTAAACTGAGTTGCGACCAGCCCCAGTTGAGGTTCCCCACTGCTTGTTGATCTGGACGTGACCCCTTGATTCATCACCATTCAGTTGGGATACCCCCAAATTGTTATAAACTGGGGTGAGGAGGCATGATTAACTCCATTTTCCGATCTGCCCACCACGGAACCATAGTGAAGGTCTGTTGATCTCAGGTGAGATTTTCCGGTCTTGGGGCAAATATAAGCAGAAAATCCCACACAGTATCTTTATACTACCCACCCCCTGCTGGTAGCAACAAAGGTTTAATTTAATAAAGCTACCTTTCCCTTGGATTCCTTTTCTGGTCCCATTAAGCCAATTTAACCAGGCTTTCTTGTGCTAAGGTGAAGTTTATTAAGTACTAAAAAGGTACGGTGAAATGGTAAAACACGTGCATCTACATTCACGTGGATTCAAAGCAGAATTGAATTCAATAGTGAGTAAATATAAATAAAACATTATATGGAACAGTCCTTGACTTGCCAGGAGTAGGTGACTACCGTGCAGCCATTAGAGATTAATTCCAGTCTAGTTGATTTTTTGATTTGATTTATTATTGTCACATGCACTAACATACAATGGAAAGTATTGTTTCTTGCACGCTAAACAGACAAAACGTACCATTCATCGAGAAGGAAACGAGAGAGTGAAAATGTAGTGTTACAGTCATAGCTAGAGTGTAGAGAAAGATCAGTTTAATGCAAGGTAAGTCCATTCAAAAGTCTGACAGCAGCAGGGAAGAAGCTGTTCTTGAGTCAGTTGTTATGTGACCTCAGACTTTTGTATCTGTTTCCTGAAGGAAGAAGGTGAAAGAGAGAATGTCTGGAGTGTATGAGATCTTTAATTATGTTGGCTACATTGCCGAGGCAGCGGGAAGTTTAGACAGAGTTAATGGATGGGAGACTGGTTTGCATGATGGATTGGGCTACATTCACAAACTTTTGTAGTTTCTTGCAATCTTGGGCAGAGCAGGAGCCATACCAAGCTGTAATACAACCAGAAAGAATGCTTTCTATGGTGCATCTGTAAAAGTTGGTGAGAGTCGTAGCTGACATGCCAAATTTCCTGAGTCTTCTTAGAAAGTAGAGACGTTGGTGGGCTTTCTTAACTATAGTATCGGCATGGGGGGACCAGGACAGGTTGTTGGTGATCTGGATACCTAAAAATCTGAAGCTCTTGACCCTTTCTACTTCGTCCCTATTGACATAGACAGGGGCATTTTCTCCTGCAGGCGAGTAGCTGATTCTATGATTCAAGTGTTCTGTGATTTAGCAGAGTGTTATGATTTAGGTCAGAAACTCCAAAGTGTTTTATGGAACCTGCCTGGATCTTACAATTTACACTTTGAATTTGGCGAGGATAAGCATGATATATCTCACTTCAGGTACAACTCAAATGACCACCAGGGAGCTTTTATCAAACAAATTTTATTTAAGCGTGTAGTTAACATGTATGGAAAGAAAATTAGCAATAACGTTTATCAATTATAAACAAAAACAAAACAACTACGATATTGTATAACCCTTAACAAATATATCTAAAATGTTCCAATCAAATAAAAACTTCCCATGGACAAAAATCCTTTCTCCAGGTTTAACACAGCAAAGCTCACATGTTACTGGAACTGTGTCCTTTGGCTGAATGCTGCAGTTCTCTTGAGGCACACACAGGCTTGGAGTCAGAACCGCTTCCCAGAACACCAGGGAAAGACACTGGTCGAGCCACCAACAGCAGATTCACAAGAAAGGTAAGAAGCCTTGCTTTCAGCTAACCAGGAAAATTTCCAAAAGCAGGGAGGGAAAGAAACACTTCTTTTCAGCTTGATGTCCCATCTAACTAACTGCTGCCAGCCAAAACAGAAAATGGAACCTTAAGTTCACTACAGAGGAAAAAAGAACCGTGCAAAACACACGACCTTCCTCCAAACAATGCAGAGTCATAAAATATCCCAGAGTGAAAATAAGCAAAACACATTTAAACCACTGAAGGAGCAATAAAAGGACTTTTCCAGCCAATTCAACAACACATAATTTAAAAAAAAATTAAAGGTACACTGATATCACAAGAAGTATTTCAGTTTTTTTTTCCAGCTATGATTCTTTTTGCTGTCTGGTTGACTTCCACAGTCAGAGAGGGGTTTTAGATATTCCTACAAAAGATGGCCATTTTTGCAAGGGTTCTGCTTTGGTTCCTGTATTACACATATTCAGTGTGGAAAACTTTCATCTGTGTTTCCTCACAACACACACATGCACACACAAATACACACACACCACACACACATGCACATACGCACACATACACACGTATACACATGCACACATACATACACACACACACACACATGCATACATACACACACACGCACATATCAAGGCCACATTCGACCAAGTGTGGCATCAAGGAGCCCTAGCGAAACTGGAATTAATGGGTATCAGAGGCAAACTCTCTACTGGTTGGAGTCATACCTGGTACAGAGGAAGATGGTTATGGTTGTGGAGGGTCGGTCACCTCAGTTCCAGGACATCTCTGCAGTGTAGTGTCCTATGTCCAACAATCTTCAGCTGCTTCATCAGTGACTTTCCCTCCATCATAAGGTCAGAAATGGGGATGTTTGCCGATGATCGCGTAAAGTTCTGCACCATTCACGACTCTTCAGATATTAAGGCAGTCAGTGTTTAAATGCAACAAGTTCTGGACAATATCCAGGCTTGGGCTGACAAATGGCAAATAACATTCAAGTCACACAAATGCCAGGCAATGACCATTACCAATAAGAGACACTGTAACCACCGCCCCTTAACATTCAATGGTGTTACAATCACTGAATCCCCTCCTGTCAATATCCCTGGGGTTACTATTGACCTGAAACTCAACTGGACTCACCTCATAAACACAGTGGCTCCAAGAGCATGACAGAAGTTAGGAATACTGCGGCGAGTAACTCACCTCCTGATTCCCCAGAGCCTGTCCACTGTCTACAAGGCACAAGTCAGGAGTGTGATGGAGTACTCCCCATTTGCCTAGATGGGTGCAGCTCCAACAACACTCAAGAAGCTTGATACCATCCAGGCCAAAGCAGCCCCACTTGTTGGCACCCCATCCACTCCCTCCACCACCGACGCTCAGTAGCAGCAGTGTGTACTGTCCACAAGACGCACTGCAGCAATTCACCAAAGCTCCTTAGACAGAACCTTCCAAACCCACAAGCACTTCCATTTAGAATGACAAGGGCAGCAGATAAGTGGGAACACCACCACCTGCAAGTTCCCCTCCAAGCCACTCACCATCCTGGCTTGGAAATATATTCTTCTCAGTCACTGGGTCAAAATCCTGGAATTCCCTCCTTAACGGCATTGTGGGTCAACACACAAAACATGGACTGCAGCGATTCAAGAAGGCAGCTCACCCACCATCTTCTCAAGGGCAACTAGGGATGGCAATAAATGCTGGCCAGCCAGCAAGCCCATGTCACACAAATGAACAAAATAAAACACACACACGTATGCACACAAACACACGCACGCACACACACACACACACACACACCCACAACACACACACACATGCACACAAACACACACACACCCCAGGCATATGCATACATGCACACACAATAAGCAATAGGGTTTGATAGGAATGTTTATCTCATTTGATTGAATTTAGGTAACTGTTGTACCATGTTCGAGAATTAAATGTATGGGGGTGGCATTGTGGCAGAGTGGTTAGCACTGCTGACTCATAAGAACATAAGAACATAAGAAATAGGAGCAGGAGTAGGCCATCCAGCCCTTCGAGCCTGCCCCGCCATTCAATAAGATCATGGCTGATCTGTCGCTGCTCAGTTCCACTTTCCTGCCCCCTCCCTATAACCCTTAATCCCCTCTCCTATCAAAAACCCATCAACCCGCATCTTAAAAATATTTAGCGATGCAGCCTCCACCACTTCAACGGACAGAGAATTCCAGAGATTCACCACCCTTTGAATGAAGAAGTTCCTCCTCAACTCCGTTCTAAACCACCCCCCTTTTATCTTGAGGCTGCGCCCCCTAGTCCTACTGTCTTTTTTGAGCAGGAAGAGTCTTTCCACCTCTATCCTATCCATCCCATTCATCATCTTATACGTCTCAATGAGATCTCCCCACAAGCCCAGTTTATTCAGCCTCTCCTCATAGCTCAACCCCCTCAACTCCGGTATCAGCCTAGTAAACCTCCTCTGCACTCCCTCCAAGGCCAAAATATCTTTGCGCAGGTGCGGCGCCCAAAACTGACTCACAGCATCAGGGACCCCGATTCGATTCCTGGCTTGGGTCACTGCCTATGTGGAGTTTGCACATTCTTCCCATGTCTGCATGGGTTCCCTCCAGGTGCTCCAGTTTCCTCCCACAATCGAAAGATGAGAAGTTAGGTGGATTCGTCATGCTAAATTGCTCCTTAGTGTCAGGGGGACTAGCTAGCATAAATGCATGGGCTTATGGGGATAGGACCTGGGTGGGATTGTGGTCGCTGCAGACTCGATGGGCTGAATGGCCCCCTTCTGCACTGTAGGATTCTACAATTCTACGTTTGAATCTGTTGCCTTGTTTTTGATGTATTTGAGATTTGAGGATACCTCTCATGAATTGTGAGGCAGTTTTGAGCATCATTTTGGTTAAAATATCCATGGAAATGCCTGATCCTTGAGGATTTTTGTCTACAGTTTCGAAAATACTGAGTGGAATTTTCTACTCTTTGCACAGAGTGCTGGATGAGGTGGGTGGCTCTCCAGCAGAACAGCTGAGTTTTCCCTCCAGATTCATCTGGGGGTATCATTTTCCTGTCATGCTGGTGGGATGGGGCCTGATAAGGTCGACAACATCAGCTCCACAGAGATTGGGGCACTGCCCAGTCAGTACTGAATAAATAATCCCCGACAAGGATACGGAGAATCAACTGTGACCTGTACCAGGGCAACACCATCCCAAAGTCCTACCATCCTTCATACCCTGCCCCCCCCCCCCCACTTCCACCACCCCTCCCCCCTCACTGCTAAAGCCCAACAAACATCACAGCAACCCTTCCCTTCACACGCACTGAAGATCAACCGTTTCCCCCAACCCCTCCGGCAGGGTCCAGGGCAACTCACTGGGGAGGTGATGGACTAGTGGTACTATTGCTAGACCATTAATCCAGAAACTCAGCTAATGTTCTGGGGACCCGCATTCGGATCTCGTCGCAGTGGATGGTAAAATTTGAATTCAATAAAAACCATCTGGAATTAATAACCTACTGATGACTATGAAAGCATTGTTGCTTATCGGAAAAGCCCATCCAGTTCACTAACGTCCTTTAGGGAAGGAAATCGGGCCTACATGTGACTGCAGAGCCACAGAAGAGTGGTTGACTCTCAACTGGCCTCCAAGGACAATGAGGGATAGGCAATAAATGTTAGTCACCCAGTGATGCCCATGCCCCATGCATGATTAAAAAAAAATCGCAGGGGAACAAATGGTGGGGAAACCCTTTCAGTGTGTTTAAATTTCTTAAAATGCTTTTAAATGTGGTTCCTGACCTTCATGGATAGAAGTCTTATTATGTCACCACCAAGGTGGGGGGAGAGAATGGGAAAACGAGATCTCACTGGCCACAATCTTGCATTTTGATTCTTGAGGGATTTTGCGCCCACATCGCTGTTTGCGTTCACGGTTAACGCAGGTTCAAAATTCTCCCCGCTGGGTGTGAAAATGTAATAACTCCAAGGAGGTGAAAAGCCCCATCACCAAGTTACTTTATTTACATCATACATCTGTACACAGCCAGCTCCCCAGTTGCTCCCTGCTGAGTGCAGCCTGAGAGTCCGACACACCTGCTTTAAATAAGGAGCATGAGGCTCCCTGATTTAACCATCAATTAGAACTTACCAGGTAGTTCATACTCTAGCAAGCCAACCTCATGCTAGCTTCGGCAGGCACATATAGTAAAATTGGAATGATACAGAAAAGATTAGCAAGCCAACCTCAAAAACCTGGCTGAAGTCATCACAGAAAATGATCCAGAAGAGCAGAGGGAATTTTACAGCCCCTCTTGTCAGTGGTGTCTTTCGGTCCCACCCAAGTCAATGAACATTGGAATGGCCCACCACATTTTACAGCCTTGCACCCCTCGCCCCCATCTCCCCGTCCTCTGCCCCACACAACGGGACCGTCAGGTTCTACCCAGCAAGGTTCAGTGAGCTGGCAGTGAATCAGCAGCCAAGTTCTGTCAGCAACAATTTTCCATTGACTTGGAAAATGTTGCCAAGATTTTTAAATTTCAGAACCAAGTTAAAGAAATAGCAAGTCTAGGAAACGAGTATGAATCATAAAAAGTTGGTTTGTAGGTACAGCAGGGAATTGAGAAGGCAAATGGAATTTTCTCCTTCATTGCTCGAGAGATGGAACTTAAAAATGGGGAGGTTCTATTACAGCTGTATAACAACGAACAAAGAAAAATACAGCACAGGAACAGGCCCATCAGCCCTCCAAGCCTACGCCAATCATGACGTCTGCCTAATCTATAACCGTTCGCACTTACGGAGTCCGTACCCTCCCATTCCCGTCCTATTCATGTATTCATCTTGTTGCCTCTTAAATGTCGCTCCCATACTTGCTCCCACCATCTTCCCAGACAGCGTGTTCCAGACATTCACCACCCTCTGTGTGAAAATCTTGCCTTGCACATCTCCTCTAAACTTTTCCCCATGCACCTTAAACCTATGTTCCATAGCACTTGATTTTTCTACCCTAGGAAAGAGCATCTGTCTATCCACTCTGTCCATGGTCTTCATAATGTTGTAGACCTCTATCAGGTCACTCCTCAACCTTCGTCGTTCCAGTGAGAACAAACCGAGTTTACCCAACCTCCCATCATAGCTAATACCCTTCAGGCCAGGAAACAGCTTGGTAAATGTCTTCTGTACCTTCTCCAAAGCATCCCTGTGGCAACAAGAATTGTACACAATATTCTAAATGAGGCCTAGTTAAGGTTCTGTACAGCCCCGACTGATGAAAGCAAGCATGCCGTATGCTTTCTTGACCACCCTATTCACCTGTGTTGCCAATTTTGGTGATCAGTGGACATGTACGCCCAGATCTCTCTGCCTGTCAAAGGTGCTGGTGAGGCCACACCTGGAGTACTGTGTACAATTTTTGTCACCTTACTTGAGAAAGGATGTACTGGCACTAGAAAGGGTGCAGAGGAGATTCACTAGGTTGATTCTGGAGTTGAGAGGATTGGCTTGTGAAGAGATACTGAGTAGACTGGGGCTATACTCATTGGAATTCAGAGGAACGAGGGGGATCTTACAGAAACATATAAGATTATGAAGGTAATAGATAAGATAGAAGCAGGGAAGTTGTTTCCACTGGCAGGTGAAACTAGAACTAGGGGGCATGGCCTCAAAATAAGGAGGAGCAGATTTAGGACTGAGTTGAGGAGGAACTTCTTCTCACAAAGGGTTGTGAATCTGTGCAATTCTCTGTCCAGTGAAGCAGCTGAGGCTACCTCTGTGAATGTATTTAAAGTAGTCATGATGTGGGTATGCCGGTGTTGGACTGGCGTAAACACAGTAAAAAGTCTGACAACACCAGGTTTTAGTCCAACCTATTTATTTGATAATATACTCACAAGCTTTCAGGGTTAGCCCCTTCGTCAGGTGAATGGAGAGTTCTGGCCTCAGACAGAGCATATAAAGCACAGACAGTTTAGAGATTACTGATTAGAATGCGAATCCTTACACCTAACCTGCTGTTCAAGACCTGAAGTGGCTGATAATGTGAGTGGAAGGAGCACTGATCACAGTTTAAAGAGATGTGTATTGTCTCCAGACAGTACAGTAAGTGAGGTTTTGCAAACCCAGGCAAGTCACGGGGGTTACAGATAGTGCAACATGAACCTGATACGTTGCAAGAAAGGATGTCCCGAAGCATGGTACATTGGGGAGACCATGCAGACGCTACGACAACGGATGAATGAACATCGCTCGACAGTCACCAGGCAAGACTGTTCCCTTCCTGTTGGCGAACACTTCAGTGGTCACGGGCATTCAGCCTCTGACCTTCGGGTAAGCATTCTCCAAGGCGGCCTTCACGACACACGACAGCTCAGAGTCGCTGAACAGAGACTGATAGCCAAGTTCCGCACACATGAGGACGGTCTCAACAGGGATCTTGGGTTCATGTCGCACTATCTGTAACCCCCGTGACTTGCCTGGGTTTGCAAAACCTCACTTACTGTACTGTCTGGAGACAATACACATCTCTTTAAACTGTGATCAGTGCTCCTTCCACTCACATTATCAGCCACTTCAGGTCTTCAACAGCAGGTTAGGTGTAAGGATTCGCATTCTAATCAGTAATCTCTAAACTGTCTGTGCTTTATATGCTCTGTCTGAGGCCAGAACTCTCCATTCACCTGACGAAGGGGCTAACCCCGAAAGCTTGTGAGTCTATTATCAAATAAATAGGTTGGACTAAAACCTGGTGTTGTCAGACTTTTTACAATGTATTTAAAGGCAAGGATAGATAAATTTTTGAACAATAAAGGAAATAAGGATTATGGTGAGCAGGCGGGTAAGTGGAGCTGAGTCCAGGAAAAGATCAGCCATGATCTTATTGAATGGTGGAGCAGGCTCGAGGGGCCAGATGGCCTACTCCTGCTCATAGTTCTTACGTTCTTATGTTTCCAAAAAGAGATTGAATTATCCCTGCGTTAACTTCTGGGGGAAGATGATGGTTTGAAAAACTGGCTGCCAATTCATCCTGCTTCTCTGTCATAAACCATGGTCCAGAGCCCACTTTGGGGATCGCCAGAAGCTCAACGGGTGAAAAATTTCAGGCCTATAAATCTGTGTTATGTCCTTGTCGTGGGGCCAATTTCACCTTGTCTACCTCCCAGTGCCCTGGAGGTTGTTGTGGAGACATTGTAATAGAGGAGAAATGCTTGGCTTATTCAAGGCCTTAAAGTTCCAAAAGGAAAGGCTAAATGTGTTTTAATTGAAGGGAAATAAAAGATAATCCAAATCTTTAAAGTGACGAGAGGAACAGATAAATTAAGAGGACTACACAATTTGTTTTGTGGGTAGTGAATGCAAAATACCAGACCTCAAAGTATGTGAAACAGATGTTCCAACCCAAGCAGTTAATCTGCTTTGAACCCTTTAAACTATGAGATAATTATATGTCTGAGAGCAAGATTATGGCAAAGAAAGGCGAATATTCATCAAATATTCAACAGAAGCTGACAGATTTATTTGAGGCTGCAAGTGAAGTTTCTCAATGTAGAGAATAACTGAACAGGAATGAGGAATGGAGCTTTTTGACAGAACTGGTTCGCTTTTATGCTTGGTGTAATGACCTCAATGAGGCTCATGATGTTAGCCTCTCAGAGTGATTGAGGCAAACCTTGTTGAGTTTGTGGACCATGTCTATGTTTCATGGTGTAGACTGCACAACCTTTTCAGTTTTCTCAAAAACCTTTTATTGAAGTTATATTTGCACTTCAGTCTGACGCTCCTGATCCATGGGCACCTGGTGCAGGGGAGAGTGGGTGGGGAAGAAGGAGGACCTTCCTCGTGAATCTGCTCCTGGGCTTGGCAAGGCGTATGACTTCTACAGGTCCAGGCAGCAAGCGATCAAGGGGGTCGCCCAACCTGACTGTCTGCCCCTCTGTCGTGGTTATATTCACAGCCAAGTATCCCTGGAGAGGGAGCATGCAGTGTCCGAGGGCACAGTTGATGCCCGCTGGGCACCGCAGGAACTGTGGTTTATTATTGACCCCTTTAATCACATTTTAATTTGATGTTTTAAGTTTCCTTTCTGCTTTGTCTTTTGTTTCAGGCGGTGCCCCTCCTTTTAGGGAGCTGCCCTTTTTGAGTTGTCCCTCAGTTAGTTTGATTTCATTTATTTGGTTCAATAGGAAAAGAATTCCCTGATTGAGATAATGATTTGCAGCCTAATTAGGGAGTCTCATCTGTATATCTATTGAAGAGTGTCAGGACTACTGACACTCTGGATTCTGACTTTGCACTCCTAAGAGTACTCTTAGGGGTGGAATTGAGTTTGTAAATAGACGGAATCTGGTGAAGGGGCATTGGCCTCAGAGGAGTTATTTCACTCAGAAATTTTTAAAAAACATGTTTCCCCAAAGATGGTATTAAATGGGTTTCATGCGTTTCCATTGGATAAGAACGTTTGCCCAGAATAACATCTGGGCCAAAAGGACAGTATTCTCTTGAGTTTCAAAGATTAAGACAGGACCTAATTGGGGTGTTTAGGTTGGTGTGAGATGATGGGGTAAATAGCGGTCAATTGTTTCCACTGGCACTGGAATGTCCAGAACCAGGGAGCAAAAACACATGGCACAGTTGGACTGTGGTTAGCACTGCTGTCTCACAGCGCCAGGGACCCCGGTTCAATCCTGGCCTCGGGTTACTGTCTGTGTGGAGTTTGCACATTTTCCTCGTGTCTGTGTTCGGGCTGCAGTTTCCTCCCACACTCCAAAGATATGCAGGTTAGGTTGGATTAGCCATGCTAAGCTGACCCTTAGTGCCAGGGGGATTAGCAGTGTAAGTATATGGGGTTCCGGGATTAGGGCCTGGGTAGGATTGTTGTCAGTGCAGGTTCAATTCTTCTTTGAGGCAGTGGGAAGTGTAGGTGGAGTCAATGGGTGGGAGGCTGGTTTGTTTGATGGGCTGGTCTACATTCACAACCCTTTGTAGTATCTTGCGGTGAATGAGGAGGTAGGGTGGCAGGTGGCTGAAGGGGTACTTTGAGTCGGTGGATTTGAAGGGGTGCCAATTAGTCAAATAATAGTCAGATCTGAGGTAGGCAGAGAGAGGGTAGTTAATGTGGTAGTTGGGTTGAGGGTGGCTGTTGAGTCTGGGGGGATAGAGGTCGTCGCGGGTTGGAGCGGGAAATAGACGTTAGAAGAAGTTGTAGTCCTTTCCCTGGATAACTAACCAGGTAAGTCAGAACTATCCGCATGCCAGAAGTTAATGGCACCCCTGCCCCGATTCCAGAGGCAGGTGAGGCTTGGAGAACAGCATTCCCCATTGGCCTTGGTTGGGATCCTATGAATCTTGGGTGGATGTGCTGGTAAAATTTCACCCAAAGTCTTCGACTCTCATTCAGAGTTGGAGACTTCTGGAGGGTTCCAGACTCAAGGGAATCATAATTCAAAATGCTTCCTGGGCAATTCCTGTCCGAGGTTTCCTCCGTATGCATCTTGAGAAGGGTACCTCCAGGAAGGACCATCTAGCGATTACAACTTCTAGGAATTCAAATCAAGTAAAACAATTCGGGCGGCATGGTGGCACAGTGGTTAGCACTGCTGCCTCACAGTGCCAGGGACCTGGGTTCAATGCCCACCTCAGGTCATTGCCTGTGTAAAATTTGCACGTTCTTCCTGTGTCTGCGTGGGTTTCCTCCAGGTGCTCTGGCTTCCTCCCACAGTCCAAAGATGTGCAGTTTAGGTTGATTAGCCATGCTAAATTGACCCTCGTGTTGAGGGATTAGCAGGGTAAATATGAGAGGTTACGAGAATAGGCCTGGGTGGGATTGTGGTTGGTGCAGACTTGATGGGCCGAATGGCCTCCTTCTACACTGTGGGGATTCTATGAACAGTGAGGCTAAGAAGTGAATCTCCAAGAAGATTATAAACTATCTGTCCGTGAGCTTTAGTGGAAAGAAGGTTGTTTACAGTGAAAAATTGGCTGCTGATTCACTGTGAGTCTATTTTGTGTCACTGTCATAGACCACTTTTACCCCTTCTGCCATCAGCAGGATGATTTTCCCTGGAGTCTGCCAGAGGAGAGTTTCTTTTTTATTCATTTGACCTGGGCATCACTGGCTGGGCCCAGCATTTATTGCCTGCCCCTAATTACCCTTGAACTGAGCCGCTTGATAGGCCATTTCACAGGGCATTTAAGAGGCAGTCACATTGCTGTGGATCCAGAGTCACATGTAGGCCAGGCCAGGTAAGGACAGCAGATTTCCTTCCCTAAAAGACATTAGCGAAAAAAGGTAGGTGGCTTGGATTATCAAAGGACTCAGAATTCTAACATATGGCACACAAGTTATGCTTGTGGGAATCAAACATCATTCAGGTTGTTAAAATTCTGAAAAGGACAGGTAAATGTAAACAATTACACAATTCTTTCGTGAGTTGGAAGTGTACCGTGAGTGTACACCACAAGCCCTGTGAAACAGGCTTCGCAACTAAAGGAAATAATGAGACCTCAATTAAATCCTTTTCGTGAAAACAATAGTAATAATTTAGGATCATAGAGAAGGGAAAGTGTTGGTTAAATATTCTATGGAAGCTGATAGATTCTGGGCTGTGCATATAGTTCATTGGGAAACATTGGGGACTAAAAAGTGAAGCTTTGACAGATTGGGTGTGATTGTACAGTCGATCATACCTGATACACAGACCTTTGGAGCTTGAAGAAGTCTTTCTGGAAACAGGTGTCAGTTTATACGCCAAGTGTTAAATGTGAGCTGCCAGTGTAGATGTAAATTATCGCCATCTTGAAATGTGAAGAGAAACATTTAAAAAGCTTATTTATTAGTCACAAGTAGGCTTACATTAACACAGCAATGAAGTTACTGTGAAAATTCCCCCAATCGCCACACTCCAATGCCTGTTCGGGTACACTGAGGGAGAATTTAAGCATGGCCAATCCACTTAACCAGCACGCCTTTGAACTGTGGGAGGAAAGCTGAGGAAACTCACGCAGACATGGGGGGGAGCATGCAAACTCCACACAGACAGTGACCTGAGCCTGGAATCGAAGCCGGGTTCCTGGTGCTGTGAGGCAGCAGTGCTAACCACTGTGCCACCATGCCACCCCTGAAACATAATACAGGTAATTCAGACTGAATCAATGGAGGGGACTCTCTGCACCCCCCCACCCCCCCATTTTCAGCATGTGGGAATAGCAGCAGTGGGGAAGTGGGGGGGGGAATCATGGGGAAGATCCAAAATATCTTTTATAATGATTGGATTACCACCCCCGCAACCCCCCCCCACTCCCCCCGATTGTCCCTGCCTCCACAGTAATGACATAACAGGGTCCCTGCCATGCAATAATAGAAACCTCATTTAATTACATTTATAAATAATTAGCAGGCCTCCTCACTGGACAATGCCCCCCATGTCTGAAATTCCCCTTCCCCTGGTGCTGCGATATCACTGACAGGCTTTTACAAACAGTGAACTGGCAAAGAGAACTCACCAGGGACACATTGCTAAACACAGCCCCAGGGTGGAGATAGTCTTGCCCAGGCAGTGCACACTGACAGTGCTCTCTTGCAGTGCTCACTGTGGCAGGGCGGGGGGGGGGGTGGCATTGTTTGGGCACTGCCCAGATATGTCCCATGTCCCTCTCCCTCCGGGGGCTCTACTTACCAGGGGGCACTGCCAGGAGGATCTTCTTATTGGGGAGGAGTTCCCTTGGGTTGGGTCCCATGTCTGTCACAGGGGTTGGGGTGGTGGGGAGGGTGGGGTGTGGGGGGGGGGGAGGTGGGGAGGATGGGGGGGGGTGGGTGTGTTGGGTAGGCAGATTCTTGTTTCTGTAGAGTGTGGGTGTAGTTCCCATGAACATGGGGTGGTGGTGGGGGTAGATACTTTTCAGTTTTCTTTTTTCAGAATGGCCGCCCTGCCAAGAATCTGCCAAGAATTAAATGTGCTGGTGGGATTGACTCGCCCAGAAGCCTGCGTAATGTCATGGGGCCTGCCTGCAGGATTTGTTTTGACAATGCGTCAAACGCTCTGGTAGAAAAAAGTGACAGTACAGCCTGCGGGCTGCACTCCACGCCTCACGCTCCCCACTTAACACATTGTCAAAAACAATAAAACCCCACCCAGTGCGTAACAATTCAATCGGTGAAATAATTCTACAATACACCAACAATCACAAAGGTTTAAACATTGACAATCTCATATTCTTCAGCATCTGAAACAAAGAGTTAATTGAATGGGGGAGGCGATGGCCTAGTGGTATTATCGCTAGACTATTAATCCAGGAACTCCAGTGGGACCTGAGTTCAAATCCCGCCACAGTAGATGGTGAAATTTGATTTCAATAAAAAATATCTGGAATTAAGAATCTACTGATGATGTGAAACCATTGTCCATTAAAAGGAACAAAGAAAATTACAGCATAGAAACAAGCCCTTTGGCCTTCCAAACTTGCACCCACCATGCTACCCAGGAACTGTATCTCCCTGTTCCCATCCTATTCATGCATTTGTCAAAAGTCACTATCGTATCCGCTTCCATTACTTTCCCCAGCAGCTAGTCCACCTCGCTCTGTGTAAAAAAACTTGCCTCATACATCTTCTTTAAACCTTGCCCCTCACACCTAGTAATTGACTCTTTCACCCTGTTGGAAAAACCCGCCTGGTTCACTACTGTCCTTTAGGGAAGGAAATCTGCCATCCTTTACCAGTCTGGCCTACATGTGACTCCAGAGCCAAAAAACAATGACCCTGGGAATCAAACCCAGGGAACACCACCACCAAATTTCTCTCCAAGCCACTCACCATCCTGACTTGGAAATATATCGCCGTTCTTTCGCAGTTGCTGGGTCAACCCACAGCATAGGGACTGCAGCGATTCAAGAAGGCAGCTCACCACCACCTTCTCAACAGCAACTAGGGATGGGCAATAAATGCTGGCCAGCCAGTGACACCCATGTCCCATGAATTAATAAAAAAAATACAAGGCTACAGACCAAGTGTTGGAAAATAGGCTTAGAATTGATAGGTGCTGGATGGCCAGTGTAGACACGATGGGCCAATTGGGCCTCTTTCCATGCTGTAAAACATGATGGCTCGATGACATCTTCATTTCATCCTCATCCATCCTACTGTTGTTCTGACATACAGAAAACTCCTGCAACAGACTTGATTCCTGGCATGGTTTTCTTGTTTGAAAATTACCATAAGCTTTAACTTTGTTCGGTTATTCATGCAGGCTGGGGCCAGAGTGAATGTTGATTTCTCATTTCCTGTTGCCGCACAACAACTGTTTTTAAAAACCATAGAATTCCCACAGTGTAGAAGGAAGCCATCCGGCCCATCGAGCCTGCACCCATCACAATCCCACCTATCCCATTACCCTACTCATCCCCCCTGACACTAAGGGTCAATTTAGCATGGCCAATCAACCTAATCCATACATCATTGGACTGTGGGAGGAAACCGGAGCACCCGGAGGAAACAGGAGGGGGGAATATGCAAACTCCACACAGTCAATCAGCCGAGGCCAGAATTGAACCCGGTCCCTGGTGCTGAGAAGCAGTAATGCTAACCGCTGTGCCACCATGCCACCCTTGTGAACCTCTTGGCTCTACAGCTTGGCTGTTGGGCATATCAAAATTCATGGGCGTTTCATCTATATTGCTGATGTGATTGGTGGAAGTTGCAACAAAGATGTGTCGGGCATAATCATGTGGACCAGAAGCTAAATATTCACAATGCAAGTTGTTGCTGGTTTTATTGAATTGTAGGTTACATCATACTAGGAGTAATGTGAATAGCTCTGTCTCCATATTATAGAAAGGATATCGATTCATGAAAGATGATGCCAAAGGTATTTATCATAATGCCAAGACATATAGGGAAAAATTGAGGAGGGGTATCTCTTTCCCTGGGAGAGGGAAGGTTGAGGGGAGATCCCCTGATAAAGGCCCTTCAGGCTTTAGAGTTTGATTGGTTAGGAGTGGAGAAGATGTCGGTGAGACCAGAACCAGGGCGCCATGAATGTAAGATAGCCACTAATAAATCCAATCAGGATTTCAGGAGAATCATGTGTAGAGAGTGGGTAGAATGTGGCCCTCACAACCATAGGGAGCAGTTGGGCATGGTATGGTGGCATAGTGGTTAGCATTGCTGCCCCACAGTGCCAGGAACCCAGGTTCGATTCCCAGCTTAGGTCACTGTCTGTATGGAGTTTGTACATTCTCCCTGTGTCTGCATGAGTTTCCTCTGGGTTTTCCAGTTTCCTGTCCAAAGACGTGCAGGTTAAGTGGATTGGCCATGCTAAATTGCCCCTTAGTCTTAGGGGGACTAGCTAGGATAAATGCATGGCGTTATGGGGATAGGGCCTAGGTGGGATTGTAGTCAGTGCAGACTTGATGGGCCAAATGGCCTCCTCTGCACTGTAGAGATTCTATGATTTTAGTTGAGGTGGATAGCATTGAGGGGAGCATGGGATAAATGCACAAGTGGGGAAAGGAATAGCAAGTTATGTCGATGGGGTTAGATGAAAAAGGGTGGGATGAGGATTATGTGCTCCGTAAACACTGATATAGACCAGATGGATTAAATTGACCATTTCTATACTGAAAATATGAATGAGAAATGTCCTTCGCTGCGATGTCCACCTGAGTCCTGCTGGTGTACATAGAGTCCCTACAGTGCAGAAGGAGGTCATTGGACACATTGCGCTGGCACCGACCCACCTAAAGAGCATCCAACCCAAGTCCACCCCCTGCCTTATTCCCATAACCCCATGCATTTACACCACTAACCCCTCGAACCTGCACATCTTTGGACACTGAGGGGGTAATTTAGTGGTAACCTGCGCATCTTTGGAGTGTGGGAGGAAACACACTAAACTAGTCTAGTTTAGTTTATTCCTTAGTGTCACAAGTAGGCTACATTAACACTGCAATGAAGTACTGTTAAAACCCCCGAGACGCCACACTCCTGTGCCTGTTTGAGTACACTGAGGGAGAATTCAGCATGGCCAATGCACCTAATCAGCACCTCATTCAGACTGTGGAAGGAAACCGGAGCACCTGGAGGAAACCCACGCAGACACAGGGAGAATGTGCAAACTCCCCACACTCATGCAAGGCTGGAATTGAACCCTGATACCTGGCGCTGTGAGGCTGCAGTGTGAACCACTGTGTCACCCCATCCAATATGCACACAGGGAACATTTGTACATCCTGCCCAGATTATTAATAGATGGTCAGAAAATAGCAGGCAGGTGGAAATTGCAGACCTGGTGTCTGGAACATGCTGCACTTATTCTCGTGGTGGTGTTTGAAAGATTAAAATATTGCCTGAAAACTGAGCTAGAGCAATGTAGCACTTCACTTGATGTGTGGACTGTGCTGTTTGCGACCGGAAGAAATGGCAAAAGATGATCCATGGCCAAGCAGGGAGCGGATTATAGTCAGAGAGCTGCAGGAAAGGGATTCCAAAGGAAATCAATGCAAGGCCAGCACTTTGGTTGATTTGGCATCCAACGTCCTGTGTGGATCCCTGATGGACATCACTCTTGTCAATGAGAACCTGCAATCTGTGTTAACTGGAGATAAGATGTGGAGATGCCAGTGTTGAACTGGGGTAAACACAGTATGAAGTCTCACAACACCAGGTTAAAGTCCAACAGGTTTATTTGATAGTAATCCCACAAGCTTTCGGAAACAGTGTTCCTTCGTGAAGTGTGTGGAAAGTTCTGATCAGAGAAAGGCATATAAAGACACACACAGTTTACAGAATACTGATTAGAATGCCATTCTTTGCAGCTAACCTGCTATTCAAGTCTTAAAGATGCAGACAGGTAACCTAACTCACACATCATATGATTTGGATGAGAATTTAGGAGGCATTGTTAGTAAGTTTGCAGATGACACCAAGATTGGTGGCATAGCGGAAAGTGAAGAAGGATTGCAAAGAGATCTTGATCAATTGGGCCAGTGGGCCGATGAATGGCAGATGGAGTTTAATTTAGATAAATGTGAGGTGATGCATTTTGGCAGATCGAACTAGGGCAGGACTTACTCAGATAATGGTAGAGCACTGGGGAGAGTTCTGGTCACAAACAGAGTATATAAAGACACGCACAGTTTGCAGAATACTGATTAGAATGCAAGTCTTTATTCACTGTAAAGACTCACATTCTAATCAGTATTCTGTAAACTGTGTGTGTCTTTATATGCTGTTTGTGACCAGAACTCTCCACTCACCTGATGAAGGGGCAAACCCCGGAAGCTAGTGGGTTTACCATCAAATAAACTTGTTGTATTTTAACCTGGTGTTGTGAGACTTCTGACTGTGTTTACTCCAGTCCAACACCGGCATCTCCACATCTTGAATTATAAGGACAGGCTGCATACACTGAGACGTTTTTCCCTTGAGGATACTCAGGGGTGATCTTTTAGAGGTCTATAAAATAATAAGGGCAAGATAAATTAGATAGTCAACATCTTTTCCCAAAGCTAGGGGAGTCTAAAACTAGAAGCCACAGGTTTAAGGTGAGAGGGGAGAGATACAAAAGGATCCATATGAGCAATTTTTTCACACAGAGAGTGGTGAGTGTCTGGAACAAGTTGCCAGAGGCCGTAGTAGAGACGGGTACAATTTTCTCTTTTAAAAAGCCTGTTTCCGTGCTGTAAACCTCTATCTTTGGATTATGGGACGAAACCGAGCACCTGGAGGAAACCCGCATGAACACAGGGAGAACGTGCAAACTCCATTCAGACAGTCACCTGAGGCTGGAATTGAACCAAGGTCCCTGATGCTGTGAGGCAATAGTGCTAACTACTGTGCCACCATGCCATGGTAAATCATCCCTTAGTGTCAGGGAGATTAGCAGGGTAAATAATGGTGGGATTGTTGTCGGTGCAGCCTTGATGGGCTGAATGTCCTCCTTCTGCGCTGTAGGGATTCTATGATATTTTTACCTTCACTTTCTCCCATATCACCAATCTTGATATGCTTCCTCAAGAACATCTACCTCCTTATTTTGGCTTTGGTATCTTAGACACCTAATCCAAGGGCTGATGTAGACAAGTTAGTTTGAAGTTTTCACTCCAGGTACAACTATGCGGAATGGACAAGTTGAAAGAGACTGTAGATCACAAGTTGTTCTACTGCCTGTTATCTCAAGTCCCAAGGCATGAAATCTTGAACAAGCACAAGAAACAAGGATTGGAAACCTCCTTGCTAGTGTACCAAGTAGAAATAATTGAGGAAACCAAGAAGCTGAACATTAACTTATACGCGGGGATGGGGTTAAATGCAAGTGTGCGGGATACCCAGGCTTCTGCTCTCATGTTCTGAACCAAGCCACTAGGTGGAGCATCACACTGAGTCTTGTTTTAATTACTCAATGATGGAGCAACCAAGGAAATGATTGTGGAAAGAGGCTTTTGCTGTTATTACCATCTCACCCGCACGACATGAAGGCTCAGTGGGAGGCGATAGCCGGGTGGTGTTATCACTAGACTATTAATCCAGAAACTCTACTAATGTTCTGGGGCTCCAGGTTCGAATCCCTCCATGGCAGATGATGGAATTTGAATTCAATAAAAAATATCTGCAATTAAGAACCTACAGATGACCATGAAACCATTGTCGATTGTCGGGAAAAACCCATCTAGTTTACTAATGCCCTTTAGGGGAGAAAATCTGCTGCCCTTACTCCGGAGCCACAGCAATGAGTTTGGCTCGTAACTAGTGATGGGCAATAAATACTGGCCAGTCAGCGACGCCCATGTCCCACGAGTGAATTAAAAAAAGCTCTAAATGAAGCAAAGCTGAGGTGAAAAGTATTGTTTTACAAAGATGATGAAGTGAGTATTGATACAAACAAACTCTGGCCAATGATTTCAAATGGAAATTGGATGGGAACTTGGAAATAAATTTGCAGGGCTAGGGGGATCAAGTAGGGAGGCAAGGATTGCCTGGATTGATCAAGAATCAGCATGGATTTGATGGGCCAAATGGCCTCCTTCTGTTATATATTTCCTCAGTCACTATAGAGACCTGAGTGACTCAGGCTAAATTCCACAGAATCATATGAACAACAGTACCCAGAAATCAATAAACAGCACGTCATTCTGACTGTATTTTCAGTGCAGAACATAACTGCAGCCCAGTGGCACAGTGGTTAACACTGCTGCTTCACAGCATCAGGGACCCGGGTTCAAATCCGACCTCGGGTCACTGTCTGTGTGGAGTTTGCACATTCTCCCCGTGTCTGCGTGCGTTTCCTTCGGGTGCTCCAATTTTCTCCCTCACTCCAAAGATGTGCAGGTTAGGTAAATTGGCCATGCTAACTTATCCCTTAGTATCCCAGGATGTGTAGATGAGATGTATTAGCCATGCTAAATATGTGGGATTGTGGGGCCAGAGCAGGGGAGAAGCCCTGGATAAAATATTCTGTCGATGGTAGTCATGAGCTAGTGGCTTTTGCAACCAAATAAACCTGTTGGACTTTAACCTGGTGTTATGAGACTTCTTACTGTAAAATATTCTGTCAGAGATCAATGGGCCGAATAGTCCTTCTGCACTGTAGAGATCCTATTCTATGAAAATCTCCAATTCAAATCAAATTGGCCATGCTAAATTGTCCTTTAGTGTCAGGGGGGCAGCCAGGGTAAATGCATGGGGTTGTGGGGATCGGGCCTAGGTGGGATTGTGGTCAGCACAGACTCAGTGGGCTGAATGACCTCCTTCTGCACTGTAGAATTCTATGATTCTACGATTCTCCAAGTAGAAGATCTGGCTCTTTAGTGAGTAAATTGGATATGTCCCGTCAAACGTGTTGACTGCTGTGGCTGGTTGGAAGTGAGAACATGTTCCATTCAACTCTGTAGTGCTGCTTTGGCAGGTAATATTTTCCCTCACACTTCAGAGTGGAAATCAGAGGTGACTAATCAAGCTTTATTCTTGGCCTGGTGGCTGGCTTGCGAGCTGTACTAAAGTTTACAATCTTCGCTCGATTTCGTCACTTGTTGATGAGCCGTAAGAGAAACCATTTCTTGTTATGGCTTTCCTTTCAAACTTGAAAATCCCCATCAACTTCTGATAATCCAAAACTCCCGCTGCTCATATCCTAACTCATACCCTGTCGCACTCACCCATCATTCCTTTGCGTTGGCTGCTGCCATAGCAACACCTTAAATTTGAAGCTCTCGTCCTTGTTTTCAAGTTCCTCCATGGCCTCACTCTGACCCTGTCTCTGTAATCCCCTCCAACCCCACAAGCCCCTGAGTTACCTGCATTTCTCTAATTCTGGCATATTGTACATTTCATACACAGCGCCGTTTTGAGTCAGAGGCTGGAATTTTACCGCCTCACCCACCCCGATTCCAGGATAGGTGCGGTTTGCAGAGCAGAATTCTCCATTAGCCTCGGGCGGGATTTTACGAACATCGCCTGAGCAAGATCGTAAAATCCTGCGCAGAGTCATAGAATCCTACAGCGCAAAAGGAAGCCATTCAGCCCATCAAGTCTACACTGACTCACTTTACCCAGGCCCTATCCCTGTAACCTCATGTATTTATCCCGCTAATCCCTTTTACTAAAGGGCAATCAACCTAACTTGCACTTTTTTGGACCAAGGAAGGAAACGGAAGCACCCGGAGGAAACCCACACGGACACGGGGAGAATGTGCAAAGTCCACACAATCGTCCAAGGCTGGAATTGAACCCAGGTCCCTTTGTTTGATGATGTTCCTGTCAAATTCCGCCAGATGCTTTACCGTATCAAAGGTGCTGCATAACTGCAAATCTTGTAGTTTCAGTCTAAGCCTAAGGCAGGCAATAGGTGGATTGTTTTCCCAGTGCCTGTTGACTTTTCCTGAGAAGAAAATGTTCAGAATGAGTGAGCAATCCCAATCACCTCTCTGCCAGACCCCCCCCAAAGCTCCTGGGTACGATTGGCTGTACACACATAGCACCACCACTGCAACAAAGACTTTCTTTCATCAACCTCACAGGGGATATTATTCCATCGATGTGCGACTGATCTTCAGTAAGAGGTTCATGCATGCCCACGCCAGACTCCCTGGGAGATGCCATCTTGCTTTCATTCTGCAGCAGTCCAATATTCCAGATGTTTGGGGGAGACGAGCTCTAGAGACACGGGTTCAAATCCCAGCACGGCAGTTGGAATTTAAATCCAATTAATAAATCTGGAATTATAAACCAGGAACGGTGACCATGAAACTATCATTGATTGTCATGAAAACTCGAGGTAAATTCTATGTCATTTTTACCACAAGGAAGTTAAACCCCAGTCTTGACAAACAATCATCTGTCACGTGCTCTATGTATTTCTGTACATTGGACATAGACAATGAAACTTGCAGTTACATGGCACCTTTAATACGGTAATAACATCCCAAGGAATTCACTGGCAGCAATCTATCACACAAAATGATGGAGTGCTACAAGATCAACAATCGTAAGTCGCCAGAATTGGAGGAATGCAGATTTTTCAGGCTGAAGAAGGCTATCGAGGTAGGGAGCGGTGAGACCATGGAGGGATTTGAAAACAGGGAATAAAATATTACAATGGAGGTTTTGCTGGACTGGCAACCAGTGTGAGTCAGCCAGCAGAGAAACAGTGGATTGGTTGGGACTTGCGAGATAGGATACAGGCAACAGACCTTTAAATGACCCCCAATCTTTTTAAGTTTAAAAGAATAACTAAAACAAGGAAAGGTGTTGACTTTGTTTCATCAGCCAGTACTGGAGTTAAGTGAAGATTGCAAACTTCAGTGCAGCACTTTGCAGGCAGGTGGCTGTGGGCAAAGTGGCTCATCACTAATTTTTAGGTGAAGAGAACATTGAAGACTAGGAGGAAGAGGAGGATTTTTTTTACATTTATTTCTTACTTTCATGTGAAGATGAAATACCAGCTCAGCTGCAAACATTGTTACCCAGGTGATTTAACAAATCAACGGTTCAGCTGTTGGATGTTTAGAGTTTGAGTTCCTCCTTATTGGACTCTAGACATGGGATTCGGTTCTTACACAGACTGTAGGTTCTGGTTCATTCTTAACACATATTTATTATAACTGCATTTGACCAGGTTACAGAGTAGGCATTTGGCTCCTGGAGTCGAACACATGACTAACTAGTGATACATCATCATCCACATCATACGTTAACATTTCCCATTTGTTAACCCTTTATGCTACAGTGGTAATTTGCATGGGAAAACAGCACAAATCAATTCCTCCTTCCTGCTCCCACATTCAGCACCAACCATCTCCACATCCCCTCTTTTACACTAATCAAAATTCACTGTTGCTATCAATTATACATCTATCTATTCTTCATTTATCTATTATACATCTACCCCATTATACATCTCCCCATTATGCATACACCCATTAAACATTTTTCCATTGTATATCTATCCCATTATGCATCTATCCATTCTAAAATGTATCCATTATCTATCTATCCATCATACATCTACCCCATTATGTATCTACCCCGTTATACACCTATCCTTTACGCATCTACCCCATTATATATCTACCCTTTATGCATCTATCCCATTACACATCTATCCATTATATATCTTCTCCATGGGTCTCATCATGAAGCAAGATGGGTGAGCTGACACACAGAACACAATAATGTGTGAGATGTAGAAGTGGTGCTAAGTCATAAATCTGCCTTTTGAATATGGTGTTAAACTGAGGCAGCATCTTCCCTCAATGTGAAAGATTTGAAGACATGCTAGGAAATTATCTCCAGTGCCCTGGGAAACAGTTATCCCTCAATCAGCCATACTAAAAACAAAAGCAGATTATCTGGTAACTGTCACATCACTGGCAGATTAACTGCTACATTTCCAACTTTACAACATTGATTAGATGTCAAAGCAACTTGGCTGAAAAAAGAGCTTTGGGATAGCAGTAGTAGTAGTAGTCAAGGTGCTATATAAATGTAAGTCTCAAGCAGACCTTATAGTATGTAGGCTTGGGCAATAAATGTTGGCCAACCAGTGACGCCCATGTCCCATGATTGAATAAAAGAATGTATCCATCGGAGGGCATTCTGATCTGGCTCAGGGCATATTTCACGTAAAATTGACTATTTTTTTCATTTATTAATACCATATTACCATGTTCAAATCAATATCTGTTACACTATTTATGCTAACTGAACACAAGTCATTTTTACACAACAAAAACAGAAAAGTGCTGGGAAATCTCAGCAGGGCTGATAGCATCTGTGAGGAGAGAATAGGTGTGGAGATGCCAGCATTGGACTGGGGTAAACACAGTAAGAAGTCTCACAACACCATGTTAAAGTCCAACAAGTTTATTTGGTAGCACAAGGCTCTAGCTTTTGGAGCGCTGCTCCTTCATCAGGTAAGTGGGACTCTGTTCACAAACAGGGCATATAAAGACACAAACTCAATTTACAAAATAATGGTTGGAATGTGAGTCTTTACAGGTAATCAATTCTTAAAAGTACAGACAATGTGAGTGGAGAGAGGGTTAAGCACAGGTTAAAAGGATGCGTATTGTCTCCAGCCAGGACAGTTAGTGAGATTTTGCAAGTCCAGGCAAGTCACGGGGGTTACAGATAGTGTGACATAAGCCCAAGATCCTGGTTGAGGCCATCCTCATGTGTGCGGAACTTGGCTATCAGTCTCTGTGCTGTTGTGTGTTGTGAAGGCTGCCTTGGAGAAGGCTTACCCAAAGATCAGAGACCGAATTCCCATGACCGCTGACGTGTTCCCCAACAGGAAGAGAACACTCTTGCCTGGTGATTGTCGAGCAGTGTTCATTCGTCCGTTTTCATAGTGTCTGCATGGTCTCTCCAACAGTGACCGCAACACCAATCAACCCTGCCTCAGCAACCTCTGCAGGAAGTGCCGGATGCCATCAGCTCACGTCAGAACACCATCCACCAGGTACACGGTACATACTCTTGCAACTTGGCCAAATGTTGGCTACCTGACACCCTGCGGGAAAGGATGTCCTGAGGCATAATACACTGGGGAGACCATGCAGTCACCACGACAATAGATGAATGAACACCACTCGACAATCACCAGGAAAGAGGGTTCCCTTCCTGTTGGGGAACACTTCAGCGGTCATGGGAATTCGGATTCTGATCTTTGGGTAAGCATTCTTCATTCTCACACACGACAATGCGGCGTTGCTGAGCAGGGATAGCCAAGCTCTGCAACATGAGGACGGCCTCAACCAGGGTCTTGGGTTCATGTCACATTATCTGTAACCCCCACGACTTGTCTGGGCTTGCAAAATCTCACTAACTGTCCTGGCTGGAGGCAATACACATCTCCTTAACCTGTGCTTAACTCTCTCTCCATTCACGTTGTCTGTAACTTTAAGGCTTGATTACCTGTAAAGACTCGCATTCCAACCATTATTTTGTAAATTGAGTTTGTGCCTATGTATGCCCTCCTTGTGAACACAACTCCTCACTCACCTGAAGAAGGAGCGATACTCTGAAAGCTTGTGCTGCCAAATAAACCCGTTGGACTTTAACCTGGTGTGTGAGACTACTTATTGTCCAGAAAACCAGCCTGGCTGTCTAGACAAGGCAGCAGAGTCTGAATATTAGTCAAAGCCTTGAATCAGCTTGGCATCCAATGTTCACCATTGCAGAAAATAAATCCCCCCCACTCTCCCTGCCAAACGTGTTTATTTACTTTGTCCCTCTTCATTATTCCAGCAATGGGCTCCCTTTTCTCACATTCATGGGGTCGGACCTTCCCATTGGTGAAAGGAATCGGGGAAGTGGGATGAATTCTAGCGTGGCGAACGTGGAGGACAGAATCAGGCACATGAATTAGTCATGGTGTAATAACAGCCTTGGCACTTTCCATTCCCAGTCTTCTCATAGGAAATAAAGTCAACATGGGCATCAGACATACTTACAACTTCAATCCCTGTCTTAAACATAACGGGAGGTATTCTCCAGTCTCCCCTGCAGTGGGACTGATTATCGGCGAGAATGGAAAATTTGGCATTCCAGCCAAAACTCCATTCGCTTTCAGCCACCCAACCACTAAGGAGGGGGGGGAGCAGAAGATTTTGGCCCCCCCTGGGGTAAAGAATTCCAGATTCACCATCCTTTCAGTGAAAAATATTTCCTTCCTCACCTCAGTCCTAAATGGCCTACCCGTTTTTCTGAAACGGTATTCCCTGGGTATCGATCCACCTCCCCCCTCACTCCCCACCACCCACCTCTTCCCACCAACCAGCAGAAACATCCTTACTGCATCTACCCTTGTCGAGACCTATAAACGCTTCAGGCGCAATCTCACCAGCCACTGCCAGCGAGAATAGAGAATTTGGCGCTCGGCCAAATCTCCGTTCACTGAAGCAGGACCAGAAAATCCCGCTGGCATGAATGGCCGGAGAATTCTGCCCTTTACATCTTTCACTGAAATTATCTCTCAACCTTTTTTTTATCTCTAAAGAATACAGGCCCAGTCTCTCCAATCTCTGCTCATAGGACAATCCTTGGGATCAGTCTTGTGATCCTTCGTTGAACTCCCTCTCTTGTAAGTTTATCGTTCCTTAAAGGTAAGTGGATCAAAACTGTACACAACACTCCAGGTGTGGCCTCACCAACACTATACAATTGCAGCCAGGCACCCTTGATTCCAATACTCAAATCATCTTGCAATAAAGGCCACCACACAATTCCCTTCTCAATTGCCTTCTTTGTCTGCAAATTGGCTTCCTGTGACTCCTAAACAAGGACCCCCAGGTGCCTTTCAAAATCAGCACTCCCTAAAACAACATGCAACATGTAATGGGTTGAAGATGCCTTGATTTTTTAAATGCATCCTTTTTTGATTGTAGTTAAAAGGGCAACTTATATTGCAACCATCAACTCTTCACACTGGCCTCATTGGTAACCTATTTTCGTGCGAGCTCCAAGAAAAGGTATCCCTTAATCACTGCTATTATTCAAATATTGAATTTTGTTCTCATTACGTCGGAGTATCCGATGAAATGACCTGCTAGTGCTATCGTGGCTCATGTAGATAGCAAGGCTGAAAGAGAAATTGCAAGTGAGAAAAACCCCTTCAGTAATTGTTTGAGGGGAAATGTATGACAAGTCCAGGGCAGCGAACTGACCGGAAAGTCATGTAAGTGATGGTAACTGCAGATTGTGAGTCTTTAACTAGAAGCAGGGTGTGGCTGATACCAACACATTTATATTTATCATCAGAGATGGTTTGGTGTGCATAACAGTTTGTGATATTCTCCTGATATCAATCAGAATATGAATCACAAACATTAAAGTATTAATTTCCATAGTTGGTCATGTTCTTGGCCCACAGTCAAAAGCACACAGGTTCAAGAGCAGCTATAGACTTGAGAATTGAATTGAAGCTTGATACTGAAGCATGGGACTCAGTGGATGTTCCATTCAGATGAAACTGGGGCTCTGTCTGGATTATAAAGATCATTTGCGCTAACTGAAAGAAGGACAGCAATTACTCCTGCTGTCCTAACAATTTTTTTCCAAAAATACACTTTATTCATAGAACGTCTGAGAGAATATCGCAATCATTCCGAAATGGCCATTACACAAAAATCAAGTAACATTCTGAGATGCTTCCATAAGACCATGAAATATAGGAGCAGAATTAGACCATTCAGCCCATCGAGCCTGCTCTGCCATTCAATCATGGCTGATATGATTCACATCCCCATTCTCCTGCTTTCTCCCCGTAACCCTTGATCCTCTTATTGATCAAGAACCTATCTATCTCTGTCTTAAAGACACTCAATGACCTGGCCTCCACAGCCTTCTGTGGCAATGAGTTCCACAGATTCACCACTCTCTGGCTGAAGATATTCCTCGTCATCTCAGTTTTAAAGGAGTGTTCCTTCTGAGTTTGTACCCTCGAGTTCTAGTCTCTTCCACCAGTGGAAACATCCTACTCATGTCCAGTCTATCTAGGCCTCTCAGTATTCTGTAAGTTTCAGTTAGATCCCCCCCTCATCCTTCTAAACTCCATTGAGTACAGGCCCAGTCTCCTCAGTCGTTCCTCATATGACAAATCCTTCATTCCTGGGGTCATTCTTGTGAACCTCCTCTGGACCTCCAAGGCCAGCACATCCTTCCTTAGGTATGAGGCCCAAAACTGCCCACAATATTCCAAATGGGGTCTGACCAGAGCCTTATACAGCCTCAGCAGTACATCCCTGCTCTTGTATTCTAACCCTCTAAAACGTTGAATTTGCCTTCCTATCTGAACAGTAAATATGGGAGAGGAGATGTTTCAGACATTTTCCGCTGGTCTTACAAATTGTTGCAAAGTTATTTTGAAGGTTGTCCACATAGAACAAGCTCCATTCTGAGGCACTTCAGTAGTGACTGCTTTCAGTGAGTCATTCAGCCCAAGGAGGTTCTGCTCCCCTCAGCTCAGTGGTTGAAAAGTCTTAGACAGTAACCTTCCCCACTGTGCCTCTGCAGTAGCTGCCCCAAGCTTTCTCACCATGTAATCCTGGGCTTTGGAATGTGCCAGTCTGCGTGACTTGGTCGGGGGAAATTCCTTGCATTGGGAGACCAACAAGGGAAGAGATACAAAAGAGTCCAGAGGGGCAATTTTTTCTCACAGATGGTGGTGAGTGTCTGGAATAAGCTGCCAGAGGTAGCAGTTGAGGCGGGTACAATTTTGACTTTTAAAAAGTATTTAGACAGTTACATGGGTACAATGGGCATAGAGGGATATGGGCCAAATGCGGGCAATTGGGATTAGCTTAGGGGTTTAAAAAAAAAGGGCGGCATGGACAAGTTGAGCCGAAGGGCCTGTTTCCATGCTATAAACCTCTGTGACTCTAAGTTTTGGGGGGGGCCAAAGAGCATCTTTACTGAGTTGAGGATCCTCCAGCAACATCTGATGTTTATCTTGGAGTGTGTCCCTGGGAAGAGCCCATAGAGCAGAGTCCTGTGTCACAGAGCTACTCGGAATGAACCTCAACAAAAACCACCTCATCTCTCTCTCCAGAACCTTCTTTGCAAAGATACATTCTGCAAGGAGGTGGACAACAGTCTCTTACAGTATTCCTCTCTCAGCAACAGCAGACTTTTAATTTGATATTTGGCTACATTGTTGATTGCAAAGACACTGTTTCGCTTATCTTCATATTGAGAGCGACTACACTTCAAAAATAATAAAGGTTTATTATTAATAAATTGCCCGCTCAGCATTTGAGGACAATTCGAAGAAGTGTGAAACACACTGTGGCCTGAACTTTTCATCCATTGGGCACACTCACTCAGCAGCCCAGGAAGTGGGTGCAATACACGCTTCCAACAGGGTAGGCCTTGGAATGTGATTCCACACAGGGCGGCACGGTGGCTAGTGGATAGCACTGTTATCTCACAGCGCTGGGGCCATGGTTCGATTCCCGGCTTGGGTCACTGTCTGTGCGGAGTCTGCACGTTCTCCCCATGTCTGTATGGGTTTCCTCCGAGTGCTTTGGTTTCCTCCCACAGTCTGAAAGACGTGCATTGGCCATGCTAGATTCTCCCTCAGTGTACCCGAACAGGTGCCGGAGTGTGGCGACTAGGGGAATATCACAGTAGCTTAATTGCAGTGTTAATGTAAGCCTCACTTGTGACACTAATAAGTAAACTTTACACTTAATATGAATTAGCAGCCAGTACGGGATTGGCTCTGCACTGCCCCGGGAAAGTGGGCGTTGAGAAAAGGGAGGGTGCGGACTAGAGATCCCAGAGCCTCCTCAGGGACAGAGCTGCTGTGAAGTTGTCTCAGGGAGCTGCAAAACTGGAAACGGTAAACTGCGATGGAAAAACGATGCAAAAGGTGTGTCGGCAGCACATTCAAACTCAAAATCAATCTTTTCTGCTTTGTGTCAGACAGATTTTTAATTGGTAATGGGTTGATAGGTTATGGGGAGAAGGCCTTTGAAGCAGAGAGTTGGTATCAATGGGTGCTATTCTGGTTGGCAGTTGGTGACTAGTGGAGTGCTGCAGGGATTGGTGCTGGGGCCTCAACTGTTGACCATTTACATAGATGATCTGGAGGAGGGGGCTGAGTGTAGGGTGATGAAATTTGCTGATGACACGAAGATGAGTGGAAAAGCAAATTGCGTGGAGGGTGTGGAAAGTCTGCAGAGAGATCTGGATAGGCTGAACGAGTGGGCGAGGACCTGGCAGATGGAGTATAATGTTAGCAAGTGTGAGGTTATCCACTTTAGCAGAAATAATAGTAGGAGGGATTATTATTTATAAGGCGAAAAGCTACAGCATGCTACGGTGCAGAGGGACCTGGGGGTCCTTGTGTGCCAGTCGCAAAAACCCAGTCTGCAGGTGCAGCAGGTGATCAAGAAGGCGACTGGAATGTTGGCCTTTATAGCGAGGGGGATAGAATATAAAAGTAGGGAGGTCTTGCTGCAACTGTACAGGGTACTGGTGAGGCTGCAGCTGGAGTACTGTGTGCAGATTTGGTCACTGCACTTGCAGAAGGATATATTGGCCTTGCAGAGGGAGTGCAGAGGAGGATCACTAGGCTGATACCGGAGATGAGGGGGTTGGACTATGAAGAGAGACTAAATAGACTGGGTCTGTACTCGTTGGAGTTTAGAAGGATGAGGGGGGATCTTATAGAGATAATGAAGGGGATGGATAGGATAGCGGTAGAGAGATTCTTCCCACTTAGAAAGGATAGCAGGACTAGAGGGCACAACCTCAAGATAAGGGGGGGCGCAGTTTAGATCAGATTTGAGGAGGAACTTCTTCACTCAAAGGGTGGTGAATCTCTGGAATTCTCTGCCCGTTGAAGTGATGGAGGCTACCTCACTAAATATATTTAAGTCACGGGTAGATAGGTTTTTGATGGACAGGGGAATTAAGGATTATGGGGAGAAAGCGGGAAAGTGGAACTGATCCGCTTCAGATCAGCCATGATCTTATTGAATGGCGGGGCAGGCTCGAAGGGCTAGATGGCCTACTCCTGCTCCTATTTCTTATGTTCTTATATTAATCTAATTTTTCTCTTGCACACTAGCTATGACTGTAACGCTACATTCTGCACTCTCTCTCCTTTCCTCCTTCCCTAAGTACTCTATATACGTATGCTTTGTCTGTAACTATACTTTTCACTGCACATCAGTACATGTGACAACAATAATACAATCAAATTATCCAATTCATTAAGAGACACAAGGCTCACAGCAAATACTAATTCAGCCTCAGCTGTTGGGAGCAGAGTCAGTTATTTGAAGATATCAGATAATTAGCGCTCGAGTATCCAGCTCACTGACAAGGCTTCGAATTAGATGGAGCACCTGGCAATTAAAATCTGCTGGGACTGTCAACCAACTGGCAAAAAAACGGCCTCAAACTTTATGAGGCCTTAGAGACCTTGGCATGCACTCACAGGGGACATCACAGAAATTAGCCACATTGTTTTTTTTGAACAACTGGCTCTCTTTAATGCAGAATAAAAGGATGGCAAAATATAAGAGGCATTAACATTAATTAATTTGAAGTTTATAGGCCCCCTGGGGTACGTGTCTAATCAGCTTTTCCTTCTGTATGATATGAGGCAGTGGAATGTGACATACCAGTGAGCAAGCAAGGTGCGCAAGAAAACCATTATCTCCGGCTAACTGAGTTGCTGCAAGCACTCTAGATGAATTTATTTCAGATGCTGGTTCTTGTTGGATAATTGGCAGCACAGCATAGCTGCTTCACAGCACCAGGGACCCAGGTTTGATTCCCGGTTTGGGTCACTGTCTGTGTGGAGTTTGCACATTCTCCCCGTGTCCCCGTGGGTTTCCTCCGGGTGTTCCGGTTTCCTCCCACAGTCCGAAATACGTGCTGGTTAGGGTGCATTGGCTGTGCTAAATACTCCCTCAGTGCACCTGAACAGAGGCCTGAGTGTGGCAACTAGGGGATTTTCACAGTAATTTCATTGCCATGTTAATGTAAGCCTGCTTGTGACACTGATAAATAAAATAAACTGTAAAAATTGTGCATCCCTGATTTCCATCTCTCCACTATCAATGGCTGTGCTTTCACATTCCCTCCGTAAACCTCTTTGCTGCTCTATAATGTGCTCTCCCTCCTTAGAATCTACCTCCTTGACCAAGCTTTTGGTCATTGATATGTTACATGGTTCTGCGTAATTGTCTCTGCCAACATTCCTGTATAAATGTATTAGATATTCCTGCCACACTGATGGCACTATATAAATGCAACCTATTGCTGTGGATGGCACAGACTGTTGTTGGAACGAGTGTCATCTGGTTGCACCACCCCCTCCATCCCCCATTGCTGTAAAGCATCTCCTCACACTGATTGTAACTGGAAGAATACATTTTCAATAATTTTATCTTCTTATCACTTGTGGGTCGATCCTCATTTGCCATCCACAAAATTCCCTGTTTTTCAGGATGCTGCGAGACATTTCCGATGTCACAGAATCCCAGACCTGTTCATACAATCCTACAGTGCAGGATGAGACCATTCAGCCTGCACCGACAACAATCCCACCCAGGCCCTGTCCCCATACCCTTATGTATTTACCCAGCTATCCCCCTGAAATTAGTGGGTAATTTAGCACAGCCAATCAACCTAAACCGCACATCTTTGACATGTCGGAGGGAACAGGAGCACCCAACGGAAACCCACAGACAAGGGGAGAACATGCAGACTCCACACAAACAGTGACCTAGGCTAGAATTGAACCTGGGATCCCTGGTGCTGTGAGGCAGTAGCACAAGCCACTGTGCCACCGTGATGCCCTTTACTGCTGTAGCACAGAAAAAGGCCATTCTGCCTATCATGTTGGTTTAGGTTCCGGATTTTCAACGATTGCCCGCCTTGAAGAGAAGGGGCAGACTTGATATGTGGAGAGGACTAGTACATTAAAAGGCATACCCAGCTAATCTGCCAGCAATTGATTGAGGAACTGGGTAGCCAAGGAATTGGTTCAGTGCAGAAGGATGCCATTCAGCCCATTTGATCTGTGCCAGCTTCCAAATGAGCAATTTACTTTGTACCATTCCCCCACCTTCTGCCCATAGCCCTGCACATTCTTCCTTTCCATTCACACATTCAAACCACGCCAGTAAACATTCATTGGTGAAGGATTGCAATGTCAAATCTGAAGCTCGGGTCAATGAACTCACAGCTGGGCATGGCTGGCATCTGGCCACCCTATCAGTTAGCCACTCGAGAAAGAAGGAGCCATGAATCAAATTGACGAACCTGCTGTCAACTGGGGCTTCACGAAAGAATAAAAAGACATTTGCGAGACCAATTGATAAAGTTGGTTGAGAGAACTGGATGAGATCTCATCTAGTCTATCTTAAAATGAAGGCCACCCATTCCTATCACAATCCTGGGCGTGAGTCAGGGAGAGGATTAATTAAAGAGAAGCCTGATTTAATCCACTAATTAAAACAAATTGGCATATTTTATTATTTTCTTTATGGCAGTCAGTATCTGAAATGAGTTAAAATAAGATGAAATTGGTTACAACTGCTACGCTGCATGCTCGATTTCCAGCTGTAAAATAAATCAACTTAATAATGACCAATTGGCTTAATTTGTCTCATTAAAGTTTTAGCCAGGTTGCTGTTCAGCTGGTTGGAGATGCTTACATGCAAGGACCATGATAACTCGGAGGGGGGAGAGGGGGGTGTCTCACTGTAGCACCCATTGCTCCTTTGTACTTATCAAAACTGGGCAGTGATTGCAATGGAAACAGGTCCACTAAGCTTATGGAGGAGGATGGTGACATCGCGGAGCTATATCTTCAGCTCCTTCAAGATAGGACAAAATAGATAGCCTCCGCTACCACCCCCGTGCCCCCCCCCCCACCCCCACCCCCACCACCAAGTTGGACTGTTTACATATTGCCTCAAGAAGCAGTCTTGGACACACTGAACAAACTCTGCCCCGCCCAAGCCCCTGGCACTACAGGAATCTCAGTCTAGTTTGGGGAAGTTAAAATCGCCCATCACAACAACCCTGTAGTTTTCACATCTTCCCATAATCTGCTGACAAATCAGTTCCTCCACTTCACGCTGGCTGTTGGGAAGTCTGTAGTACAACCCCGACACTGTGATTGCACCGCTTCTGCTCCAGAGTTCCACCCATGTGGCCTCACGGCATGATCTCACCAAGGTGTCCTCTCTCTGTATAGCTGTGACATTCTCCCTAATCAGTAAAGCAACATCCCCACCTCTTTTGTCACTCCCTCTATCTCGCCTGAAGCATCTAAATCCTGGCATGCGGTCGTATAAAACTGAGGTGCGTAGAAATTTCTTCTTGGTGAATTCTCTGCCCCAAAGGATGGTGGAGGTTGGGTCATTAGAAGTATTTAAAGAGGAGGTGGATAAATATTTGATAGATTGAGGCTATAGGGAAATGGCACAGAAAAAAGGTTGAGGTCGGCATAAATCAGCCATGATCGTATTTGATTTGATTTGCTTTATTATTGTCACATGTATTAGTATACAGTGAAAAGTATTGTTTCTTGCACGCTATACAGACAGAGCCTACCGTTTATACAGAAGGAAGGAGAGAGTGCAGAATGTAATGTTACAGTCATAGCTAGATGTAGAGAAAGATCAACTTAAAGCAAGATAGATCCATTCAAAAGTCTGATGGCAGCAGGGAAGAAGCTGTTCTTGAGTCAGTTGGTATGTGACCTTTTTCCCAATGGAAGAAGGTGAAAGAGAGTATGTCTGGGGTGTGTGGAGTCTGTAATTATGTTGGCTGCTTTGCAAAGGCAGTAGGAAGTATTGAAGTACAGAGTCAGTGGATGATTTGCGAACTGGATTGGCTACATTCTTGACCTTCTGTAGTTTCTTGCAGTCTTGGGTAGAGCAGGAACCATACCAAGCTGTGATACGACCAGAAAGAATGTTTTCTATTATGCATTTATAAAAGTTGATGAGAGCCATAGCTGACATGCCAAATTTCCTTAATCTTCTGAGAAAGTAGAGGCATTGGTGGGCTTTCTTAACTATAGTGTCAGATGGGGGGACCAGGACAGGTTGTTGATGTTCACAAGTTTTTGCTGATTTGGACATCTAAAAAACTTGAAGCTCTCGAATATTTTTATTTGTTCCTATTGATAAAGACAGGGGCATGGCCCCCACTATGCTTCCTGAAGCTGATGACAATGTCCCTCATTTCGTTGACATTGAGGGAGAGATAACTGTCGTCGCACCAATTCACCACATCCTCTATCTCATTCCTGAATGGTATTGAATGAGGGGTTTGTGGTGGGGGGGGAATGGGGGGTTGCTGGCTTGAAAGGCCTGATGTTTTACTCTTGCTTCTACTTCTTATGTCCTTGTGTTCTCATTCCATATGCAAACAGCATAGTGACTACTCAAAGGTGCTGGACCACATTGCATTGTTTGTAAACAAACTAGAAAGGTGTCCCTTTAATTCAAGACATGGCAATTTTCACATTCCCGCTACGCTGCAGCATAAACAAATAATTCTGGCTTAAAGTCCACAGTGGCTTCTAAATGCGTGACAGTCCACTTGTCAGGTTGAATGATGTAAGTTGACTGTTGCTGGTGTACATTTTGGGTAATTTCAGTTGCAGTTTAGACAGTCACCAGCCATGGAGGACAGTGCAGACACCACAGGGAAGTACCCTGCTGCACTGTTACTGAGCTGTGAACAAATCTATTTTCAAAGTCATCCGTAACAAAATAAAATGGTGCATGGCCAAGTGGGGAGATCCCTCTGAAAGCTTCAGTGTAAATCTTATGTCAGACCATCACGTTTTTTCCCCTCAGTGTGTAGGCGCCGTTGCACAGACCTGTAAACAGACATGATTCATAATGACTCAGTGCAGCAGAAAAGGTAAACTTCACAACTAAACCAGCTTTGAAAGGTGACTGCGGGGGTGGAAGGTTGGGCACAGAGGTCAGTGCTTTAGGTGACCACAGTATTTCTGTTTATTCGCCGCTTTAAATGAGCAACATGTTTTCACAAATAAATGACCAGCTTCTCCACACTGATAGAAACATGGAAGATAGGAACAGGAGGAGGCCATTCAGCCCTTCGAGCCTGCTCCACCATTCATCACGATCATGGCTGATCATCCAACTCAATAGCCTAATCCTGCTTTCTCCCCATAACCTTTGATCCCATTTGCCCCAAGTGCTATATCTCGACGCCTCTTGAATATGTTCAATGTTTTGGCATCAACTACTTCCTCAGGTAACGAATTCCACAGGCTCACCATTCTTTGGGTGAAGAAACGTCTCCTTATCTCCATCCTAAATGGTCTACCCTGAATCCTCAGGCTGTGACCCCTGGTTCTGACTCCCCCACCATCGGAAACAATGTCTCTGCATTGACCCCATCCAGTCCGGTTAGAATTTTAAGTCCCTATGAGATCCCTCCTTATTCATCTGAACTCCAGTGAAAACATTCCGAACCTTGTCAATCTCTCCGCATACATCAGTCCCGCCATCCCCGGAATCAGCTGATGAGTTGATTTATTTAATATCATATGTATTGAACATCACATCATGAATATTAAAATAGGGGAGGCGATGGCATAGTGGTATTATTGCTATACTTTTCATTCAAAAAAATCAATGTTCTGAGGATCTGAGTTCGAATCCCACCATGGCAGATGTGGAATTTGAATTCAATAAAAAAAAATCTGGAATTGAAAATCTACTGACGACTACAAAACCATTATCGATTATCGGAAAAACCCGCCTGGTTCGCTAATGTCCTTCAGGGAAGGAAATCTGCCGTCCTTACCCGGTCTGGCCTACACGTGACTCCAGAGCCACAGCAATGTGGTTGACTCTCAACTGCCCTCCAAGGGCAACAAGGGATGGGCAATAAATGCTGGCCAACCAGTGACACCCATGTCCCACAAATGAATAAAAAAAAGTCCAACAGAAATATAATAAACTCTAATTTTGGTGCTCAGAGAATCTAGAAATGTGTAGTTTTCAGAATTGAATTGCACGTTTGCATGAGTTTTTCCTGTGGAAAGCACTAACTGGTGGTCTCGACTGTAACTGGGATTCTCAGCTTTGGATTAAATCAGGGAGATCCAGAATGGGAAGTTCAAAGTTATTTAATAATCCAAAAATAAAGGTGAAGTAAGCTCTGCTGAAGAGGTGGTGTGGTGGCGCAGTGGTGCAGTGGTTAGCACTATTGCCACACAGCTGAGGGGGCCGGGTTGACTCCTGCTTTGAGTGATTGCCTGCGTGCAGTTTGCATGTTCTTCCCCATGTCTGCATGAGTTTCCTCCAGGTGCTCTGGTTTGCTACCACAGTCCAAAGAGGTGCAGGTTAAGTGGATTGGCCATGCTAAATTGCTTCTTAGTATCCAAAGGTGTGTAGGTTAGGAGAATTAGTGGAGTAAATAGGTGGTGTTACAGGGACAGGGCCTAGGTGAGATGCTCTTTCAGAGAGTCAGTGCAGACGTGATGGGCTGAATGGCCTCTTTCTGTACTTTAGGGATTCTATGATCTATGAAGCGTCACCCAGACTCAAAACATTTGTTCTGTTCTTGCCCCAAAGATGCTGTCAGAACTGCTGAGATTTTTTGTTTTTGTTTCAGATTCCTGCACCTGCCGTAATTTGCTTTTAAGAAATAAATATTGGTTGGACATCCCACATGTGTGTTTACTTACATGCTTTCTTTGAAATACTTCAACAGTAACAGAGAGGAAGTGATGCTTTTGTCAAATGACAGTCGTCACCCATAAAGAATTTGTAAATTGCTGACAATGTTACTCAAATCTGCCCCGCCTTAAGGAAAGGAAACCAAAAGAACCAATAGAACATGCAAAGTTTAATTTTATATCATCAGCTCCTCCATCAGTTCTTTCAGTTATCTCTCAAATACCTTGTCTATCTGTTGGAGCAGGCATGGTGGAGGCTGGATACAATTAGGCGCAGCCAGGCTTTAGACTTGCAGAACTCAGACTGATTTCACTGTAGCTGTTTGAGAAGTGACTGTGTGCATGTGTGTGTGTGTGTGTGTGTACATGCACATATGTTTTTGTATGTCTGAGTGTATGTGTGCGCATGAATGCATATGTGTGTATGTGCACATATGCGTGTGTGCATTTGTGCACGTATGCGTGTGTATGTGTTTGTGTATGTGTATCTGTGTGTGTGTGCATGTCTGAATGTGTGCATGCATGTGTGCACATATGTGCATGTGCATGCATGTACATATGTCATAGAGTCATAGAGGTTTACAGCATGGAAACAGGCCCTTCGGCCCAACATATCACCCTTTTTTATTTAAAACGCCTAAGCTAGTCCCAATTTCCCACATTTGGCCCATATCCCTCTTTACCCATCTTACCCATGTAACTATCTAAATGCTTTTTAAAAAATAAAATTGTCCCCACCTCTCCTACTGCCTCTGGCAGCTCGTTCCAGACACTCACCACCCTCTGTGTGAAAAAATTGTCCCTCTGGACCCCTTTGTATCTCTCCCCTCTCACCTTAAACCTATGCCCTCTAGTTTTAGACTCCCCGCCTCTAGTTTTGGACTCCCTTTTTAGATATGTGTGAGTATATGTATGCACATGTGCACATGTGTGTTTGTGTACGTGCATCTCTATGTAGACGTGTGTGTGTATACCTGAGTGTGTGTGTGTGTGTGTGTGTGTGTGTGTGTGTGTGTGTGTGTGTGTGTGTACCAGGAGTCAAAGCTTTTAATTCGTACACTATAGGTAAATGGTGGTTGTATGATGATGGATTTTGTTTTTTGGGGTACTTTGGCACAGTGCAATTAGAAAGAAAACAGTAGGAGACTGTTTTGTGCAGATTGGGGAATAATGGAAGGAGAGCACATTGCATTAGTGGGAGGAAAAATAAAGCAACTGAAGTCCCTGGAGCTTTAAGTAAGAAGTAAGAAAAAAGCGAGCATCAAATGACTTCGGCAGCAAGTTCCTCGCAATTTTAATACTCTGGCCTCATCTGTATGTTCATCATAATGTTCCACGCTCAAAGTGGCTCTCTTCCGTTTCAGCCGTCTAACTGTACTAAACTGAAGACCCATGTGACTAATTTCAGATGTAGAGATGCTGGCGTTGGACTGGGGTAAACACAGTAAAAAGTCTCACAACACCAGGTTAGAGTCCAACCAGTTTATTTGATAATAATCTCACAAGCTTTCGGAAATGGAGTTTCTTCGTCAGGTGTGTGGAAGATTTTGATCAGAGAAGGGCACATAAAGATGCATACAGTTTACAGAATACTGATTAGAATGCAAGTCTTTACAGCTAACCTGCTATTCAAGTCTTAAAGATGCAGACAATGTGAGTGGAGATAGTATTAGCATAGGTTAAAGAGATGTGTAATATACCTTCCACACACCTGACGAAGGAACACCATTTCCGAAAGCTTGTGAGAGTACTATCAAATAAACTGGTTGGACTCTAACCTGGTGTTGTGAGACTTCTTACTGTACTGATTTCAGACACAGAATCACAGTAATGGTGCAGAAGGAAGCCATTTGGCGCATCATGTCTGCAGCGGCACTCCAACCTCACTTAGTGCCATTCACCTGCCTCCTCCTCGTGCCCCTGCACGTTGTTTCGATTCAAGTAATCATCAAATGCCCTCAGGAATGCCTCGTTAGAAATAGGTCCGTAAACTGGTCAAAAAATATTTTTGCTACACGCAGCCTATATTTTAGTGTCACCTCTTTATCAGATAAGTCAGTTCCTCTTCTGAACTTTGTAAGCAACAACAAGTCTAAAATAAACGTGTACTGCGATAGACTGATGTAAGAAAATCTGTCAACAATCCAATCACGTGACTAAGCAAACTGGCTTCGATATCATAAAAGCAAAATACTGTGAATGCTGGAATCTGAAACAAAAACAGAAAATGCCTCAAAATCTCATCTGTGAAGAGAATAGAGGCAACGTTTTGAGTCTGGATGACCATTTATCCAAGCTAAAGACAAAAAAAGGACAAGATTTATACTGTAAGGGTGGAGGGGGCTGTTTAATTGGCCAAGATATCATGACAAATGGACAAAGGGAATGTAAATGGTGGTTATAAAGACTGAGAATGGTGCTAATAGTGTCCATTAAGAGATCTGCTCATTACACATTCCAATCTCTTAATGGATGCTATTAGCACCATTCTCAGCCTTTATAACCACCATTTACATCCCCTTTGACTGTTTCTCTATGACATCTTGGTAAACTGCGCAATCCCACACCCTTAAATCTCATCCTATTCTCTTTGTCTTTATCTCTGACACAAAGTCATCCAGACTTGAAACTTGAAGCTCTATTCTCTCCCCACAGATGCTGCCAGACCGGCTGAGATTTTCCAGCATTTTCAGTTTTGGTTCTGGCTTTGATATCGTTTGGTTGAGAAACCTAGCCTGACTGACCAATAGTGCTCACGCATCCAGCAGAAGATATGGGTGGAGTTGTTCAAAGTAAATTTTAGTCAGTCATTATCCTTTTTACTTTCTTGCCTGTAATTCTGCCAATTTTCTCCCCTCCGTTCCCTCCACCACCACCTTTCCTCTCCTCTTCCCTCCCCTTTTCTTGAGAGATGTTAGGGGTAATTTTCACTTTCTGATTGGTGCTCCGTTATAGAATCCAAATTTTGCTCCCTTAAATTCAATCAGGAGTTTGGTCACTAAAATGAAGTTTATTTATTAGTCACAAGTCAGCTTACATTAACACTGCAATGAAGTTACTGTGAAAATCCTCTCGTCGCCACACTCCAGCACAGTTCAGGCTCACACAGGGAGAATTTAGCACCTAACTAGCATGTCTTTCAAGCTGTGGGAGGAAACCGGAGCATCTGGAGGAAACCCATGCAGACATGGGGAGAACGTGCAAACTCCATGCAGACAAGCCAGGAGTCGAACCTGGGTCCCTAATGCCGTGAGGCAGCAGTGTCAACCACTGTGGTAGAATGGGTAGTATTACTAATGGCTACAATGGGTAGTATTAACACAGACAAAACTGGCATCTGTTTGTGCCTATGACCTTTAGATGGTGAGATCTACGATGCCAGTTTCAATCCCCAGTATCTGGGAAACAGAAGGTTCACCAAAACACACAGGGCCTTTCTACAAAATGGCTCCACCATTTTGTACAACAGCACAATATCTTACTGAGTGATCTGTCCACTATCGGTATGGGGAAGATTAATAGTAGACATCTCTGGAGTACTTTCCCATGGTGAGTCAAAACCAGTTATTCAATTGAAAAAATTATTACTTTACACAGATCATGTCATCACAATAGAATTGGTGTATTATTACTTTCTGTTTCTCCCCAGCAACTGATTCAACAATGAAAGTAAAGTTTATTTATTAGTCACAGGTAAGGCTTGCATTAACACTGCAATGAAGTTACTGTGAAATTCCCCTAGTCGCCACAGTCCAGCTCCATTGAATTGAAATATGCAAGAAATGAAAAGAATTATAGATTACATGGCTCATTTAGCCTTGGGCACCACACCTAAAGAATAATACATTGGTGCTGGAAGGCGGGGGGGGAGGGGAGGTTGGGGGGGCGGGGTTTGCAACTCGTGCACAAGGACCCCCAGGTCCCTCTGCACTGTAGCATGCTGCAGCTTTTCGCCTTTGAAATAATAATCCCTCCTACTATTATTTCCCCCCTCCCCCCTCCTCCTCCCTCCCCACCATCCCCCCCCTCACCCCCTCCTCCCTCCTCCCCCCACGCCACCCCTCCCCCCTACCTCCCCCCCACCTCCCCCCTCCTCCCTCCTCACCCCCACCCCCCTCCCCCCATCCCCTCCATCCCCCCCACAACCCCCACCCCCCTCCACCCCCCTCCTCCCTCCACCCCCCTCCTCCCTCCACCCCCCTCCTCCCTCCACCCCCCTCCTCCCTCCACCCCCCTCCTCCCTCCACCCCCCTCCTCCCTCCACCCCCCTCCTCCTCCCTCCCCCCCCCACACCCCCCTCCCACCCCCTCCTCCTCCCACCCCCCCTCATCCTCCCACCCCACTTCCTCCTCCTCCCGCCCGCCTTCCAGCACCAATATATTATTCTTTAGGTGTGGTGCCCAAGGCTAAATGAGCCATGTAACTGGTGTTAAAGAAATTTAGACTTTGATTGAATAGAAAGATATGACCCTCACCAACATGCTGGTTGGGTGTATTGTCCATGTTAAATTTTCCCTCGGCGTACCTGAACAGGCACCAGAGGAATTTTCACCGTATCTTTATTGCAGTGTGAATGTAAGTCTGCTTGTGACACTAACCTGAAACTTCAACTTTTTCTCCTAGGTTATGAATGTTCTTTACTCCAATTCTGTGTAACTTTTCTTTTTAGAATAATACTCTAGAGAATTGTTTTAGAGAATTAACTATAAAGCAGATACCATCCCTCCTGAGCATTGCTTAACCATAGAGCTAAAATAGAACATTTCTGGTGTATTTAAGTTGTGAAGACCAAACTACTTTCTCAGCAATATGAATAAATGCATTTTGTAGATGCCTTCTTCCCATCAATCCAGTTTGTAGAAAGTTAATGTTGTATATTACAGAACAAGTCAGGATCGCCACCAATCAGACTAAGACATTTTAAATTTGCTTTGATTTATTATTGTCACATGTATTAGTATACAGTATGCACTACACAGACAAAGCATACCGTACATAGAGGAGGAAAGGAAAGAGTGCAGAATGTAGTGCTACAGTCATAGCTAGGGTGTCGAGAAAGATCAACTTAGTGTGAGGTAGGTCCATTCAAAACAGCAGGAAAGAAGTTGTTCTTGAGTCAGTTGGTACGTGATCTCAGATTTTTGTATCTTTTTCCTGACGGAAGAAGATGGAAAGAGAATGTCTGGAGTTCATGGAGTCCTTAATTATGCTGGTTGCTTTTCCGAGGCAGTGGGAAGTGTAGAGGGAGTCAATGGATGGGAGGCTGGTTTGCGAGATGGATTCGGCTACATGCTTGACCTTTTGTAGTTTCTTGCTGTCTTGGGCAGAGCGGGAACCATACCAAGCTGTGATACAACCGGTCTAAAGTACACTCAACTTACTTATAACTTGGTAAGTTGCATAAAACTTCACAACCAAACTTTTCCACCTCTCTATCCATCCTTCCTTCTATATCATGCTCCTTAAAATCTACTCTTTGATCCAGTTTTTGCTTATCTTTCTTAATGTCTCCTAATGGTGTCAAATTTTGTTTAATTATGTTCCTTTGAAGCATTCTATCATGTGCTACATACAAGTCATTGTTGTTACAGGGTGGGACATGGAATTTATGGGCAACTGTCTCCCAAGTTCTTTATCTACTGTGACTAGACTCAAGCAGGTAGAACGTAAGAACATAAGAAATAGGAGCAGGAGTAGGCCATCTAGCCCTTCGAGCCTGCCCTGCCATTCAATAAGATCATGGCTGATCTGATAGTGGATCAGTTCCACTTTCCTGCTTTCTCCCCATAATCCTTAATTCCCCTGTCTATCAGAAACCTATCTACCCTTGACTTAAATATATTTAGTGAGGTAGCCTCCACCACTTCAATGGGCAGAGAATTCCAGAGATTCACCACCCTTTGAGTAAAGAAGTTCCTCCTCAACTCCGTTCTAAACTGCCCCCCCTCCTTATCTTGAGGCTGTGTCCTGCTATCCTTTCTAAGCGGGAAGGATCTCTCTACCCCTACCCCTACCCTATCCATCCCCTTCATTATCTTATACGTCTCTATAAGATCTCCCCTCATCCTTCTAAACTCCAACGAGTACAGACCCAGTCTATTTAGTCTCTCTTCATAGGCCAACCCCCCTCATCTCCAGTATCAGCCTAGTGAACCTCCTCTGCACTCCCTCCAAGGCCAATATATCCTTCTGCAAGTGCAGTGACCAAAACTGCACACAGTACTCCAGCTGTGGCCTCACCAGTACCCTGCATAGTTGCAGAAAGGCCTCCCTACTTTTATATTCTACCCCCCTCACTATAAAGGCCAACATTCCATTCACCTTCTTGATCACCTGCTGCACCTGCAGACTGGGTTTTTGTGACTGGTGCACAAGGACCCCCAGGTCCCTCTGCACCGTAGCATGCTGCAGCTTTTCGCCTTTTAAATAATAATCCCTCCTACTATTATTTCTGCCAAAGTGGATAACCTCACACTTGCTAACATTATACTCCATCTGCCAGGTCCTCGCCCACTTGCTCAGCCTATCTAGATCTCTCTGTAGACTTTTCACACCCTCCACGCAATTTGCTTTTCCACTCATCTTCGTGTCATCAGCAAATTTCGTCACCCTACACTCAGCCCCCTCCTCCAGATCATCTATATTAATGGTAAACAATTGAGGCCCCAGCACCGATCCCTGTGGCACTCCACTAGTCACCAACCACCAACCAGAATAGCACCCATTGATACCAACTCTCTGCTTCCTGTTAGACAGCCAATCTTCTATCCACGCTAACACCTTACTCCCAACTCCGTGCACCCTAACATTCTGTAGCAACATTTTGTGAGGCACCTTATCAAACGCCTTTTGGAAATCTAAAAATACCACATCCACCGGTTCCCCTCTGTCTACTGCACTAGTCACGTCCTCATGAAATCCAATAAATTCATCAAACACGACTTCCCCTTAATGAATCCGTGTTGCGTCTGCTCGATCAAACCATTCTTTTCTAGGTGCCTCGCTATTTCTTCTTTGATGATGGATTCTAGCATTTTTCCAACTACAGACGTTAAACTAACCAGCCTATAATTCCCTGCCTTTTGTCTGCTACCTTCTTTAAACAGCAGCGTAACATTAGCCATTTTCCAATCTTCCGGCACTTCCCTAGAGTCCAGCGAATTTTGATAAATAATCACTAAGGCATCCATTATCAGCTCTGTCATTTCTTTCAGAACCCTGGGATGCATTCCATCCGGTCCTGGGGACTTGTCCACCTTCAGTCCCATTAGTCTATCAAGCACTTCCTCTCAAGTGATAGTAATCGCATTTAGGCCCTCAACTCCTACCACCCTTCTATCTTTAATACCCGGCAAACTATTCGTGTCCTCCTCCGTGAAGACCGAGGCAAAAAACTTATTTAAAGCCTCAGCCATTTCCTCATCGCCCACCGCTAAATCCCCCCTCTCATCCTCCAAGGGTCCAACATTCACTCTAGCCAGCCTCTTCTTTTTTATATATTTGTAAAAACTTTGACTGTCATTTTTTATATATAGTGCTAGTTTAGCTTCATTCTCTATCTTTCCTTTCTTTATCACCTTCTTAGTCATTCTTTGTTGATTTTTAAATCTTTCCCAATCTTCGAATCGCCTACTATTTTTAGCCACTCTGAGCGCATCAGCTTTTAATTTAATACTCTCCTTTATTTCCTTCGATAACCACGGCTGGTTATCCCTTCTCCTACATTCCTTCTTTACCATCGGAATATATTTCTGCTGAGTACCGAAAAAGACCTCCTTAAAAATCCTCCACTGTTCCTCAGCCGTCTTACCAACCAATCTGCACCCCCAATCTACATTCGCCAATTCCACTCTCACCCTATCATACTCCACTCTGTTCAAACAGAGGACACAGGTTCAGGACCCTACTTTCTCATTCTCCATCTGCATCAGAAATTCAATCATACTATGAACACTCGTCCCAAGAGGATCCCTCACAAGAAGATCCCTAATTCTACCTGCCTCGTTACACAACACCAGATCTAAGATCCCTCGTATGTTCCATCACACACTGTTCAAGGAAACTATCCCGACAGCATTCCAAGAACTCTTCCTTAGTAGGCACTAAGTCAGAACATGAAGTCATTGACCTAAACTGTTGGCGCTATTCCTCTCCCCACTGATGAGCTGCTGAGTGTTTCCAGCACATTTTGCTTTTATTACAAAAAATACTTCCTTTCTGTTGAAGGGACTACCCCACAATCAAAAATAGAGCAGGAATCAAACACTGGCCAAAAAACTGTAGATGTAGCAAGTCCCTACAGTCAAAAAAACTGACGCACCATCAGCTGTATTAACTGCATCCAAGCATCTTCTGTAATTCTGTTCAATGCACTTCAAGTATCAGCATAGTGATTATATAAGAAAGATAACACATAAGCAGGCCATTGGGCCCTACCAATCTACGCTGTTGTTTATATGCCATTCAAACCTCCTCCCATCTTTTCCCACCTAAACCTAACATCATAAAAATTTATTACCCTGTCTCTTATCTGGTTGTCTAATTTCCCCTTATTGCATCTGTATGCTTCCACCAGCCTGAGGTTTTACATCTCACCACACGATTTGTTTCCATTCGTTCGTGGGACATGAGCATCGCTGGCTGGCTAGCATTTATTACCCACTTCTAATTGCCCTTGAAAAGGCGTGACTCACTCATCCATTTCAAATGGCAGTTGAGAGTCAACCACATTGTTGTGTCTCTGGAGTCACATGTTGGCCAGACAGGTAAGGACGGCAGATTCCTTCCCTAAAGGACATTAGTGAATCAGATGGGTTTTTCCGACAATCAGCAGTGGTTTCATGGTCATCAGTAGCTTCTTAATTCCAGATATCTTTTATTGAATTCAAATTCCACCATCTGCCATGGTGGGATTTGAACCTGGATCCTGAGAACATTAACTGAGTTTCTGGATTAATAACTAGCGATAATACCACTAGGCCATTGTCTCCCCATTAATCTTTAGAATCATAGAATCTCTATAGTGCAGAAGGAGGCCATTTGTATCATCGAGTCTGCACCAACCATCATCCCCTATCTCCATAACCCCATGCATTTACTTTACCTAATCCCTCTGACACTTAGGGGCAATTTAGCACAGCCAATTCACCTGGGAGGAAACCGGAGCACCCAAAGGAAACCCACACAGACATGGGGAGAATGTGCAAATTCCACACACGCAGTGATCCAAGCCAGGAATTGAACCCAGGTCTCTGGCGCTGTGAGGCAGCAGTGCTAATCATTGTGCTGCTTTGGGTGAAGCTTCTTCTGAATTCCCTATTGGATTTCTCAGTGACACCTATAGTTCTCACAAGAGAATGTTTTGTCTGCATCAGCCCTATCAAAACCTTTCATAATTTTTGAAAGCTCTTATCAGGTCATGTCTTCACCTTTTTTGGAAAGAGAAGAGATTTCACCCATCAAGCCTTTCCTGATCGAAATAACCACACATTTTTTGGTGTCATCCCTGTAAATCTCCTCTGCACCTTTTCCTGTGCCTCATTACCCTCTTTACAACACAGTGACCTGGAACCCCAACAGAAAGTCCAGACATGAGTTCTAAATCTCATCCCACTTCCATACCAGCTCAAAACTCATCTCTGAAATACTCGGCCTCCACTCCTAATGATGCTGGAACAACAATAACTTGTATTTATGATGTTGAATATGTTCCATATACTCATGGGAAGAGGAGGTGTTAACTTTACCAGGTAACTGAACCAGGAGAGCCTTCAGGATGGGGCTTGATTGGAGGTCTGCAGTGTAGGCTGGGAGGTCGAAACCAGGCAAATGTCATTGCATTACAGTGTTTGTTTCTTGAGCTTGAAGTATTGCTGGACCATTATATTTTCATGGGAGAATATCAGCTGAGCTTGTTCAAGCTTTAACTGATGTAGTGCGAGAACACTTGTCACAGAATCAGAAGGTTGTGGGTTCAATGTCCTTTCCAAGCACTTGAGCATATAATCTAAGCTGATACTCCAGTGCAGTGCTGAGGGAGTCCTGAAACACAGGAGGTGCCACCTTTTGAATGAGACTTTAAACTGAGGCCCCATTTGCCGTCTTAACTGAACATAAGAGCATAAGAATTTAAGAAATAGGAGCAGGAGTAGGCCATCTAGCCCTTCGAGCCTGCCCCGCCATTCAGTAAGATCATGGCTGATCTGAAGTGGATCAGTTCCACTTTCCCGCTTTCTCCCCATAATCCTTAATTCCCCTGTCTGTCAAAAACTGGAAGTAAAAAAATCACATGACGTTATTTCAAAGCAGTACAGAGGAATTCTTCTCGGTGTCCTTCCCAGTTTTTTCATCATTAAAACAGATCCTTTTTCTATTCATTCTTGGGAGATGGGCATTTCTGGCTGGCCAGCATTTATTGCCCATCCCTAGTTGCCTTTGAGAAGGCAGTGGTGAGCTGCCTTCTTGAATGGTTGCGGTCCATGTGCCGTGGGTGACCCACAATGCCATTAGGGATGGAATTCCAAGATTTTGACCCAGCGACTGCAAAGGAAAGGGGATATATTTTCAAATCAGGGTGATGATGGCTTGGTGGGAAACTTGCAGGTGGTGGTATTCCATTGTATCTGCTGCCCTTGTCCTTCTAGAATGGAACTGGTGGTGGGTTTGGAAGGTGCTGTCTAAGGATCTTTGGTGATTCGCTGCAGTGCATCTTGTAGATAGTGCACACTGCAGCTACTGAGCGCGGTGGGTGGAGGGATTGAGTGTTTGTAGATGTAGATCGTAATGTGGGTTTTATTGCAGCAAAGGTGCTACTTCTTGTTGCCGTGAAGAACTGAAGATGGTTATGAAGAATGAGGACAGTTTCAGCTGGTTACAGACAAAGGCCCCAGTCTTGACCAGTGGGAATGGTGGCATTTTCTAATGAGAAACCTGGAAGTCCAGTTTTCACCACACAACGTGAATCTTCCAATATTTTCCTTCACCTGGCTGGAAGTCAGCCAGATTGTTCTCAGGGATTGCTCCCAGTCGGACACTTTGGAGCAGGTCACAGGACCAGTTGGAGAACTTGCAGGCAATTGGGAGTGTAATGGCTGGAGAGAACAGAGTTGTTTCTGATGCCACATTCTGGGAGGTGTCCAGCCCTGGGAATCAGTCTGAATCTCAAGCTCTGGTCAGGGCTGGGGGTTGGATGTGGGTGTCACTGTTGTCGTTCCCTAATTTTTTGTGAATGGAGTGGCCATTTCAGAGGGTAGTAAAGAGTCAACTACATTGCTGTGGCTCTGGAGTCACACACCAGCTAGACCTGGTAAGTTCAGCAGATTTTCATCGCTGAAGGACATTAGTGAAGCAGAGGGGTTTTTACAGCAGTCAATGATTATACTGAGATGAGCTTTATATTCCAAATGTCATAATTAAATTCAACCAGCTGCCACAGTGGGATTTGAACTTGTGCCCCCAGTGCCAAACCCTGGAGAATTAGCCTGGGCCTTTGGATTACTTGTCCAGTGACATTGCCACAATGTCACCAACTACCCTTTCATAGAATCCTACAGTGCAGAAGGAGGCCATTCGGCCCATTGAATCTGCACTGACCACAATCTCACCCATGCCCCATCCCCATAACCTCATCTAGCCAGCCTTCCTGACACCAAGGGGCAATTTAGCATGGCCAACCCACCTAACTCACATATCCTTGGAGTGTGGGAAGAAACCGGAGCACTAGGAGGAAACTAATGCAGACATGGGGAGAATGTACAAACTCCACACAGTTACCCAATCCGGGAATCGAACCCGGATCCCTGGCGCTGTGAGGCAGCTGTGCTAACCACTGTGCCACCCCTTTCTGATTGGAAGGAGGATGCGGTACGAAGGAATAAGATAAGCTTGTGGGGAGCAGATGGGAATGCATGCCTGTTATCCCCCTGACTCAAGTAACTTTCTAAACTCACTCCTGGTTTCCTGAGGCCCAGGCAAACCAGTTGGTCAGGGTTAAATCTGCAAAAAGGCTGCCAAATCCTTACGTGTAAAAATTGCCTTTCTTGTCCCCTGTCAGGTCTCCCTGTCCCACCCCCATTAAACTCAGAAGCAGATAGATTGAAGTCGGTTTGCGACTGTGATTAATATTATTAACATGTAAACCTCTCACCCAACTCCTAACCCTTTGAAAGAAATTCACCCCAAAACTGTTTCACTACCTGGAACAAGCATAGAATCCTACAATGCACAAGGAGGCATTGTAGGCAACAATTCCACCCAGCAACCATCCCCATAACCCAATGTATTTACCCTAGCTAGTTACCCTAGAAATTAAGGGGCAATTTAGCATGGCCAATGAACCTAACCCACACATCTTTGGACTGTGGGAGGAAACTGGAGCACCTGGAAGAAACCCACGCAGACACAGGGAGAATGATCCCAGGAATGAAGGGTTTGTCAAATGAGGAGTGGCTGAGGAGTCTGGGCCTGTACGCAATGGAGTTTAGAAGGACAAGGGGGGAATCTAATTGAAACTCACAGAATACTGAGAGGCCTAGATAGAGTGGACGTGCAGAGGATGTTTCCACTCGTAAGAGAGACAAGAACTCAAGGGCACAATCTCAGAGTGAAGGGAAGCTCCTTTAAAACTCAGATGAGGAGGAATTTCTTCAGCCAGAGGGTGGTGAATCTGTGGAACTTGTTGCTGCAGAAGGCTGTGGAGGCCAGGTCATTGGGTGCCTTTAAGACAGAGATAAGATAGGTTCTTGATCAATAAGGGAAGCGAGCATTACAGGGAGAAGGCAGGAGAATAGGATGAGAATCGTATCAGCCATGATTGAACGGCAGAGCAAATTCAATGGGCAGCATGGCCTAATTCTGCTCCTATATCTAATGGCCTAATGTGCAAACTCCAAACAGTCACCCGAGGCCGGAATTGAACCCAGTCCCTGGAGCTATGAGGCAGCTGTACCAACCATTAACATTACTTCAAGAGGTGCAAAGGTTAAGCCAATAAAGGAAAATTTTAAAAAGACAGTTCTCAGTGGTAATAAAATATTATAAACAGCCCTTCTGCTCACTTTGCTTTTACCTATTTTTTTAAACTTATTTTCCAATAACTCTTAAACGTGCTCTTTATTTTCATAAGACGCCTGTTTGAAATATTTCCAAAATCTGCAGGAATTACGTATTGGTTTCTGAAATATTTGCCTGATTTTCTTTCGTTTGCTGGTCCCCACAGTCAGTTTTGGAACATTCAAGCAGTTGTAGTTGAAACTAAGTGTGGCACAACACTCGGATGCGACTAGGCCAACCTTTGACATGATTAGATCATCAAACGGAGACTTGCAACCACAGGACAGGCTGCCTCAGCTGTGGCACTAACCGTAAGATCGCACCATAATGAGATCAACCACTCCGTAGTGTGGGCAGTGTTCAGATTGGTATTTCATCGCTGATGCTGGAAACTAGATGTGGCGGAGTCTCTGACTACCTTGCTGGGCACTGCCGCCTCTAATGCATGCCCACTGGAAACTCCTGTCCATTTGTGCCTTGATGCAATATTTTCTGATTTTTTTTTTTAATTTGTGCATTTAAAACCACTTGTTGCTACAGCAAAAGTTGTACGTTGCAGCTCCTTTATTGGTCTGAAAGTTCATCGAATCCTACAGTGCAGGAGGAGGCCATTTGGCCCATCGAGTCTGCACCAACTACAATCTCATCCAGGCCCAATCCCCGTAACCCCATGCAGTTACCCCAGCTAGTCCCCCTGACACCAAGGGGCAATTTAGCACGGCCAATCCACCTAACCAGCATATCTTTTGGACTGTGGGAGGGAACTGGAGCACCCAGAGGAAACACATGCAGACACAGGGAGAATGTTGCAAACTTCACATGATTGTGAGCCAAGGCCAGAATTGAACCCAGGTCTCCGGCGCTGAGAGGCAGCAGTGCTAAACATTGCATCACCGTGACACTCAGAGAAAAGCTCAGTTAAAGCCAACCCATAATGATTTTCTTATCTTTGGCCTCTTGTTCTTCCTTGCTGATTCCTGTCCAGGGATGTAGATGCTGGACACCAGGAAGCAAGTATAATGGATCAAATTCCTGCACTGAATGGGGCTGATTTTCAGCTCTGTCCTCCTTTAAGATGACACGGTGGCATTGTGGTTGGTACTGCTGTCTCACAGCTCCAGGGACCTGGATTTAATTCCAGCATTGGATGACTGTCTGTGTAGCATTTGCACATTCTCCCCGTGTCTGCATGGGTTTCCTCTGGATGCTCTGGTTTCCTCCAACAGTCTAAAGATGTGTCGGTTAGATGGATTGGCCATGGTAAGTGGGGTTATATGGGTAGGGCGGGGGCCGGGATAAAGATGCTCATTTGGAGAGTCGGTGCAGACTCGATGGGCTGAATGGCCTCCTTCTATTCTATAGAAATTCAATGGATTAATGGTAGAAATTTACAGGATGGGAGAAGGCCATTCCTCCCATCATGTCTGCACTAGCCAGCAGACTAACACCATTGTTGTGCTTTTGGTCTATAGTCTTGTCATTTACAGCACTTCAAGTCCATGATCCAAATACATTTTTAAATGTTGTGAGGGTTCTTGGCCTTTACCATCCAGATCCCTACCACACTGAGGGTGAAAGGAATTGGCACTTGAATCCCATCGCCAGGCAACAAGCACCCAGCACGAACAGTGATGAAATCACAATGGATGGGATCCTCCGGTCTCATCCGTGGTGGGACCCGTTGCGAGTAAGAACAGAGCATTTTGCTTTCCATCAAAAACTTGATTCAATTTCAGTGACACTGAAAAATTCCAGCCACAAACGAGCGTGGAAGATTTTGGCCGTGCCTGGTTGTACGTTGGCGAAATTCGCGAGCCCCTCCGAGAACAGGCAGGGATCACAAGGCGGGGATTATCCTGCACTCAATCCTTCCAACATTCTCGGCACACAAACTATACACTGCCTGCTAACTTAAATGACACATGCTGGTGCTAACTATGCTGCTGAGTGTCTGCATGCCTCAGCAAGGAGCCCAAGTTAGTACAAGGCTAAACCCATCCTCTGAAGTTGAGATGCACTCCGACTGCAGTGGATTGTTAGGGAAGAGGGTCGGACATGCAGGAAGAATGAATATGGTACCACAGGGCATACCTGCAATCCAGGTTTCTTTGGCGGGTCTGGAAATCTTGGTGCGGGCAGATGAAGGAACATTCTCTATTAAAAGAAAAGATAAAACTTAAACACACAAGGTAAAAGATACACAGTTAGGAAATGGTTCTACAAAATACCTCCCAAAATGCTTTACCAAAGGTAAGCAATACAATTATCTTTTTGGTCATGATGTGGAGTTGTCGGCATTGGACTGGGGTGGGCACAGTAAGAAGTCTCACAACACCAGGTGAAAGTCCAACAGGTTTATTTGGTAGCACGAGCTTTCAGAGTGCTGCTCCTTCATCAAGTAAGTCACCTGGTGAAGGGGCAGCGCTCCGAAAGATCGTGCTACCAAATAAACCTGTTGGACATTAACCTGGTGTTGTGAGACTTCTTACTGTATCTTTTTTGCAACAGCCCTTATAGATTCTGAGCCTTAAAATCCAAGAAATGTTACCCAAAATGAGAAATTGTTTCCTCTTTAAACTGAATGCGTGACATCTCAAAAACAATCCAGACTAATGTGGTTTTTTTCCAAAAGGAATTCAATACACATTACCTTTCAGGACAAATACACTCAGCTTTTGGCCAAGAGAGTATTTGCTTCAATTAAAAGACAGCACACTCCAAAAGACTTTCCGTATTTTGCCCCTCCCATAGTAAATCACGATAACTAAAACCCTTGGCCATAAATACCCTTTTCACCCCTTTCATCTTAGCTCTCCATTCATCTCAAATATCCACTTTGGAAACATAGGTTTCCAAATATTTATAACTTTTGTGTTCCTATTTTACCTTTGGTTCAGGTCAATAAAAATTTTAAAGCACTTGCTGCTGTTTACCCACAAATCTCCTGTAAAATGCAAATTTCTTTTTTCACCTTTGAAATGGAACAGCTACACATAAATTCAACACTTATCCCCAAATGCAAATTTATGATCTCCTCGGATTACTTGTATGTTGACACACCAGAAGGCTTCATCATAAAGTGCAAAATGATGACACTTTTAGTCTTTCATGCGTCAGATTCCACAGATGATCTGACTCCAGCAACTTCCCTTTGACTGAAACAGGAAATGGTGGAAAATCTCAGCAGGTCTGACAGCGTCTGTGGAGGGAGAATAAAGCCAAAGCTTTGATTTGGATGACTGTTCATCAGAGCTAAAGAAAAGAAAATAGGACAAGATTTATACTGTAAGGGTGTCATGGACAAAAGGACAAAGGGACTGTGGTTGTAAAGGCTGGGAATGGTGCTAATAGCATCCATTTAGAGATTGGAATGTGTAAATAGCAGGGCAAAGGTACAGAGCGTCAAAGGACAACCTGAGGAATGTGCCAGATAACCCTGAGATTTAGAAATGGCCAAATGAAACAATGGAAGAAATTTAAAGTATATAATAAGAATATAAAGTAATAAAAATGCTTTTATCTCCTTTGATTAATAATGGATTCATATAGGCACAGTTTACCCTGGCCTACACAGATTACATGCGTAAAGTCAGAAATATAGAAAACGTACACATATTATCAGAATCAAAAAATCCCTACAGTGAAGAAAGAGGCCATTTGGCCCATTGAGTCTGCAAAGAGCGCAATCCCACCTAGGCCCTACCCCCATATCCCTACATATTTACCCACAAATCCCTCTAACCTACGCATCTCAGGACACTAAGGGGCCATTTTAGCATGGCCAATCAACCTAATCCGCACATCTTTGGACTGTGGGAAGAAACCGGATCACCCTGGGGAAACCCACGCAGACATGAGGAGAATGTGCAAACTCCACACAGACAGTGACCTAAGCCAGGAATTGAACCCAGGTCCCTGGAGCTTTGAAGCAGCAATGCTAACTACTGTGCTACTGTGCCGCAGGTTAGAAAGGTGAATTTAAAATGGAAGGGTGGGTACCAATGATATGCCTTTATGGGATAGTAGCAGGCCATCACTAGAAGGGAAGTGTGTTATGTGACCCAGTTTCAGTTTCATTTTTGCTTTTGAGTAGGACACACTCACACAACTCTGCTGCCGATGTCTTTAAGCTTTCTATTCATGTAGATCTGTTATTGTGTGCGTGGTTTAAGTAAATGCCTACAATATGTTTACACAATCATTGAATCATAGGATCCCCACAGCGCAGAAAGAGGCCATTTGGCCCATCGAGCCTGCAATGACAACAGTCCCACCCAAGCCCTATCCCTGCAGCCCCACACGTTTACTCTGCTAGTCCCCTGACATTAAGGGGCAATTTAACATGGCCAATCCATCTAACCTGCACATCTTTTGGTGGGAGGAAACCGGAGTACCCGAAGGAAACCTACGCAGGCACAAAGAGAATACGTAAACTCCACACAGATAGTCACCCAAGACCAGAACTGAACGGGGTCCCTGGCATTGTGAGGCAGCAGTGCTAACTACTGTGCCACCGTGCCACCCAATCAGCACCTCCTTAGTCACCAGTGCAACATTCCTCATTGGGGCTGAGGTAGACATGAAGACCCTGAGCGGCTGCTGCCAAGAGCCCTTCTTCACCTCCTTCTTCTCTGGAGGAGCTTCTCTTGGTCTGTGTCACTCCTACTTATCCTCCCTGCTAGGCTTCAGGGCAAGAAGAATGGAATTGACAGCACCAAGCAACGTTGAAATGAGAACCAATCTCCTCAGCACATAACCCTTTGGATTTTGCAGTTTTAAGCGACTGTACAAACCACCCTACTAACTCAGTGGCAGAAATTAGAAATCACTCAGCAACCAACCTGATGATCCTTTTCAAAGACCCCACGCTTCCTGATTCTCTGACCTTGCCCGCAGCTGGGATTCTCCAGTCCCACTCCTGTGAATGGATATTTGGCTGAGCGCCATGTTCTCCATTCTCACTGGCCCCGGCATTGGGGCATGCAAGACTGAAGAATCCTGGCCTGACTCAGCCGTAAGCAGAGGGTGTTCACTGGAGTACTGGGGTTGAAGTGACCCTGTTACAGCAAAGGCGGCACAGTGGTACAGTGGTTAGCATTGCTCCCACACAGCACCAGAGACCTGGTTTTGTTTCCTGGCTTGGGTCACTGTTTGTGTGGAGTTTGCACATTCTCTCTGTGTCTGCGTGGGTTTCCTCCTGGTGCTCTGGTTTCCTCCCACACCCCAAAGTTGTGTGGGTTAGGTTGCTTGGCCATGTTAAAGTTGCCACTTAGTGTCAGGGGAACTAGCAGGATAAATATGTGGGGCTACGGAGATAGAGGCTGGGTGAGATTTAGGTCAGTGTAGACCCAGTGGGCTGAATGGCCTCCTTCTGCACTGCAGGGATTCTAAGATTCTGTGATCGATTCCATGCTAGCAGCTGTCACAAATACAGAGCGGGGAGATTTTGACAGTAGTCAGTGTGCGAAACTGATCTTAACTATCATAGAATCCCTAGAGAGCAGAAAAGGCCATTTAGCCCATTGAATTTGCACTGGCTCTCTGACAGAGTAACTTACCCAGGCCCACACTCCCACACCGTCCCTACAACCCCACACATTTACAATGACTTATCCACTTCACCCACACGCTCTGAGGGGTAATTTAGCGTAGCCAATCTACATCTTTGAACTTCCACTATTGACAGATATAAAATCACATTGCCCACACCAAAGGCGTACACACTTAGTGCTGGCGTTATTTTGAATGGTAGCCAGAGCACTGACAATATGGGTGTTGAAGTGTTGAATTTTGCAGCCTTCTCTTTTATGTGCATCAGCTCTCTGCCTATTGGGCTACCTGGGGGCAAAGATTGCACTCTGCATCAGTTGCACAGAGCATTGTCGCTGTGGGGGGGTTGGGGGGCACCACGGTAACGCGCCTGACAGCGGGAAACCACGTTTCACATTGAGGATTTATTTCCTGCCAGAAGTGCGCAGCTATGGGGAGAGGCCATGCTTCCTGGTGGTGACCATCAGTTAGGCTCCAGCAGGATGTGGTGCAGAGCGTCAGACGCTAGGTGTGGAGGCACAGTACCAGGAGAAGCTTGAAGAACTTATCATATGGGGATAAGGTTGAAAAATGGAGTTGAGATTGATTAGTTTACCAAATAGTCGAACAGCCTCGAGAAGCCATCTGACCTACCCTGACTTTTAATTTTTAAGTTCTAATGTTCTCAGGCATGACAACTCGGAGAAAATGACAATGTTATTATTTCACTCCAAATTATTAATTATGAAAGGTACATACAGTTCTTTCCCACCCATCGGTCTTTTAGTACTCGCACACCTGTCCACAGTTCATTATGCTCCAGGATACATTTCCTTTCCTTTGGCAGGGGAACATCCTTACTGCTGTTTTTGGCAACTTCTAAAGTCAGTTTCTTTTCTTCAAAGATGTGGGCAGAGTATTTACTGCCCACCCCAAAGGAATTCTGGAAGTGGACTCCCGAGTAGGTAGACCAGATTGACAAAGAACAGCGGGTTTTGAAATAACTCCTCAGAGGCTGGTGTCCCTTCACTAAATTCCCTGAACTTATCTCTACTCCTAAAAGTGTTTCAGGTACACAGTCAGAATCCAGAGTGCCAGTAGACCTGACACTCCTCAATATATACAGGTGAGACTCCCTGATTGAGCAGGCAATCGTTGCCTCAATCAGGGAGCTCATACTCCAAGAGGCCAATCTCATGGGCCTCGTTGAGATCACTACAGGTTTTGCTCTCTGAACATCTTGGATGAGCTGGTCTGGTTGCTATGATGATCTGATAGCCTTCATGGTCATTATCTGGTGCCCATGGCATTCATCAGATCCAGTTCTACAGCTCTCCAAGGCGGATTTGAACCAAAGGCTGGGACCTCAAGATGACGACTCTCAAGGTATTCAAAGAATTGCAGAAACAACAAATAACAGGAGTGAGAGATTACACACAGCCTTGAACATACTTAATGACCCAGCCTCTACAGCACTGTGTGGGAAAAAATTCCACAGATTCACTCCCTTCTGAGAAAATAAATTCTTCCTCATTCATTAAAAGTTAAAGTTAATTTATTAGTCACAAGTAAGGCTTACATCAACACTGCAATAAAGTTACTGTGAAATTCCCCTAATCAACACAATCTGCTGCCTATTCGGGTCAATGAACCTAACCTGCACATCTTGTGGGAGGAAACTGGAGCACCCAGAGGAAACTTATTTCCTACCTATCTATTTTGACCATGCTAAATTGACCCTTAGTGTCAGAGGGATTAGCAGGGTAAATGCACGGGGCTATGAGAATAGAGCCTGGATGGGTTTGTGGTTGTTACAGACTCAATGGGCCTAATGGCCCCCTTCTGTACTGTACGGATTCAATGATAAACAGATCTGCATTGTGGGGTCACCTGAAGAAGTAATCACAAGTGTATTTCATTATGAGATTGCTTTTCCTTCCTGATGTTTCCAGTCTAAATAAAGCAGGTGCCACAAGTCTTCGCATTATCCCTGGTGAGCCAAAGCCTTCACATAGCACGGATTAGGACACAAATGGATTATGCTGCAGAATAAACCCTTTGCAGGGGCAGGTTTCAGAGGCTGGCTGATGTGTGTGTACATTGAAATGCTTGGTGCAATGGACAGGTGTACAAAGAAAGCCTGTGTGCAATGTCAAGGAGAATGGTGCGACCCAGGTACGCAAAATTAAAAGAGAGTCTTATCTGAAGCAATGGGCTCCAAAATAGTTGTGGTGAGTCAAAACAGCATTGCCTGCATATTGGCATCTTAATTTGCTTACTGTGCTTCGTTCTGACAAGCCCTTATCGTGCCTGGCATGACTCACACTGGAATCCAGGAGTGTGCACGTATGTTTCAGATACCATTTTGGAGCCAACATGGAACATGCCACAACATGGTGTGGTACCAAAAAGGCAGGTATTACCGGTCCCACTTTGGCAGCCAACAACACTGGGCCATTTTCCATTTTGTCAGTGTTGTAATTGTACCGAAATTGATGGGTTGGAAGTTAAACAAAATTTATTTTCTCAGAGGGGAGTGAACCTGTGGAACCTTTTATCACAGAGGGCTATAGAGGCTGGCTCATCAGGTACATTCAAGGCTGAGACAGACAGATTTTTAATCAGTAAGGGAATCAAGGATTACGGGGATAAGGTAGGAAAATGGAGTTGAGGATTATCACATCAGATCAGTGATGATCTCATTGAATGTTGGAACAGACTTGGGCTAAATGGCATACTTCTGTTCCTTATCTTATATGTGTGAAGTTTGGAATGTAATGCCAAGTTAGCCCAAGTTGAGTCCAAAGTTCTCTTCCTCCTTTGTTTAAGAAGAATAATTAAGGACCAATTTCCGAAAGCTGATATATGGGATGGGATGTTACAGCCTCACTCGTCCCGAAACTGTAAAATCCTGCCCGAAGTCAAAGGACCTTCCCATTGTCCGCCCCTCATCCATGGAGGAGGAGAACTTTGGACTCAACTTGGGCTAACTTGGCATTACATTCCGAACTTCACAAATACAAGACCATAAGTGGTAAAATTCCAGCCATGGAGTCTCCAAAACTGAATAATGCTCAAATAGCCCAATAAAGCATGTTCACCTACAATGTTATCAACACTAAAGTAAACAGACTAAACCTGACCTTTCCTGCCTGCCTGGATCTATAGGAGATCAGGTAGAATGCTACTTTTCACACTCTGCTCAATATTATTGCACAGGAACTTCAATGGAGAGTAACATTGGGCAGGATGTGAAATGAGCATTGCTCCTGATCCCATTGATTCCCCAAAATTTCCTCAGAAGTTTGAAAGAAGGCAGTATAAAATATTGCATTTGAAAAGTGGACTTCTGCTTAAATAGTTGTAAAATAAGCACTGAGCAATCACATTTGGCCAATTTGCAGGGAGAAAATGATAGATATAAATTTTTGGTAAGGGGCAAGGGATTCAGAGGGGAGTTGAGAAACATAGAAACTAGAAACAGGAGCAGGCCATTTGGCCCATTGAGCCTGCTTCGCCATTTATTTTGACTATGACTGACCATCAAATTCAATATCCAGATCCCACCTCCCCCCTTCCCCCCCCGTATCCCTCATTCCCTTTAAGCCCAAAAGTCATATCTAATTTCTTCTTAAAATCAGCCAACATTTTGGCCTCAGCTACACTCTGTGGTAATGAATTCCACACATTCACCATCCTCTGGGTGAAGGAATTTCTCCTCACCTCAGTCCTAAAAGGCTTTCCTCCTCATTCTCAAACTATGATCCCTCGATCTGGGCTCTCCCCACCAATGGGAATCTCCTCTGTTTAGTCCTGCTAGAATCTTATAAGATGCCGAGGGAAATGTTTCCTCACCCAGAGGGTGGTGGGAATCTGGAAATAGCTGCCTGAAAGGATGATAGAGGTGGGAACTCTCACAACATTTCATAAAATCCCTACAGTGCAGAAGGAGGCCATTCAGCCCCTCGAGTCTGCACCAACAACAATCCCACCCAGGCCCTATTCCCGTAATCCTCATTTTCCCTACTAATCCCCCTGACACTAAGGGTCAATTCAACATGGCCAATCAACCTAAACCGCACATCTTTGGACTGTGGGAGGAAACCGGAGAACCCGGAAGAAACCCACATAGACGTGGGGAGAATGTGCAAACTCCACACAGACAGTGACCTAAGGCTGGAATTGAACTGGCGCTATGAGGCAGCAGTGCTAATCACTGTGGTGCCACCCTGATTTAAGAAACATTTAGATGAGCTCCTGAAACACTATAGCGTACAAGGCTATGGACCAAGTGCTGGAAAATGGTATTAGAATGGACAGGTGCTCGATAGCTGGTACAGACAAGATAGGCTGAAGGGCCTCTTTCAGTGCTATAAGCCGACATCCTCAGTCTTCATTCATGGCTGGGGTTCTCCGATGCCGCTGTAAGTGATTGGAGTTTTGGTTGGAATGCCAAATTTGCCTGTTGTCGCTCACAACAGGTCCCCCTGTGATGAGACTGCCTTGTGATTCTATGGCAAAACACAGTGTGCACCTGTAACCACTTGATGCACAACTAAGTATCATACTGACACTCACATCTCAATCTGGCAACTGAAGGTGCGTTGGGAGTGAGAAATGGTTGGAAATCACAGGTTCTATTGTTCCCTTTTCGAATCCATTTTACAGGTGGGAACAGAGATGTAAATATGCACTGGAAAAATCTCAACCATGGACGAGGAAGGAAGATTTCAGCTGGAAAGAGGCCCTTTGGCCTATTCTGCCTGTGCTGGCCATCATGCACCTATCTTTTCTAATCCTGTTTTCAGCACCAGGGACAGTATTTTTCCATCCTGCCCACCCTGAGAAATGTAGCATGCGGGACATGGACAATGAAAAGGTCCATTGACCTTCAACAGAATTTTCTAGTATTGGGCAAGTGCGGGGAGCACAGTGGTTAGCACCGCTGCCTCACAGCGCCAGGGACCCGGGTTCAATCCTGGCCTTGGGTGACTGTATAGAGTTTGCACATTCTAGATCATAGAATCCCTATAGTTCAGAAGGAGGCCATTCAGCCCATCGAGTCTGCACCGACCACAATCCCACCCAGGCCGTACTCCCATATCCTGACATATTTACCCTCTAATCCTTCTAACCTATGCACCTCAGGACTCTAAGGGGCAATGTTTAGCGTAGCCAGTCAACCTAACCCACACATCTTTGGACTGTGGGAGGAAACCGGAGCACCCGGAGGAAATCCACGCAGACACGAGGAGAATGTGCAAACTCCACACAGACAGTGACCCGAGCTGGGAATCGAACCCAGGTCCCTAGAGCTGTGAAGCAGTAGTGCTAACCACTGTGCTACCGTTCTGACATGGGTTTCCTCCGGGTGCTCTGGTTTCCTCCCACAATCCAAAGATCACAGGAATAGTACAGTGCAGAAGAGGCCTTTCAGCCCATCGGGTTTGCACTGATGCATGAAATGCCCTGACCTGCCCACCTAATCCCACTTTCCAGCACATGGCCCATAGCGTTGAATGTTATGGCGTGCCAAGTACTCACCCTGGTACGTTTTAAAGGATGTGAGGCATCCCGCCTCTACTACCCTCGTAGACAGTACATTCCAGACCGTCACCACTCTCTGAATAAAAAGGTTTTTTCTCAAGACCCCCCTAAACCTCTCACCCCTCACTTTTAACTTGTGTGCCCTCACAACTGCCCCTTCAAGATGTGCGGGTTAGGTTGATCAGCTATGCTAAATTGCCCCTTAGTGTCAGATGAATTATAATATATGGGGTTCCGGGGATCGGACTTGGATGGGATTGTTGTCAGTGAGGCTCGATCGGCCATATGGCCTCCTTCTAGACTGTAGATTCTACAATTGGTCCATAGTCTTGCACAACAAACTCTGATCTAAATGCATCTTAAATGTTGTGAGGGTTCCTGCCTCTACCACCCTTTCCATAGAATCATAGAATCTCTACAGTGCAGAAGGAGGCCATTCGGCCCATCGAGTCTGCACCGACCACAATCCCACCCAGGCCCTACTCTGGTAACCCCTATTATTTACCTTGCTAATCCCCTGGCTCCCGGGAGAATTTTAGCACGGCCAATCAGCCTACCCTACACATCTTTGGGCTGTGGGGGGAAATCTGAGCACCCGGAGGAAACCCACGCAGACACGGGGAGGACGTGCAAACTCAACACAGACAGTGAGTGACCCGAGGCCAGAATTGAACCCAGGCCCCTGGCGCCGTGAGGCAGCAGTGCTAACCACTGTGGTGCCGCTCTTTCAGGCAGCGAGTTTCAGTGAGGAAGAGGTAGGAGTTCCGTAGCAGAGGTCACAAAGTGGGCACAAATACATCCGTTTCAGCGAAGTGGGGAATGCATTGGTGTTTCATAACAGTTAGAGACACCTCACACTGCAGCACTGAAATTGTGCTTGCTCTGGTTTCGTATCTGTTAAACTCTCTGAGTCATCAGTTGACCCTACTCATCGCACCCAAATAAACCTTGACAACCGGTGTTTGAGCTACTAAGGAGCCGTGTGCTATTTCCACATGAAAAGAAAAGATCCCTCGTTGCCATGGGTGATGACAGATGATCGCTGTTTCCCCTGCCACCAACAGAGTAGCAACACAAAGCCACTTATTTTTCGCCATTATTTCTTAAAATGTGGAAATACACAAATAAATGCATAGAACCCATCTGTTCTGATATTATCACGAAAGTAGCTTAAAAAAGTGCTTATTTTTTTGAATTTAGTGGTGCGTAGCAGAAGTGGTAGACCACAGTAGATTGAAATGTGTAACTTTGATGTTTTTTTTTTAATTGTGTCAGTGTCTCATTTTCTTTTGTACATTTCTTTATTATTCACTAAAATGTGGCGAGAAAAGTGTATTAGCTCTTTCCTCCAGCCACTTGCCTTCCAGTGGGGGGGACAGAGATGAAAAGCTTGCTCTCCTCGCTGTGGTTGCTAGGTAAAGGACGAAAGAAAAGATTCCACCCCCGGTCGCAATCGACCTTTGTTGCCATGAGCTGGCATCAAAGTGAAAAAACATTTGTACGTGCAAAATGGTGGATGCTTGTTACTGACAGTATGCCAAGAATGACATTAGCTATAGTTGGAAGACTAGCTAAGGAGAGGGAAGTTATAGATTGTACAAACTGGAATGCTAGAATCTAGCAGCAGAAACGGAGGCCATCTGACCCATTATACCTGTGCTGGTTCTTTGAAAGAACTTTTCGGTGAGCCCCGCTCCTCTACCCTTTCCCTATCAGTATTGTAATTTTCTCCCCTTCAATTATTTCCTTTCTAAAAGTGATAATTGATCTCCACTGCCATCGACCCATAGAGTCCCTACAGCACGGAAAGAGGTCATTCGGCCCAGCGAGTCTTTCCCTGCAACTCCGCACATTTACCAGGGCTAATCCACCTAATCTGTACGTCTTTGGAAAGCGGGGGGAAACCGGAGCACCCCCAGAGGAAACCCACGCAGACATGGGGAGAATGTGCAAACTCCACAAGACAGTGATCCGAGGGTGGAATCAAACCCAGGTCCCTGGCGCAGTGAGGAAGTGCAGTACAGATCTTGCCAACTCACTGCTTTTTTTAAAAAAAATCTCTTCATCCCACCTCTTTTGTTAATGATGTTAACACTGTGTTGGCTAGTTGCTGACACTTCTACAGGAAGAATCATTTTTCCCTCTTTACTCTATCAAAACGCTAAGTGTTTTTAAGCTCCTCTATTAAATCTCCCCTGAATCTTCTGTAACCAAAAGTGAACAATCCCAGCTTTGCTTGTCTCTCCGCATGACACATTTAACTACTTGAATCAAATGAGGTTGAGAATGGAAACCTGATTTCCCAAGGAAGCAGAAACCAACTGATGGAGAATTTAATAGTTATCTACGGGGTTGAGTGATTGAGAAAGATATTAGTTTTGTGGTTAGCGAGATGACCAGCTGAGTTTTTATAGGCCTATATTTTCCAATGGATACTTTGTGGTACGTATCTCCTTTAGACTGTTAGCTGAAAAGGAAGAATAGGCAGGGTTACACAGAGAAGGTGGAGCGGGTGGGCAGGGGTGGAATGGCCCTTGGTGAGCTGCTCATTCCAAAAGCTGGTGCAAACAGAATGGGCCAAATGGCCTCCTTCTGCTCCGTAACAATTCTGTGATTCAATAACGTTTGCTTCCTCTTGTAAGTAAGAGCAAAACGAGAGGCCATTATTAAAAGATGGTCACTGAGAAACCCGGCAGGGTATTCTGAGAAACCTTCTTCACCCAGGATTGCTGAGAATATGGAACTCACTGCCACAGGAAGTGGCAAACATTCATCCAACCGACCATGCAATCTGTGACTGTCCTTAAATCCTCACAGCCACACCACTCACCGCATCCACACTCTCTGCTATCCCTAGTCAATATCTACCGAGAAATGTTCCCGTTCTGTCCGACACGGGAAGCGTAGAGGGCGAGTGGCGGACTAGTGATTTTAACTGGAAATACTCACTCAGGACTCTGGGTGAGGACAGGATTGAATGGTGCACTTACACCGATTTAGGTAGGTTGCCACCTATTGAAGCTAAATCCCACGCTGAATCATCACCTTCAGGCAAAGGGAGGACATCGGAAAAGAAATAGAGGTCACCTTTTGTAGTTTGTCTACGCTCATTCAAAACTCACACTGAGTTTGTTTTCACTCAAAATATGGGCTCAATCCATGGTTGATTTCCAAACTTGCACGCTGTACCTCTTAACCAGACCTTATGAGAAAATGATTTTTAACTGTTAAATGTAACGATTGTGGTTTTGACCTGTGAAACCCAGGTTTAAAATTAAAATGCTTTTGATTTGATTTATCATTGTCACATGTATTAGTATACAGTGAAAATTAATGTTTCTTGCCCGCTATACAGACAAAGCATACCGTTCTTAGAGAAGGAAATGAGAGCGTGCAGAATGTGGGGTTTCAGTTATAGCTAGGGTGTAAAAATTAACTTAATGCAAGTTAAGTCCTTTCAAAAGCCTGATGGCAGTGGGGAAGAAGCTGTTCTTATGTCAGTTGGTACGTGACCTCCGACTTTTGTATCTTTTTTCCAATGGAAAAAGGTGGAAGAGAGAATGCCCAGGATACATGGGGTCTTTAATTATGCTGGCTACTTTGCTGAGGTGGCAGGAAGTGTAGACAGAGTCAATGGTTGGGAGGTTGGTTTGCGGTTTGCATTGGGCTACGTTCACAATCTTTTCTAGACTTCTGACAATAAACAGGAAAAAAATTAACGCTTGCAAAAAAAATGTCCTCTGTCTACAGAAAGGCATTGACCCAGATTAAAAACGTAGCAGAAATAAAGTTGTCTCAGGCTTGTATAGCACCGCAGACACGTAATACAGGTCAAGTTGATGTGCCTACGCCTGACACAATCCAGTTCTACACTCAAACGTTGATGTTGTAATAACAGAACAGGCACCAGAATCTATTATCAAAAGAGATAATGGTGGAAAATCTCAGCAGGTCGGACATCATCAGTAAGGAGAGAAAAGACCTGACGTTTTGAGTCCAGATGACCCTTTGTCAAAGCTAAAAGGTGTGGAAATTGAGAGATATTTATGCTGCAGGCACAGAAAGTTTTTAAGCAGAATATTTTTCTTTTGTTTATTAGATATGTGCTCTTCATAAACACTGCGGTTGATACAAGGTCATTGTTCCCACTCACCCATTGCGGTGTACAAAATGTCAAGGAGGTTTGTGACCCTTCGTTTGTTAAAAGGCTAAAATGGTTATGACCGCAACATTAATGCTATGCTGGATGATCCCCAGTACTACAAGGCACTCAGTATCAATCAGCACTCAATCCTCTACAAGAATGACGTCAAAATTGACCCAAAAGCGTGACACCCACCTAATTCTATTTTAAAGTTGCTGAAATGGGTTTGATTCCATTGAAACGATTAGGGTGGATCAAAAACAGAAAATGCTGGAAAATCTCAGCAGGGCTGTCAGCATATATGGATAGAGAGTAGAGCCGATGTTTCCGAAGGTCATCCAAATTCAAAATGCTGGCTCGCTCCAAATTCTCTCTCCAAGGTTGCTGTCAGGCCTGCTGAGATTTTCCAGCATTTTCTGTTTTTGTTTCAGATTCCAACATCCACAATGTTTTATCTTTAGATTAGGATGGATCTTCTTTTAATTTGTTAATTAAAATATGAAGGTTCACTAGGCTGATACCGGAATTGAGGGGGTTGAACAATGAAGAGAGGCTGAATAGACTGGGCTTATACTCGTTGGAGTTTAGAAGGTGAGGGGGATCTTACAGAGACATATAAGATGATGAAGGGGATGGATAGGGTAGAGGTAGAGAGATTCTTCCCGCTCAGAAAGGACAGCAGGTCTAGAGGACACAGCCTCAAGATAAGAGGGGGGGGGACAGTTTAGAATGGAGTTGAGGAGGAACTTCTTCACTCAAAGGGTGGTGAATCTCTGGAATTCTCTGCCCGTTGAAGTGGTGGAGGCTACCTCGCTAAATATATTTAAGACACGGGTAGATAGGTTTTTGGTAGGCAAGGGGATTAAGGGTTATGGGGAGAAAGTGGGAAAGTGGAACTGAACAACTTCAGATCAGCCATGATCTTGTTGAATGGCGGGGCAGGCTTGAGGGGCTAGATGGCCTCCTCCTGCTCCCATTTCTTATGTTCTTATGAATGAAAAGGGAAAAACTTAGCAAAATTATTTTGAAATCTAACATTCTTGCCTTTGACCCTTCAGGTTTAGTCTCAACTGCATCTATCGCTAAGTCAACTTGGATTGCAAGCCTCACCTACCCATTGTAAGTTTCACACCATTATATATGTCTATTTATTACCATAATTGCTGTTGCTACCTTTGTCCTTCTTCCAAACACCCTTTAATTTTCTCAAGTTTTCTCACAGCATGCAAAAAAAACCAGGGAAAGGAAATGGCAGAATATCTGTTTTAAGGTCCCTACTGTTGTACAAGGGGAAGTAGTGGCTCAGTGGCATTGTCACTAGACTAGTAATCCAGAGACCCAAGATGGACCCAGGTTCAAATCCCACCATGGCAGATAGTGAAATTTGAATTCAATAAAAATCTGGAATTTGACAATGAAACCATTGTCAAAAAAAAACTCATCTGCTTCACTAATGCCCTTTAGGGGAGGAAATCTGCTGCCCTTACCTGGGCTGGTCTCCAGAGCAGCAGTAATGTGATTGAGTCTTAAGTACCCTCTGAAATGGCCAAGTGGAACAGTCAGTTCAAGGGATGGGCAATAAACGCTGGCCCAGCCAGTGACCCCACACTCATGTACAAATCAAAATAAAAATTTGGTGTGACCCTGAGTTTAAACTTTCCTCTCTGTTTACATGATTTAAATTCTGCACCTTTTCAATGTGTGATAGTTGAAATTGAGAATTTAACACATGAAGAACTGCACCATTGGACTGAGATCAGTTACCACACAGACCAATGCATTGGAGCTTCCATTGTATCACTGTGTTTATCTGTCAGTAAATCTTAATTTTTGTCCCTTACTTTCAAAATAATGGGCTTGATTGTCCAAATAGGATTTTCTTGTCCTGTCCGCCTGCTCAAGTGAATGTTAAAGGTAGTATAACATTATTCAACCAACAAGTGATTTTCCCAGTATCTTGGTAAAGGTTCCTTTATCCACCAGCATTTTCAAACTAAAATATAGACTAAATGATTGATTTATTATTATTGGGATATGTATTGGGATACAATGAAATTCAGTATTGTTTCTGCGTGCTATACAGACAAAACATACCGTTCATAGAGCACACAGGGTGGAAGGAAAGATGAGGATGCAGAATATGGTGTTACAGTTACCAGAAGGATGAAGAGATAGATCAGCTTGATATGTGATAAGGCCATTTGAAAGTCCAATGGCAGCAGGGAAGAAGCTGTTCTTGACTCATTACTGGAGAAGGGACACTTGCCTATATAACAACTGCCCTGGAATTCCTAAATATCTGGATGAATATAGAATCACAGAATCCCTATTGTGCAGAAGGAAGCTATTTGGCCTATCAAGTCTGCACGGACTCTCCCTCAGAGCATTTTACCCAGGCCCTATCCCTAAAACTCCACTAATTCCCCTAACCTACACATCTTGGGAAATAAGGGACAATTTAGCATGGTCAATCCACCTAACCTGCATATTTTTGGAACGTGGGAGGAAACCAGAACAGCTGGAGGAAACCCACACAGACACAAGGAGGCAGCGCTGGTGAACTGCTTTCTTGAATCGTTATAGTGTAGGTACACCTGCACTGCTGTTAGGGAGAGAATTCTAACCCAGCGACAGTGAATATAGTTCCAAGTCAGGATGGCGAGTGGCTCAGAGGGGAACTTGCAAGTGGTGATGTTCCTGCTTCCCTTGTCCTTCTAGGAGGTTGAGGCCACAGGTTCTGTCCAAATTCCCCTGCCCAAAAACAAGGCCCACATACCTTCCACTCCAACGATCTTCCTGCTGGACCCTGATAAAGGTGATCTTTACCATTTGTGATCTTTGTATGAACCTGGATAGAGTCTGATTCAATTGCTTCTGCGATTGGTCATCTGAATATTACTATTACTTTGATAAAGTGGATGGGAAAGGCATGTGGCTCAGGCAGCCCTTCATGATCAAAGATGATTTGCTTCAACTCCAGTTTGATGGATCTATCAGTTTTATCAAAGCCTAATGTAATGTCTGCAGACCCTGCCATGGGCAGGGTAGGTGGTCTTTGATGGGTTGGGTATGTGGATTGTTTGGAAATTTTTGCACTCTCTCTAATTCTTTGACTTGGCCTCTGCACATTCCAGAAGAAGTCTCTCTGTGGGTTCGGTGCATTTCTGAATGAACTTTCTTCATTTGGCTTTGTCACAAGCTAGAGTCTCCCATGAGTCAGATGGTGTTCCCAATCTGATTTGATTTGACAAAAGCAAAATACTGCGGATGCTGAAATCTGAAACAAAAACAGAAAACACTGGCAAATCTCAGCAGGTCTGACAGCACCTGTGGAGAGACAATAGAGCCAACATTGAGTCTGGATGACCCTTCATCAGAGCACATTTTGGCTCTGATGAAGGGTCATCTGGACTCAAAACATTGGCTCAACTCTCTCCTCACAGATGCTGTCAGACCTGCTGAGATATCCCAGTGTTTTCTGACTTGATTTATTATTGTCACATGTATTAACATTGTGAAAAATATGGTTTCTTGCACGCTATACAGACAAAGCATACCATTCATAGAGGAAAAGGGAGAGTGCAGAATGTAGTGTTACAGTCATAGCTAGGGTGTAGAGAAAGATCAACTTAATGCGAGGAATGTCCATTCAACAGTCTGATGGCAGCAGGAAAGAAGCTGTTCTTGAGTCAGTTGGTAAGTGACCTCAGATTTCTGTACCTTTTTACCGACGGAAGAAGGTGGAAGAGAGAATGTCCAGGGTGCGTGGGGTCCTTGATTATGCTGGCTGCTTTTCTGGGACGGTGGAAAGCGTAGACAGAATCAATGGGGTGGGAGGTTTTGAGGGTGGACAGGGTGCAGCTGTTCCCCTTAGTTGAAGGGTCAGTTACGAGGGGACACAAGTTAGAAGTGAGGGGTGGGAGGTTTAGGGGCGATTTGAGGAGAAACCTTTTTACTCAGAGGGTGGTGACAGTCTGGAATGTGCTGCCTGGGAGGGTGGTGGAGGCGGGATGCCTCACATCCTTTAAAAAGTATCTGGATCAGTGCTTGGCACATCATAGCATTCAAGGCTATGGGCCAAGTGCTGGCAAGTGGGGTTAGGTGGGCAAGTCAGGGCATTTTGTGCGTTGGTGCAGACTCGATGGGCCGAAGTATATCTTCTGCTGCCTCACAGCGCCAGGGACCTGGGTTCAATTCCTGGCTTGTGCCACAGTCTGTGCGGAGTCTGCACATTCTCCCCAAGCCTGTGTGGGTTTCCTCCGGGTGCTCCAGTTTCCTCCCACAGTACGAAAGATGTGCTGGTTAGCTGTATTGGCCATGCTAAAATTCTGCCTCAGCTTACCCAAACAGGTGCCAGAGTGTGGCAACCAGAGATACTTTTCATAGTAACTTTGTTACAGTGTTAATGTAAGCCTACTTGTGACTAATAAATAAACTTTAATTTGTCCCTTTTTCCTGGAGACTGTGTAAGGTGACTGTATGCTAGAAAATGTCAAACGGATCCTCGTTACACCTGGCATCTGATACAGCCTTGATGTGAAATATAAAAAAAGTACAGAATATAGACCGCTCTGTTTAGGACCAAAAAAAAGGAACTTTTCAGTTTGAAAAGTGAAGGAACTCAAAACCCACGAACAGTAAGTGCCCTTAGAGACCTGTCGGGTCTTACTGTTAATCTTTATGCACTGATAACTTACAGTTCACAGTTAACTGTTTCTTTCATTCCAGCCCCACAACCTGCTGCCTGAATCACTGTTGCATTTAGTTTTAAAACTCAATGATTTGATTTATTATTATTGAATGTATTAGTATGCAGTGAAAAGTCATGTTTCTTGCTCACTATCAGGACAAAGCATACCGTTCATAGAGAAGGAAAAGGAGAGAGAGTGTAGAATGTAGTGTTATAGTCGTAGCTAGTGTGAAGAGAAAAATCAACTTAATATGAATCAACTCAAAAGTCTGACAGCAGCAGGGAAGAAGCTGTTCTTGAGTTGGTTGGTACATGACTCAGACTTTTGTTTCTTTTCCTGAAGTGGAAGAGAGAATGTCTGGCATGTGTGTAATCCTTAACTATGCTGGCTGCTTTTCTGAGGCAGTGGGAAGTGTAGACAGAGTCAATGGATGGGAAGTTGGTTGCTTGCTGGACTGGGCTTCATTTATGACACTTTGTAGTTTCTTGCAGTCTTGGGCAGAGCAGGAGCCCATACCAAACTGTGATACAACCAGAAAGAATGCTTTCTATGGTGCATCTGTAAACATTGGTGAGAGTCATAACTGACATGCCAAATTTCCTTAGTCTTCTGTGAAAGTAGAGGTGTTGGTGGGCTTTCTTAACTAGGGTTGGCATGAAGGGCTCTGGACAGTTGTTGGTAATCTGGAAACCTAAAAACTTGAAGCTCTCGAGCATTTCTACTTCCCCATTGATGTAGAAAGGAACATGTTCTCCACTACACTTCCTGAAGTCGATGACTATCTCCTTCATTTTGTTGACATTTAGGGAGAGATTATTGTTGATGCACCTGTTCAGATTCTCTATTTCATTCTGTACTCTGTCTCATCATTCTTTGAGATCTGACCCACTGCTGTGGTGTCATCAGCAAACATGAAAATTGAATTGGAAGGGAATTTGCCCATGGGCATAGGTGTATAAGAAGTATAGTAGGGGGCCAAGGACATAGTCTTGTGGGGAAAAGGTGTTGAAGATCATCATGCAGGAGGTGTTGTTGCCTATCCTGACTGATTGCCTCTTAATAGACTTGCTGGGGGGACTTTCTCATCCCAAATGCCACAGGGAATCATAGCGGGCGGGGCGGGGGGTAGACCATGCAAACATCTGTTGACATCTGGTGGGATTTTCACATTTTGGGCAAACGTAGCCAGAAAATCCCATCCATTCTATCAGGATCTTCTTCTTTACATTCTCACTCGGGAATGAAACAGCACAAAGAAAGGCCATTCAGCCTATCATGCTTCAGCCAGCTCTTTGGTAGAGCTGTATGACCATTGCCACTCCCTTGTACATTATACCACTTCGATGTCAACAAAACGAAGGAGATAGTCATCGACTTCAGGAAGTGTAGTGAAGGACATGCCCCCGTCTACAACAGTGGGGATGAAGTAGAAGTGATTGAGAGCTTCAAGTTGTTCAGTGTCCAAATTATCAGCAACTTGGCCTGGACCCCTAAGACCACCAACACCTCTACTTTCTCAGGAGACTAAGGAAATTTGGCATGTCCGCTACGCCTCTCACCAACGTTTAGAAAACATGCTTTCTGGTTATATCACAGCTTGGTATGGCTCCTGCTCTGCCCAAGAAACTACAAGTGACGATTGAATTCCCTTTTGAAAGTTACGATTGAATCCAATTCCTCCATCCTTTCAGGCAGCACCTTCAGGATCACAACAACTCAGTTTTCAAAAGAAAAATGCTTCTTTGGGTCGTTTCTATTTTTTTTCCAATTACCTGAAGTACGTGACTTCTAGTTACCAACCGTTCTGACTGTGGAAACAATGTTGCATGACTTACTCCATCAAAACTGTTTATCACTGAGTACATCTATCACATCTCTCACTCACATTGTCTGCTTTAAAGACAACAATGCTGGTGTCTGCTCTCAACAGAACAATCCTGGCTTCTCCAATCACTTCACACAACTAAATTCCCTCACCGTTCTAGTAAATCTCTTCCACACCCTCCCTAATGCCTAGAATTTCCTGCTAAACTGTAACAGTGTGATGCAGAGTTGAACATATTACGCAACTGAGGCCTAACTAGTGTTTTATAAAGGTTTAACATCCTTGATTTTGTTCATTTATCCATTCCTCTTGTGATAATGGAGCTGTGAGCACCCTCTACAAGACACTGCAGCAACTCATCATGGCTTCTTTAACAGCACTTTCCAAACCCCACAACCGCCACCATCTGGAAAGACAAGGGCAGATTCCCTGCTAAGTAACTTACCACCTTGACTTGGAAATGCACCGGCCATTCCTTCACTGCTGCTGGTTCAAAATCCTGGAACATCCTCCCTAACAGAACCATGGCTGTACCTACCCCACATGGACTGCAGCTCACCACCACCCTCTCAAGGACAACCTCTCACGTATTTCCAAGTTTAGGTCACTAAAATAAAGCAAGACAGCAGTGCTTCCAACACTAACCCTTGGGCAATCCCTCCAGTTTGTAGATCAAACATTATTCGCTACTGCCTGCTTTCTTTCCCTGAACTAATTAGAATAGAATCCTACAGTGCAGAAAGAGGCCCTTCAGCCCATCAGGTCTGCACCGAACACAATCCCACCAAGGCCCTACCCCCATATCTCTACATATTATACCCACTAATCCCTCTAACCTACACATCCCTGGACACTGAGGGGCAATTTCTTAGCACGGCCAATCAACCTGACCCGCACATCTTCGGACTGTGGGAGGAAACCGGAGTACCCGGAGGAAACCCACGCAGACACGGGGAGAATGTGCAAACTCCACACAGACAGTGACCCGAGCCGGGAATCAAACCCAGGACCCTGGAGCTGTGAAGCAGCAGTGCTAGCCACTGTGCTACCGTGCCACCCGTGTCAATTATGTATTGACAGCACAATGGTTAGCTCTGCTGCTTCATAGCAGGAGGGATCTGGGTTCAATTTCCAGCTTGAGTCACTGTCTGTGCAGAGACTGCACGTTCTCCATTCTCTGCGTGGGTTTCTTCCGGGTGCTCCAGTTTCCTCTCACAATCCAAAAGACGTGCTGGTTGGGTGCTTTGGCCATGCTAAATTCTCCCTCAGTGTGCCCTAACAGGCACTGGAGAGAATTTTCACAGTAACTCCATTGCAGTGTTAATGTAATTCCACTTGTGACACCAATAAATATATGTTTTGAAAAAAAAACACTGCCACTGCACCTTTAATCCCATGGGCTTTAAATTTAGCTAAAAATTCTGTGGTGCCTGGTCCCCTTAAAGGGCAATCTCATGGAAGGGTCACATGACCCAGGCTGGTGAACCAGGAACTGGTTCACTCCAACTTGTCTGGGCTTCTCCCAGCAGTTAGATCCTGGAGGCATGACTGTAAGCATTGAATCCTCATTGCTCTGTATGTTGTTACTGTTAATAAATGCTCTTCATTCATTAATAACAAGTGGAGCCAAATTACTACATTAGGCGATGAGATAAAAAGCAGTAAGTGCGCTTGCAGCATACACTACACCAGCTCTATGCTGACAATGTCAAGCTTGCAAAGTAAAAGCATATTTCCATTTGTAAGGATAGATCTCTTTGACCCCTCTGTTGAGATAGGGTGCAGTATGTTGAGCTTTTAGGATACTTTTTCAAAGCCAACTGAATTGAGGCTATGAGAAGAGGATATTACTCAGAGTACTTAAACATGTATAATCCTTGAAAGTCAGGCCAGATGCTGACCCCTGGCAGGAGAGTCCAGAATGGAGGGTGGTGGGGCACAGTTTCAGGATAAAGGCCCAGTCATCTTGGACTGGGATACGACCAATGGCAACAGTGTATACCATCTACAAGATACACTGCAGGAACGCAAAGTTCCATAGGCAGCACCTTCCAAACCCACAGCCACTACCATCCAGAAAGACAGCAGATACATGGGGGCACCACTACCTGAAGGTTCCCCTCCAAGGCACTCGCCATCCTATGATCGAGGGGTCGCTCATTTAAGACAGAGATAAGAATTTTTTCTCAGAGGATGGTGAGTCTCTGGAACTCTCTTCCTCAAAAGGGCAGCGGAAGAAGAGTCTATGAAGGCAGAACTAGATAGATTCTTGATTACCAAGGGGTTAATGGGGGCAGGTGGGAACATGGGGTTGTGCCACTGTGGCACCCATCATCTGCTAAAAGATAATAATGTGATAAAATGTTCCAAAACATTTTTTTAATGGGACAAAGGAGTCGCTGGCTGGACCAGCATTTATTGCCCATCACTAGTTGCCCGAGGGCAGTTGAGAGTCAACCACATTGCTGTGGCTCTGCAGTCACATGTAGGCCAGACCAGGCAAGGATGGCAGATTTCCTTCCCTGAAGGACATTAGTGACCCAGAAGGGTTTTTTTTGACAACTGACAATGGTTTCATGATCACCAGTAGATTCTTAATTCTAGATATTTTTATTGAATTCAAATTCCACCATCTGCTGTGGTGGGATTTGAACCCAGTCCCCAGAATATTAGCCAAATTTCTGGATTAATAATCCAGTGATAATACCACTAGGCCATCGCCTCCCATAGGCAACTTTCATTCAGCGATTTTATGGACCTTAAAGCTGGAGAGCTAGGGTGGGGGAAGGCTCGAATAGGGGTTTCCAGTTGTTGGGACCTATAGGCAGCTGGAGGTAGACCACCAATGGAGACCCATACACACTGGAATCAAGAGCAGGAACTGCAGAGGAGTTTTGGCTGGAAATTAGGAGCCAGAGGAGAACACACAGGCTACTTCCATTCAGGTAGCATGTTAAAAGTGTTGTGCATTCCCTTAATGGAGTATTCAACAAACTGGGGTACAGCTGTAGCAAGTTCCATGTACACAGCTTTCTCCCAGCAGGTATATCATGTCCTTTTCACAGTATCTTATAACACATACATACACAATTCTATTTTTAGGTCCCTCATCAATATAAGCTAATGGTATGTGCTGGATCAGCCACATTTACTAGATGGTACAACGCTGTATGCCCAAAGACCCCTCCCAAACAGTGAATTGGCCACAACCTTTATATCTCCACTGTAAGAACACTACAGGCAAGACATGAAGATGGGGGATATTAACTCTGGGCAACACTCATGGACAGCCATGACATGTGAAGGCTGACTCTTTGAAAGGGTATCAGAATAGGTGAATAGAAATGGGTGGCAGGTTGGCACAGTGGTTAGCACTGCTGCCTCACAGCGCCAGGGATCCAGGTTCTATTCCGGCCTTGGGTCACTATCTGTGTGGAGTTTGCATGTTCTCTCAAACCTGATTCCCTGGCCCTATAAGGCAGCAGTAGTGCCTGCCACCGTGCTCCCCACAATTGCTTAAGAAACCCCATTTGAAATGATCGTAGCTTTCATAAATGAATGTTTTCTGGACTTAAAAGAACTGAGTAAGGTGTTCTGTCAAAGTGTCAATGGGCCAAATGGCCTCCTTCTGCACTGTAGGGATTTCATGAACTATAAAAGCCGACTTCCATTTTAAAAATCAACCCACTGTCTGTGTGGAGTTTGCACATTCTCCCCATGTGTGCATGGGTTTTCTCCCACAATCCAAAGATGTGCAGGTGAGATGGATTGGCCATGCTAAATTGTCCCTTAGTGTCAGGTGGATTAGCATGGTAAATATGTGGGGTCATGGGGATAGGGTCTGGGTGAGATTGCTGTCAGTGCAAGCTTGATGGGCTGAATGGCGTCCTTCTGCACTGTAGAGATTCTATGAAAAGCATAACCGGAGCACCCAAAGGAAACGCACGCAGACGCGGGGAGAATGTGCAGAGTCTGCACAGACAGTAACCCAAGTCAGGGCTTGAACCCGAGTCCCTGGCTCTGAGAGGCAGCAGTACTAACCATTGTGCCACCTGCAATTGCTCTGCTTAAGAAACCCCATTTGAAATGCTCGTAATCTTCATAAATGAGTGTTTTCTGGACATTAATAAAATAACTGGGTAGGATGTTCTGTCGGAGAGCCTCGTTGGGCCAAATAGCTTCTTTCTGCACTGTAAGGATTCTATGAACTATTAAAACTGACTTCCATTTTAAAAGTCAAGCCTTTGCCCAGAGCTTACGTTGCAGGGATTTCTGGATATCCCACTCAAAATTTATGACGATATCAAATCCTCCATAGGTGATGGAACACTTCACTGTTCCATCAAGCTGGAAAACCAGGACACAAACAGCCAGATCCTCGCATACTCAAAACAAATACGAGAAACTAAGCAGTCAGTATAAGAAAAGCAATGGCAGAAGAAAGGTCATTTCAGCAAACACTTCCAATGATTGTTATCCAGTTCACCAATGATTGTTATCCAGTTCACCAATGATTGTTATCCAGTTCACCAAAACCACTTCATGAATAAACCAACTTTACCATTGCTCATTCATGGGACACAGGCATCGCAGGCTGGCCAGCATTTATTGTCCATCCCTAGTTGCCCCAAGGCAGTTAAGACTCAACCACATTGCAGTGGCTCTGGAATCACATGTAGGCTAGACCAGGTAAGGGTGGCAGATTTCCTTCCCTGAAGGACATTAGCGAATGGGATGGGTTTTCCCCAACAATCGACAACGGTTTCATGGTCATCAGTAGATTCTTAATTCCAGATTTTTAAAAATTCAACTCAGCTGCCATGGCGGGATTCGAACCCAGGTTCCAAGAACATTAGCTGAGTTTCTGGATTAATAGTCTAGCAATAATACCACTAGGCCATCACCGAGGGGTGGGAGTTGCAAACTCCACACTGACAGTGACCCAAGGGCAAAACCAAACTTGGATCTCAACCACTGTGAAGCAGAAGTGCTGACCTCTTTGCCACCACTAGCCTGCATTGATATATTGCCTTTCACATCCTAAATGTCCCAAGGTATTTCATTGTTAATATTCACTGTTGAATGCAGCAATTTATTTTCACACAGCAATGTGGTTTGCTGGTGTTCACCAGTGGAACAATTTTCATCCACTTTCACAAGCAGACTAGATTTCAGTTTGATGATACCTCCAGCCAAAGCAGCACTCCTTGTGTTTAAGTTCCAGAGTAGGATTTGAACCCGTGATGTTTAAACTCACTGGCGTGTTGTCCAACCAACTGAGCTAAATTCTCAAAGCTTGACAAAGCTTTGACAAAGGTCATCTGAACTTGAAAGGTCAACTCTTTTCACTCCTGATAGATGCTGCCAGACCTGCTGAGATTTTCCAGCATTCCCTCCTTTGGTAAAATAATTGACTTGACTGAGGGGAAAATACTGCAATAAACATTTCTCTCTGCTTCCTCCAAGCTAGACCATGCACAGCAGCAAGGTCCCTGCTCCAACCTTTTGTCCTCAGCCATGGGGGAAATCAAGGTGCCCCACTTTCCCTCATTGTTCAGTGGTTACCGCGAGTTCCCCCAGTTGGCCCGTGATCCTATGGATTTTTGCCCAGTCCCAGCAGTGCCTGGCCTGCCCTGCCCTTCTGAATCTTAAGTAAAGCACAGAAAATTCACCTCTCTTCCTCCTGTTCACCTCAAACAGCAGACGAGTGTTTTCCCACTCTTAATGGATTCAACCACTCAGTCTCATGTCACTTTGCGTTATCCGTTGCTAGCGCTGCATTTGCTGATGGCTCATTTATATTTGTTGATTGGTGTCCATCTCTTGGCTGCATAGTGGTTAGCACTGCTGCCTCACAGCGCCAGGAACCTGGGCTCAATTCCCAGCTTGAGTCACTGTCTTTGCAGAGTCTGCACATTGTCCCCATCTCTGCATGGGTTTCCTCCAGGTGCTCCAATTTCCTCCCACAATCCTGGTTAGGTGGACTGGCAATGCTAAATTCTCCCTCAATGTACCCAAACAGAGTGTGGCAACTAAGGGATTTTCACAGTAACTTCATTGCAGTGTTAACATAAGGCACTAATGAATAAACTTTAAAACAGACACTGACTGGCATGGAGGCCCCCTCTATTGGTTGGGGCCCTGTACATAGGCATGGTATGTTTCATTGTAAAGCCACCCCTGGGTAGGGTAGCCATTAAAAGGTGTTTCAATCATCACAGATCCCCCATGTTAGGGAGGAGGAAGTGTCCTTTCAGAGAACTAATTGCTCAACAAATGAGCCTGGGGAAAGTTTGATCATTGAGTAAAGACAGAAGTGTCCTAGGCTAACTCATTGATGGAGTCATTAATCATTCATGAATAATGACAGTACTAGCAAGAACCTGGTGAAATACTGATACTTGTGAAACAGTATGCCAACTAATTTCAATCTTTGGAAATTTAGGGATGAGAAGAAAATTACAGCAAATAAAAGACCCGCACAATGGCTAGCATTGCAGTCTCACAGCACTAGGGACCTGGGTTTAATTCCCAGCTTGGGTCACTGTCTGAGGAGCATACACAGGGTTTCCTCCCATAGCCCAAAAGACATGCTGGTTAGGTGCATTGAGAATTTAGCATAACCAGTTTAAAGTTTATTTATGAGTGAGTGTCACAAGTAGGCTTACATTCACACTGCAATGAAGTTACTGTGAAAATCCCCTAATGCACCCAAAACAGGCACTAGAGTGCAGTGACTAGGGGATTTTCACAGTTAATTTCATTGTAGTGTGAATATAAGACTACTTGTGACACTAAAACTTGTAGATGTGCAAGTTAGATGGAATAGCTATGGGAAATGTGTTATTTTGGAGGGGGGGGTGGTGCAAAGGAGGAGGCAGCAGAAAGACAACCTGGATAAGTTACTCTCAGTCAGTGCAGATTCAAATGGGCTAAATGGCCTCTTCTGCACTTAAGGATTGTATGACTTTAACTCCTTGATCCCCCACAATAACCAACCAGAATTCAAAGCCATCACTACATTTCTGCTGTTCTCTGATAGGTTCTTGGTCCTCTGGTTTCAAGAGCATGATCTTTGAGATGAGATTTCCACAGGTTTTCTTAGTCTAATAATATTTATGCCCATTTCCAAGCAGATATTTAGCCAGTTTTCACATTAGATGCAAAGCACACCTCATAACCCCACATAACATTGTACACAATCTCTCAGAGAGAATACATGATATTGCCTTTATCAACTCTGATATTTGTTTCAGTGAACCTCAGAAACCTAATTGGGAACAAGTTATCAGGTGGTTTACAATCTAGCTGAAACTCAAGGTTACCCTCTTCATATGGTAAAATAATGGCCTTTGGATTCAATAAAGAACAAATAAAAAGTACAGCACAGGTACAGGCCCTTCAGCAGTCTAAGCCTGTGCCAACAACAACACCTTAACTAAGCTAAGAAAAGCTTTCTGCTCTTAGTCTGTATCCCTCCATTCCCTCCCTACTCATATACTCATCCAGATGCCTCTTATTAAATCTTGCAAACGTGCCTGCTTCCACCACCTCCTCTGACAGCACATTCCAGACACCCACCACTCTCTGCATGAAAACCTCCTCCACACATTTCCCTTAAACTTTCCTCCTCTCACCTTGAACTTGTGCCCCTTGTAATTGATGTTTAAACCTCTCAGTTGCTGTCAAATAAAGGAGACACAAGTTCTGTTTCTTCATTACTACCTTTATTTCTTTGATCCAACTCCACACACAATTCTCCAGCAACAGCCAATACCACCTGTAGCCCCTTTATACATCAGTGACTTCTATTGAATAATTGAGATCAAATGAAGACTTAATTGGAAGGTCAGTTAATCCATTCCTAAAGATTCACACTCGGAAAAAGCCTCTGTCTATGCCTCTCATCATTTTGTAGATCTCTATCAGTTCTCCCCTCAGCCTCCGTCTTTCCAGTGAAAACAATCCCAGTTTATTCAACCTCTCCTCACAGTCAATGTCCTCGAGACCAGGCAACATCCTGCAGAACCTTCTTTGCACTCTCTCCAATGCTTCCACATCCTTCTGGTAGTGTGGTGACCAAAATTGCAGTGGATATTTCTGACCTGGGGAACTACAAGCAGTTGCTGTTTTCCCAGCAACGATGCTTAAAGTCGGACGCTAGAAATTTCCTTGGTCAGCAACCATTAATGTCGAGCAGAATTCTGGACACATAGATGAACAGAATTTCTGACAAGCCAGCCAGGAGAATCCACGAGGAAGTTCCATTGAGGATGTTCCAATTAAACACCACGGTTGGAAGTTGTATTTTAAAATTCTGATATATGATTGCTAAAAAATCAACTTATTTTGTATCATTTGATGTAAAATACCATTTAAGGAGCTGCTGAATGGAACATAACAGCCAATGACTTTAATAGAAATCATTGAGTTATATTTTCCTCCATTTATTAATTTTAAATGCAAGTGTGTAAAGCGAGAGGATGCCATTTATTTACTTGGAAATTTTGGAGAAAGTGCAAGGAAGGTTGCCTGGTCTTGAGAGTGTTGGCTATGAGGATAGTTTGAATAAACTAGGATTGTTTTCACAGAAAGACGGAGGCTGAGGGGAGACCCGATAAATGTCTATGAGAGGCATAGACAGGGTGGACAGTCAGAGGCTTTTTCCCAGGGTGGAAGTGCCAATTACAAGGGGGCACAGGTTCATTGAAAGGAGCTAGCAGAGAAAAATATATCGATAATTTTATAATATCAGATTTGGAAGTGAGCCATTTATAAAGCTTGAGTGAGAGGTGGTTTATATGTGCGTAATATGAAACGTGCCAGCCTTCAGCACAACTCAAGTCTCGTTCCTGATGAGAACAAGTTTATTTGATGATATTCAAACTGAACACTCAAACTAGATCAGTCAATATTTTTTAAAGATAAGGCAGGCTAAAAGACCTTCAGCCACGTTTGCGATACCTGTTGGTCGATAAACTATGACAATGCATCAGAATCGAGAATGAGATCCATTATATTGTAATGTGTGGCGTCCTTTTTATTCCAAGTCGGGGCAGGGAAATATCATAAGAACAGGATGTACTAATTCAAAAAAACTTCACAGGTGTTTCCTTTTGGTACGTACTCAACGCGCCGCGAGTAGGCCGACGTTCGCCTGCTGAATTTGTGAAATTAAAAGCCTTTTGAAACACAGCCTTTTTTGCCTAAAGCATGGGGTAGTCATTAAACCCATCGGCTAAACGTTCATCTCTCCGCATAATATCTTCCAGAGCCCACTGCGATTGACAAGTGCAAATCAGTGGCTTCTGTCTGTGGTTGCTCCGCGCTGAGGAAAATTTAAAAAAAACGCAGCCACAAGAGGAGAGATTGGAGCATAACATGATGACATCAGCTGCAGAGCGGGACTTTAAGTCTTAATTCTCTGCAATGTTGCATTTCACCAGCTTGTACACATGTTCCACTGAAGCACTTTGTAAGAACCTAGCGATGTCAATTATGTCTGCATCAGAGAGACGCGAAAGAGATTACAATATGTCACAGAAAATGCACTGGCAAAAATGTAAGTACAGTTTCACTTCCTTCGAAACGTAGGACAATTTATTAATCAAACTTTATTCATGTGAATATTTCATACATTAATATTTTATAACAGGTCCACTTCTTACAAGCTGGAAATATACCAACTAGAATAAGGAAATAAGCATCTAATTGACATTTATGTCTCAATGTTTGCCTATGTATGTTAAATAATTACTTATATTTGTTCAGACAAGCACTTTATAATGCTGTTTCTTTTTATTTAAATTTCATCAGTTGCTAGAACAATAGCCTTTTCAAACTGGAACCTAATGTTAAAATTTTATAATTACCTCCCAAAATGGAATTAAGCGCTATCTTTAAGACAGCGGTCTAATGGTACAAATTGAGCTTTAAAGAGTTCTAAAGAACAGGTGACAACTCTTTACTGAAGTACTTGGTGAAAATGCTTTAAGGTTCCCTTTAATATGCGTGTGATCCAATAGGATTAGCCCATGTACCTGTAGAAGGCAAATAAACATTTATTACAAATTAGTGAGTTTAGAAAAAACATTTGCCAAATCTACAATTACCGAGCAAGTTATTGACCAGCTTAAGTTCTGGATGGGATCAATCTGGAAAGGTCAGGAAGGAACACTCCCTCATAGGATTCCAGTTGCAATGTGGATTTTCATGCAAAACAATAACTTCCTTTCCTCCAGGTTCTGGAAGACCTCCTAGTGCACTTCCATTATCTGTGATTTTTATTATTGGTAAATATTGTTTGTGTGCCTGTTCTAACAGTTCAAAAACTCACCAGGCACAGCAGCTAATGAAGTCAATCACAGAGACCCTACAGTGCAGGAGGAGGCCATTTCGCCCATCAGATCTGCACCGACAACAACCTCAGGCTCTAACCTCTCAACCCCACACATTTGCCCCGCTAATCCCTCTAACCAAGACTTCCTGGGACTCTAAGGGGCAATTTAACATGGCCAATCAACCTAAAAAGCATGCCTTTCAGACTGTGGGAGGGAGTCGGAGCACCCAGAGAAAACTCACGCAGACAAGGGGAGAATATGCAAACTGCACACAGACAGTGACCCAAGCTGGGAATTGAACCCAGGTTCCTGGAGCTTTGTAGCAGCTGTGCTAACCACTGTGCCACCTGACTAGTAATGCTGGAAATTATATTGTGCAATATTAGTTTATGGACTCTCATTGCATTTGCGTGGGATAGTAAAGTCATTAATTTTTCTATTTTAACAGGTCTAATAGCTGTGTTAAAATAATAGACGAAGCAATTTTATATGGGTGTGGTAAATTTCTACCGATTAACATCACACAATATTATTTTCCAGGTTTCAATAATTAATTGCTTTGAATGGTGGAATATTACTTGCATGGCCTTATGTTTATCTTTCTTGACATTGCAAATACTTTATTGTTACATAAAAAGGTGTACCACAGATAGGGAAACAATTCATTATCAGGAAAAATACCTATTACAAAGTGCCCATCCTTTAAGGTTCACGCTTAACAGAAGCAGAATTTCAGTTACTTACTCTATACATCGGTTTATTAAGACTCGAGCAAGATTTGAATTTCTGCTAAGCTGGGAGTTAGCTGTGGAAAAAGCTGGTAAAACAAGAGTGAGAAATTTAATTGTCAAATTTAGGATTGATTATTCAGCAGCAGAAAATTGTATTCCTAGTTAAAAGTATCAAGAAAAAGTGGGTTTGAATTTGAGGAAATCTTTACTTTCTGAGTGGGTGTCTTATTTTGCAAGGGCGTTCACTGAGTCTTTCAACGATTTCCAATGTATGTGCAAAACGGTGTTCAGTGGGGCGGCACGGTGTCAGAGTGGTTAGCACTGCTGCCTCACAGCACCAGGGACCCAGGTTCAATTCCAGCCTTGGATTACTGTCTGTATGGCGTTTGCACATTCTCCCCATGTCTGCGCGAGTTCCTTCCGGGTGCTCCAGTTTCCTCCCGCACTCCAAAGATGTGCAGGTTAGGCTGATTGGCCATGTTAAACTGTCCCTTGCTGTCAGGGGGACTAGCAGGGTAAATATGTGGGGTTGCAGGAAAAGGGTCTCGGTGGGATTGTGGCCGGTGCAGACTGTCAATGGGCCAAATGGCCTCTTTCTGCACGGTAGGGATTCTATGACTCTTCCTGGTAGATCCATTTTCACTTCAAGCAGAAATTGGTGAAATTGTCACATTTCTTCAACTGAAGTATTAATCTACTGATTAAGAAGTTCTAAACATTTCCACCACTCTATTCCACACACCATCTCAAATATACTGAAATTGTTGAATAACCTCCTTAATGTATATGAATTGCTCTATATTAAACAAAATTGGCTAATACATTCAAGAGCTGACAGGCCAAATAAGCAAAGAATTTGCCACCTTGAGAAGATGCATATCTTCAACTGATTTCTACAGGTAACTGAAAACCATAGAGACTAAGAGATACAGTGTTAAGGAAATGGAAATATCAGTTTATACATAATTGACTAGTGGAAGATCTACCACTTTTTAATAAAGTGATATTTGTTGAGTGAACAAGGTGTATATTTACTAGTTAATAGGGTTCCACTGTGTGGTGTTAATATTATTTCTTTCCCCTTGGTTACCGAGGTCTGATTAGTGTCAGCGCCAGTCTTGAACCTGGTGATCAAATGACATTAGCACTTTTTGTGCTGTGGCTTTCCATTCTTCTCTATTTCCAATCTACCTTAAAGTCATTTTCCAAAGACAGAATGGGCGCATTGGAAAAAAGATTCAGATAGCAAAACAGGCATTAATTGATACAGACTTTCACTGGGTGACATTGGGCACATTCCTTTCCAGGTCCATTCCATTTGATTTCTGTGGTGCTGAATGGGAGCTTCACTCTATGAAGTTTAAAGCTCAGAAGCTGCTCCTATCTACAGCTAAAACATGTTTGACTTCAAAGGAACAAGCCTAGCTTTCATCATATTTTTCAAATTTGATAAAGCCACGATACTTTTTTTTTTCAAATGTGCTCATTTGATTCTTATCAATGGCAAAACTAGTTGTAATCGAAAGGACATGCCCATTTTAATTAAGAAGATAACAGGAGCAAGAGTAGATCAGGCCCACTTGAGCCTGCTCTGCTATTTAATAACTTCATGATTGATATAATTGTGGCCTTTAATTCCACATTCCTGTCCCTTTATCCTTTGACACCCTTATCAAGCAAAAACCTACCCTGCTCGGTCTTGAATTAATTCCTTCCAATGTTTCTTTATTTACCCCTTCCCCATTTCTTGAATTTGTTCCTCAGAGCTCCAGAGGGAGACAAGTTGATTCTCTCTTCAACTTCCTTTTCCCCTTGCTGGAAAAGTATCTCAAATCCTCCAGATGCTTTAGCCAAAACCAGAACCTCATGTTTTTCTTTGAGAAGCTGTGGTTTTGGGTCCACTGCGTACTTCAACATACGACATGATGTGAACCTGCCGGCAGTGGGGTGGCGCGTCGTTTGCTCATGGCGGGATTCTCTGGTCCCGCCACCGTCAATGGGACTTCCATTGTAATTGAATTCGATTCCATTGAATTAGCAGGAAACCCGCAGGCGGGACTGGGATGCCAGCCAGACCAGAGAATCCTGCCAGCATGAACGGCCAGAGAATTCCGGCTCTGTATCTATATGAGAACCAATATCAACATAGACCTGTTCTTATATATTCAAGATATATCAAAAGTTTGCCAGTTCCAATCCATTGGGTTTTAATCATTTTTTCTGGACAATGTCACGTAATGGCAATGAGTAGCGCCACTCTTGGCAATGCCTTACATTGATAATGGGCCAACACGTATGATTAGAAAATCTCAGTGTTCATCTTCGACTAGTAAATTTGAAAATTTTAGTCCAAAATTTGAATCAAAGATTGTCGCTCTTTCCCTCCTTCTCAAAATATATAGGTTATTTTTTATGTGAGGGAAGATAGTGGGGACCAAGTTAGTTGAATTTTTATTGGCACTGAGTGTGAGAGAGAAAATCCATTACTGTACTCCTCATGGATCACTGTCAAGCGATTATAAGAGTGATGATATGTTCCCATCGTCACTGTGACAGATCAAAGAAACTAATTCATACCCGAAAGAAAAAGCATCTTTTAAGAGCCCAAAACTGCCCATGAATGTTCAGTACAGGAGTTCACTAAAGGACGCACTTGTCATCATGTATGATAGTATGTAGAATATGTACAACAAGAACAATGAGTCCATTGCCAAGGATTTCCTTCGGGCTCTGTTGACATAACTTTGTTGGAAGTTTGGCGAATGTTTACTTTGACATTTCATGAACAATGATCACACCACAGCGAAAGCAGTGGAGTCGGGGAAGATCATCCCAGCTTTGCCTCATGACAGGAAGGCACATGCCAGTCCCAAAAGAACTTCTATGTGGCAAATACTGAAAAACTGAGCACTAAACTTTATTCTAAGAACAAAAGGACAGAGTAAAAGTGATCACAAAGGGAGTTCAGGTGATCTTAGTTCAGGTGACATCATAAACATCATGAAAGCACTGCATACATAATTTACTTATAACCATTAGCTGCTAAAGACCAGGTCTTTATCATTTCCATGTCACTCTTTTCATGATAGTTAAGGTGATTGGATTACTTTTTGTGGCTTCTTCAGTCATTCATTTCTGCTATGTTACAACTCAATGGCCTCATCATTCAACCAGATCTGGATTAAACAAGAGATTCATAGAAAAATGCATATGTGAAAAATTGAAAGGCAGCATGGTGGCGCGGTGGCACAGTGGTTAGCACTGCTACCTTGTTGCAGGGAACTGGGTTCAATTCCAACCTTGGCTGAGTGTCTGTAAGGAGTTTTCCCTCTTTGTCTGCATGGGTTTCCACCAGGTGCTCTGGTTTCCACCTACTGTCAAAAAATGTGCAGGTTAGGTGGATTGGCCAGTCTAAGTTGTCCTTTAGTGTTCCAAGATGTGTAAGTTAGGTGGCATTATTAGGTTAAATACATGGGGTTACGTGGATAGGGCCTGGGTAAGATGCTTTGTCAAAGAGTCAGTGCAGGATCAATGGGCTGAATATACTTCTTCTGCGCTGTAGGATTCTATGACTTCAACCACTTCTAGTTAATCACTAGGAGTAATGTTCCATGTATATCGAAATACAACTCTAATTAACAACTAAGCTCTTTTGATACTTGAATTTATATTGACATTTAGAACATAAGGACTAGGAGCAGGAGTAGGCCATCTGGCCCCTCGAGCCTGCTCTGCTATTCAATAAGATCATGGCTGATCTTTTTGTGGATTCAGCTCCACTTACCCACCCACGCACCATAACCCTTAATTTCTTTACTGTTCAAAAATACTTGCCTTAAAAACATTCAATGAGGTAGCCTCAACTGCTTCACTGGGCAGAGAATTCCACAGATTCACAACCCTTTGTGTGAAGAAGTTCCTCCTCAACTCAGTCCTCAATCTTATTTTGAGGCTATGCCCCCTAGTTCTAGTCTCACCTGCCAGTGGAAACAACTTCCCTGCTTCTATCTTATCTATTCCCTTCAAAATCTTATATGTTGCTATAAGATCTCCCCTCATTCTTCCAAATTCCAATGAGTATAGCCTCAGTCTACTCAGTCTCTCCTCATAAGCCAACGCTCTTAACTCTACAATCAACCTAATGAATCTCCTCTGTGCCCCCTCCAGCGCCAGTGTATCCTTTCTCAAGTAAATTTAGTGGGAGAGTGAAAATCCATTGCTGTATTCTTTTATTGAACTGGCCATGTGATGGTGAGATAAATTCTCTCTTCTATCCTGTAAAAAATCAAAGAAATAATTCATATGTTAAAAAAAGGATGAAATATACTAACTTTTTGCAACAGAAACAGAAAATGCTGGAAAATCTCAGCAAGTCTGGCAGCATCTGTGGGGAGAGAATAGAGCCAATGTTTCAAGTTGCCACAGATGCTGTCAGACCTGCTGAGGTTTTCCAGTATTTTCTGTTTCTGTTTCAGATTCCAGCATTTGCAGTACTTTGCTTTTATCTTAGTACTAACTTCTTGAATGCTATTAATGTGTGAATAATTGGGAGATGTGAATATTTCTAAATGTTTTTGAGTGGAGATTTTGATCCTTTCTTTGGAAGATTACGTTGCTACAACATTCAGGGAAGTACGTTGGACTTTTATGCTTCATTAGTTCTGAGTCCACAGCATAATACCAACTACAGATCATCTGTGGTCCTTCTCCCCCTCACCTACAACCCTCAGCAAATCTGCAGCCCCACCATCTACCTAGCTCTGAGCTGTTGTTGGAATTCAAGAAAGGTGTTTATGGCAGTTTGTAAGGGTTGGTACATCTGTTCGCTATATTTCAGGAGTGGCTAATGTAGGTGATCAACGGTGGCACAGTGGTTAGCGCTACTGCTTCACAGCGCCAGGGGCCTGGGTTCGATTCCCGGGATTGGGCCACCGCCTGTGTGGAGTTGGCATGTTCTCCCCATCTCTGTGTGGGTTTCCTCCGGGTGCTCCGGTTTCCTCCCACAGTCTGAAAGACGTGCTGGTTAGTTGCATTGACCCAAACAGGCCCGGGAGTGTGGTGACTAGGGGAATTTCACAGTAACTTCACTGCAGCGTTAATATAAGCCTTACTTGTGATGAATAAATAAATAAACTTTAATATTTAACTCTAACCTTCTAACCCTACCTAAGAGAATAATGCTACCAAAAATACTTCATCAAAAAAAAGCAGAGCTCTATTCTGATCAGTTTGTCATTGTTGTAAATTGAAGTCTGGGTTATTTTCAGTGCTGATGTGGAGATGCTGATGTTGGTCTGGGGTGGGCACAGTAAGAAGTCTCACAACACCAGGTTAAAGTCCAACAGGTTTATTTGGTAGCACAAGCTTTCAGAGTGTTGCTCCTCCAAAAGTTTGTGCTACCAAATAAACTTGTTGGACTTTAACCTGGTGTTATGAGACTTCTTATTATTACTCTCAGTGCACCAAAACATCTTAATCACCCTGGATTATTGCACTCCACAACACTTCTCCTGTGCAATTATGGCAGTGTTTGCAGGGTGGTATATGATCTAGAAATGACATTGTATTTCTTCACACACACTGAAATCTCCGGGAATAGCTGGGATAAAAAGTTTTGCTTATGCTTTGATATTGGCTCATTATGTGATATCAGATTGAATCATAGGATGATACAAAACAGAAGGTGGCCAATCGACCCATTGTACTTGTGCTGGCTCACAGAAAGACCTACTTTTCTAGTTTTACAAGTCTGCTCTTTCCCCCACAGCCCTACAACATTTGCCTTTATAGCTACGTATCCAGTTCACTTTGACATTTGCTTGGCACTGTGCAGGAGGATTTTTATCAGCTAGGTTTCCTAGTCAGGGGGAGAGAGAGAATGGAGTCTGTATCGAACTGGCATTGAAACCTCAAATTCAGTAACAATGACCAGTGGTCGAAACCAAAAAATTTACAGAGAAGCATATCTGATGTGACAGAGAGACTCAAAACCATGAGGGACCCGTAGTCACAAATGGAAAATGGGTTTATGGGAATCGCAATGCACTGAGATTAGTAAGTCAGGGCCAGGGTTTTTTTTAAAGAGATTCTGCTTTCACATCGAAAACTGAAAACAAGAAATAAATGTCTTTTGGACTCGCAGGTTTTAATTTAGTGTACATTTAAAAATTATCTTTCACCATCCATCCATCCATCACAGAAACTTTACAGTGCAGAAGGAGGCCATTCAGCCCATCAGTTGTGTTCTGGCTCTCTGAAAGAGCTTTCTACCTAATCGCATTCCCAGCCCTCTCCCCGTTACACTGCACATCATTTATTTTCAGATTGCAATCCAATTCCCTTTTGAATGCCTCGATCAAATTTGCCTCCATCACTGTCTCAGGAAGTTTGTTCCAGAATCCAGCTGCCCTCTGGGGGAAAAAAAATATTGCAGCGCACCTTTCGCCCATTATTTTAAATGTGCGCCCTCTAGTTCCTGATGTACTCTTGAGAGGGAACAGTTTAGTGCTTTTCAGCCTGCCCATGTCCCTCATGATCTTGAATACACCTGATAAGTCTCATCTCAGCCTTGCCTTCTCCAAGAAAAATATGAGTGGGATTTTCCGGCCGCCCTCGCCCCAATTCCGGAAATTCCCGTCCGAGGTCAACGGTCCGTGTCCCACCCACTACGATTCCCATGGTGGGTGGGATAGGAAAATTTCACCCTATACTTCTTAATGACAGAGAAAACTCCATGTGGAAAATAAAATCAATGTAGAGTATGGGAGAAGCACAGTGGCATAGTGGTTAGCACTGCTGCCTCATAGAACCAGACACCCTGGGTTCAATTCCGGGCTTGGGTCACTATCTGGGCAGAGTTTGCATTCTCCTTGTGTCTGCGTGCCTTTCCTCCGGGTGCTCCGGTTTCCTCCCGCAGTCCAAAGATGTGCAGGTTAGGTGGGTTGGCCATGCTAAATTGCCCCTTAGTGTCAAGGGGTCTAGGTAGGGCAATTGCATGGGGATAGGGCCAGGATGGGATAGAATCAGAGAATCCCACAGTTCAGAAGGAGGCCATTTGGCCCATCGAGTCTGCACTGACCACAATCCCACCCACGCCCTATCCCCGTAACCCTATGCATTTATCCTAGCTAGCCCCCCCTGACACAAAGGGGCAATTTAGCATGGCCAGTCCACTTAACCCACACATCTTTGGACTGTGGGAGGAAACCGGAGCACCCAGCGGAAACCCACGCAGACACTGGGAGAATGTACAAACTCTGCACAAATAGTGACCCAAGCTGGGAATCGGCTCGGGCCCCTGGTGCTGTGAGGCATCAGTGCTAACCACTATGCCACCCGTGTGGACTGTGGTCAGTGAAGACTTGATGGGCCGAATGGCCTCTTTCTGCACTGTAGGATTCTATAATTCGTGCTATAGAAATGCGTGCATATTATTTAGAACAGCCCTATAATGCTGTTTAAATCATTTTGGCCATATATATATAGAATTTTGACTTGCTAAACTGCTAAAATGTAAAAGTGTGCAATTTGAGTCTGGGGTTTCTTTGCACATTCCAGTGGTCAAGATTACGGTTAAACATGCTTGAAACTGCTCATAACCCTCACCCCTGGGAGATCGACTCAAGACACCTGCATCTCTGATGCTACATTCTGTTTACTCATCTCTCTGCCCTTCCTCTTTTCGTCCAAATAAAGCGTTCATTCTAATATATTGGAGTGGGGGCGGGGTACTTTTGAGGGAAGTGGCTTTAAAAACTCAATACACTGATGAAAACAATGAGGTTTCATATCAGCCAGTATTTCAAAATTCTGGGTTTCATTTTCTGACAAACTCAACAAAGAAATTATTGTTCTGTGCCTGTGTTTGAGGGTTTGGGTGAAGGTGTCAACTGCAGATTTAGAAGTTTACTTGTATTTATCTTTTGAATCTGGCATTTAAAGTTAAGTTAAAGCTAATTTATTAGTCAGAAGTAAGGCTTACAATGCAATGAAGCTACTGTGAAATTCCCCTAGTCGCCACTCTCCTGTTCGAGTCGGTGCACCCAACCGGCACATCTTTCAGAATGTGAGAGGATATCAGAGCACCCGGAGGAGACCCACGCAGGCACAGGGAGAATGTGCAAACTCCACGCAGACAGTGATGACCCCAGCCGGGAATCGAACCCAGGTCCCTGGCGCTGTGAAGCAGCAGTGCCAACCACTGTGCCACCATGCATTAGCATCCTCCCTCTGTTGCAAGAGGCACCGCTGATTTATTTGCAACATAGTTCTACATGTTCTGGGCCCTTTAGCAAAATAACAAGTCACAGTATACGATTGTTTGATTGGGAAACAGGAGGGTTGACTTGCTTCAAGATGTTTGCAACAGCACAGTGTAATGCAGTCTCTCAGGGTGTACAACAGTTTAGCTATTGCATTGAGCTCTGGTGCAAATGAGCTTGAATCTCATATTAGTGTTGCACATGACATTGGAACACCAGCTAAAGGAATAGAATATAAAGGTGAGGAAGTATTGTTGCAACAATACAAGGCATTGGTGAGGTCACACCTGGAGTATTGTGTACAGTTTTGGTCCCTGTATTTGAGGAAAGATGTAGTGGCATTGGAGGGAGTTCAGAGAAGGTTCATTAGATTGTTTAATTTATTAGTCACAAGTAAGGCTTACATGAACACTGCAATGAAGTTACTGTGAAATTCTCCTAATTGCCATGGTCCGGTGCCTGTTCAGGGCAATACGCCTAACCAGTACGTCATTCAGACTGTGAGAGGAAACCAGAGGGAACGCACGCAGACACAGGGAGAACGTGCAAACTCCACGCAGTGACCCAAGCCGAGAATCAAACCCTAGTGCCTAGCACTGTGAAACAACTGTGCTACCACAGTCCAAAAACATGCTGGTTAGATGCAATGGCCATGTTAAAATGTACTTCAAACAGGTACAGGAGTGTGGCGACTGATTCCAAAGATATGGGTTTGTTGTATGAAGAGAGATTGAGGCCTATGCCCTCTGGAATTTAGAAAAATGAGCGAAGATCAAATTGAGGTATACAAGATGATAAAAGGTCTGGATAAAGTAGACGTGGAGCGGATGCTTCCTCTTGTGGGGCATTCTAGAACGAGAGGTCATAACCTTAGGATAAGGGGCAGCAAATTTAAAACAGAGTTGAGGAGAAACCACTTCCCCCAAAGGGTTGTGAATCTGTGGAATTCGCTACCCCAGAATGCGGTGGATGCTGGGACAGTGAGTGAATTTAAGGAGGAGTTAGACAGATTTTTAATCGGTAATGGGTTGAAGGGTTATGGGGAGAAGGCAGGAAAATGGGGATGAGGAGCATATCAGCCATGATCGAATAGTGGAATGGACTCAATGGACCGAATGGCCTAATTCTTTTCCTATACCTTATGAACACAACTGAATGGGACTCTAGGGAGCAGGCGGACACACTCCGCTAAACTTGGGAAGTAGTTCTAAACTTGGAATCTGGTTTGCACTGCAGATTTAGAGATTTCAGTTGGGTTTCTCCAGTCTCGTGCACCCCGCCACCACTACTAATGAGAATGGAGAATTTGGCTGTCAGCCAAATCCCCACCCACTGCAGCGGGACTGGAGAATCCTAGCTCAAGCAAAATTGGAGAACTCTATCCTTAGACTTCATAGCAGAATTAAATCTGATAGAATGTAAATCCACCTGAGGGTTTTGTTACGTTTAAGTTACTTTATTATTGTCATGAGTGGACTTAGATTAACGCTGCAATGAAGTTATGGTGAAAATCCCCTAGTCGCCACACTCTGGCACCTGTTCAGGTACACTGAAGGAGAATTTAGCATGGCAAATGCATCTAACCAGCACATCTTTCAAACTGTGGGAGGAAGCCAGAGCATCCAGAGGAAACCCACACAGACACAAGGAGAACGTACAAACTCCAAATAGTGACCCAAGCTGGGAATCGAGCCCAAGTCCCTGGTGCTGTGAGGTAGCAGCGTTAACCATTATGCCACCATGTTATGCATTATATTGAGAGGCAACAAATATGAATTACCCATAGAACCATAGAACCCCTATGGTGCTGAAAGAGCCAACTGGCCCATCGAGCCTGTACCCACTCTCCAATAGACCATCCCACTCAGGCCCTCCCCTCTGCCCAATCCCTGTAACCATGACTAATCTATTGAAGCTACATATCCTGGGACACTAAGGAACAATTTAGCATGGCCAATCCACCTAACCCACACATCTTTGGACTGTGGGAGGAAGCCGGAACACCAGGAGGAAACCCAAGCAGACACGGGAAGAAGGTACAAACTCCACACAGATAGTCACCCAAGGCAGGAATCGAACTCAGGACGCTGGCACTGTGCAGCAACGCTGCTAGCCACTGTGCTATTGTGCCAACCGGGTGCTACCCAGTTCAACTATTTGCTGCATCCTTCCCAGCAACGACCAATCTCTGCACATGCTTGGGATTCTGCTATCCTGGTTTTAGGATTCAGTCAACTACAATAACTTGCATTTATACAACATCTTCATATAACACACCCCAGGATGCTTCACAGCAGAATTATCAAATGATAATTGACGCTGAACCATGTAGGGCGACAAGTGACTCAAAGCCGGGGAAAAGATGTAAGGTTTTAAGAAGCGTCTTTGAGGTTCAGAGGCTGAGACGCTTAGGGAGGGAAATCCTGTTCTCGAACCAAGACATGAAGGCACAGCTGCCAATGTGGGAGAGATTAGATATCGTGGTTGCACAGGGGGCCAGAATTGATGGAGCGCAGAGATGGCGGAAGACTGTAGGTCTGGAGGAGGCCGTGGAGATTGGGAGAAATGAGGCCACGAAAGCATTTGAAAAGAAAGGATGTGAATTTTAAAAATTGAGATGTTACCAGCCTGGGAACCAATCAGTAAGGGCAGAGTTAATGGATCTTGGTGTGAGTTGAGGGCTCGCGGGACGTGGAGTGACATCAATGGGAATTCCCATTGACCAGAGAATCCTGCCACTAGCAAACAACATGCCACCTCCCATCAGCAGGAAACACACGGCTGGGAAGCTGGAGAATCTCACCCAAGATACAGGCAGCAGAGTTTTGGATTAGCTCATATTTCAGAAAGTGGAATGCCAGCAGGAGAACATTTTGATTGCCATCTGTGTTGTTATAGACAATCTGCACAAACCATGGGCAAAAGTTAGAAGTGCACCACCTTTAACATTGTTTAAATCTCAGATAGCAGCTTACTGAAGGCATTGTACCACCCCCAAGCACCAGTAACTTACTTACACTCACCCTTGCATTCTCAATTATTGATTGGCGATGCACATTTCTCATCACCAGCTTCCTTTATGGAAATTAAACTTTGGTGAGAGGAAATATAAGTGGTGGTGGAGGAGGAAGAGGAAGAGGAGGAGGAGGAAGAGGAGGAGGATCAGAAGGAAGGAGGAAAGCTGCGGCTGCAGGAGAGCAGCAGAGTATAGATCTTATCGAATTCTTTACCCTCCCAGAGTTCATAGACCCACGCAACATATCCGCATTTCTCAGAGAAGTGGTGCGTAACAAGGCTTTAATTCTCTGGAGGAGTTATTACAATGTCATGTCATCTTCTCCAGCTAAATCTGCATCTGAAAGCTACCATAGCATTTCCCACTGACAATGAAAATTGCTGGCTTTTTCTTGCCTTTTGTTCCTTCCAGGCTGTAACAGGAAATGTCAGCATTTACTGCTTGTATTAAACAGGTAACTATGTGATGCTATGTGATCAAAAGCAATTTTGTTGCATTTATTCTTATGGATAGAATAGGGTTGAAAACATAGAAACTAGAAGCTGGAGTAGGCCATTCAGCCCTTCGAGCCTGCTCCACTGCCATTCATTATGAGCATGGCTGATCATTAAATTCAATATCCTGATCTCCCTCCTTCCCCCGTATCCCTTGATTCCTTTAGCCCCAAGAGCTTCGTCTAATTTCTTCTTGAAATTGGACAGGATTGTGGGGTCTACAAGACTGCAAGTCTGTTATCTCTCCTGAATCCAATTAAAGCTTCATTGACTGAATTCATGTCACAGTATCATCTCCTTCTCACAAACACCATTGCCTTTTATGAATCGTGTGTTTTCTGCTGTAATCATAGAATCCCTAATAGAAGCCCATTGAAACTGCACCAACAACAATCTCCACCCAGGCCCTATTTCCGTAACCTCAAGTAGTTACCCTACTAATTCCCCTGACACTAAGGGACAATTTAGCAGGGCTAATAGACCTAACCTCTACATCTTTGGAGTGTGGGAGGAAACCGGAGCTCCCATTCTTTCACCCTGAGTAGCAAGGAAGAATCTGTCTTGCCTGGGAGCAAGGGCTAATTAGAGTCCCCACACTTTACTGATGACTATCCTCAGGGCTCCACACTCACTGGACAAACAACACCGCAACCATTGCTCAATTCTTAGAACTGACTATTAGACTCCTTAAGCAGAGGTTCTACTCCCTGAACAGGACTGGTGACACCCTGAAACACACCCCACAATGAGTGGCCAATAGCACCTTAGTTTGCTGTGTGCTGTGTGATTGCGTGCTACATGGGGAGAGGCAGCTTTGAGGGGAACCTTTAGCATGATGGTAAAGGTGACAATGATGATATTGTTAATGGCAAGCTCTTCAATGGCAAATCATTGTAATTGAAGAGAAGATTCACTAGGTTGATTCTAGAGTCAAGAGGATTGGCTTATGAGGAGAGACTGAGTAGACTGGGGCTATACTCATTGGAATTCAGAAGGATGAGGGGAGATCTTATAGAAACATACAAGATCATGAAGGGAATAGATAAGATTGTTTCCATTGGCAGGTGAGACTAGAGCTAGGGAGCATGGCCTCAAAATAAGGAGGAGCAGATTTAGGACTGAGGTGAGGAGGAACTTCTTCACCCAAAGAACAAAGAACAAACAAAGAACAAAGAACAAAACAGCACGGGAAACAGGCCCTTCGGCCCAACGAGCCCACGCCGCCATTTTAACATTAGGGAGTCGGGAGGTAATGCTGCAACTTTAAAAGACCCTTGTCAGACCCCACTTGGAGTACTGTGTGCAGTTCTGGTCGCCTCACTATAGGAAGGATGTGGAAGCTATTGAAAGGGTGCAGAGGAGATTTACAAGGATGTTGCCTGGATTGGGAGGCATGCCTTATGAAGATAGGTTGAGGGAACTGGGGCTCTTCTCCCTGGAGAGACGAAGGTTGAGAGGCGACCTGATGGAGGTTTATAAGATGTTGAGAGGAATAGATAGGGTGGATTCTCAGAGGCTATTTCCCTGGGCTGAAATGGTCGCTACGAGAGGACACAGATTTAAGGTGCAGGGAAGCAAGTACAGAGGAGATGTTAGGGGTAAGTTTTTCACTCAGGGGGTGGTGAGTGAATGGAATCGGCTGCCATCGGTGGTGGTGGAGGTGAACTTGCTTGGGTCTTTTAAAAGACTTCTGGATGAGTATATGGGATCTAATGGGATTGGGGGTTATAGATAGGTCTATGGCTTAGTAGGTATAGAAGTGATCGGCGCAACTTGTGGGCCAAAGGGCCTGTTTGTGCTGTAGTGTTCTATGTTCTATGTTCTATGTTCTATTATGAGTGCCCTCTCCACCCATGACCCTTGTCTATGCTTATGGCATTCCACGTTGAGGGAACCCAAAGGGTTGTGAATGTGTGGAATTCCCTGCCCGGAGAACTAGTTGAGGCTACCTCATTGAATGTTTTTAAGACAAGGATAGCTAGATTTTTGAACAGTAAAGAGTTATGGTGAGCAGGCAGATAAGTAAAGTTGAGTCCATGTAAAGATCAGCCATGATCATACTGAATGGCGGAGCAGGTTCAAGGGGCTGGATGGCCAACTCCTGCTCCTAGTTCTTATATTCTTATTAACCTCAGGTGGAACAACCATTGTGTCCCTACATGACCAGCTCTATGCTGCGAACTCTAGCAAATTGACTCTCTGGAAATGAAAGAACTTGTCTAAGCTTACAGAGCTATACCGCTCACCATTGCAATTTCCAAAATGCTACGAGTATAAAATAAACTGATTCATTTCATCTAAGATAAAGGCAAAATACTGCAGATGCTGGAATCTGAAACAAAAACAGAAAATGCTGGAGAAGCTCAGCAGGTTTAACAGCATCTGTGGAGAGAGAATACTCAATGTTTCGGGTCTGGATGACCCTTTGTCAGAGAGGGGTGTGACACGGTAGTTAGCGCTGCTGCCTCGCAGCTCCAGGGACCCAGTTTGATTCCCAACTTGGGTCACTGTCTGTGTGGAGTTCGCACATTCTCCCCATGTCTATGTGGGTTCCCTCCAGGTGCTCCGGTTTCCTCCCAGAAGATGCGCAGGTTAGATGCAATGGCCATGCTAAGTTGCCCGTTAGTGTCCCAGGATGTGTGGGTTAGAGGGATTAGCCGGGTAAATATATAAGGGATAAGGCATAGGTGGGTTTGTTGTCGGTGCAGATCTGATGGGCAGAATGGCCTCCTTTGCACTACAGGGATTCTATGACTCCCTAGAGTCATAGAATCCCTATAGTGCAAAGGATGCTGTCATCTCAGCAGGTCACAGATGCTGTCAGACCTGCTGAGTTTCTCCAGCATTTTCTGTTTTCATTTCGAATTCCAGCATCACAATATTTTGCCTTTCCATCTGAAAGTGAGCTGGCAAGTTATTCATGTTGGTAGCCTGCAGCGCAGTGATCCGAGAAGCCAGTTCACCACCACCTTCTCCAGTAAATTAGGGATAGGCCGTAGAAGCTGACCTTGCCAGCAATGCCCTGAAAGTGAGTAGAGACAAAAGAGTGTGTCTCTACGACAGCCATCACTTGCTCAGTGCAGTCAGGGGAAAATAAAACTCTCACTTAAGATACAGTTCAGAGAGATACATACCACTCCTTTTACCCATAAGTTAACCACTGTGAGATACAGAAATGCCACTCAATGGGTCAAGAGCATTAGAAAGAGGTTCAAATATCATTCGGTATAAATGAATGTATTGGAATGCTTACTGTCACTGACTTGTGCCTACACACAAAAGCACAAAGCACCTAGAAAGAGCAAACGTGATCAGAGCAAATGACTCACAAAAAAAGAAGCATACACACACAGTAATATCAGTTGAGGTTGGAAACAGTTACTTTCATCACTTTTGCTACCTGCTTGTCCTTTAGTCGATAATGTGGCACTTGCCAGTGGAGGTGACTGACCATTATTTTCCATTGAACCCCATGAATCACATGAGTATTGATTGCTTCGTAAAAGTGGATAATTCCGACCGTGACTTGAGGGTGGTGGAATGGATCATTCCGACTGTTAAATTGTGCACACACCTTTTCTTCCGTGAGTCGGCACCTTTGATAGTGATCTGAGGGTGCACCACAACGCTGCTTCAAGTATTGACTCCTCCCATTTCCTACTTGACAAGGGGATCCTGTACCATATTTGGTTGGTGGTTTCAATGTTTCTCCGAATCTTCTGCACTCATTTCCTATAAGCTTTGCTAGCAAAGTGCTGTTGCTAGCCTGGTTTAAAGTAAACAGTGAATGTGCTCAGTCAACACTTAATTTTTTTACAGATTAACTGGCTTGAAAATGGGTTCAATAATGGTAAGCATCATTTGTGACCATTCGTTGTGTCACCAGAGTGTGTGATGGGTGTATTACACCGATGGGAATTTGCACTTACACAGCCCTTTAGATATTAAAAAAAATTCCGCGCGTTCAAACAAAATTTAGCACCAAATTCAAAGAAAGATATCTCAGGACGATTAATCAAAAGCTTAATCTGATAAGTGGGTTTTAAATGTCTTAAAAGGAGTGGATGAAGTTTTGGAAGGAAACTCCAGAGATTAGTGGCTGAAGCCACAGACACCAATAGTGTCTTGAAAGAAGTGGAACAGCCATTATAACAGAGAACTTTGAATTATAGCATGCCTACAGTGCAGGAGGAGGCTATTTGGCCCATTGAGTCTGCGCCAACTCTCCGACAGAGCATCCCACACAGACCCTTTCCCCGTTAACCCACATATTTACCCCAATAATCCCCCTAACTTACACATCCTGGGACACTAATGGGCAACTTAGCATGGTCAATCCCCCTAATCCACATATCTTGGGACACTAAGGGGCAATTTAGCAAGGCCAATCCACCCACCCTATGCATCTTTGGAGTGTGGGAGGAAACTGGAGCACCTGGAGGAAACCAGTGCAGACACGGGAGAACATGTAAGCTCCACACAGGCAGTGACCAAGGCCGGAATTGAACCTGGGTCCCTGGCGCTGTGAGGCAGCCGTGCTAACCACTGTGCCACCGTACTGTCCTTAAGAGATGGATAAGATTACTCAGATATAAAGGGGTGAGTCAGGGCTGGAAATTCTCAGTTTAAGGGTTGAATGACCTAGGCATCAATGTATGTCAGGAATGGACCTTGGCATAAGTTAGAATACAGGCAACAGAGTTTTGAATGAGTTTTATGAACTGGGGTATCATATAAGTGGAAGACAGGAGGCCAGGAGAGCGTTAGAATAGTTGGTTCTGCTGAATAAGAGAAGGAATGGGTAATAGTTTGAGTAACAGATGAGGTGTTATTCAGTGGAGATGGACAATATTATGGAAGTGGAAGTCATCAATTTTAATAATTGAGTGGATAAGAAATTGGAAACACAAACCAGGGTCGAATAGAATGTAAAGGTTCCCAAAGCTATCATAGAATCCCTACAGTGCAGCAGGAGGTCATTCAGCCCATCGAGTCTGCACCAACAACAATCCCACCCAGGCCCTATCCCCATAACCCCACATATTTACCCAGCTATTAATTTACCATGGCTAGTCAACCTAACCCGCACATCATTGGACTGTGGGAGGAAACAGGAGCGCCCGGAGGAAACCTACGCAGACACAGGGAGAATGTGCAAACTCCACGCAGACAGTGACCTAAGGCTGGAATTGAACCCAGGTCCCCGGCACTGTGAGGCAGCAGTGCTCACCACTGTGCCATCGTGCCACCCCCTATGTGGGTGCAAAATGTTGTTGTTAGGCGATGGCTTCCTTCCATAGGTTACAAACAGAAAAAGAAAGGTCAGTGTTGTCACGTAAAGCCTACGATATGGCTTGGTCACTTCAATAACTCGTTGATATTAAAGGCTTTAAATGACTGGAGTGCGAGGGACAGAGATTTAGTTCCACATCAGATTTCAATCTTTCAGTCATTCAGTCCAAGTGAATGGCTAACATAGGGATTTGGAAATGGGCCTATGAAGCAAAATTTGCAACAGGGCCTAACAAGAATGGCTTACCTTATCTCAGGTAGAACAAAAGAACTAGGAGCAGGAATCAGCCATCTGACCTCTTGAGCCTGCTTCGCCATTCAATAAAATCATGGCTGATCTTTCTGTGGACTCAGCTCCACTTACCTGCCCAATCATTTTAACCCATAATTCATTTACTGATCAAAAATGTAGCTATCCTTGCATTAAAACCATTCAATGAGGCAGCCTCAACTATTTCACTGGGCAGGGAATTTCACAGATTCACAACCCTTTGGAGGAAGAAGTTCTTCCTCAACTCAGTCATAAACCTGCTGCCCCTTAATTTGAGGCCACGCCCTCAGTTCTACTTTCACCTGCCAGTGGAAACAACCTCCCTGCTTCTATCTTATCTATACCCTTCATAACCTTATATTTTTCTATAAGATCTCCCCTCATTCTTCCGAATTCCAGTGAGTATAGCCCCAGTCTACTCACTATCTCCTCATAAGCCAACCCTCTCAACTCCAGAATCAATCTAGTGAATCTCCTCTGCACCCTCTCCAATGCCAGTATATCCTTTCTCAAGTAAGGAGGCCAAAAAATTGTACACAGTGAGATTCACCAGAGTTAATAATAAACAAAACAAAAGCAAAGAGTATTATAGAACCAAAAATAAAAGTGGTTACACAACGCAATTTATGAGGGAAAGTAATACTTGTTACTCAGTAAATTCTTGATGCTTTTCACCAACTGTAGACCACATTGTGTACAAATCTGATAGAATCCTTAATCACTTTGAGCAGGAAACCATACTGGGGTCATAAAAGGTTAGGTAGTCCTCTCTTTATAGGAGAAAGTTTTAAGAAGCAAATGTTTTACTATTTAAACTTTGTTCATTATATTTCAAACTTGGGCTACCGTGGATAAACTTCCATGCATTTGTAAGTTATGATCTAGTTGCAGTCACAACTGTCAGAAACTGGATTATAAATATAAAATCACATTAACATTCTTGAGCCCATTTTGTCCAGAGTAAATGATTTAAGCACTCTTATTTGCATTTAACTCAAATTTAGCTATGAGGCGAGGTTAGAGAAACTTGGTTTGTTCTCACTGGAATGATGGAAGTCGAGGAGCAACCTGATAGAAGTCTACAAGGTTTCATGGACAGAGTGGATAGTCAGAAGCTTTTTCCTCGGGTAGAAGAATCAATCACTAGGGGGTATAGGTTTAAGATATGAGAGGCAAGTTTTTTACACAGAGAGTGGTGGGTGCCTGGAACTCACTGCTGGATAAGGTAGTGGAAGCAAATATGATAGTGACTTTTAAGGAGTGTCTTGACAAATACATGAATAGGATGGGAATAAAGGGATATGGTCCCCGGAAGGGTAAGGGGTTTTAGTTCAGTCAGGCAGCATGGTTGGTGCAAGCTTGGAGGGCCAAAGGGCCTGTTCCTGTACTGTAATTTTCTTTGTTCTTTATTCTTTGATCTAACCCTGTTGAAATTAGATCCAGAACTGAAACCTTGTCCCTCACCTCTTCAATCATTTAAAGGCCCTATAATTGACCTTAATATCAAGTGGCCAAGCTATATTGTATGCCCTACGTGACGACGCTGACCTTTCTCTTCCTGTTCCTACGCAAGAAATTTATCATTTACTATCAACAACTTTCATCTGCATACAGCATGTGTGGGTTAAGACATCCGAAGTGCTTCATAGGAACGTAATCAAACAAAATATTACATTGACTCAAAGGAGACATTCCAAATGCTTGGGTAAGAAAGGAGGTTTTTAGCAGTGTCTTAAGAGAAGAAAGGCAGGTCTGAGGAGGGAATTCCAGAGCAAATGACCTGGATGGCTAAAATAAGAGGTCTCACAACAACACATTAAAGTCCAACAGGTTTATTTGGGATCACGAGCTTTCAGAGTGTTGCTCCTTCATCAGGGAGTGGCTGATGAAGGGGCAGCGCTCCAAAAGCTCGTGATTCTAAATAAACCTGTTGGACTTTAACCTGGTGTTGTGAGACCTCTTACTGTGCCCACCCCAGTCCGATGCTGGCAACTACACATCATGGACAGCTAAAGGTATGCTTGCCATTAGTGGGGCAAAGGATGTGGTCCAGATCAGCATGTGTATGTGTGTTCAATGCTTCAGTTTATTTTTTTTGTTGGGTTATCTTGACCTAATTTGCTTTTTATGTGTGGCCTAAATGGAATCTAGAAATGTGCTTCAGCCACTGATCACAACTCATTCACAAAACTGTGCTGTTGTCATTGCAACCCATAGAGTTCAGGAAAGAGGTAGAAGACTAGAAAAGGAGTTGTGGAGCAGTCTTCTCACTCAGAGGTTGGTGGGAGTTTGGGACCCACTGGCTGAGAGTAAGTGCACTGTCAGAAACTCTCGTAACATTTAAGAGGTAATTAGATATTCACCTGAGCAGGCATAACATCCAAGGCTGGGGGCCAAATGCTGAAAAATGGAATTAATGTAGTCAGGTTTTTGTTGACCAGCATGGATGCAATGGGCCAAAAGGCCTCCTTCTGTGCTTTAAACATCTATGAATCCATAGGATGGCACGGCGGCACAGTGGTTAGCAATGCTGCCTCACAGCCCCATGGACTTGGGTTCGATTCCTGGCTTGGGTTACTGTCTGTGTGGAGTTTGCACATTCTCCCCATGTCTCTGTGGGTTTCCTCTGGTTTCCTCCCACAGTCCAAAGATTTGTGGATCAGGCAGATTAACCATGTAAAATTGACTCTTAATGTCAGGGGGATTAGCAGGATAAATGTGTGGAGCTACAGGGATAAGGCTTGGTGGGATTATTGTTAGTGCAGACTTGATGGGCAGAATGGCCTCCTTCTGCACTGTAGGAACTCTATGATTCTAATCTATTCCATTTGCAGAGAGAAATCACCTTTCCTTGGTCTTCATGATGTATCTTCCATTTCAGAATTAGCAATATTGACAAAATATCTTTTCTCATCCTTTTTTCTGGGATGCAGATTACATTCATTTCTAGAATCAAAGAATCCTGGAGTGTAGAAGGAGGCCATTCAGCCCATTGAGTCTGTACCAACTGCAAACCCACCCAGGCCCTATTCCCATAAAACCATACATTCACCCTAGCTGGTCCCCTGACACTAAGGGGCAATTTAGCTTGGCCAATCCACCTAACCCGCACATCTTTGGACTGTGGAGGAGGGAGTTTCCATTTCTTGAATGAACAAACTGACCATCACAATCCTGAACAAAGGGACAATGACCAACCGGAAATTATATTCTGTTCTCCCCACCCCCTCCCCACTCCACCAAAGACCACGTAATCTCCTGGGAGAAAGCTGGGCAAAACCAGATAAAAGCCCAGACTAACCAAGGAAAGAATCTGGGAAATTCCTCTCTGATACTCCACCCCCCCTCTGCCACAACTCCCATTGTGAATGCGTTTGGTCAGCAGATCATTCTGGTCTTGATAATTCTATGACATGGTTCTTTCTAGTAAGAGGTGAAGGATGCCCCAGCAAGAAGCAGCTGCAGCCATCACCTGATCAAATTCCACCAATGGACGTCCACCACACAAACTGGCAGCTTCTACCAGGTAACCACTGTTCTCTTGGAAATGATCCACCCCTCCTGACACCTGACCCAGATCTGATCTTATACAGCTTAACCTTGTGACTTCTAGTCCTTCCTAATAGAATCCCTACAGTGCAGAAAGAGGCCATTCGGCCCATCAGGTCTGCACCAACTCACCGAAGGAGCACCCCATCCAGGCCTTCCCCTCTGTTGTATCCCTGTAACCTATGCATTTACCATGTTTAATCCACTAAACTGCACACCTTGAGATACTAAGAGTCAATTTAGTATCGCCAATCCACTTAACATGCACATCTTTGGTCCATGAGAGGAAACCGGAGCACCCGGAGGAAATCCACGCAGACACGGGCAGGTCATACAAACTACACACAGACAGTTGCCCAAGCCGGGAATCAAACCCAGGTCCCTGGCGTTACGAGACAGTAGTGCTAACCACTGTGCAACCATGCTGTTCCCTAATCTGGAGGAGAGAACCGAGTGTAGGGTGTCGAAATTTGCTGATGACACCAAGATTGGGGGAACGGCAAATTGTGCGGAGGGTGTGGAGAGTCTGCAGAAGGATCTAGATAGGCTGGGCGAATGGGCCAGGAAATGGCAAATGGAATTTAATGTTGGCAAGTGTGAGGTGGTCCACTTTGGTAGGAAGAATGGTAGGAAGGACTATTACTTACGTGGCGAAAAACTGCAGCAGGCGACGTTGCAGAGGGACCTCGGGGTCCTTGTGCATGAGTCGCAAAAACCCAGCTTGCAGGTGCAGCAGGTGGTCAGGAAGGCAAATGGGATGCTGGCCTTCATAGCGAAGGGGATTGAATATAAAAGTAGGGAGGTCTTGCTGCAGCTGTATAGGGCATTGGTGAGGCCGCAGCTGGAGTACTGTGTGCAGTTTTGGGCGCCGCACCTGCGCAAGGATATTTTGGCCTTGGAGGGAGTGCAGAGGAGGTTTACTAGGCTGATACCGGAGTTGAGGGGGTTGAGCTATGAGGAGAGGCTGAATAAACTAGGCTTGTACTCGTTGGAGTTTAGAAGAATGAGGGGAGATCTCATTGAGACGTATAAGATGATGAATGGGATGGATAGGATAGAGGTGGAGAGACTCTTCCCGCTCAAAAAAGACACTAGGACTAGGGGGCACAGCCTCAAGATAAAGGGGGGGCGTTTTAGAACGGAGTTGAGGAGGAACTTCTTCACTCAAAGGGTGGTGAATCTCTGGAATTCTCTGCCCGTTGAAGTGGTGGAGGCTGCCTCGCTAAATATTTTTAAGAAGCCGGTTGATGGGTTTTTGATAAGAGAGGGGATTAAGGGTTATGGGGAGAGGGCCGGAAAGTGGAACTGAGCCACGACAGATCAGCCATGATCTTATTGAATGGCGGGGCAGGCTCGAAGGGCCAGATGGCCTACTCCTGCTCCTATTTCTTATGTTCTTATGTTCTTATGTTCTAATCTGATCAAACTGTCAAGCAGGATACAATTTATCCTTTTCATCATCTTATAAATTTCAATCGGCTCACCCTTAAGTCTTCACTTCTCTAAGCTGTAAATTCCCTGTGCATTTAGTCTATTTTGCTAAGTTGCTTTTAACTGGAGATCAGTCTGACGGTCCTGCTGAGCACCCTTCCAGACAGTGCGGTATTTCTCAACATATGAGGAGACCAAAACTGGACACCTTATTCCAATTGAGACTTGACCAAAATCTTTTAAAAGGTGCACGTTGCCTTATAGTTAACTTTCCTATAAAGGGACCTCAACATCCCAGCTCTCGAGCTATCACTTTATGGCATTGAATCATAGAATCCCTATAGTGCAGAAGGAGGCCAGTCAGTCCATCAAGCCTACATGACAACAATCCCACCTAGGCCCTATCCCCATAACCCCACATATTCACCCTGCCAGTCCCCCTGACACTAAGAGGCAATTTAGCATGACCAATCAGCCTTACCCACACATCTTTGGAGTGTGGGAAGATACCGGAGCACCCGGAGGAAACCCAAGCAGACGCAGGGAGAATGTGCAAACTCCACACAGACAGTGACCCGAGGCCGGAACTTAACCCAGGTCCCTGGCACTATGAGGCAGCAGTGCTAATTACTCTGCCACCGTACCGCCTGAGATCTATGTACAGAACACCCAGGTCTTTCTTTTTCCACCATTTTTAGTGCTTTCCCTGAAGGTTGAAGGTACGTGCAGCATTCACTCCATTCCCCACATGCCTAACACTGCACTTTTCAGAAGTGAGCAGCGTTTAGCAGTTGCACACGCCATGTCCCAAACCGCCAAGATCCACCTCAGGCAGTTGAACATCGTCTACAATCCTGGCATTTGCACAGGTCTTAGGATCATCTTAAAATTTACAGATCATGCATCTCGATCTTTATTAGAATCATAGCCTCCCTACGGTGCAGAAGGAGGCCATTCGGCCCATTGCACCGACAGCAATCCCACCTAGGCCCTGTTCCCCTATTTATGCTGCTAGCCCCCCGATACTAAGGAGCAATTTAGCATGGCCAATGTATCCAGTGTGGGAGGAAATCGGAGCACCGGGAGGAAACCCACTTGGACATGAGGAGAACATGCAGACTCCACACAGACAAGCTGGGAATCGAACCCATGTCCCTGGTGAGGTATCACAGGTGGGATGGTGACACAGTGGTTAGCACTGTCAGTGTTGTCAATGAGTAAATACAACATTACGTAAATACAGCTGTTATATTGTCCTATGTTCCCAGATACACAGCTGGTCCTCCCTGTGACAATAGCTCTACTGATGAATCGACTTTTCACTAATTCTATGCTGTCACACCAAAATGGGCTTCAGGCAACCAAATAAGATATATTTGCCCTGTATAGCACCATCTACAGTTCAGGCATATCTACAGATACCATAGATCACATTACTTGGAGATTGCCTGAAAAGAGTAGAAGTCAAAAATTTCTTCAGAACTCTGTTGTTACTTCTGTCTTAATAACTGGTTATCAAGTGATAAAGCGATTAGCACTGCTGCCTCACAGTGCCAGGACCCGGGTTCGATTCCCAGCTTGGACCAATATCTGTGTGGTGTTTGCACATTCTTCCGTGTCTGCATGGGTTTTCTTTCGGGTTCTCCAGATTCCTCCCACGGTCCAAAAGACATGCTGGTTATGGTGCATTGACTGTGCTAAATTCTCCATCAGTGTACCCGAACAGGTGCCAGAATGTGGTGACTAGGGGATTTTCACAGTAACTTCACTGCAGTGTTAATGTAAGCCGACTTGTGACACTGATAAATAAACTTTTTTTTTAACTCAGTATTTGCTACAAGTAGCTGAATTGTACCCATCATTCTCCAAGTTTGGTTCTTGACGCTGCTGAGTTCATAATCGGGTTGAAGGTAGCTCTCCTGATAACATTGAGTTGCCAATGTTGGAAGTTCCCATATTGATACAGTGTCAAGACTGTATCTCTCTTTTAAAAACTTTCTTCTATTGTTGCTTGCTACCCACAGTCAGATTTCCATGGAGACAATCATTAATCCATTCCTTCCACTGCTCTGAACATGGAACAATATTGCTTTTGAAAACAGTTGTTGTTACATCCTTACATTTCAAATCAGTGTTTGTATTTGAAACAATCCAAAAAGGCATTTTTTTATTCATTTATGGGATGTAGGCATAGTTGGCTTCACCAGCATTTATTGGCCATCCTTAATTGCCCTTGAGAAGTTGGTGGTGAGCGACCCCCATCTTGAACCACTCCAATCACTGGTGCTGTTAGGATAGGAAGTTCCAGGATTTTCACCTGGCAACAGTGAAGGAATGTTTCCAAGGGGAACCTCCAAATGGTGATGTTCTCAGGTATCTACCGCCCTTGTCTCCTAGATGGTAATGTTCGTGGGTTTGGAAGATGCTGTCTAAGGAGGCTTGGTGAGTCGCAGGAGCGCATCTCGTAGATGGTACAAACTGCAGCCACTGTTCGGTGGTGGTGGAGGGAATGAATATAGGAAGGAGTATAAGCCATAGAAAAATGTTATTGATCTGTTTCCTGGTGAGCGCCTGTGGTCTAAGGAACTTTCCATAAATACAATAAATGTAGAATGGTTTTCAATAAGTCCCTAATATCTACCTTCCTGAATGTTGGAACTGCACTCAGCCAGGAAAGTGGAGAGTATCCCACCACATTCTCAATTTGGACAGGCTTTAGGGAGTTAGAAGGTGAGTTACTCACTGTAGGATTCCTAGCCTCTGACTTGCTCTTGTTTCCATAGTATTAATATAGCTAATCCAGTTCAAGTTCTGGGCAATGGTAACCATCAGGATGCTGATAATGTGGGATCCAGCAATGGTAATACCATTGAATGTCAAGGACAGTTATTGCCTGGCACCTGTGTGGCATCACTACTACTTGACACTTGCCAGCTGGAGTATAATGTTGTCCAGGTCTTGCTACATTGAATATGGACTACTTCATTGTGTGAGGAGTCGCCAATGATATTGAACATTGTGCAATCATCAGTGAACATTCCCACTTCTGAGCTTATGATGGAAGGAAGGTTATTGATGAAGCAGCTGGTTCTAGGGCACTATCCTGAGGAACTCCTGCAGTGATGTTCTGCAGCTCAGATGATTGACCTCCAACGATCACAACAACCCTCCTTTGTACCAGGTATGACTCTAACCAGAGAAGGTTTGACCCCCAATTCCCATTGACTCCAGTTTTGTGAGAACTTTTTGATGCCACCACTTGGTCAAATGCTACCTTGATGTTAAGGGCAGTTGCTCTCAGTTCATCTTTGGAATTTTTCCATGTTTAAACTGAGGTTCTGATGAGGGCTGAATTCTCTGGTCATTCACGTCAGTGGGATTCTCTGGCCTCACCAGCGGAACACCCCTCGCCACAGGTTTCCCAGAAGCATGGGGTGGCTTCAGTAGGAATTCCTGTTGACAGCAGAGGGACCAGATGATCCCAGCACCACCTCCCACCACCAAGAAAATGCCCAGGGGAGGCCGGAGAATCTCACCTGAAGTCTGGAGCTGAATGACCTTGGTGGGAAGCTAGACTGAGGCTGGAATTCTCCGATCTTGTTCACCCCGCCACTGCTGTCAGCGAGAACAGAGAATTTGGCACTGAGCCAAGTCTCTATCCACAACAGTAGGGTGAATCCAGCCATGGGTGAGGTTGGACAATTCTGGCCAGAGTGTCAGTGAACAGGTTATTGATGAGCAAGTGCTGCTTGATAGCATTGTTGATGATCCCTTCTAACACAATACTCATGATTAAGAGGGTCTAATGGGGTGATAATTAGCCAGATTTGGATTTGTCCTGCCTTTTGTATCCCTGTATATGTTGAGAAAACTCTTTCGGACTTTTTCTCAATCTTCAGAAATGTTAAACCAAAATTGACCACTGAAGTGCTGTCACACTCTTGGTGTGTATCTGGTGAAGATTTGTCATTCTGCTTATGGTCAATCTATCAAAACTTTCTAAATGATTGGTCAGCATGGTGTTCAGTTCCATACAATTCCTACAGTACAGAAGGAGGCCACTCAGCCCATCAAATCTACACAACTACAATCCCACCCAGGCCCTATACCTACAGCCCTCATTTACCCTGCTAATTCCCCGAAACTCGGGTCAACTTAGCATGGCCAATCAACCTAACCCACACATCTTTGCACTGTGGGAATAAATCGGAGCACCCAGAGGAAACCCACGCAGACACGGGGAGAATGTACAAACTCCACACAGACAGTGACCTGGGGCCGGAACTGAATCCAGGTCCCTGGCGCTATAGGCAGCAATGTTAACCACGGTGTCACCATAGTTGTTCTGTGTTTGATTATGAGTCTGTGTTTACTATTGATGTTTGCAGTGCCTGATTGGTTAAGCCTGGGTGTGGACCCAGATAAAAATAAACAAATTGTAGAAAGACCTGGTAGCCACTCTGACCCATGGAACAGACATTTAAAGGTACTGCACACACACAAAATAGTGTCATCTCTGCATGGACCTAAGATTTTTAAGTAAACAGTCAGCTCCATAAAGTCCCATCCAGTGAATCAGTTTGCCTGAATCCTCACTTCACTATTTTAGAAATGCTTTGCATGCTCCCCAGCTGGATAAATCCAGGGATATCAACCTTCCAGGATTTTCCAAGCGCCTTCCAGAACTCAAGGTGGATTTCCAGAATGCAACCACAATCCCACCCAGGCCCTATACCCGCAGCCCTCATTTACCCTGCTAATCCCCCTGACACTCGGGTCAACTTAGCATGGCCAATCAACCTAACCCGCACATCTTTGCACTGTGGGAAGAAACCGGAGCACCAGAATCTGGCTTTAAGCAATCCAGGAAATATATCATTGGAATGACAGTGGGCAGTAGGGTGGCACAGTGGTTAGCACTGCTGCCTCACAGCTTCAGCGACCTGGGTTCAATTCTGGCCTCGGATCACTGTCTGTGTGGAGTCTGCACATTCTCCCCATATCTGTGTGGATTTCCTCCAGGTGCTCCGGTTTCCTCCCACAGTCCAACAATGCGCGCGTTAGGTGGATTGGCCGTGCTAAAATTGTCCCTTCGTGTCAGGGGATCAGCAGGGTAAATATGTGGACTTACGGGGATAGGGCCTAGGTGGGATTGTTGTTGTGCAGGCTTGATGGGCTGAATGGCCTCCTTCTGCACTGTAGGAATTCTATGAATATTTTAAAAAGGTATTTTCTTTTCATTTGCATTGATTTATTTTGTTAAAGGTATTGGAGATGGGTGGGGGGGAAGTGTGAGGAAGAGATTGTTTGGAGGCAGGATGGTGATGTATTTCCAGAAAAATGTGCCCATCCAGTGGTAAAAGCAATTCCAATAAATTCCTTTCTGTTGAGAATCTGGAATGCGTATCAGAAAATTGCAAAGTCCCTGTCTGTTATTGTCCATTCAATGTGAATAGGACATTGCAGTCTGGGAATGTACGTATGCTGCCAATGATCATGAGGAGTCACACTTTGTAATTTAAAACCTCTTAGGGAGTGTAGAGAATGTCAGTTACAGGTGCACTATCGCGGGTCAGTTGTTTTCCGTTTAGCTACCCGTTTGTGACATTCTCCAATTCAGATAAATTAATCATTTATTCACAAAACAAAGAGCGAACTTGAGCCCTTAGTGACTGCAAACTTTAGCTTCTAAGGAAAGTAGGCAAAATTCCTAAATAAATCCTATCTTTAGTCCTTGCCAATAAAAAATTATGAGCACATTAAACAGCGACCATTTTAGCCAGTGGTTAGAACACTCACAAGATAGAAGGAAAGATCTTTGCAAGCATGTTTATGTTCTCAGTCAACTGAACAGACTGATTAGGTGAATCATTGTCTGCTATAACTTTTTCACTTTCCAGGTAAATTAACTAAATCAGCAACACTGCCCAACATCTCAATTACCTAACACTGTCTGCCAGCTTTATATTCAATATTATATTCCATCTGCTCAATCTAAAGGTTATCTTTATAACCTTCCTTCCCAGTCCCAATGAGACATTATTTTATTCTTAAAAAAAAATTCTTATCTACAATGTGGGGGCTTTGGAAGGAGTACAGAAAAGGTTGACCCGGATGTTGCCTGGTTTGGAGGGTATGAGCTATGAGGACTACTCCCCATTCCTCAGACAATATTGTATCCATGGAGATGATTTCATACCCACGTTAATCATGAACACAAACGGTTCGAGCGGGAACAAAAGATTGTTCCCCGCTCGAAAGATGAAGGCTGAGGGGCGACCTGATAAAAGTTTATAAAATTATGAGCAGTAAAGATAGGGTGAACAGTTTTCCCAGGGGATCCAAATCAAGAACATCTTCTTCCCTGCTGCTGTCAGAGTTTTGAATGGACCTACCTTGCATTAAGCTGTACTTTCTCTACACCCTAGCTATGACTGTAACACTACATCCTGCACTCCCTCGCTTCCTTCTCTATGAACGGTATGTTTTTCTGTATGGGGTGCAAGAAACAATACTTTTCACTGTATGTTAATACATGTGACAATAACAAATCAAATCAAAATCACAGAAATGACAATCACTAGGGGGCACAAGTTTAAGATAAGGGAGGAAAGATTCAGTAGAGATGTGCGGGGAAGTTTTTTACACAGAGAGTGGTGGGCGCCAGAAATGTAAGGCCAAGTGAGGGGGTTGAGACATACACATTTGCAACATTTAAGATTATCTGGAGAGACACATGGACAGATGGGGAATAGAGGGATACAGGCAGTTAGTCTAGATAGGACAACGTGACTGGCGGAGACTTGAGGGTTGAAGGGCCTGTTCCTGTGCTGTACTGTTCTTTGTACACAGCCCTTTTGTGTTTGTTAAGTTCTTTATAGCTCACTGGTCCATGGGGGAAACACAAATCTCATCCCTGGCTTGCTTGAAACCTGTTAATTTTATATTTGTTCCCCTAGTTCTGCAGCAGCAAAGTTTCACATCAAGCGTACATTTCACAAAATTGCAAAGAAAGTGGAGGGTGAAAGCCCGGGACCACTTACGCAGCCTGATTTGTCCTGTAACAAGAAAGAGATTGCTATAGTTAACAGAGCAATTATACTCCATGACACTAAACAGGTGTGCCAACAAAAATAGAACCTCTGCCGCTTCTCTATCTTCAGTGAAACATCCCCCTTTTGCTTGATTTCATGTAATGAGGTAAAAGTCTCATTGTTTCTGATGAATGTGGTTGATTTAGATATATTGCAGTGAAATTGGAAAAAAGATATTCTAAACAATGATACATCCCAATCTACTGAAAATTGAGAAGCTGTCTCGCAGAAGCACCGGGATCTTTTAAATATCTGATATTCACTTGCTTAAAAGGATTACTCATAGAATCTTAGAATCGTAAAGAGCAGAAGAGGCCCTTCAGCCCATCGATGCCCTGATACTGACAAAGCCAGCGAGAGAAAGGACAGGAGTCTTTTGAATCCCCATTGTGTTATTTCACTAGGCGCACAGTATCATAATGGTTACGTTAGTGGAGCAGCAATCTTAATAGTCTGGAGATTTGAATTCAAATCCCACCATAGCAGTGAAACAACCCAACTTTGCTTAATTAAATAAATCTTGGATTAAAATGTCAATATTGTACAGTGGAAGAGGGGTTAGCACAGCTGCCTCACAGTGCCAGGGACCTGGGTTCGATTCCTGGTTGAGCCTGTCATCCTGGTGGACCAGGTGGTGGGCTCTCTTCGCAGGAGATCCCTGTTCCATTGGGGATCTGTGTGGAGTTTGCATGTTCTCCCCATGTCTGCATGGGTTTCGTCCAGGTGCTCTGGTTTCCTCCCACAGTCCAAAAGATATGCTGGTTAGGTGCATTGGCTATGCTAAATTCTCCCGAACAGGCACTAGAGTGTGGCGACTGGGGGATTTTCACAGTAACTTCATTACAGTGTTAATGTGAGCCTGCTTGTGACACTAATAAATAAACAGTTTCAGTTAATGGTAACCAAGATTGTCATTTAAGGGGAAAAAAGTGCTGGTTCACCAATTCTTTAGGGAAGGAAATCTGCCGTCCTTTCCTGGTCTGGGCTATGAGTGACTACAGATCTACACAATGTGGCTGATTCTAACCTGACCTCTGACACGGCCGAGCGAGCCCCTCAGCTGTACCAAACCGTTAATCACTGATTCAAGGAAGCCACTGAGTGTGACTTCCTCAAGGGTGATTAACGATGAGCAGCAGAGACAGTGACACCCACAATCCGTGAATTAATGTTTTTAAACTTTGTGCGAATGATTTTGCTGTGTGAACTGTTACACACTCAACTTTCCCATCCAGAGTGCTCCCGCCTGTCATCCTGGTGGACCAGGCGGTGGGCTCTCTTCGCAGGAGATCCCTGTTCCATTGGGGATCTGATTCGGAGAGCGTTGCCTGGAGAAGCCTCATCTAAATGTCTTCTTCCAGTGATTCACTGCTTGTAGCTTTTGTAACCTGGATGAACCTGGGCTTTGTACAAGGTGTAAGGGATTGCGGCCCATTAGCTGAAAGGGACCGTCCCTCTATTTCCGGCTGTTCTTCAATCCTATATTCCTGGGGCAGGATTTTCCCATCCCGTCCACCACGGGAATCGTAGCAGGCAGGACACGGTCCATGTTACGGTCTGTTGACCTCAGGTTGGATTTCTGGTCTTGGGTTGAGCGTGGCTGGAAAATCCCACTGGATTTGGCTACCCAGTATGGAGGGAAGCAGGAAAATAGAATCATAGTAATCTCCAGCAGGTAATGAGCCATTTAACCCATTAAGTCTACATCAGCTGACATTCAATCTAACCCCAGCCCTTGGTCTGTGGTCTTTTAGGCTACAACACTTCACATCCACATTTAAGTATCTCTTAAATGTTATGAGGGGTTTCTTCCTGTTCCACCCTTTCAGGTGGGTGAAACAAAATCCTCTATAATCTGCTCTAAATCTCAACATTGGAGGAATGTCCATGTGGAACCACTCCTGGACCTGGCAAAGTTGACCATCCACATGTCCATGAAGTAGGCCATTGTTAGGGAAGTTTGGCCAGGTTACCTACCTTTCTTCTGTGTTTTATCCATACCAGGATGTCCCTGAAAAGAGACCACATGTCATCTGATACACATGAGCTTTTTCATGTTGGTGCTAAAGCAAATGTGGCTACAATTCAGTCTGTCCCTCTGCTGTGGGTTTTGATGTTTAGCCTTTTAATCGGCCTCAACTTTACCCTTCGAGTAACCAGATCAAGTCACAGAGTTCTCTTAAACAGTTGTTTTATTTCCAGCTATATAGCAAGGATGCGGGAAAGCCACAGGTCAGAGCCCGTAACTACCTATTTAACCCATATAACCTGGGTCCCGTTTATTAGCCAATCCTCTATCCATGTTCGTATATTACCATCAATCAAATGAGCACTTCTCTTGTGCAGTGACTTTTGATGTTGCACCTAAGCAAATGCCTTTTGGAAATCTAAGTTTACCACATCTACTAGTTCCCCTTTATCTATCCTGCCTGTTACATTCTCAAAAATCTCGATATGATACCCTGCCATACTGACTCTTCCTGACTGTCACATGGCTTTATAACCTTGCTGTGACCACCTGCTTAATCATGGATTCAAGCATTTTTCAGATGCTACTGAAATGATGCCTGTAATAAATACTTGTAAACGAAGCTCCCTTCTTACCGGATAAAGAATAAATACTTTAGCGGAATAATTTGCATTAGATATCGCTGCAGTTTGATGGCCACATAATGTGTTCTCAGTGGGGAATAAGTACTTAGTTCATCTGCTAGGAGGTGTTTGCATTGAACTTGGGTTTTCCTCAAACTGCATCAAAAATAAATAACCCACATCACATCAAAGCTGCGTCATAACAAGTCTTTTCTCATGCACATGTAGTGAATGTGTTATTACCTAAGGGAAAAAAAAAACACTTTTGCAAGACTGCAAACCCTGCTAGTGAACAATGCCAGCCATGTGTATCGACACCATCCTATGTTTTGGCTTGTGTTTTGGGTTAAATTTGCATATTGTATGGCGGGCACAGCAGTCAGCTGTAGATTGTTTCTCGATAAGTGTTGATTCTTCACAGTGAGAATCCTTAACAGCCACAGGTGGCACCTCCACTGACAGCTACCGACAGCCCCAAAATTGAACCTAAACCCAATTAACCCCCTGACAGGTTGAATATCTGAAACACTTGGGGCTGATTGCATTTTGCTTTTTAGATATTTTAGATTTTCCTATCTACCATAAATATGGGTGTCCCTGGCCTGCCTATATTACAATAGCCTGGGACCAAGGCTGGCTACAGTCTACCCATGCTGGTGTTTCTCCATTTGCCAACTGTCACACACCCTTTCTCTTGTTAACACTTATTACACCAGCAATACAATCCATAGAATAGAACCCATAGAATTCCTGCAGCACAGAAGGAGGCCACTTGGCCCATCAGGTTCTGCACCAACTCCCCGGCAGAGCATCTTAATACCTCCCCTGCCCTATCCCAGTAATCCCACATATTTACCCCACTAATCCCCCTAACCTACACATCCTGGAACACTAAGGGGCAATTTAGTATGGCTAATCCACCTAACCTGCACGTGTGGAAGAAAAACGGAGCACCCAGAGGAATCCTGCAGACTCTGCAATGACAGTGACCCAAGTTGGGAACTGAATCCTGGCCCCTGGTGCTGTAAGGCAGCAGTGCTAACCTGTGAGCCACCGTGCCACCAGTAATATTGAAGTTTAAAATGTATTTATAATTATCACAAGTAGGCTTACATCAACACTACAATGAGGTTACGGTGAAAATCCCCTAGTCCCCACACTCTGTCGCCTGTTCAGGTAAACTGAGGGAGAATTTAACATTGCCAATGCACCTAACCAGCACGTCTTTTGAACTGTGGGATGAAGCCAGAGCACTCAGAGGAAACCCACACAGACATGGGGAGAATGTGCAGAATCTGCACAGACAGTGACCCCAGCCAGGAATCAAACCTTGGTCCCTGATGCTGTGAGGCAGCAGTGCTAACCACTCAACATGTAAATTAGCTGCAATTGATTTTCGGATGTACAGATTAAGGACATTTGACTGTACATAAATTGAAAGCAATCTTGACATTAACTAATCAAATGTCAGGGACCAATATGAAGGCTGAAGTGTATCTGTGGTTCAAGCGACAGGCAAGTGACAGTTTTGTTTGAAAACTGACTAAATCAAAATGCTATGGATGACAACATTGTAGACGTTTCCAGGTAACTGTTATCTCTTCGCATCAGCAGAGATTATATAAAGTTCCTGTCACTCCTGAGTAATCATTATCTCTCGAAATCTTCTGAACCCTTGATTAAATTACACGCATACTTGGTTATCTGTTTATCGTTAACATAGTTACATGTTAGCTTAAATATATTGCGTGGAAATGCATTTACAGCACATGACTCTTACCCCTATTTTAACAAAGCATTAACTTATTTATTGCCGATTAGTTAATGCTTTGCTTGGAATAGCGGATAGTGGAAATTGACATGAATATATTGAGAGTTCATGTGATAATACCGTCTTAATTTCTGGCATCATGTCCTTGCACCTATGGGTCTAATCATGTTTCGCTGCCAATCTTACCTTGCGCACCATCCACTAAGGAGAACTTTGGAGTCAACCATATTTCAGTAGAGGTGAATGCAAACATTTAATCAGAATGACATATCCCTGCATATTATTTTGCATGTGAGAGGTTATCATCTAGAAATTCAATGAAGTTGCACCCATTTTGCAGGCATAAGATAGATACCAAAGACTGCATTAAGGCAAGCAGTATAACAATAGTAGTGCCCAGAACCTGTGCCTGAAAAGGCATTATATCCTTTTGTGATGATACTGTGCCTTTAAGAAATGTATTTTAATCATGTTTCTCTGCAGGATGTTTCCCTGGAATTTATTGGCACTGTGATGCCTGTAGCCAGTGTTAGGAGTATAGCGAGTTATGTTTGAGTCTTGTAATTGGTAAAAATTATGCTAATCCTTTTTGTAATATACTTTAACTGTGTTTATAAATAAACTTCGTTAGATAAAAGCTCCCTAGTGGGTCACTTGAATCATACCTGGAGTGAAACACTTTATGCTCACCCTAATGCCAAAATCAGTTGTAAAACTTTGCGTCTAGGCTATCTTCATAAAACACTTTGGACATTCTGGCCTGGGTTTTAACACTTTGCATTTTCAAATAAGGGGCCTAGTCTACATGATGCCTCCATTATCAAATTGTTCTGACTTCAGCTGCATTGCTGGGGCTACATTTGTGAAAGTCAGGTCTATAAGTAACATATCCAATGGTCCTTAAAGAGACAGCATTTCCATGCAATACATCAAAGAATGAGATGTTTTAAATGCTTACCAGAATGTAAAACCAGGTTAATTCCTGGGTAAGAGGGTTGTTGTATGAGGACTATACTGGCTGGAGTTGAAAAGAATGAGAGGTGACATCATGGAAACATTTAAAATCCTTGGAGATCTTGACATTAGGGTTTCCCTGGCTGGAAAATTGAGAACCAGGAGTTATAGTCACAGGAAAAAAAATCAACAGAAGAAAGCTTTTCACTCAGAGGGTTGTGAATCTCTGAAATCTCTATCCTGGAGACGTCTGAGCGCTCATTAAATCCATTCAAACCTGAGACTGATGGATTTTTGGATATTAAGAGAATTATGAGACTATGAAAGTAAAGAATGAAAGTGGAGTTGAGATATAAGCTGTGGCATGTTCTTATTGAATGGCGCAGTAGTTTGAGGGGACATATAGTCTACCCAAGTTCCTACTTTCCTGACAAGGGAAGTGCAGGAGTGCTTCTCTTGACCCCTACTGTAACTCCACAGAGGCAAAGGTCTAGTCACCAAAAATTCCTTGACAAGACATACTATACAACTGTCTGGTCCCTGCCTCAACAGCCAGAGAAACCGACATACCTGCTTTAAATATGGAACATTAGCTCCCTGATTGAGCCATTAGTTAGGACTAAATCAGGAACATCTCTTAGGAGGGAGTTCATACTCTAGCAGGCCAGCCTCATTTGTCTGACTGAAGTTATCACATTACATTCAAACTATGCATCTCTGTTAACCACAACTCACCCTCCTCCCAATTGCTACCTTACTTCTACAATCAACCATACTAATGTTATTGACAGTCATGAAACAGCCAAAGGAAAGAATATGTTCCAATAATGCAAGGAACTCACACTCCTTAATTTAAATATTAGATGAGGGACGTCCTTCACATGGATGGGTTAGAGAATCATAGAACACCCACAATACAAAAGGAGGCCATTTGGCCCAATGAGTCTGTACTGACTACAATCCCACTCAGGCCCCACTCCCGCAATCCCAAGCATTTACCCTGCTAATCCCCTGACATTAGGGTCAATTTAGCATGGCCAATCAACCTAACCCGCACATTTTTGCACTGTGGGAGAAAATCCATGCAGACATGGGGAGAATGTGCAAATTCCATACAGTCAGTGACCCGAGGCCTGAATTGAACGTGGGACTCTGTCACTGTGAGGCAGCACTGCTAACCACCATGCCACCGTGACACTGGGGTTGTTCTCTTTAGAAAAGGGGAGGTTGAGAAGAGATTTGAGAGAAATGTTCAAAATCACAGGGATCTGGACAGGGTAGATCGAAAGAAATTGCTCCTATTGACAGAAGGATTGAGAACCAGAAGATGCCAAATTTAATGTAAAGGACAAGATAGCCAAAGGGAACATGAAGAAATGTTTTCTCACGCAGAGTGAGTTTAGGATCTGAAATGCATTACTGAAAGTGTTGGTGGAGGCAGATTCAGTTGCTTTTTTTTCCAAAAGGGAATGTGACAATTATCTGAAGAGAAAAGAAATAGCAGGGTTACAACGGTGGGCAAGTGGAAATAGCTGAGTTGTTCCTGCACAGAGCTGGCATGGTCACAATGGGCCGAATAGCCTCTTTCTATATTGAAACGATTCTAAGGTCCTATGATTTTATGATTCAGTGAATGGTTAGGATACGGAATGCACTGCCTGATAGTCCAAGGGAGACAATACACATCTCTTTAACCTCTGCTCTCTCCACTCACATTGTCTGTACCTTTAAGACTTGATTATCTGTAGTCTTGCATTCCAATCATTATGTTGTAAATTGAGTTTGTGTCTGTATATGACCTATTTGTGAACACAAGTCCTCACTCACCTGATGAAAGAGCTTGAGGCTCCGAAAGCTAGTGCTGCCCAATTAAACTTGTTGGACTTTAACCTGGTGTTGTGAGACTTCTTACTGTGCTTACCCCAGTCCAACACCAGCATCTCCACATCAGTCCAAAGATATGCAAGTTGTGTGGATTGGCCAGGGTAAATTGACCAGGGTGATTCATTTTGGTAGGACAAACTTGAATGCAGATTACAGGGTCAATGGCAGGGTTCTGAGGAATGTGGAGGAACAGAGAGATCTTGGGGTTCATATCCACAGATCTCCGAAGGTTGCCACTCAAGTGGGTAGAGCCGTGAAGAAGGCTTATAGTGTGTTAGCGTTTATTAACAGGGGGTTTGAGTTTAAGAGCCGTGGGATTATGCTGCAACTATACCGGACATTGGTGAGACCACATTTGGAATATTGTGTTCAGTTCTGGTCACCTCACTATAAGAAGGATGTGGAAGCTTTGGAAAGAGTGCAAAGGAGATTTACCAAGATGCTGCCTGGCTTGGAGGGTAGGTCTTATGAGAAAATTTTCCCTTTGGAGTGGAGGAGGATGAGAGGCGACTTAATAGAGGTTTATAAGATGATGAGAGGGATTGATAGAGTGGACGTGCAGAGATTATTTCCTCGGATGGATGTATCTGTTACTAGGGGGCATCACTATAAGTTTCATGGTGGGAGATATAGGAGGGATGTCCGAGGTAGATTCTTCACTCAGAGAGTGGTTGGGGTGTGGAATACACTGCCTGCTGTGATAGTGGAATCGGACATTTTAGGAACTTTCAAGCGGTTATTGGATAGGCACATGGAGCACACCAGAATGATAGGGAGTGGGATAGCTTGATCTTGGAATTGGACATAGCTCGGCACAACATTGTGGGCCAAAGGGCCTGTACTGTGCTGTAATGTTCTGTGTTCTATGTTCTAAATTGTCTCTTTGTGTTCAAAGATGTGTAGGTTAGACAGATTAGCCATGTTCCCTTTGGCTATCTTGTCCTTTACATTAAATCTGGCATCTTCTGGTGCTCAATCCTTCTGTTGATAGAGGCAGTTTCTTTCTATCTACCCTGTCCAGATTACTGTGAATTTGAATACCTCTCTCAAATCTCTGTCTGGGATTATGGGGTAGGATGGAGGGGGAGGGCCTGTGTGGGATGTTGTTTCAGAGAGATGGTGCAGCATGGGTTGAATGGTCTCTTTTTGCACCTTAGGGGTTCCATGGTTCTATAGGGTGGGGGTTCAAAAGCGAATGAAATATTTGAGGAGAAAATAATTGCAGTGTTATGAGGAAAGAGAGAGGCAACTGGATTAATCGGAATGCTCTTCGAAAGAGCTGGCACTGATAGATGGGTTGAAAGGCCTCCTTCTTTGCTGTCCTTTTTTGTGTTTCTATGAAAAAGGATTGAGAATTCATTCAGATGAGAAATACTTTTGGAAAATCCTTAGCGTGACATGACCTTATTCTACTGGGCGCACACGGGGAGTTTGCTTGCTTACATTCTACAAAGATGGTTGTTGCTGAATGTTCTGAAATGGAAGCAGATACGGAATGAATTATAGTCAATTTACGAGTGAACATTTACCAGCGTCATCAGAGCCGAAATTCTGATGCACTGGGATTATTTTGGTAAGAGAGAGGATGTATGGGGTCGACTGAAGGGAACTGAGATATTGATGGTTAGTATTTTTAATATTTTTCAGGTTTTGGTTGCTGTTCAGTCTAAAATAAGAATTTAGTTATAGTCATAGGTACACTGGCCAGGTTTACGGGAAGGGCTGTACTTATCTTTCTTAGAACCCATTTCTGGTTTTGTTATGAGCAAGAGTTAAAATTGGAAACATGAACATTACACAGAAAAATAGATATAAAGAGATTCTCATTCACTGAAGGGGGCTTTCAAAATAGAATAAAAATTAGATTCCTGTCATGCAATAACTGATTTGCCACATAATTCTGTTGCCAGTTATTATAAAGGAGTGTATAGGTGTAGTTAACAAGCTCAGACAAAGAAGCTTTTCAAAGAAGCATTGCACCTGTACCTTATTCTCAATCAACTTCCACCTTTTGCAATGGAGAGAAGCAGATGTGTCACTTGCTGACCATCCTTGCACCCAGCAACATTAAAGACTCTGCGACAAGACTCTACAAGGCTTTATTGCTGTTTGTGATTAACCTTGTTCGTAACTTCCTCTTATGGATGCCCTCTGAAAGCGTATCATTGACTTCCGGGTTCCAAGATTCAGACATCTGTTGCCACAGTGTGAATTATCACCACCGTTTGCCAATCTTCAGGGATGGCACGGTGGTGCAGAGGTTAGCACTGCTGCCTCATAGGGCCAGGGACCCAGGTTCAATTCCCAGCTTGGGTGACTGTCTGTGTGGTGTTTTCACATTCTCCCCATGTCCGTGTGGGTTTCCTTCGAGTGCTCTGATTTCTCCCCACAGTCTGAAAGACGTGCTGGTTAGGTGCATTGGCCTTGGTTAATTCTTCCTCAATGTACCCAAACAGGCGCCGGAGAGCGGCAACTCGGGGATTTTCACAGTAACTTCATTGCAGTGTTAATGTGAGCCAACTTGTGACACTAATAAATAAACTAAACTAAGATCTCACATTTCTCATCTATTTCTCTCAATGCCTGATCCACTTCTGTCCACCATTTAATCCCTTCTCACTTTTCCACCTTAATACGTTACGGATTGTTTTCTGTGTATGTGTGTGCAATCACTGGGTGCATTTTCCCCTCTTAATTGTTCAGTTCCTGCAGTTAATCTGGAATACCTCTCAGCTCAGAGGAAAGTTGTGCTCTTAAAATACCAGCTGACGTGGGCGTGACGTGTTGAATGTCTCCACCATTTCTGACTTGTTTTCAGATTTTCAGTGTTTACTTTTATCAAGCGTGTGCAAAATGTCAGGAGAGCAGAGCATCGAGCTCAGCTATTATGTCCCAAAACCCCTTCCCCGAGTCAAAAGGATGAACTTTAAAGTTTATTTATTAGTAGAAATCATAGAAATAGAATCATAGAAACCCTCCAGTGCAGAAGGAGGCCAATCGGCCCATCAAGTCTGCACCGACCGCAATCCCACCCAGGCCCTATCCCCGTATCCCTACATATTTAGCCGTTGATCCCTCTAACCTGCTCGTCTCACAACTCTAAGGGGCAATTTTTAACATGGCCAATCAACCTAACCCGCACATCTTTGGACTGTGGGAGGAAACCGGAGCACCCAGAGGAAACCCACGCAGACACGAGGAGAATGTGCAAACTCCACACAGACAGTCACCCGAGCCAGGAATCAAACCCATGTCCCTGGAGCTGTGAAGCAGCAGTGCTAACCACTGTGCTACCATGCCACCCCAAAAGTGTCACAAGTAGGCTTACATTAACACTGCAATTAAGTTACTGTGAAAATTTCCCAGTTGCTACACTCTGGCGCCTGTTTGCAACTGTCTGTGCAGTGTCTGCCCGTTCTCCCCATATCTGCATGGGTTTCCTCCACATGCTCCACTTGTCTCTCACAGTCCAAAAGACATGCTGGTTAGGTGCATTGGCCATGCTAAATTCTCCTTTTCTCTCTAGAGTAATGTTCACTAATGCTGATGTTAAAGATCTGAAAATATTATGTTATGAAATGGAGAATTAAAAACTTTAATGTGACTATAACAGTACTTGTCTGTTTACATGGGTCCAGAAAGTGATTGGCAGTGCCATTCTCCCACTAATATCTTAGGACCTTCAACATCAGCTTGAGCGAACATTACTCTAGGTAGAAACAGGAGAATTTGGCATGGCCAATGCACGTAACCAGCTCATCTTTTGCACTGTGGGAGGAAACCGGAGCACCCAGAGGAAATGCATGCAGATACAGGGAGAAAATGCAAGCTCCACACAGACAGTGACCCAAGCTGGGAATTGAATCCGGGTCCCTGGCACTGTGAGGTTGCAGTGCTAACCACTGTGCCACTGTGCCACCCACACCTGAGCACATGGCAGAGGCTCTGAGTGACTGGTACCTGGAGAGCTGTACATCCACAGCGCTAGGGAAGGGAGAAGAAAGAAGAGAAGATTGAACTGTCAGTAAAAGAATGCTCTGTGTTAGATAAAAAAAAGCAAGTTATTGTGGATGCTGGAATCTGAAACCAAAAGAGAAAATGCTGGAAAATCTCAGCAGGCCTGGCAGCATCTGTAAGGAGAGAAAAGAGCTGACGTTTCGAGTCCAGATGACCCTTTGTCAAAGCCTCTGTCCTGTGTTAGAACTGGTCTTGCAACTTAACGGTGGAGAACTGGCTCCAAAAGGAGGATACACTCCCAGGTGACCAACATTCTCTCCATTAATCCTGCCTCCCACATTCACCAACCTGAGAGTTTGTCTCAGTGCAGAGACGGCTTCCGTCTGGAGGGCTTCATAGCTTCAATATTTTAAGAAATCAAGCTGTTAATTGCAGTGCTTTATTGCTGGAAGTCATTATCTGGTTAAGACATGATGAACGTCTCTATGTTTCTGGCTGCAGGCAGACAATTAAACAGTGCCAGACCTGAGAGTATATGAATTCCTCACTGTGCAGTAAGGTTAAGCATGGTTCTGGCATTGCTTCAGCATTCATGAGGGAAGGACATGGTGTATGTTCTTTTACAATGAAGACCCGATGCAGTAGGCAGTATCCAAATCAATGATTTGTACAAAAGCTGCAGTAGTTGTTGTCATATAATGGAAGTCTAAACTGTACAAGTTACCCATGCTCAGTTAGTGAATTACTTCTCATTTAAAAGATGGTGATAGAGTCGAGCGAGAAACTTAGTTTAATCATAGATCGTAGAATCCTACAGTGCAGAAGGAGGCCATTCAGCCCATCAAGTCTGCACTGACCATAATCCCACCCAGGCCCTACCCCCATAGCCCCATGCATTTACCCTAGCTAGTCTCCCTGACTTCAAGGGGTAATTTAGCATGGCCAATCCACCTAACCTGCACATCTTTGGACTGTGGAAGGAAACTGGAGCAACTGGAGGAAATCCACACAGACACTGGGAGAACATGCAAACTCCACACAGGCAGTGACCCAAACTGGGAATTGAACCTGGTCCCTGGCGCTGTAAGGCAGCAGAGCTAACCACTGTGCCACTGTGCTGCTCTAACCTGCTACACCAGTACAAGCAATTTTTTATACACAGGATCTCCATTCTAATTATTGGTATAACAACACAATTGTTCAGCAGGATACACAAAACTTTCTTTATTATTATTTTGCAGGATGTGGGACATCACTGGGTCAGCCACACTTTTATTGTCCATCCCTAATTGCCCTTAAGGAAGCAGCGGTGCTCTGTTGCAGTCCCTGTTGTGTAGGTACACCCACAGTGCTGTTGGGGAAGAAGCTTCAGGACTTTGACCCAGTGACAGTGAAGAAGCAGTGATATACTTCCAAGTTTAGATGGTGTGTTACTTGGAGGGAAACCTCTAAGTGGTGGTGTTTCCTTGTGTGTATTAGCCTGGTCCTGCTAGGTGGTAGAATTCACAGATCTGAAATGTGCAGTGGAAGTAGCCTTGATGAGTTGCTGCAATGCATCTTGTAAATGATACACACTGCTGCAATGGGAATGGAGGGAGTGGTTGTTAGAGGTGAGGGATGGGCTGGCAATCTAGCAGGCTACATTGTCCTGGACAGTGTCAAGCTTCTTGAGTGGTGAGGAAGTTGCACTCATCCAGGCAAATAAATTATATTCAATCATTCTTCTGACTTGTGCCTTATAGACAGTGGACTGGCTTTGGGGAGTCAGGTGGTGAGTCACCCACCACATAATTCTCAGACTCTGGCCTGGTTTCCTAACCACAGTATTTGGCTAGTCCAGTTCAGTTTCTGGTCAATGGTAACTCGCATAATGTTGATAGTGGGGAATTCAGTGACGGTAAAACCATTGAATGTCATGGGGAGGTGGTCACTTCTCTCTGTTGTTGGAGATGGCCATTGCCTGCCACTTGTGTAGCATGGATGTTACTGGCTAGCTATCAGTCCAATCCTGAAAGTTGTCCAAATCTTGCTGCATTTGGACAAAATGCTCCAATATCTGAGGAGACGCAATTTGTGATGAACATCACACAATTATCAATGAAAATCCCCGCTTCTAACCTTATGATGGAGAGCAGGTCACTGATACAGCAGCTGAAGGTTGTTGGGCTTCAGAAGCGATATCCTGGGACTGAGACATTTGATCTCCAACCAGCAAATCATCTTTCTTTGTGTCAGATTAAATGTTGATTTGATTTATTACTGTCACATGTATTAGTATACAGTGAAAAGTATTGTTTCTTGCGTGCTATACAGTCAAGGCATACCTTTCATAGAGAAGAAAAGGAGAGAGTGCAGAATATAGCTTTACAGACATAGCTAGGGTGTAGAGAAAGATCAACTTAATGCAAAGTAGATCCGTTCAAAAATCTGATAGCAAAAAGGAAGAAGCTGTTCTTGAGTCAGTTGGTATGTGACCTCAGACCTTTGTATCTTTCACCCAATGGATGAAGGTGAAAGAAAGTATGTCTGGGGTGCGTGGGGTCCTTAATTATGCTGGCTGCTTTGCTGAGGCAGCGGGAAGTGTAGACAAAGTCAATGGATGGGAAGCTGGTTCAAGACCTTTTGTAGGTTCTTGTGGTCTTGGGCAGAGCAGGAGCCATACCAAGCAGTGATACAACCAGAAAGAATGTTTTCTATGGTGCATCTGTAAAATTTGGTGAGAGTCATAGCGGACAGACCAAATTTCCTTAATATTGTTCCAACCAGTTGGTGACACGTTTGGTCAAATTCTGTTCTGATGTCAAGGACAGTAACTTCCCCGTCTCCTCTTGAATTCAGTCCCTTTGTCCATGTTTGAACTATAATGAGGTCACGAACTGAGTGGCCCAAGAAACACACAAATTGAACAGCAATAGCTGATTGTTTCTGAGTAAATGCCACTTGATGACACTGTTGACGACCCCTTCCATCACTTTGCTGATGATTGAGAGATGGACACTAATTGGATTTTGGTTCTAAGTAGCTGACCTCTTCTACTGGGACTGTGGTCTTAGCAGTAATTATGTTTCCCATTACTAACACTTTATAATCCAGTGATAGTAACTGTTATCTTTGCACGTCTTTGATTATTTAATAACTATTACAAATTTTGGAAACACTTAAAAATTTCCAACTGAATAAAGGATGCAAACATTAAAGAAAGTTAGGTTCCAACATAGGCTGTGAACGACCAACTATTGAATCAACATGAGATACTTCCTTTTACAGTCTTGGGGCAGATTGCCTTTTCCTCTGTTAACAGGAACTGATATTTTAGTGTGGTTTGAATTTTGTGATGTTACCAATAGCAAGAGTTCCAAGTTGTTGAGTTTAGAAATGAGGCATCGATAACTGAAAGCGGACAAAAATGGACGGTGACGTGAGTGAAACATGTAAAATTTTTAAAGGTCTTGGTGTAGTGTCGATGCTGGAAGGATGTCTTTCCTGGCTGCAGAGTCTACAATTCAGGATCACAGCCTTAGACTCAGAGAACCCATATAATTCACAGAATCCCTGCAGTGGAGAAGGAGGCGGCACGATGGCAGAGTGATTAGCACTGCTGCCTCACAGCCCCAGGGACCCAGGTTCAATTCCAGCCTTGGCTCACTGTCTGTGTGGAGCATTCTCCCCATGTCTGCGTGGGTTTCCTCTGGATGCCCTGGTTTCCTCCAAGAATGTGCGTTAGGTTGATTGGCCATGCTAAATTGACTAGTGTCAGGGGGATTAGCAGGGTTAACGCGTGGGGTTACAGGTATAGGGTAGGATTGTCATCAGTGCCTCCTTCTGCACTGTGGGGATTCTATGGAGGCCATTCGACCCACAGAGTCTGCACTGGCTTTCCAAAAGAGCATCTTATCAAGGCCATCTGGCTTTATCCCCCTAACTGTTTGCATTTACCATGGCTAATCCACTTAACCTATGCACCTTGGGACACTAAAGGGCAACTTAGCAAGACCAATCCACCTGACCTGCACATCTTTGGACTGTGGACGGAAATTGGAGTAGCTGGAGGAAACACACACAGACATGGGGAGGAAGTGCAAACTCTGCTGTCACCCTAGGCTGGAGTCGAACCTGGGTCTCGGGCACTGTGGAACATTAGTTTAAGGGAAATCAAGAATTTGAATATGAAGTGCACTTAGGGCAGAGATGAGAAGAGATTCCTTCACTCCAATGGTTCTGGATCTTCGGAATTCTCTACTCCACAGCGCTGTGAATTCTTAGTTATTGAATATTTTTAAGATAGTGATCAATAATTTCTTGGATGCTAAGGGAGTTAAGTGATGCAAGGATCATGTGGATAGGTTGAACTGAGGAAGGGGATCACTGCAGCCATACTAAATGGCAAACCAATCTTGAAGGGTGGAATATCCTGCTCTATTTTAAATAAGTTAATAACCAATTAAACTAAATCAATTAAGTTGAGGGACAACTGGTTATCCTAGTCATGTTCCTCTTTATAAGTTCTTACCAAAGTACCCTTTCTTCAAATCTTCTTGTCACTACATTTGTGTTTATTGCAAGCTAACACTGAATAATCATCATTTTTATCAGAACAGGATTGATAGTTAAAATTGCTTCATGTGCTTCATCCAAAATCCAGATCACACACTGACCACTGCCTCAGTTAAGGATGAGTGACTGTGCGAAAAAGTATCTTGGTTCTGCGCTGTCTGCTTGATTTTTACATTGAAGGTCTTGAAGTTTTTGGAAGGAAATTATGTCAGAGAAGCAATTCCTACTTCTTTAAATTCATTCGTCGCTGGCTGGCCCAGCTTTTGTAGCCCTTCCCTGATGGGCTCTTGAACAGAGTGACTTGTTTGGCCATGTCATAGCATCATAGAATCCCTTTTGATTTGATTTATTATTGTCACATGTATTAGTATATGGTGAAAAGTACTGTTTCTTGCACGTATACCATTCATAGAGAAGGAAATGAGAGGTTGCAGAATGTAGTGTTACAGTCATAGCTAGGACATAAAGAAAGATCATGTTAATGCAAGGTAAGTCCATTCAAAAGTCTTATGGCAGCAGAAGAGAAGTTGTTCTTGAGTCAGTTGGTATGTGATCTTAGACTTTTGTATCTTTTTCCCAATGGAAGAAGGTGGAAGAGAGAATGTCCGGGCTGCGTGGGGTCCTTAATTATGCTGGCTGCTTTGCTGAGGCAGCAGGAAGTGTAGACAGAGTCAATGGATGGGAGGCTGGTTTGTGTGATGGATAGGGCTACTTTCATGACATTTTGTAGTTTCTTGTGGTCTTGGGCAGACCAGGAGCCATACCAAGCTGTGATACAACCAGAAAGAATGTTTTCTATAGTGCTTCTGTAAAACTTGGTGAGAGTCATAGCTGACATGCCAAATTTCTACAGTGCAAAAAGAGGCCATTTGGCCCATCGAGCCCCACTAACAACAATCCCACCCAGGCCACATCCCTGTTACACCATGCATTTACCTGGCTAGTCCCTCTGACACTATTGGGAAATTTATCCTGACCAATCAACCTAACCTGCACATCTTTGGATTGTGGGAGCAGACCGGAATATCCAGAGGAAACCCAAGCAGACGAGGAGAACGTGCAAACTCCACACAGACAGTGACCCAAGGCTGGAATTGAACCTTGGTCCCTGGTGCTATGCCACCAGTGTCACCAGCGGGCACTTATGAGGCAACAACATTGCAGTGCATCTGGAATAGACACAGTAAGAAGTCTCACAACTCCAGGTTAAAGTCCATATTGTTCATTTGGTAGCACAAGCCACTAGCTTTCGGAGCACTGCCCCTTCATCAGGTGAGAGGGAGTTCTGTTCACAAACAGGGCATATAAAGATACAGACTCAATTTACAAACTAATGTGTCTTTATATGTCCTGTTCGTATACAGAACTCCCACTCATCCAATGAAGGGGCAGCGCTCCAAAAGCTAGTGGCTTGAGCTACCAAATAAACCTACTGGACTTTAACCTGGTGTTGTGAGACTTCTTACTGTGTTTACCCCAGTCCAACGCCGACATCTCCACATCATCTGGAGTAGGCCAGACCAGGTAAGGACAGCAGATTTCCTTCCGGAAAGGACATTAATGAACTAGATGGGCTTTTTTGACAATCAACAGGAGTTTTATGGTCATCATTAAATTTCTAATTCCAGAATTCAAATTTCACCATCTGCCAAGGTGGGATTTCTGATCAGATCCCAAAACGTTATCCTACACTGGAGTACTCTGGAGTATTAATTACAGAATAAGAGCAATCTTGCAGTTTTCATTCTGTGTGTCACAGCTAAGGGAAAATCATGTTTCTCCTGCACACAAGCGTGACCTTTATTGACACCTCTGAACACTGAAACCTTGCCTTCCTTTCAATGTAATACAGTGCCCACCACTTTTAGAAGCTTTGGTTTTCAGATAAAAATACATTCTCTATATCTAGAAGCATAGGTAGACAAATATGCATTGGGGAACTAAAACCAGATTTGTTAATATCAAAAACTGAGAGTATTGTTACACAATGTTATTTTATAAAGGGGACAGTATAGGGGTATTGAGGGGAGACTCTAACAGAAAATTGTGATATGCATGGATGGGGTTTGGAGTATCAATGAAGTTGAGCGATGATGACAAACTGATTATTCATTTTTGTGGGTTGAACATGTTCCCACTCATTCTTAAATTTTATCTCTTTTCTGTTCACACATTTTCAGTTATTCCAGGTTTGAGAAGCTCATTACCTGACTCATAAACCTGACAACCATCTTGTCTGAGGTGTTTGAGATTCTGTAAACCAGGATTTGGGAAGGCAATGACCTAGTGGTATTATCATTTGACTATCAATCCAGAAACTCAGCTAATGTCCTGGGGACTGGGGTTTGAATCCCGCCACAGCAGATGGTGGAATTATAGAATCCCTATAGTGCATTCGGCCCATCGAGTCTGCACCAACCACAATCCCACCCAGGCCCCATTCCTGTAACCACCCTGCCAATTCCCCTGTCAGTAGGGTCAATTTAGCATGGCCAATCAACCTAACCCACACATCTTAGAATTCAATTTTAAAAAATTGGAATTAAGAATCTACTGATGACCATGAAAACATTGTCAATTGTCAGAAAAACCCATCTGGTTCACTCATGTCCTTTAGGGAAGGAAATCTGCCATCCTTACCTGGTCTGGCCTACATGTGACTCCAGAGCCACAACAGTGTGGTTGACTCTCAGCTGCCCTCTGAACAAGGCAAAAGAGTGGGCCAAAATATGGCAGATGGAGTTTAACATGGATAAGTGTGAGGTCATGCATTTTGGTTGGAAAAATGGGAAGGTGACTTATTATCTAAATGGGGAGAGAGTTCGGGGTGCTTCGGTGCAGAGAGATCTAGGTGTCTTCGTTCATGAGTCACAGAAAACTAGCATGCAGGTGCAGCAGATAATAAAGAATGCGAATGGAATGTTGGCATTTATAGCTAAAGGAATAGAACATAAAGGGAAGGAAGTATTGTTCCAACTATACAAGGCATTGGTGAGGCCGCACCTGGAGCGTGGTGCACAGTTTTATCCCGTATTTGAGGAAAGATATAGTGGCATTGGAGGCAATTCAGAGGAGGTTCACTAGATTGATTCCAGAGATGAGGGGTTTGTCATGAAGAGAGATTGAACAATTTACATTTATACTGTCTGGAATTTAAAAGAATAAGGGGAGATCAAATTGAGGTATACAAGATGATAAAAGGTATGGAGAAGGTATATGTGGAGCAGATGTTTCCTCTTGTGCGGCATTCTAGGACAAGAGGTCATAGTTTTAGGATAAGGGGCAGCAAATTTAAAACAGAGTTGAGGAGAAACTACTTCTCCCAAAGGGTTGCGAATCTGTGGAATTTTCTACCTCAAAGTGCGGTGGATGCTGGGACAGTGAGTAAATTTGAGGAGGAGTTAGACAGGTTTTTAATTGGTAATGGGTTGAAGGGTTATGGGGAAAAGGCAGGAAAATGGGGATGAGGGGCATATTAGCCATGATCAAATGGCGGAGCGGACTTGATGGGCCGAATGGCCTAATTCTGCTCCTATATCTTATGAACTTATGAACTTATGAAGGGATGGGCAATAAATGCTGGCCAACCAGGGATAGCAATGTCCCAAAAAATGTAAAACAGTTTGAAAGGACTGAAAGTATCATTTCACATTTACAATTCACCAGTAGACCACTGTAGCCACCTAGAAGTTATGACTTGATGTGGAAATTTGTCAGAGAAAGGAAATACAAGTTTCTGCTGTAGTGAGAATTGTAAAATTGGACCCACTGAGAATTCAGGCTGTTGAATCATGTGAACAGCATCTAATTTAGGCAACGTTAGTTTCACTATGTTGACATAAGCTTATAGGAAGCAGGTTATGGAAAATAGCAATGTTTCCATTCATGTTTCACAGCGAACGTCATAGTGCAGAGTAAATGAAACCCGTGAAAAAGTTGGAAGTCATTCTTGTTCTGAATTTTGGGGTTCATTGTTACTAGGTGAATCCACATGAGAAATCAAAGCAACAAGTCATCATGGTTACCACCAGTCAATGTCCCTCCTTGTGTGCCTCAGAAAATGGTAGAATCCATCCAGCGTGTTGCTGAAACCACATCTGGAGTATTGTATTCAATTCTGGTCTCCTTATTTGAGGAAGGATGCGGTGGCATTGGAGGCAGTTCAAAGGAGGTTCACCAGATTGATTCCGAGGGTGAAAGGGTTGATGAATGAGAAGAGATTGAACTGTTTGGACTTATACTCATTTGGAAGGGTGGGAGGGGACCTGATCGAGGCATATAAAATACTGAAAGGAATTGATAAAGGAAACATAGGCCAAATGTTTCCCCTTCTGGGACAATCTAGAACAAGAGGTCACAGGTACAGTTTGAGAGGCGCCCGATTTAAAGCTGAGATGAGGCAGAGAGTTCCACAGATGAATAATCCTTTGTATGAAGAAGTTCCTCCTCGAAAGTTCAAGAAGATGTGCGGGTTAGGTTGGTTAGCCATACTCAGATACCCCATAGTGTCAAGGGAACTAGCTGGCATATATAGGTGAGGTTATGAGGATAGGATCTGGGTGGGATTGTGGTCAGTGCAGATTCAATGGGCTGAATGGCCTCCTTCTGCACAGTATGGACTCTATGATTCTATAAAATGATCCACCAGATTCTGTGAAGAACAGGTAGCAACATATAATGAATGTTGTTATTCTGACTGCACTCTCATCCTGGGAACAATTGATTAAAAAGTCAACCAGTTGACATACATTATCCAAGAAGAAGCAGTAAGAGTAATAACTTCAATTTTTCATCTTCTGCTGTTAGATGTTCACTTCTCATACCTTTCTGGTGAGATAGAAGGGTGTGGGAACTCATAGCTTATGGATAAAAGCAGGATTAAATCAGGTATCTCCCTCCCTTACAAGCTCCGTGATCTGCAACTCCTCGATCTCTGACTCCCATACTTCTAATCTGTGAACTCGGCACGGTGGTACAGTGGTTAGCCCTGCTGCCTCACAACACCAGGGATCCAGGTTCAATTGCCAGCTCGAGTCACTGTCTGTACGGAGCACATTCTCCCTGTGTCTGTGTGGGTTTCCTCTGGGTACTCCCACAGTAAAAAGTCTGACAACACCAGGTTTTACTTTTTACTGTGTTTACGCCAGTCCAACGCCGGCATACCCACATCATTACTCCCACAGTCTGAGAGATGTGCTGGTTAGGTGCATTGACCATGCTAAATTCTCCCTCAGTGTACCCAAACAGACTCTGGATTGTGGTGACTAAGTAACACTTTTTCCCGGCTTTCCCACTCTCCTACCCCAATCTCCAAGTTTCTTCAGTCTCTAATTCACCCTGAATCTCCGAGCTCCCTCACCTTTAGTATCTCCTACTCCTCACCCACAACTCCACAAGCTCCTACTCAGCCACAATCTCCAATGTACTTGGCATCCCCTTCCCTCCCCAACTGTTGTGGTAACCAACGGGCAAGCAGCCTCTCAATCATGTTGGCTGATGGCCAGGGAACTCACTGTCAAGAATTTCAAAGGCACTCAGTAGTAGGGGTGACATGGTGGCACAGCAGTTAGCACTGCCGCCTCACAGTGCGAGGGACTTGGTTCAATTCCGGCCTCGGGTGACAGTTTGTGTTGATCTTGCATGTTTTCCCTGTGTCTGCGTGGGTTAGATGGATTGGCCATGGTGAATTACCCCTTAGTGTCTGGGGGATTAGGAGGGTAAATACATGGGGTGAATGGGGGAGAATCCCACCCAACAATGGGTGGGATTGTTGTCAGTGCAGATTCAATGGGCCAAATGGCCTCCTTCAGTGAAAGAAATGAAGGGTTATGGTGAGCGGGCAGGTCAGTGGAGCTGAATCCATGAAAAGATCTGCCATCATCTTATAGAATGGCACAGCAGGCTCGAGGGTTTAGATGGCCTATTCCTGGTAGTAGTTCTTATGTTTTGCACTGTAGATTCTATAATTGCCCGAAATGCCTTCTGCCATTCTCTTCACAGCTCTGAGTAAATGCTTGAGGTCAATGATCTTTCATTAACTGTAGCTGCAGATGGCCTTTCATCGATAACCTTTATAATTGGGTTGCATGAGGCATTTGTGAATTTCCTGCTGTACTGTAGAACAGCGAGGCTTCAGCCGATCATTTCCACAGTGTGGGTGGCCCCACTTTAAGCAGAGATAGCATTAAATATTTCATACAGGTCATCCCAATGGATTAATAAACCGCTGGACAGACATTCAATTCTCCAATGAAGCTTCAGGTGCTTTCTAACCAACCTGCCCACTTTCTAAAAAGATCACTCTCTGCCTCCAGTTACATATTTTGATTTTTTGATTTGATTTACTATTGTTACATGTATTTACATACAGTGAAAAGTATTGTTTCTGTGCGCTATACAGTCAAAGCTCACTATTCTCAGAGAAAGAAAGGAGAGGGTGCAGAATGTAGTTTTACAGTCATAGCTAGGTTGCAGAGAAAGATCAACTTAATGCGGGGTAGGTCCATTCAAAAGTCTGACAGCAGCAGGGAAGATGCTGTTCTTGAGTCGGTTGGTACGTGACCTCAGAATTTTGTATCTTTTTCCTGACAGAAGAAGGTGGAAGAGAGAATGTCCGGGGTGCGTGGGGTCCTTAATTCTGCTGGCTGCTTTGCCAAGGCAGCGGGAGGTGCAGACAGGGTCAATGGGTGGGAGGCTAGTTTCACACATATGGTTACATACGAAGTAATCATTCTCAAGTTCTGTCTAATGGCATCCATCAACGATTTTAATCTTCCTGATGCTGCTAAAGTCTTGCTCCTGCCTGAGTATACTCCAAATAGAGCTTATAATATTAAAATCAGAAGCTGCGAAATGTGGCTGCTTTAAATGTTGAAGGTTTGTGATCTCGAGATCATGATAAAGATCGACTTGTTCGCAGGGATTGCCTCAGTGAAATATCGGTGAGCAATAGCAGTGAATCATTTGAAGTGATGTGTTTGGTGGTTTCTCACTTAGTCAGATGCTTGTGTTGTGGGCTAATTCTACTCAATGTAAAGCTAGGGAAGGTTAGGAGGTGAATGTGAATGACTCATATTGGCCAATTTATTTGAAATGTTATAACAATATGGTTATCAAGGACGTAAAAATACGAATTATGGGGCATTTAAATACCATGTTTTGGTCTTCAGCGTTAGATTCTGTTACACACTTTTAATCTTGAAAGAACAGTTTATGGAGCCATTGGTCACCGGGCAACACCTTGCTCTCTACATCGCGTCTGCAATCTCAAAGATCAGACGAGTGTAAAAGGACACTGAGTGGGAAGGTGAAGAATTGGTAAACGGGGTCGCAAAACCAGAAAAGCAATTGAAGTGAACGCTGTTAAAATTGGCATTTCTCAGCAGGCAAGGAGGAGGTGAAGTCAAGGGAGCTCCAGAGAGTCGGAGTAAGATTGTTAAATCCACAGACACCAGTGATGGAGGACAGAATGGTTGGAGAACGAGGAATAGGCCAGTGGCATAGAAGCAAAAATCACCATGAGTGGCATAAGATTCACTGAGAAGCATAACCCAAGAATATTATATAGTGGAGAGCGTAATGAACTTGATATGGACACTGGTCCATATAGGGGAAGCGATGGCCAAGTGGTGTTATCACTAGATTATTAATCCCCGAAATTCAGCCAATGTTCTGGGGTCCCGGGTTCGAATCCCGCCACAGCAGATGGTGGAATTTGAATTCAATAAAAAAAAATCTGGAGTTCAGATGACCAGGAAACCATTGCAGATTGTTGGAAAAACCCATCTGGTTCACTAACGTTCTTTAGAGGAGGAAATCTTACATATGATTCCGGAGCCCCAGAAATGTGGTTGACTCTCAACTGCTCTCTGAGCAAGGGGTACTAGAGATGGGCAATAAAAGCTGGCTAGCCAGTGACACCCATGTCCAACGAATGAATAAAAATAGATAAATAAGTGATGAATCATGGAATCCCATTGAGTCTGCACAGACTCTCTTTTCCCCTCTAATTTTACCATGGCCAACCCATTTAACCTACACATCTTGGGATACTAATGGGCAATTTAGCATAGCCAGTCCATCTAACCTGCACATCTTTGGACTGTGGGAGGAAACCACAGCACCCAGAAGAAACTCACGCAGTACAGGCTAGAATTGAACCCGGGACCCTGGAGCTGTGAGGCAGCAGTATTAACCGCTGTGCTGCTCCGTGAAACCTGGTGCGGAGCAAGATAATGGAAATCCAGGGCATTGAGGAGGTAACATGATGATTAGTTGGGATTTGGATTGATTGTAGTTGGTTGAGTTTTGAGAGTGAAGGATGGTTGAGATTTGAGAAGTACACCCTTGAGAAGCACAAGTATGTATCTGATCGCAATCACAGCAATTGCACACGTGGGACTTTAATCATTTTTAAAATTGCTGACCTTTTATTCAAACTACTTTCTGATGGTATAACATTCCTCTATTTTGTTTGATCTCTGCTGCGCAATATTTTGATAAGGACTTGCCATCCACGACTGGGTGTGACTTCCTTTTAGATGTTTACAGATAATGCTGTGATCTGACCTTTCGCAGCTGCAACAAATGCAATCCAAACCTGCCTGGTTGCAGGGAGAATCCAAATCATAGCCCACAGCCATTTGGCCCATTGTGCCCATTCCAGCTCGCTGAAAGGGCTATGCAATTTGTTCCAATTCTCTTTCCTCACAGTCCTGCAAACTCGCTGCAAGTGACAGTCAATACAAGATCAGTTGTTAATTTTAAATCTGAGATAGATAAACTTTTGTTAAGCAGAGATAAGGGCCAAAGGGAGGTATATGGATCTCAACCATATATAAACCGTGATCTCATTGAATGGCAGAACAAAGTGGAGGAGCTGAATGGCCTCCACCTGTTACTATGTTCCAAAGTGTTTCCTTCCTTTTTCAATTCCCTTTTGAAAGTTAACATCCCATCAGCTTCTGTTGCCTTTCCAGCCAATTCATTCCAAATGTACAAAGATGGGCGGCATGGTGGCGCGGTGGTTAGCACTGCTGCCTCACAGCGCCGGAGATCCGGGTTCGATTCCGGCTTGGGTGACTGTCTGTCTGGAATCTGCACATTCTTCCCACGTCTGCACGGATTTCCTCCGGGTGCTCCAGTTTCCTCCCACAGTCCGAAGGACATGTTGGTTAGGTGCATTGGCCATGTTAATTTCTCCCTCAGTGCACCCAAACTGGCACCAGTGTGTGGCGACTAGGGGATTTCCACAGTAACTTCATTGCAGTGTGAGACCATAAAACACAGGAGCAGAATTTGGCCACTCAGTCCATCGAGTCTGCTCTGCCATTCAATCATATTTTTCTCATCCCCATTCTCCTGCCTTTTGCACATAACCCCTGACCCCCTTATTAATCTATCTATCCCTGTCTTGAAGACACTCAATGACTTGGCCTCCACAGCCTTCTGTGGCAAAGAGTTCCACAGGTTCACCACTCTCTGGCTGAAGCAATCCATCCCCATCTCTGCTTTAAAGAATCGTCCCTTTAATCTGAGGTTGTGCCCTCTGGTTCTAGTTTTTGCTATTAGTGAAAACATCCTCTCCATGTCCAGTCTATCCAGGCCTCACTGTATCATGTAAGTTTCAATAAGCTGCTCCCTCATCTAAATGAGGGGGGATGTAAGCCTATTTGTGACACTAATAAATGAACTTTAACATTTTCCTTATCTCACATCTGGCTCAGTTGCTGGTTATCTTAAATCTTTGTCCTTTGGTTACTGAACATTCTACCAGTGGAGACCATTTCCCCTTTATCTACTCCATCAAAACCACTCTTAAATTTTGCACGCCTCTATTAAACTTCCCTTCAACTTTCTCTACTCAAAGATGAATACTTCCAGCTTCTCGAATGGAAGTCCCCCTCCCCACAGCAATATCAGCAAATATTCCATTCCAATAAGTCCATTCCATAGTGGCTGTTATATACTATTACAAATTTGGAAAAGCTTTGAAATTTGTTTATGTAGGACTGCTTCAATTGCTGATATCATTGAAGAACCCCACGATGGCAGTGGAATTCTTTCATATTGCTGAAAAGAGACATGCAGTTGAAGCTTTAAACCTTTCACTCATCAGGAAAGAGGCACAATAATACCAAATCTAAAGGGACCAATAATTGAGAAGAGAGTGCTCACTGGTTGGCAAGGGAAGCGTTGCAATGGAGAATGCACTCGGAAACAGTTACCAGCCAGGCTTTGTTTAATTTAAAACCACAGTAAGAAGTCTCACAGCACCAGGTTAAAGTCCAACGGGTTTATTGGGTATCACCAGCTTTCGGAGCACTGCTCCTTCATCAGGTGAGGGTGCGCGATCTTCTTGGAGATCCTCTCCACTTTGAGCCGGCGGGTTGTGATGTCAGTAGTAGGCATGATGTGGAGATGGAGGCGTTGGACCGGGCTGGGCAAATTAAAACCAGGCAAGTTGACTCTGGTCAAGACATTGCCGTGAGGAATGAAACAGGGAATGGCAGTCTCCCCTTTTCCTGTTTTTTTTTTGTTCAGTAACATTGAGTTCTGGAATATCAAATGAGAAAACATACATATTTGTCTGCACATTAGCTTTAAACATGAAAACATGCCTGTTCCAGGGTTCATGGGAACGTTATGTAAACATTAAGAAGTCAAGTGACTTGTGTGCATATTCATCCTGCTTCACAGTCACCTGTCATGACCAACGCATCCTCAGGGCATGCTTCAGGAGAGTTTCGGGATGCAAATTTCTCCCTGTTGATCAGGCGAGCTAATGACACAACACAGCTGTAAGGTGTTAAAGGGTGCAGACACTGGTTCGCTGGCTTTTATAAGATCCACCAGCAAAGGAAGTTGTTCATGGATTAACTGCCTATAAAGTAAATCATGGTGGCAGTTACTGTTAATGTGTTTGTAGATGTGAAGTGCTAATTGTTTGGTGTCAAGCATTGGATCATTTCCAAATCCTTCCATTTGCCACCAGAAATTCCAATTCATTCTTTTGATCTAACTGAGTTAGCTGCTGCAGTCTGTCACTCACTGTGCACCCACCGCGTTCAATCACAATGATGAGAATCTGATCATGACGGCAAAAGGATCTGGGGTTCCAATCTTGAAAGATGCATGTTTGGATCCCATTTGGAATGATTGGAATTCACACCCCCAGATAACAGCCCAGAATTTGAGGGAGTGGGGTATCACACAGATGCACCATTCGTTAGACATTTACTTTTATTTATTAATTTCGTAAGTAGCCTCCCATTAATACTGCAATGAAGGAGCTGTGAAAATCCCCTAATTACCACATATAATAGCAAATCATTGTGGATACTGGAATCTGAAACCAAAAGAGAAAATGCTGGAAAATCTCAGCAGGTCTGGCAGCATCTGTAAGGAGAGAACGTTTCAAGTCCAGATGACCCTTTGTCAAAGAGTCATCATAAACTGGTCTGTGTATCTCCATGGATACGGCACGTTGGCACAGTGGATAGCACTGCTGCCTCACAGCATCAGGGACCCGGGTTCAATAGAGGCCTCGCGTCACTGTCTGCTTGGACTCTGCACATTCTCCCAGTGTCTGCGTGGGTTCCCTCTGGGTGCTCCGGTTTCCTCCCACAATTTAAAGATGTGCCTGGTTTGGTTGATTGGCCATGCTGTATTGTCCCTTAGTATTAGAAGCATTATCAGGGTAAATATGTGGGGTTAAAGGGATAGGGCCTGGGTGGGATTGTGGTCGGTGCAGGCTCGATTGGCCTCCTTCTGCACTGTAAGGATTTTATGGATATTTGTTGGTCTCTGGAATTTCTGCCATGGGATAGACACGCTTTCGAGATGCATCCCTAATGGTAAGGACATCCACTGCCCTCCCACCAAAAAAAAACTCTGGAGTATTAAGCACTGAAAGGTCTGAAGAGCATAATCCTGCTTGTCTAAATTTAAAGAGAGCGCCACATGAGTGATGCAGGGTTGGCACGAGATTAGGACACAGAAGTGATCTGGTGTTGGCTTCCTCACCCTGAATCTTGCCCCAAAAGTCAATCATGCACGAATGAGAAGATTTTCTTCTCAGTAAAACAGCTATCTGTCTAATCATTAAGCTGATGTATCAATGCCGCATTGAGGTCAGAAGATAAAGCATCATGCTGCATGATAGAAGGTGTCAAAGTGTCGGGTGGTGCACACAAATCTCCAAACACCATGTATGCCCAACTATTCAAACACCACCTCTCCAGAATGTGGCAGAGTCTGCAGATCATATATTGGACCCATGAACCATCCCTACTTCCTCAAGAGGCTAAGGGAATTTGACATGTCAGCTATGACTCTCACCAATTTTTACAGACACACCGTAGAAAGCATTCTTTCTGGTTGTATCACAGCTCGGTATGGCTCCTGCTCTGAACGTAGCTCAGTCCATCATGCAAACCAGCCTCCCATACATTGACTCTGTCTACACTTCCCGCTGCCTCAGAAAAGTAGCCAGGATAATCAAGGATCCCACGCACGCCGGACATACTGCGCGGGACTTTACAGCCTCGTTCGTCCTGAAGCCGTAAAATCCTGCTTCAGATCAACGGACCTTCCCATTGTCTGCTCCTTCCCCACTCCAATTCCTGTAATGGGTGGGGCAGCAAAATTACGCTGAGTCTCTTCCACCTTCTTCCTCCAGGAAATAGATACAAAAGTCTGAGATCACATACCAATCGACTCAAGAACAGCTTCTTCCCTTTTGCCATCAGACTTTTGAATGGACCTACGGTTAACTAAATTGATCTTTCTCTACACCCTAGCTGTGACTGTAACACTACATTCTACATCTGCTTCTCCACTATGTACGATATGCTTTTTATCTGTGTAGTATTACAAGAAACAATACTTTTCACTGTATCCCAATACATGTGACAATCATAGAATCTGACAGTGCAGAGGGAGGCCATTTGGCCCATCGAGTCTGCACCGACCACAATCCCACCCAGGCCTTATCCCCGTAGCCCCTCATATTTACCCTAGCTAGTTCCCCTGTCACTAAGAGGCAATTTAGCCTGGCCAATTCACCAAACCCACGCATTTTTAGACTGTGGGAGGAAACTGGAGCACTTGGAGGAAACCCACACAGACACGGGGAGGATATGCAAAACTCCACACAGACAGTGACCCAAGTCAGGACTCGAACCCGGGTCGCTGGCGCTGTGAGACAGCAGTGGCAACCGCTGTGCCACCGTTCCGTCGCATGACAATAATAAATCAAATCAAAAATATCTCAGTGGAAACAAGTCGTCCTCGATTTTGAGAATCTGCCTGAGAATGAGAAAAGATATATTAGTGATTATATAATCCTTGGACATTCAGTGGTAACAATCTGGTTACACTTCTGCTTATCTTGTTCGAACTTTCACACCAGTTGCTAGAAGTTTTACTCTTTCAGTGATTTATGGTCATGCAAATGTGTTGCAAATGCATTAGATACCCTGCACGGGATTATTTACTTATTTACTTTACGTTTGATACCCTTTCACTCAAGGCTTATTTCTTCTGCTTTTCCAGCCACCCCTGACCAATCACAGCAGCGACCTTATTTAGGTGTCCGAGTGAAAGATCCTGTAAAGGAACTCCTTAAAAGGAAACGCAAGAGCGTTGAGAACACTAACACAACCACAGCTAGCACAGTGAGTATCATAGCTATTCACTGGATTGTTCTGAAACCTGCATTCCGAATTTGTGTTTTAATGTTTAATATTCAGCAGTTGTCAGTTGACACCTTTGTACGTGTTATTCCCTTCGCTGCCAAGTATCTCAGTCGTATGGGTCCATCAGTACCACTTGTTATACATGAGGCGGTATATGGAAATGACTCAGGATCACTTCACACCTTAAAGTTAAAGTCTATTTATTAGTCACAAGCATTCCTACATTAACATTGCAATGAAGTTCCTGTGAAAATTCCCTAGATGCCGTACTTTGACACCTGTTCAGGCACACTGAGCAGTTTGGTGATACAGTTGTTAGCACTGCTGCCTCACAGTGCCAGGGACCCGGGTTCAATTCCTGGCTAGGGTCACTGTCTGTGCAGAGTTTGCACATTCTCCCCGTGTCTGTGTGGGTTTCCTCTGAGTGCTCCGGGTTCGTCCCTCTGTCTGAAAGACGTGCTGGCTAGGGTGCATTGACCCGAACCGTGAAACTATTGTCGATTGTCGGAAAAACCCACCTGGTTCACTAGCGTCCTTTAAGGAAGGAAACCTGCTGCCCTAACTGGTCTGACCTACGTGTGACTCTAGAGCCACAGCAATGTGGTTGACTCTCAACTGCCCTCTGAAACAGTCAAGCCACTCATCATCACCTTCTCAAAGGCAACTGGGGACGGGCAATAAATACTGGCCAGCCAACAATGCTGATGTCCCATGAACCAATAAAAAAGTCCAGCATTTATTGCCTATCCCTAACTGCCCTTTGAGGAGTGGTGATTAACCGCCATCTAGAATCTCTCCAGTCCCATCCCTGTTGTGTAACTATTCCTGCTGTGCTGTTAGATGGGGAATTCCAAGATTTTGACCCAAGGATGATGAGAAAATAGTGATACAGGTCTAATAAAAAACAGAAACTGGTGTCAGCATTGCCAAAGATTGCTGACTGCTTACCAAAATTGTTAGCAGGTCATCAGTGCAATAATTTCAGAAAATATAAAGAAGATGAGAGTGAAAGGTTTGCATTTATGTGGTGCCTTTTTTACAACCTCCCAAAGGACTTTGCAAAATTAATTATGTCTAAATTTAGAAGTGTTGTCAGGGTTGTAATATAAAAAATCTTCACAAAATGTATCTATGGGCTGTACTTTTTAATTAAAGAAGGAAAAGGTTCTCCCTCCAAATGAACTTTCAGAGTAACTGTTGTGGAGATGGACACAGTTCAAAGACACGGTGAAAGTTAATGTTTTGTTACTGCTGGCAAGATCATTTTAGGCTGCATCTTTGGGATGTAGATTGCTTTGTTTTACTCTGTCCTGAGGCATTTTACATATTCTGTCATCTTTTATCCATCGTTCCAGTCACATTGTAGATTAAAGTTTCATCATATACTTCTGACTTTTAGAAACTTGACTTGCATGTGACTTGTATCGAGAAAACAACTTGGGGGATCCTAACATTGTCCTATCATTGACTTGTGTCTCAAACACACAGCCTTCATTAACAAGCCATGAATTTAGTCGGGTATTCCTGTTCTTGTAGATTTCTCTGTTAACTAACTCTTTTAACGAACTGGGTCACCTCCATCTCCATACGCAATCAAGATCAAATATCACCTTGTTGGAATGGCATTGCTTACAGAACTTGTCGGTTAAAGATGTCTTTGTAGCCTTCTCTATGTCAACCGCAAGCCTTTATTAACTACCTGTAACTATATACAGTAAAGGGACAGGCAAGGATTTATCTCCGTCTCTAGGTTTGGGCACATCTCTGGCCAACACCACACTGACGCTAGGTGTGGATCATGTACCTTCTACATCACTGCATGTGCGGTATTGTACTCAGTCCACATTAACCCTTAACATACCGGACCGCTGGACAGCACAGTGGTTGGCACTGCTGCCTCAGAGCACCAGGGACCTGGGTTTGATTCCCGGTTTGGGACACTGTCTGCACGGAGTCTGCACATTCTCACCGTGCCTGCATGGGTTTCCTCTGGGTGCTGTGGTTTCTTCCCACAGTCTGAACGACGTGCTGGTTAGGTGCATCGGGCGTGCCAAATTTTCCCTCAGTGTACGCGAACAGGTGCCAGAGTGTGAGGACGAGGGGATTTTCACAGTAACTTCATCGCAGGGTTAATGTAAGCCTATTTGTGACGAACAAATAAATTTTACTTTACTTTACCCTTATACGGCAACACTCAAACACAATAACTGGAATATGGTCTGGAGCCACATATAACCCGGGTTGCAGTTAATCTGTATAATCCAGGAAAAATAGATTAATATATAATGCATGGAATATCGCTTCCAAACTGGAAAATCCCACCCATGGTTAATGGACCTTTGCATGGTTCCCCCTCCCCACGCAACTTTCATCAAGGACAGGATGGGAAAATATCCCCTAATGTGTTTAAAATAAGTGTGTTTTCTTTTTGATTTTCTTTGAACACATTTGTTCATTAACTATATAAATCATGGGGAGTGGAAGAGAAGTTTTTTTGACTAATAATTAAGAATCATCCAATCAGATGAAGGCAATTTGCCTCACAACTGCCATGAAAAGATTGCTAGGACAGGTTGGGTACTTAATGGGTGAGAACATGGACTCTCAGGCAATTAGAATCATAGAGGTTTACAGTATGGAACAGACCCCTCAGCCCAACTTGTCTGTGCTGCCTTTTTTTTAAAACCCTTTTTTGGGCGGCACAGTGGTTAGCACTGCCGCTTCACAGCTCCAGGGACCTGGGTTCAGTTCCTGGCTCAGGTCACTGTCTGTGTGGAGTTTGCACATTGTCCTCGTGTCTGCGTGGGTTTCCTCCGGGTGCTCCAGTTTCCTCCCACAGTCCAAAGATGCGCGGGTTAAGTTGATTGGTCATGCTAAAATTGCCCTTTAGTGTCCTGAGATGTGTAGGTTAGGGAGATTAGTGGGTAAATACGTAAGGATACGGGGACAGGACCTGGGTGGGCTTGTGGTCGGTGCAGACTCGATAGGCCAAATGGCCTCTTTCTGCATTGGAGGGATTCTATGATTCTAAACGCCTCAGCTAGTCCCAACTGCCTGCATTTGGCCCATGTCCCTCCATATCCATCGTACCCACGTAACTGTCTAAACACTTTTTAAAAGTGAAGATTGTACCCGCCTCTACTACTACCTCTGGCAGCTCGTTCCAGACACTCACCACCCTCAGTGTGAAAAAACTGCCCCTCTGAACACTTTTGTATCTCTCCCCTCTCACCTTAAACCTATGCCCTCTAGTTTTAGACTCCCCTATGTTTGGGAAAAGATATTGATTATCTAGCTGACCTACGCCCCTCATTATTTTGTAGACCTGTATAAGAACACCCCTCAGCCCTCTCCAGAGAGAAAAGTCCCAGTCTATCCAGCCTCTCCTTGTAACTCAAACCACCAAGTCCCAGCAGCATCCTAGAAATTAGAAATTATGAATGGGATTTTTCTCCATCGTCGCAGTGTGTTTCACGGTGGCAGGAGGCAGTGCCATCCGCTGGCAGGAGGATCTTACAGTCCCGCCATTGTCAACAGGGTTTCCTGTTGAACACTGTCCTCGCTGCCAAAAAAACCCACAACAGTTCCCCATTGGCAGCACCACAAGATCCTGCCAATGTGAACAGCAGCAAGATCTCAATGTGTATGAGGTAACCCCAGAAATACATTTCACCAGGGTTAGCAACTCCAATATGTGTGAGAACATATATGAGATTCCATGTTTGGGAAGGCAAGGCGGCACAGTGGTTAGCGCTACTGCTTCACAGCCCCAGGGACCAGGGTTCAATTCCCTTCTTGGGTGGAGTTGTGGAGTTTGCATGTTCTTCCCATGTGCGCATGTGTTTCCTCCAAGGGCTCCAGTTTCCTCCCACGGTCCAAAGATGTGCTGGTTAGGTTAGTTGAACATGCTAAATTAACCCTTATCTACAGGGACTTGGTGGTTTGAGTTATAAGGAGAGGCTGGATAGACTGAGACCTTTTTCTCTGGAGCGCAGAAGGCTGAGGGGCGTTCTTATAGAGGTCTATAAAATATGATAGGTTAGAGGGATTAGCAGGGTAACTAAGTGGGGATTGGGCTTGAATGGGATTGTTGTCAGTGCAGACTGGATGGGCTGAATGGCCTCCTTCTGCTCTGTAGGCTTCTATGATTCTATGGAAAATAGTGAAATGCGCAACATTTTTTAACATTGCAATCTCGAAAAAATGTGCCAGGTTATGGAGAGAAGGTAGGAGAACGGAATTAGGTGAGTCACCCATTCAGGGAGCCAGTGCAGACAAGAGAGGCCAAACGGCTTACTTCTGCGTCATAACAATTCTGTGATTGCGTGCGATGTTTTATACAAGTGCTTTCGTCTGGACATTTCAGTTCACTTTCTCTAAACCTTAGTTTTCCTTGCCTGGCACATAGACAAGCCCGAGAAAACAATAATAAGAATCAGTAATTAGAACATCCGGGGTATCGGAGTTTATTGCTGGTGGGTTAGCGATTCGATGACAGATTGAAATCAGCCTTGCCATTAGCCTGGCATCAATCTGGCAGTGTGCCAGTGGGAGTGTGTCAATGCTCGGGAACTGCAAGCACTATTTCTACTTCCCACCCCCCACCCCTCGCTCTTACCTCCCATTCCCATTCGCATTGTATTGGCTCCACTGCAGCAGCTGCAGATGACACAGTGTGAGCATTGTCTGGCCAACCTTATCCTAGCCCATGTGGATGTTCCCTCTTTCTGTGGTTCAGTGCATTTCATGCACCATGAACTAAACAGTGTGCAGCTGAGGGAACGCAAACGTTACGTGCTAAGCACTCAGTTCTCTTTGCAACTCACAGCACCCACTGATTATGTTTGAAAGGGAAAAAAAGCAACAGCTTGCAACTCTAGTTGTCGTGATCTTATAACATCCCCAGAGTACTTGACAGTCAATGAAGATCTTTGGAGTGAAGCCACTGTCAGCACTCAGACATGATCTTTAAGACTTGAATAGCATCTCTAAGACTTGAATAGCAGGTTAGCTGTAAAGACTTGCATTCTAATCAGTATTCTGTAAACTGTGTGTGACTTTATACGCCCTTCTCTGATCAGAACCTTCCACAAGGTTCTGACGAAGGAACAGCGTTTCCAAAACCTTGTGGAATTACTATCAAGTAAACTGGTTGGACTTTAACCTGGTGTTGTGAGACTTCTTACTGAGCATTCAGATAGGCAGGCGCTGAAAGATCAAACGCCGGCACCAATACCTGCCACCCCTGCCCTGGTAGGTTTTCCCACAGTGAATGCAGTGATCCATTCAAATATCTGTTGACTTTGACAGGACTGGAAGATCCTGCCAATGGGATGGGCTGGAAAATCCCATCCTGGAGCTTAGGGGTGGGAATTTTCCCCCACCACATGAATCATAGCAGGTGGGGCACGAATATTCAAAGGTCCGTCAACCTCACGTGAGACTCTCCGGTCTTGGGGCAGGTACAGCCGGATAATCCTGCTCATTTTACATTCAGAAAAGCCATGCATTGCATATAGAGCAGTGATAAGCCCTCTTTAAGTTCTGGTCCTTCATATATACAGCCACAGGGGAGTCCCTAATTAATACTCGTGACCTGAATGTAATTAGTGCCCAATCGTTACATAGTAGCTGTCAGTTATACTGTAGGAAATTAGAAAGTCAGTATGTATGCAGCAATGTCCCACCAGCAGAAATGGGGTGGTTCCATGGCACAGTGGTTATCACTGCTGCCTCACAGCGCCAAGGACCTGAGTTCAAATCCAGCCTTTGGTGACTGTCTGTGTGGAGTTTGCACTTTCTCCCCATGTCTGCGTGGGTTTCTTTTGGGTGTTCTGCTTTCCTCCTGTGCTCCAAAGATGTGCTAAATTGCCCCTTAATGTCAGGGAAGTAACAAGGGTAAATACATGGGGTTACAGGGATAGGGCCTGGGTGGGATTGTTGCTGGTGCAGGCTTGATGGGCCTAATGGCCTCTTTCTGTACCATAGGGGATTCTCTGATTCTAATCAGTTTTATTGATAATGGTTGAGGAATAAATATTGACCAGGACACAGCAGAGAACTTGTCTACTCTTTGTTGAGTTATCATGGGACTTTGGATATCTACGTGAGGAGATAGATGGGGCCTCAGTTTAGCTTCTCACCTGAAAGGTGTCACCTTTGAACATGCAGCACTCCTTCAGTGCTGCGTTAGAGTGTCAGCCTCGATTTTGTGCTCAAGTCTTCAGAGTAACACCTGAACCGTCCAACTCAACAGCGTTAGAGCTGGAATGTGAAACAAAAACAGAAAATGCTGGAAAATCTCAGCAGGTCTGACAGCATCTGCAGAGAGAGAATAGAGACACGTTTTGAGTCTAGATGACCCTTTGTCAGAGCTCTAAACTCGAAACGCTGGCTCTATTCTCTCTCCACAGATGCTGTGAGACCTGCTGAGATCTTCCAGCACTTTTTTTGTACTGTTTAACTCTATCTGTGTAAGATCACAGACCTTGTATTGTTTCATGACATCGCAGATTTCAGAGAAAATTAAAGTCAGGCAGATATGGTAATCTTGGTCCAGGTAAAACTCTGTTTTGTTTCCTCCAAAAAATCCAGCCTCACCTACTATTTGAAAGTTACAGGTGGGTTTAATAATCCCCAGCAAGGCCACTAGATGGAGCTTCGTACTCTTCTGAGATATTTCCCACTGAGAAGGTGTGGAGTAAAGAGAGGTTTCTAACACAGAGCTACATGAGGCAAAGTCTCAGGATTAGGCAAAGAAGGGTTGCCCAGGGGAACTTTTGTGTACCATAGAGCCACTAGCTATAAACAATCTTGGCAGATGTTTTTGGCCAGCTCTCATTGTGTGTTCTCCCTTGGATTGGAGACCAGGACTGTACACAGTGCGATCTTGACAAGCCCCTGTAAAGATTTCCTTGTTGTTATCCACTAATCCCCTCGCGACGGTGGGAGGTTGGAGGAGCCGTGGCGGGGGTGGGTGGGAGGGAGGCACGGCGGCTAGGCATCATGCCATTTGCCATCCTGGTTCCAAACTGTGCCTGCCTGCAGGCTTTCCGTAGGACTGAATCCAAACCCCACTCAACATCAAAACTCACAAGTTTCGCCCCTTTTAGAAAATATTTATGTCTGCGCGTCTCCCTCTTCCTTCCCCCCTCCTGCCCCCCTCCCAAGAACGAGCACAGACATGATGGGTGCGTGGGTTTCCTCCGGGTGCTCCGGTTTCCTCCCACAATCCGAAAGACGTGCGGGTTTGGTGCATTGGCCGTGCTAAATTCTCCCTCAGTGTACCCAAACAGGCACCGGAGTGTGGCGACCAGGGGATTTTCACAGTAACTTCATTGCAGCGTTAATGTAAGCCTATTTGTGACACTAATAAATAAACTTTAAATCCATCCCGCCAGCCATATTCTCAAAAACTAGAGCACAGTGGTCAAGCACCATTTCTCTTTTTATAAAGCCATGCTGATTTTGTCTAATAATGCTGTGAATTTTTCAGTGCATTGCTAAAATTCCCTTCACAACGGGTTCACTCATTTTCCGGATGGCTGATGTCATGTTAACTAACCCAACAATTTAATGCTTCGTCTTCTCCCCCCACCATCCATCACCCCTATCCCCATCTTTCTTGAATACATCTGCTGACTTCCAAGCTACAGGGACTGCTACAGAGTCTAGGGAATTTTGGAAAATTATAACCATTAGCCCTGCCACCATCTCTTTCCGGTTTCTTGGATATAATCCATCAGGTCCTGGGGTTTGGTGGATTTTGGTCTCTTGAATTTCTCTAGAACTGTTTTTTTTACCTGAAGTATCGCACTCTTATTAGCCCCTGGCTCATCCTCCATTTCTAGCTGGTAATTTGGGTCTTCAAAGAACATAAGAAATAGGAGCAGGAGTAGGCAGCTCGAATGGCCCCGAGCCTGCCCCGCCATTCAATAAGATCATGGCTGATCTGAGGTGGATCAGTTCCACTTACCTGCCTGCTCCCCACAACCCTTAATTCCCTTATCAATCAGAAATCTATCTACCCGTGACTTAAACATATTCAACGAGGTAGCCTCCACCACTTCTATGGGCAGAGAATTCCAGAGATTCACCACCCTCTGAGAGAAGAAGTTCCTCCTCAACTCTGTTCTAAATGTGTTCTACTGTGAATGTGTTCTCTGTTCCACTGTGAAGACAGACACAAAATAATGGGTGGGAATCTCTTGCCTCGCCGTTGAGTATTTCTCAGCAGCTGGAAGTGATGTGCTGCTTGCCGGTGATAGGATCTTCCAGCCCCGCTGCTGTCGATGGGATTTCCCATTGATCCCACCCCACACCGCTGGGAAACCCATGGCAGAGGCGTACCGACAGCAGGACTGGACTTGCCAATGTGAACAGCCAGAGAATTCCAGCCAACGTTTCCAAATTTGCCAACGATGACCTGTCGGTGTAGTGAAGAGTAGGATGATACCAAGCTACTACAAAAAAGTCAAAGAAAGGTTAGCAGAATGGGTAGATAAATAGACAGGATTTAGCACAGTGCGGCGTGAAGGAAGCACCCCAGTTGACTGGACTGCTGGTTTGTGATGCAAAGTGATATCAACAGCATGGGTTCAATTCCCGTACCAGCTGAGGTTAGGCAAGAAGGCCCCACCTTCTCAACTTGCCGTTCAACTGAGATGTTTAAAATTCATTTATTAGTCAGAAGTAGGCTTATATTAACACTGCAATGAAGTTACAGTGAAAATCCCTGAGTTACCACACTCTGGCACCTGCTCGGGTGCACTGAGGGAGAAATTAGCACGGCCAATGCACCTAACCAGCGTGTCTTTCGGACTGTGGGAGGAAACCGGAGCACCCGGAAGAAACCCACGCAGACACGGGGACGGTGGTGGAGGGACATGCAGACTCCACACAGACAGTGACCCAAGCCAGGAATCGAACCCGGGTCCCTGGCTCTGTGTGGTAACAGTGCTAACCACTGCGCCACCGTGACCATCAGATTAAGTCACCACCAGTCAGCCCTCCCCCTCAATGAGAGCAGCCTATGGTCACCCGGGACTATGGCGACTCTACCTTTGCACTTTAGCAGAAGGAATAAGGAGAGGCAATAAGAGCTTAATAACACAGATGGAAAGTGTACACAGGGACTTTATGTGCAGACCCTTGAAGGTGGAAGGACAAATTGCAAGAGTAATCAACAAATCATTTGGTATCTTAGACTTCACGAATAGAGATATTGGGCAGGATTTTCCGGCCATGCTGACCCCAAGCTCAGAAAATCCCGCCTGAAGTCAATGGACCTTTGCATGGTCCTTGTCTCACCCACTACGATTCCTGTGGTTCGCAGGATGGGAAAATTTCGCCCATTGAGTGGAAAAGTAAGCAAGTTATGCTGACCCTTTTGAAAGCTTTGGTCAGGCCAGTTCTTTAGGAACATTTCAGGAAGGTTGCGAGGGCCCTTGAGGGGTTGCAGTGGAGATCCTGTGGGATGGCCCAGGGTTAAGAGATTTTAGCTACAATGTTAGCTTGGAGAAGTCGGCATTCTCCTTAGAGCAGAGGCGACTGGGGGGGAAATTATCAAGAGTGTTCAAGATTATGACCGGTTTAGATGAGGTGGACAAAGAAATGCTGCTCTCATTCGCTGATAGTACAATACTGGGGGTCAGATATTGAAGATTTTGGGCAAGAGATGGGGGGGAATATGAGGAAGAACCTTTTAGTGGAAGAAGTGTTAAGTGACCCAACCTCTCCAACATAGAGGGTGTTGGAAACAGAGACCGTGAATGATGTCAGGAAGAAATTGGGTGAGAACTTGTAGAAAATAAGTTTGCAGGAGTAAGGGAATAGAATGGGGGAATGAGCTGACCAGATTGCTTGACAGAGATGGCACAGACTCAATAGGCCAAATGGCCTCCTCCTGTGCCATAATGTCCCCATGGCCATACTAATACAGAACAGAAGGAGACCATTCGGTCTGTAATGCTTATACCAGCTTTAGTGTCTTTTTCGTTAGGAAAATAAGAAAGTATTACTTTTATGTTAGCGTAAGAGACTGAACAGTAATTAAGATAAAGGTATCATTTTGTAGTTTAAGCATGAATTTCACTTCTGCATGACGGTTGAATTCTTTTATAAGGAAAATCTATAGATATTAACATTTACTGAGCCATCCTAACCACATTGCTTGCGTACAGCACCAATTCCAGGCTTTGTTTTTATAGATTATTTGCATTTTGTAACCCAGAATACTCAACCCTAGGATAAACTCAGTTAAGTTACAATGTGGATGTTTACCATCAGCTTAAATGTCACATTTAATCTCTTTACCAATGCAAACAAACCCATTACACTTGTTTCATTTTTATCATTTTCCTGAAGAATACAAACTAAACTTCAAGGAAAATGGAAAGGGGACCAGATAGAAACATTCCGGAAGGTGCAATTTGTGGTTTTGATTTGTATTCATAGCTTTGGCGTTCCATATGGAACAAACCAGTAGGTTTGCTCATGTGGCGACATATAATTTCTATGCCCTGGGCTTGATCAAAATGCATCACCTCGCATTTGTCTAAATTAAACTCCATCTGTCATTCATCAGCCCACTGGCCCAATTGATCAAGATCCCGTTGCAATTGGAGATAACTTTCTTCACTGTCCACTATGCTACCAATCTTAGTGTCATCTGCAAACTTACTTATCATGCCTCCTATATTCTCATCCAAATCATTAATATAAATGACAAATAACAGTAGACCCAGCACTGATTCCTGAAGCACACTGCTGGTCACAGGACTCCAATTTGAAAAACAACTCTCTACAACCACCTTCTGGTTTCTGTTAAGAAACCAATTTTGTATCCATTTAGAAACTCACCCTGAATCCCATGAGATTTAACTTTATGCAACAACCTACCATGCGGTACCTTGTCAAAAGCCTTGCTAAAGTCTATGTAGTCTATCAACTGCACTGCTCTCATCCACCTTCTTGGTTATCCCTTCACAAAACTCAATCAAATTTGTGACACTCACAAGCATGCTGACTGTCCTTAATCAGTTCTTGCATCTCTAAATGCCTGTAGATCTCTCAAAATACCTTCCAACAATTTACCCATCACAGATGTGAGGCTCACTGGCCTGTACTTCCCAGGCTTTTCCCTACAGCCCTTTTTAAACAAGGGCACAACGTTTGCCACTCTCCAATTTTCAGGAACCTCGCCCATGACTATCGATGATTCAAATATCTCTGCTAGGGGACCCGCAATTTCCTCCCTAGCTTCCTACAATGTCCTGGGATACACTTCATCATGTCCCTGGGATTTATCTATCTTGATGCACTTTAAGACTTCCAGCACCTCCTTCTCTGTAATATGTACACTCCTCAAGATATCACTATTTACGTCCCCAAGTTTCCTAACATCTATGCTTTTCTCAACAGTGATACTGATGAGAAATATTCATTTAGGATCTCACCCATCTCTTGTGGATCTGCACACAGATGACCTTGTTGATCCTTAAGAGGCCCTACTCTCTCCCTTGTTACTCTTTTGCCCTTTACGTATTTGTAGAAGCTCTTTGGATTCTCCTTTGCCTTATCTGCCAAAACAATCTTGTGTCCCCTTTTTGCCCTCCTGATTTCTCTCTTAACTCTACTCCAACAGCCCCTATATTTTTCAAGGGATTCACTTGATCCTAGTTGCCTATGCATGTCATGTGACTTTTTCTTCTTCTTGACCAGGGCCTCAATATCCCTAGTCATCCAGGGTTCCCTACCTCTGCCACCCTTGACCTTCACTCTAAGAGGAATATGCTTACCCTGAACCCTGGCTAACACCCTTTTGAAAGTGTGCCATTTACCAAGCGCCCCTTTGCTTTCCCACAGACTCCCCCAATTAACTTTTAGAAGTTTCTGCCTGATACCATCAAAATTGGCCTTGCCCCAATTTAGAATGTTAACTTTTGGGCCAGACCTATCATTCTCCATAGCTATCTTAAAATCAACAGAATTCTGGTTACTGGTCCCAATGTGATCCCTCACTAACACTCCTGTCACCTGCCCTTCCTTATTTCCCAAGAGGAGGTCAAGTTTTGCCCTCTCTCTAGTCAGGCCGTCCACACACTGAATGAGAAATTCCTCCTGAATGCACTCAAACAAATTTCCAGAGCCATGTGTCTCTGGAACTCCGTTCTCCAGAGAACGGCACAGTAGCACAGCGGTTTGCATTGCTGCCTCCCAGCGCCAGGGACCTGGGTTCAATTCCAGCCTCAGGAACTGTATGGAGTTTGTACATTGTCTGCGTGGGTTTTGTTCGGGTGCTCCGCTCCCTCCCACAGTCCAAAGATGTGCGGGTCAGGTGGATTGGCCACGCTAAATTGACCCTTGTGTCAGGGGGAATAACAGGCTAAATATGTGGGGTTATGGGAATAAAGCCTGGGTGGGATTGTGTTTGGTGCAGACTTGATGGGCTGAATGGTCTCCTTCTGCAACGTAGTGATTCTGTGATAGATATACGTAGTAACAAAGCCAACAGCTTACTATCTTCATATCTATAGCACTGGCGCCAATGCTCCTAAAGGCTCAAATATGTGGCAACTTCTCTTTGTTTGTACTCTCAGGGCACAAAGCAAGGTGCCACAAATATAGTCAAATGCGTGAGAAGAGTGTTTGAAACTGTAACATTGCAGGTTATCCAGCCACAAGGTGTGCCGGCTGAAATGCAAAGCAGAAAACTTCTTTTCCTCGCTAGACAACACCTAAATGCAAATTAATTAACTCTGCTTGTTTATTTTGATTTATTATGTGCTACATTAATTGTGGGACAGGTCGATATCCCAGGTATACTTTCCCAACTGTTTGTTTGCTGTACAGTTGCCACTGTTTTACCACCACAACAGGCAATTACGCCAAGTAATTTGTCAATGGCTTAATGTCCCATGAAGCAGGTTGTCAGAATGCAAAGTAAAATTGGCTTCACTGCAGCCTTTCAGAACATAAGAACATAAGAAATAGGAGCATGAGTAGGCCATCTAGCCCTTCGAGCCTGCCCCGCCATTCAGTAAGATCATGGCTGACCTCAAGTGGATCAGTTCCACTTTCCTGCTTTCTCCCCATAACCCTTAATTCCCTTGTCTATCAGAAACCTATCTACCCGTGACTTAAGTATATTTAGCAAGGCAGCCTCCCCCACTTCAACGGGCAGAGAATTCCAGAGATTCACCACCCTTTGAGTGAAGAAGTTCCTCCTCAACTCCGTTCTAAACTGCCCTCCCCCCTTACCTTGAAGCTGTGCCCTCTGGTCCTGCTATCCTTTCTAAGCGGGAAGAAAGGATCAATAAGGAGATTCTCACCAATTATTCAGAAGGGGATCAATAAGTCCCTGAGTGTGAAAAAACATCATTTTGAACCATTGAATCCCCACACTGCAGAAAGAGGCAGTTTGGCCCATGAGCCTGCACCAACCCACCCTAAGATTATCCCACCCAGACCCTCCCCTCTGTCCCTGTATCCCTGCACATTGTACCATGCCTAATCCACCTATACTACACATCTTGGGACACTAAGAGAAAATTTAGCATTGCCAATCCACCTAACCTGCATATCCTGGGACACAAATTTAACATGGCCAATCCACCTAACCTGCATATCTTGGGACACTAAGGAGAAATTTAACATGGCCAATCCATCTAACCTATACATCTTGGGACACTAAGAGGAAATTTAACATGGCCAATCCACCTAACCTACATAACTTGGGCTGCTAAGGGGAAATTTAATATGGCCAATCCAACTAACCTACGCATCTTGGGACACTAAGAGGAAATTTAGCATGGCCAATCCACCTAACCTACACATCTTGGGACACTAAGAGGAAATTTAACATGGCCAATCCAACTAACCTACACATCTTGGGACACTAAGAGGAAATTTAGCATGGCCAATCCACCTAACCTACACATCTTGGGACACTAAGAGGAAATTTAGCATGGCCAATCCACCTAACCTATACATCTTGGGACACTAAGAGGAAATTTAGCATGGCCAATCCACCTAACCTATACATCTTGGGACACTAAGAGGAAATTTAGCATGGCCAATCCACCTAACCTACACATCTTGGGACACTAAGAGGAAATTTAACATGGCCAATCCACCTAACCTACATAACTTGGACTGCTAAGGGGAAATTTAACATGGCCAATCCAACTAACCTACACATCTTGGGACACTAGGGGGAAATTTAACATGGCCAATCCACCTAACCTATACATCTTGGGACACTAAGAGGAAATTTAACATGGCCAATCCATCTAACCTATACATCTTGGGACACTAAGAGGAAATTTAGCATGGCCAATCCACCTAACCTATACATCTTGGGACACTAAGAGGAAATTTAGCATGGCCAATCCACCTAACCTACACATCTTGGGACACTAAGAGGAAATTTAACATGGCCAATCCACCTAACCTATACATCTTGGGACACTAAGAGGAAATTTAGCATGGCCAATCCACCTAACCTATACATCTTGGGACACTAAGAGGAAATTTAGCATGGCCAATCCACCTAACCTACACATCTTGGGACACTAAGAGGAAATTTAACATGGCCAATCCACCTAACCTATACATCTTGGGACACTAAGAGGAAATTTAACATGGCCAATCCATCTAACCTATACATCTTGGGACACTAAGAGGAAATTTAGCATGGCCAATCCACCTAACCTATACATCTTGGGACACTAAGAGGAAATTTAGCATGGCCAATCCACCTAACCTACACATCTTGGGACACTAAGAGGAAATTTAACATGGCCAATCCACCTAACCTATACATCTTGGGACACTAAGAGGAAATTTAGCATGGCCAATCCACCTAACCTATACATCTTGGGACACTAAGAGGAAATTTAGCATGGCCAATCCACCTAACCTACACATCTTGGGACACTAAGAGGAAATTTAACATGGCCAATCCACCTAACCTACATAACTTGGACTGCTAAGGGGAAATTTAACATGGCCAATCCAACTAACCTACACATCTTGGGACACTAAGGGGAAATTTAACATGGCCAATCCACCTAACCTGCGTATCTTGGGACGCTAAGGGGAAATTTAACATGGCCAATCCATCTAACCTATACATCTTAGGACACTAAGCGGAAATTTAACATGATCAATCCAACTAGCCTATACGTCTTGGGACACTAAGGGGAAATATAGCATGGCCAATCCAATGTGTGAAAGAAGCCAGGTTTAAAAAGCAAACTGCAACTTAACTTCAGAGTCAAATCCAACAAATTTGAAGGCAATGTATAATAAAAATTATTGGCCTTTTATAGCTCCTAAAATAGATAAGGTGCTGTGGAACAGATTGGAGAGAGTTAGCTCTAAGGGTAGTTAAGATTGTTTGGAGTTGTTTGAAGCAGTGATATTGGATAAAGCCTTTATCTTTTTTCCTTTCTATTTCTTAATGAGCATTTACGCTGTTAAAATCATCACAAGTAGTTGGGGACATCATTTCCAGATTTGAAAACATTTCCTCATACTGTACAAATTGCAAGCACAGTTGAGGGTAGTTGCTCCAAGTTTCACTTTGGGGATTTGAGCAACTCGGCATTTACCATCACCGTGGCCTGAATAGGAGTCAATGGCGTTTTAACTGGCTCACCTGGAGTAAGCTGATCTTTCAGAGAGTCGTTACAGATTCAATGGGCTGAATGGCCTCCTGCTGCATCTCAGAGGTTCTATGATTCAATGAGATAATGACCAAGGTCACAAATCAGTGACAAGGGAACTAAGTTTGTGGGGATCAAAAGCAATGAATTTCACAGAATCCTCACAAAGCAGAAGGAGGCCATTCAGCCCATCAAGTCTACACTGGCATTCGTATTTCTCTTCCAATTTGTTTAATTGAATTGAAATTTCACTGCACTCCCCATAGCAATACAAAGTAGAGGGGACAAGAGAAATGGTGGTGAGGCAGAGCTGAGTGATGTCAGTTTACATGTGGAACCTGATCTTGATGTTTTATTGGGAGCCAAATAAATTTTATTAGTAAAGTTTATTTATTAGTCACAAATAGGCTTACATTAACACTGCTATGAAGTTACTGTGAAAATCTCTAGTCACCACTCTGTGGCACCTATTGAATACAATGAGGGAAAATTTAGCACAGCCAATGCCCCTAACCAGCACGTCTTTCAGACTGTGGGTGGACACCAGAGCACCCAGAGGGACTCATACAGATTCTGCACGGTGACCCAAGCGGGAATCAAACCTGTGTCCCTGGCACTATGAGGCAGCAGTGCTAACCACTGTGCCATTTTGAATCACCAACTTTAGTACTGGTGTGTACCAACTCTACAATCTTAGTTACAGTCAATAAAGAAAGTTCACCAGGTGTAGCTCAGTTTGTGGTTCAAAGGTCACTGTTTGGTTTAACACTTCTCAACATACAAGAGGAGGTGATGGCCTAGTGGTATTATTGCTAAACTATTAATATCAGTGACTCAGCTAATGTTCTGGGGACTCAGGATCGAATCCCACCAGGCAGATGGCGGAATTTGAATTCAATTTAAAACAATCTGGAATTAAGAATTTACTATAATGACCGTGAAACCATTGTCGATTGTTGGAAAAACCCATCTGGTTCACTAATGTCCTTTAGGGAAGGAAATCTGTCATCCTTACCAGGCCCAGAGCCACAGAAACGTGGTTGACTCTCAACTGTCCTCCAAGGACAATCTAGGGATGGGCAATAAATGCTGGCCAGCCAGTGGCACCCTTGTCCCATGAACAAATTTAAAAAAAAGTCATGATAATTATTTTCCCTTAAAAAAAAACTCATTTCACAGAACATTACTGAACTTTACACACAGAAAATTAAAAATAAAATTAAATTTGTGCATTGCTGGCTAGGCTGGCATTTGTTGCCCAACCCTAATTACCCTTGAGAAGGTGGTAGTTAGCAGCCTGCTCGAACTGCTGCAATCCATGTGGTGTAGGTACACTGCTGGGGGGAGGGAGTTCCAGCATTTTGATCCACTGACGATGAAGGAACAGCCAATGCATTTCAAAGATTTGAGTGACTTGGAGCTGAACTTGTAAGGTGTCGTGTTCCTATGCATTTGTTGCTTTTGTTCCTCTGATGATAGAGGCTGTGACTTCAGAAGCTACTGTCAAAAGAACCACAGAACAACCTTTTACTGCTGATCCTGATTTAAGTATATTAAGAGGAATGAAACTAATTGATAATCTGAATTTAGCTTATGCACATATTAGTTTGAATGCATTGCAGGTGGAAAATGTACAAAACACCCTCGCCAATTTTAAATAACTTGTATTTTCAACTACAGAAAAAAACATGTAATAATTTTTCTATTTTTTTTATGTCTAGCAGATGGTTTTGCCACACCTTTCAATGACATGTTATTCACAAATAGGTAAGATTTACCATACCCTGTACATAATTTGCACAAACATTATAACCTTGACAAGGAACTGACACATTGCAGACTGAACAGTAGCGTGGAAAAGTTTTTTACTGGTTAGATTGCTCACACACAATAATTCGTTTGTTAATTGTTACTGTGTCCACTTGATCTTCTGTTTATAATTGACATTGCTTTTATCAGCTAACCAAAATCTCTTGTGCCAGCTGCCATCCTGTTTATTTAATGTGTGTCTATATATAAAGTGCCAAGTACTTTCATATAATGCCACCACTTGTTCTTCATGATCAATTGCCTTTCCAGAATGACAGACAGGAAATAGAATATTTTTGCTTGCATTGGAACCAGCGCATTCCAGGTGAAGCAGGTATCAGGTGAAGGGAGACACTCCCAATCATTTCTCTCTCGTAAAAATGGGTGCATTTGTGCAGAGGACCGGTGGTGGAGATAACTCTGGTTAAAAGAACAGGCCTTGTGCCACAGATGCTACCATAGCCTGCTAAGAATTTCGAGCATGGTATGATTTTATTTCAAGAGGTCTTGTGGCGCAGAAGCTCTAGGTTCGAGCCCCACCCCAGGATTTGATAGTCAAGGAAGATGTGCTCATAACGCGGTATTGAAGTGTCAACCTGCAAAATCCTTCCAAACACGTCAATGGCTGGCAGTAAAGGTGGGAGAGGCTCCTGGTCAGTCATGCCTGATGTGGAGTGGCGTCCCTCAAGCTATAAGCCCCTGACGACAGAGGCTAATAACCTGTTCCCATGTATTTACCCTGCTAATCCCTCTGACACTAAGGCGCAATTCAGCATGGCCAATTCACCTAACCCACACATCGTTGGAGTGAGGGAGGAAATCGGAGGAAACCCATGCAGACACGTGGAGAATGTGCAAACTCCACGCAGACAGTCACCCAAGGCCGGGATTCTACCCGGGTCCCTGGCGCTGTGAAGCAGCAGTGCTCACCACTTGTTCATTCTCTGTCACAAGAAGGAAATCCGCTTTACAAAACCCAACTTGAAAACGGACCTAAATAACAGAAAGAAACATTGGGATTATAAACAGTAAAATGGAGACTTAAGTATTTAAAGTGATTTTAATTCCAGAATTCTGAACATTATAAATAACTTGGTTCGTGTGAGTCTTGGAGAAGCCGCAATACTGATATAATAAGGAAGGTGTGTCTGTCATATGAGAAGAGACTAAGTTGGTTGGTTTGTATTAATTGGAGTTTAGAAGAGTGAGTGCAGACCTCATAAAAACTTATAACATTCTAACGGGGTTAAACAGGGTAGATTCAGAAAGTGTGTTCCCAGTGGAGGGGGTGTTCAGAACTAGGGGGTCATAGTTCGAGGATAAGAGAGAAACCTTTTAGAACTGAGGTGAGGAGGAATTTCTTCACCCGGAGGGTGGTGAATGTGTGGAATTCACACCCACAGAATGTAGTTGAGGCCAAAACATTGTGTGATTTCAAGAAGAAATTAGATATAATTCTTGGGGCTAAAGGGATCGAGGGATTTGGGGGGACGGGGGAATCAGGATATTGAATTTGATGGTCAGCCATGATCATAATGAATGGCAGAGCAGGCTCGGAGGGCCGAATGGATTCCTCCTGCTTCAAGTTTCTATGTTTCTATGAGTGAACTCTTACAACATTTGCAATGAAAGTGTTTAATGTCACTGCAGTTAGATTCTATCACAATCATTGATGTTATTTTTTCACTGTCTTCAGGACACCCTATGTTCCCCGAGGCTGATATTCCTTCACCTTCAGTGCAACACGCAGAAGAGGGAACTTTCCACACTACATGGCTGCCCCAGTCGACTTCTGCTACCCTGCCCCCGATCCCACAGTGGCCACCGTGTCCTGATTACACCTCCCATGAAGCAGTGAACTCTTCCTACATGCAAGACATGTGCATGCAGCCTGTCTGTTCCAGCTATACAGTAATGGGACCTCCCTCAGTGATGTCTTATACTCCACAGCCACTGCTGAGCAACTTCGGGGTGAACTGTCAGGTACAAATATATCTAGAATCTTCATACTCTCACACAAAGAGCCCTGATTCAGGGCTCATCAAAGCTCAAAGTTCAAAGTTGAGGGTTTGATGCCCCAGTCTGCGCTGAACTGAATAATGGCCACCACAGGAAGGGATAGGTTTATTGAGCTTTTTTATTGTTTGGGAGGTTGCTTGCAGAACTACAATGACTGACCTAATGCTCTTGACAAGGGAGGAGAGAAATCACTCATGGTTCTGAGACCTGCTCACTAGGTCTTGTCCAGGTTTGGTCTCCTTATTTAAGAAAGGGTGTGGTGGCACTGGAGTTCAGTTCAGACGGAAATTTACCAGATTGATTCCGGGGATGAAAGAGTTGATGTATGAGGAGAGATTAGACAGTTTGAACTTATACTCACTGGAGTTTAGAAGGGTGAGAGGGGACCTGATTGAGATATATGAAATACTAAAAGGGATTGATAGCGTAAACGTAAGCCAAATGTTTCCTCTCATGGGGCAACCTAGAACAAGAGGTCATAGGTTTAAGTTGAGAGGCAGTAGATTTAAAACTGAGATAAGGAGGAACTACTTCTTGCAGAGGGTGGTGAATTTGTGGAACTTGCTGCCCCATAGCATGGTGGAGTCTGAATCACTGAATGGTTTCAAGAAGGAGATAGATATATTTCTAATAAAAAAAGGGATAAGGGGATACGGGGAGCAGGTGGGGAGGTGGATTTGAAACCAGGGAGAAATCAACCATAATCTGATTGAATGGCAGAGCAGGCTCGAAGGGTTGAATTTGCCAACTTCTGCTCCTAATTCCTATGTTCCTATGTTCACTATCCAACAACCCAGGCTTGAAAGTGCTTGAGTTTAGGTGAACAAAGGTCTAAACTCTTAGGGGACAATATCAGCAACAGCTTGGCTGGAATTCTCCAGTCTCGCCCGCCCTGCTACTACTGCCAGCGAGAACGGAGAATTTAGCACTCACCTAAACTCCATTCACTGCAGAGGGACTGGAGAATCCCAGCATGCAGCGAGGTCAGAGAATTCTGGCCCCTATATTCATATGTCATCTTTGCCATAATAAAACATCACAAGGTGCTTCTAGAAGTTTAGAAAGCAAAAATAGACACTGAGACAGGTGTGGAGATACAAGAACAGATGGCCAAAACCTTGGTCAAAAAGGCAGGCTTTACAGGACATCTTAAAGCAAGGCAGAGTGGTTTGGGAAGGCGCCAAGGCACTGAAAGCATACAACCAGTGGCAAAAGAATTTCCAGAGGATTGTTTTCTACTCTTCTTGCTAAACAGCCCAAGAGTCCACCTAATGGGCTGTAACCTCTGAGCTCTAGGGCAATGAATCTGAAGCATGCCCCTAAAGATGTGCAAGGCAATCCTCCAGAGATTCCCAGGTAAAGAGTAGATGGCAATTGCCTGGGATGTTTGGTCTTCTTCAAGGCAGTTGCCCGCACTGGGAACAACCCAAAACTTTGATCTGAATCAATAACTTTGGATGGCTCTGACTGTGACACCCAAAAACTTTAGAAGAGATAAAATCATTTCTAGCCTCTGGCTAACTATTCTGCAGATCTCCCTCTATACCCCAGCAACTTCTGAAATCACATGGGATCCATAGGGTGTAGTTTCAGATCTTACTGCAACTTTGAATATCTTGCTTTCTCCTGTTCCATTTACATATTCTTTTTACATATTCTTTTCATTTCACCGACCCTCTTCTTTATTTTCTCTTTTGCTTTTTACCTTCCCTGCCTGTTACTCAGCACTTTCAAAGCTTCTTGCTGAATCAGAGTTGTAACAAAGTCATCCTTTTCCCCATGCCCAAGTCAAAAAAAATGTGACTCAACACGGACTTAAGTCCTAGTCACTGACTCAAGCCAACAACTCTGCGGTGAGCATTCTTCCAGCTCAAGACCTCCTTGTCCAACCTGATCCTCTGGTTAAATCACCACCAGTCAGCTTTCTCTCTCTGAAAGAGGATAGCAGCCTACGGTCATTTTGTACCATTTCAAAATTTGGTTTGACAGCTCATAGTTGGAACCTGCACCCAAACCGAGTTTCAAAAGCACCCATTTTACAAATGTAAACAAATTAATTCTTCGAAATGTTCAGTGATAGGCAACATAATATTTTTAAAGCCACAGGCAAAAAAAAATTAGCATTTATAGATAGAATCATAGAATCCCTGCAATGCAGAAAGAGGCCATTTGGCCCATTGAGTCCACACTGGCCACAGTTCCACCCAGGCCCTACTCCCACACCCATACATATTTACCTGCTAGTCCCGCTAATCTACACACCTCAGGACACTAAGGGGCAATTTTAGCATGGCCACTCAACCTAACCTGCACATCTTTGGACTGTGGGAGGAAACTGGAGCATCCAGAGGAAACCCATGCAGACACGAGGAGAATGTGCAAACTCAACACAGACAGTGACCCGAGCCAGGAATCAAACCCAGGTCCCTGGAGCTGTGAAGTAACAGTGCTAACCACTGTGCTACTGTGCCACCCCATAATATGGTGCCTTTCATGGCCTCAGCATGTCCCAGAGCACCTTACCCAATGAAATCTGTTGTAAGGTAATTATTGTTGTAATCAGAACATCTCTTCAATGCAGAAGGAGGCCATTCGGCCCATCAAGCCTGCACTAACAACCTCACCCTATCCCCATAATCTCATGTATTTACTCTGCTAATCCCCCTGACCGTTAAGGAGCAATTTAGCGTGCCCACTCCATCTAACCTACACATCTTTGAACTGTGGGAGGAAACCCATGCAGAAACGGGGAGAACATGCAAACTCTGTCACCGAGGTAGAAATCAAGCCTAGATCCCTGATGCTGTGAGACAGCAGTGCTGACCACTAATGCTAAATGTTAAACACGGCAGCTGACTTGTGCATAGGAAGATCCCACTGTAGTAAAGATATAAAATGTAGTATTGTTGGTTGAAGAATGACTTATGGCCTGAACACCAAGGAAAATCCTATCTTTTCTTTGAAGTAAAGCCATGGGATCATTTCTGTTTAGCTGAGAGGGCAGGTGGGGTATTCAGTTTGACAGCAAATGTCTTCTAATGGAGCAGCCTCTCAGTAGTGGATCGTGTGTCAGGCTGGCTTGTGGTTCTGGTGTAGGACTTGCACTCTGACTAGGAGGCAACAGTGATCCCACTGAACTACGTCCATTAACCTGCAGTAGATACACAAATAAATAAAGTTTATTAGTGTCACAAGCAGGCTTAAATTAACACTGCAATGAAGTTACTGTGAAAATCCCCTAGTCATCACACTCCAGCACCTTTTTGGTTACACCGAGGGAGAATTTAGTATAGCCAATGCACCTAACCAGCTCATCTTTCAGACTGTGGGAGGAAGCTAGAGCACCCGGTGGAAACTCACACAGACACAGGGAGAACATGCATACTCTGCACAGACAGTGACCCAAGCCAGGAATCAAACCCAGGTCCCTGGCACTGTGAGGCAGGAGTGCTAACCACTGTGCCACAGGATAATCAGTGTATTTATTAGCAAGATAAAAGCAAATTACTGCCGATGCTGAATCTGAAACAAAGACACAAAATGCTGCCAAAACTCAGCAGGTCTGACAGCGTCTGCAGAGACAGAATGGAGCACTCAAAAGCATAATTAAGGGCCTCATGCACCCCAGACATTCTCTCTTCCACCTTATTCTTTCTCTCTTCCACCTTATTCTTTCGGGAAAAAAATAGTCTGAGGTCACATATCAACCTCAAGAACAGTTTCTTCCCTGCTGCTGTCAGAGTTTTGAATGGATCTGCCTTGCATTAAGTTGATCTTTCTCTACACCCCAGCTATGACTGTAACACTATATTCTGCACTCTCTCCTTTCCTTCTCTATGTATGGTATGCTTTGTCTGTACAGCACGCAAGAAACAATACTTTTCAGCGTATGCTAATACATGTGACAATAATAAATCAAATCAAATCAAATGAGCTCTATTCTCTCTCCACATTCACCGTCAGAAGTATTGAGTTTTTCCAGCATTTTCTGTTTTTGTATTAATCAGCAACCCTAGCTGTATTCCGAAAATAAGCTTCCAGTTGTTAACACGACTTTGGTTTCTCTGCAGTCAAGGACCGTCGCTCCCCCTGGCCTTCCACAGTTGGACCTTGCAGAGCAGCAGCAGCCGCCAGCGCTCAGTTACTTCTCCTGGAGCCAGACACTTTCCACCTTGCCGGCCCCGGTGACGCCGTGTCAGGCAAACTCACTGCAGTCTCTGCCGCCTCAGTTTGTGCCCTTGCCCATCTCTGTTCCCGAGCCTGGGCTGGTGGAACTGGAGGATGCCAGGAGAACCATTGCCGGCATGGCCATTGAGAAACTTCTCCAGCAAGACGAAGACAATGACACGTACGTTTCTTTACAATAGAGCTGGGGAAATAAAAGGTGTGGATTGAGTAGGAATGAGCTGACTGTGTGCGAAAAAGCCATGGCATTGCCAGTGGAAGATATTTGTGGTTTGCAGAGCCTATTTACATGAGTGCAGTGTTTATCATTCTTAGATTATTATTTTATAGAATCCTTACAGAGCAGAAGGAGGCCATTCGGCCCATTCAGCCTGCACTGACAACAATCCCACCCAAGCACTATCCATATAATCCCATGTATTTGCCCTGCTAACCCCTCCTGACAGTGGCAATTCATGATGTGGAGATGCCAGCATTGGACTGGGGTAAACATAGTAAGAAGTCTCACAACACCAGGTTAAAGTCCAACAGGTTTATTTGGTAGCGCAAGCCACTAGCTTTCAGAGTGCTGCTCCTTCATCAGGTAAGTGGGAATTCTGTTCACAAACAAGGCATTTAAAGGCACAAACTCAATTTACAAAATAATGGTTGGAATGCAAGTCTTTACAGGTAATCAAGTCTTAAAATCTTAAAGTCTGTACCTTTAAGACTGGATTACGTGTGAAGACTTGCATTCCAACCATTATTTTGTAAATTGAGTTTGTGTCTTTATATGCCCTGTTTGTGAACAGAACTCCCACTCACCTGATGAAGGAGCAGCACTCTGAAAGCCTGTGGCTTGTGCTACCAAATAAACCTGTTGGATTTTAACCTCGTGTTGTGAGACTTCTTATTGGCAATTCAGCCTGGCCAATCAACCTAACCCACACATCTTTGAAGTGTGGGAGGAAACCAGAGCACCTGGAGGAAACCCACGCAGACACGGGGAGAACATGCAAACTCTTTGCGGTTATATGTTAAAATCAATTTGCGGCTAGCCAGAGAAACCTCTTAGTGTTTGTTGCCAACATGTAGGACCTACATTCCTAGGTTCTTACCTTCTAATTGTTCACATACTAATTAGTTTAATGACATAGCTCAGTTAAGGCAGTGAACAACATTTCTTAAAGGATAGCTGACAAATAGCACTACTTGACACTGATCTGTCAACAGTGTAATTATTTAAACTACTCCCCATATGTTGTGCACATATATCTGTCAGAAATGGTTTGTAAAGAGACAGAATTAGGAAGCTTTCTATTCTGTGGTGTAGTGAGCCATCACAGGAATTGAAATGTGTTCTCTGATTTGTTGCATTTGACAATAGACAACATAATTAACTTAAAAACAGCCCAACGATGCATTTATTTACATTTCCATCGCTCTTATTTGGTTGGCTTATGTATTTTTCAAGCTACTGCTTATATCAGTAGGCCAGCCACTCTCTGAGCTACATTTTTTAAACATTTTTACTCCATTCTTCAAGTTACAAAGTCAATGCTCAGGGTGGATTGGGCAAACCCGAATCCATCTCCTTGCTTGCTCCAAAAACCAAATTCAAATTCAAATTGAATCCAATTCATGGTCCCCACACACAATCCAAGCTGACAAGATAGTGGAGATGTGCAGGGGAAGTTTTTTACACAGAGGGTGGCAGGGGCCTGGAAGGCACTGCCAAGTGAGGTGGTTGAGGCAGATACGTTTCCCACATTTAAGATTTATCTTAATAGGCAGATGAACAAATGGGGAATAGAGGGATATAAGCCATTGTTTGAGATAGGACAATGTGATCGGCACAGGCTTGGAGGGCCAAGGGCTTGTCATGTGCTATATTGTTCATTGTTCTTTATAAGGCTTTGCACCCCATCTTAGACTTAATCTGATGCTTGTTGTTAGCCAAAAGATCAAGTTGTGACAGTGTATGTGTAACACATGTGTGGGAGTATTTTAAATCAGTTAGGAATTCAGTCGCAGGAGCTAATGTGAATCCTTTTCAGGTCATCACACGAAAGTTACTTAACTTCTTCAAATCAGCTTGTTTTAAAAAAAATACTTATTCCAGACTGATACATCAAACCTCTGCCACAAAAATTGTTTCCTCTTGCAGTGAGCTGCTATTAAACTGTGCAAATATTAGCCCATGATTGGATTATGTTTGCTTGTTCAATTCCTTTAACGGACATATTTAAATGAATCTGAACTTTCTTTGAAATCTTAGGCAAATAAATTGCATGTTATAAGTATTTGCGATTAATGTTCCCACACCTTTACATTTGAGACAAAAGAAACCTTGTTATCCCAGTGGGATTGATATGAAGCTTGTTGTTCTAGTGAAAGTCCCTACTGTAGCCCATAGCTGCCACTCTTTCCTAGTTAATAGGTACTGTGCATCCACCAAACTTTCTCCAGTATTTTTCCACATGAAGTTTAATAGAGTGTTCTTTAGCAATATGTTGGAAATATTCAAAAGAACAAAATTAAGTGGACAGCATACCATATATCCAATAATTACCATAAAATTTCTAATCCTAGGAGAGAGTGTTATCCAATTCACATTTCATTGTTCAGTATAAATATAGAAACATAGAAAATAGGCACAGGAGAGCAGACCATTTGGTCCTTTGAGCCTGCTCTGCCATTCATTATGATCATGGCTAATCATCCAACTCAAAAGCCTGATCCCACCTTACCCCCCCATATCCTTTGATCCCCTTCCCTTCAAGAGGTCTATCTAGCTGCTTGTTGAAAACATTCAATGTTTTGGCCTCAACTACTTTCTGTGGTAATAAATCCCATAGACATACCACTCTCTGGATGAAGAAACACCTTCTCATTTCTGTCCTAAACGGTCTATCCCGTATCCTCGGACTGTGACTCCCGGTTATGGACACCCCAACCATCGGAACATCCTTCTAGTATCTACCCTGGCTGGGTTTTTATAGGTTTCAATGAGATCCCCCCTCATTCTTCTGAATACCAATGAACACAATCCTAACTGAATCAATCTCTCCTCATACGTCAGCCCTGCCATCTCAGAAATCAGTCTGGTAAACTTTTGCTGCACTCCCTCTAGAGCAAGAACATCCTTCTTCAAAGAAGGACACCAAAACTATTCCAACTGTGGCCTCACCAAGGCCCTGTATAATTGCAGAAAGACATCGCTGTTCCTGTACTCGGATCCTCCCGTTACAAAGGCCAGTGTACTATTTGCTTTTTTTATTGCCTGCTGCAACTGCATGCTTACCTTCAGTGACTGATATATGAGGACACCCAGATCTTGTTGCACATTCCCTTATCCTGATTTATGGCCGTTCAGATAGAAATCTGCCTTCCTGTGTTTCCTTCCAAAGTGGATAACCCCATATTTATCCAAATTATACAGCAATTAGCCAAATTATACTGCTTGTATAATAATCTGTCAACCAACCTAACGTTAGTTGTCTTTCATGTGGAAGATTAGCCATACAATGTAACATTTTCTGATGTTAAAAATGTGGATTGAATAGCCAAACTAGCCGAGATACAAATCAATAATGTTTCTGCAGGTATTAGCAGTCCTCATCATAAAAATAGAATTATCTTGACGTATTTAAAGGGAATTTGGATAAAAATTGAGGGAGAAAGGTGTACAAGGTTATACTGAAATGGTTAGAGATAGAAAGGAGGGCGGAGGTCCATTTAGAGCATCATTACAGATATTGGCCAATTGTCCTGTTCTGTGTCTCCAATGTAATTCTATGAAAATAGTGAAACATTTTTCATGTTTCAAGTTTTGTTTGAATCAGTACAGCTGGCTTTGAATTGGAACAAAATTGTCTATCTTTGAATGCTGAATTCAATTGGCTCATTGAAGTGATAGCTTTAAAGAAGGCATGCAAAGTGCAATGCTCCTCTCTATAGTTTTATTGTATCTCACCTTCATGAAGTTCTAATGGCGCTCACATTTAATTTTGACACAATATGTTGCATTTCAGACAGTCCAAGGGTGGGTTAGGTGGTGTCCTGCTTAATAATAATAACCCTTATTGCTAGAAAATAGTTATTGACCTTAAGAAGGATCCACTTTATTGGCTTTTTCATGTCTGTACCATACTTGTGACTTCAAAGCATCGGAGACATGTTTGCTTTCGATTGCATTTTATTTGTTTATGATTAAAGTCATATTCTCTGTTTTGACAGTTGTTCAAATATTGTCCGTAGTATGAAGAACTTGATGTACTACCTAACTTCACACTTTGAGAAGTTAGCTTTTACAAAGAACCAAATGGTGTTTGTAAGATAACAACACATGTTCAGACAGAGCCACCAAGAAAAGACAACGCTGTTTTCTTTGGCCTTTGTAAAACTCATTCCAATCTAATAGTTATGTGCTTGCCTAAACTTCACTTTCATATATCTGAACTGCCATCAAAAGCCACCAATGTCACTGTTCAAAATACCACTCAGTGGGCAACCAACAATAGCGTTTGGCTTGATTCATTCCACAACAATATCTGTATTTTCAAATTGACTTCACATTCAATCCTCCTTTGAGTTGGTGCTCTGGCCATCTTCAGCATATGGGAAGCTGAAATATTCATTCAAATCCAAGTGCCTAAAGCCCTGTAACAGGGCATTAATCCCTATACAGACCGTCCAATCCAACAAGGAACTCAAAAGAGATTTATTTACCCAAACAATGGGACAAATGTGGAACATGTAACCACAATTGAAATCGTAAAGGGAAGCTCTATAAAGGCATGCAGGAGAAAGGATTTGAAGGATATTAGCCATGAGGAGTCTGAGGAAGCATGAGTGCTTCATAAACACCAATGCAGACTAGCTGAGCTGAAAGGCCTGTTTCTGTTCTGTATATTCTGTGTAAAATATGCCAGTGCAAAGTATCTTGGTGGTCAAAGAAGCTTTCTACTTTGGCCCGAATAGGTAAAATAATCTAATATAAAGAGGATATGGCTTTAATTCAACTGATCATCAAAAATATATTCTTATTAAGATATTTACAGTTGTATTTATGCTCTACGTAAGATTAGTCTTGTTCTAATGGAGCACCTGTAAAAGCCAATAAGTGGTGTGTTATCTCACTTCATATGTAAAGAAAGAGCAAAATAAATACACGTTTGCACACAGCCTTCCTTCAGTCTCATGAATTTTTGGGTCAGTGAAGAGTGGAATTAAAATGAATCAATGTGCAAACTCTCCCCATTGCCATATCAGTAATGTCAGAGAGCTGAACTGTAGCAGTTATCCTCAGAACCCTTCTGCTGCTGCAGCTTTCTGCTTATTATTAGAATTATGCAAGTTATTTTAATTAAAGTTTGATAGCTTCTTGTTTGGTAAGGGTACCAAGAGAAACATAGAAAATAGAAGCAGGAGTCGACCATTTGGCTCTTCAAAACTGCTCTACCATTCACTTTGATCATAGCTGATCATCAAATTCAATATCCTGGTCCCCAAGAGCTATATCTAATTTCTTCTTGAAATCACACAACATTTTGGCCTCAACTACTTTCTGTGGTGGTGAATTCCACACATTCACCAATCTCTGGGTGAAGACATTTCTCTCATCTCAGTCCTAAAAGGTTTACCCCTTATTGTCAAATTATGACCCCTAGTTCTGGATTCCCCTGCTATAGGAAAAATTCTTTCTGAATCTTCCCTGTTCAAATTTTATAAGTTTTGATGAGATCCCCTCTCATTCTTCTAAACTCCAATGAATATAATCCTCAATGGCAGACCTGCCATCCCAGAAATCAGCCTGGTAAACCTTCGCTGCACCCCCTCTCTCATCCTTTCTCAGATAAGGACGTTAAAACTGCAGACAAAGAGAAATGGCAAAGACAGATAACAACGTTGAGGTATAGATCAGTCAAGATCCAATTGAATGGTGGAACAGGTTTGAGGGGCTGAATGGCCTCATCCTCTTTGAATGTTCCCAGTACGTGACACTCATTGGACTGGTGTTTTAGAACAAAGTGAAAGTAGAATCACCCTTAGAACATAATTCCCAAGCAACTTTGAACAAAATTGATGGGAGTGATATCTTCGTAAAAGGAGATAAAACTTTGTTCATTTGTAAATGAACAAGACACAGACATGATCATGGCTTAATGTCGCTGGAACTAATCATAGAATCATATAATCCTTACTGTTCAGAAGGCCATTCAGCCCATCGAGCCTGCACCAACAACAATTTCCCCCGGGCCCTATCCCACCCTACTCCGTCATCATGACACTAAGGGTCAGTTTCACAGAATCCTACAGTGCTGAAGGAGGAGATTCAGCCCATCGAGTCTACACTGACCACAATCCCACCCACATTCTATCCCCATAATCCCATGCATTTACCCTAGCTATTCCCCTGACGCAGAGGGGCAATTTAGCACGGCCAATCAATCTAACTTGCACATCTTTGGACGGTGGGAGGAAACAGGATCACCTGGAGGGAACCCAGGCAGACACAGGGAGAACTTGCAGACTCCATACAGACAGTCACCCAAAGCCAGATACAAACCCAGGTCCCTGGCGCTGTGAGGCAGCAGTGCTAACCACTGTGCCACTCATAATATTGAAAAAAAAACAAGAAGTGAGATATGCTGGCAACTTTTTCCAACTGCCTCCTTTCCCCTTGATGATTTGACTGAGATAAGAACTTGCTGTTTGTGTCAGTCATGTCAACACCCTGTTGTTTACAAAGCACAAAGGCTTGCCTGTCAATCCATAAAGATCAATGAATGAGAAAGAATATGGTATGATAATGGCCCAAGAAGGATCTCTTGTACAGGGACCAAACTAAAACCTTAAACACAGTCAGTGAAGTGCATTGAGGAGGCCTGAGGACAGCATGTAAATTAATTTAATCATTTTATTACTCTTTAATGTTGGTTGTGTTAGTACTAACTTGGAAATCAATAAGTACAAAGAATAATGAACAAAGAAAATAACAGCATAGTAACAGGCCCTTCGGCCCTCCAAGCCTGCACCGGCCATGCTGCCCGACTTAACTAAAACCCCCTACCCTTCCAGGGACCATATCCCTTTATTCCCATCCTATTCATGTACTTGTCAAGATGCCCCTTAAAAGTCACTACCATATCCGCTTCCGCTACTTCCCCCGGCAACAAGTTCCAGGCACCCACTACTCTCTGTGTAAAAAATCTGCCTCGTACATCTCCTTTAAACTTTTCTCCTCGCACCTTAAACCTGTGCCCCCTAGTAATTGACTCTTCCACCCTGGATAAAAGCTTCTGACGATCCATTCACATCATAATCTTGTAGACTTCTATCAGGTCTCCCCTCAACCTCAGTCGCTCCAGTGATAACAAACCAAGTTTCTTCAACCTCTTCTCATAGCTAATGCCCTCCATACCAGACAACATCCTGGTAAATCTTTTCTGTATCACCTCCAAAGCCTCCACATCCTTCTGGTAATGTGGTGACCAGAATTAAACACTATATTCAAAGTGCGGCCGAACTAAAGTTCTATAAAGTTACAAAATGACTTGCCAATTTTTAAACTCAATACCCCGGCCTATGAAGGCAAGCATGCCGTATGCCTTCTTGACTACCTTTTCCATTTGCATTGCCACTTTCGGTGACCTGTGTACGTGTACACACAGATCCCTTTGCCTATCAATACTGTTAAGGGTTCTGCCATTTACTGTATATTTCCTACCTGTATTAGACCTTCCAAAATGCATTATCTCACATTTGTCCGGATTAAACTCCATCTGCCATCTCTCCGCCCAAGTCTCCAACTGATCTATATCCTGCTGTATCTTCTGATGGTCCTCATCGCTATCCGCAAATCCACCAACCTTTGTGTCGTCCGCAAACTTACTAATCAATCCAGTTACATTTTCCTCTAAATCATTTATATATACTACAAATAGCAAAGGTCCCAGCACTGGTCCCTAAGGAACACCACTTACACAGCCCTCCATTCAGAAACACACCCTTCCACTGCTACCCTCTGTCTTCTTTGACCGAGCCAGTTTTGAATCCACCTTGCTAGCTCAGCTCTGATCCCATGCAACTTCACCTTCTGCACCAGTAAATTATTAATTATTATTAATAAAGTAAATTATCAAATTCTTTACTACATGCCTCAGTGAGTCATGATGGCCAGAATTATCTGCCACTGTCAACGAGGAAGGGGGGAATTTGGCGCTCAGCCAAATCTTCATTTGCTGCTGCAGTAACCAGAGAATCCCAGCCGCCGGCTCAGTTGGAGATTCCGTCCCAGTGAATTCAGATATAAAATAAAATGGAACTACAAACTCACATGTGAAATGATGATAAAAGTAAGGGAAGAAGATGACAAATGAAAGCAAATTGCATTCTCAAATGAGAATGGTGAGACCTGTAGTGAAGATGGCTTGAAATTGCTTCAGATTCATGCTAGTAGCAAAATAACTCCAGCTCAAGCACTACAAAAGAACAGACCTTTAATTTACTTGGAAACTGTTGGCACAAAGTCAATGGGTGGTCAGGCAGCCAGATGCTTATAATTGGAGGTGTGTAAACTACTAAAGAACACTGCATAGGTAGCTGTATAATTACTACTATCAGTTCAGTGGAACAGAACAAAAAAAATCATTCTTGACAGAGGGGAATTTATCATTTAATTCATGTATTTATGAAACTCTCCCTTTGCATTATTGCTCACTTACTTGTGCCTGATGTGAGATTGAACTTTCTTGGTCTTTACATCTGGCAAAATAATTAAAACCAAGAAAAGGCTGGCCAATTGGCAATGCCCATTCTGCAACCGAGCAGTAAGCTGGTGAGTCAATGTGAAAATATCCATCAAACTTCAAAACATAGCACTGAAAGAAAGTGTTAAATGTTGATGCCAGGTTAGAACCCAGTCCCGTAGTTAAACACTGAGGAATTTAAGTTTAAATTTGGAGAATCTAGCTTCATAGGATGCTGACAGTGCAGAAGGAGGCCATGTGGCTTTTGGGTCTGCACTGACTCTCCAAAAGAGCATCATAGTATGCCCCCCGCCACCCCCTGCCTTCATCCCATCCTATCCCCGTAACTCTGCACATTAACAATGGTCAATTCACCTAAACTGCATGTGCTTGGACACTTAAGGGGCAATTTGGAATGGCCAAACTACTAACCTACACATCTTTGCACACTAAGGGGCAATTTAGCATGGCCAGTCCACCTAACCTGCACATCTTTTGACATTATGGGGCAATTTAGCATGCCCAATCCATCTAACCCTCACATCTTTGGACATTATGGGGCAATTTAGCATGGCCAATCCACCAACCTGCACATCTTTTGACATTATGGGGCAATTTAGCATGGCCAATCCACCTAACCTGCACATCTTTGAACATTATGGGGCAACTTAGCATGGCCAATCCACCTAACCTACACATCTTTGGTCACTGAGGGGCAATTTAACACAGTCAATCTTAGGGAGTATAGGAGGAAACTGGAGCACCCAGAGGAAACCCACGCAGTCATGGGGAAAATGTGCAAATTCGACACAGACAGTAACCCGAGGCCAGAGTTGAACCCGGGTCCCTGGCATTGTGAGACAGCAGTGCCAACCAGTGTGTCACCGTGCCACCCCATAACTTGGAGTAATGCCGGTAGAAAGGCGGCAATCTGATACCCGGGACAAATTGTACATTTTGGCAGTGGATGTACAGTTAAAGCTGCCTGGGTTTGATGCAAAAGGAGATAGTATAAGGGCACAGTAATGTTGCCAGGACACAAATGCAATCATGAGGTGTGGATAATTCATTCAATGTAACAGAGAAATTCAAGCATCTTAAAACCAGCATGTGAGTTTTGCTCAGTTTCCAATCCTTGCATGGCTTCATTTTGATAATTATTTTACCTGCAAACATGTGGGTGGTGGAAGAGGGGAGATTGATTGATGCTTATCAGTTTTAATATGCTGACAGCAACTGCTGGCGTAGGTGTTGTTAACAGTCAACAAACTCTGAGCTCCATTTTGACGACACTTGTACAGTATAATTATTGTCTGGCAATCTACTGAGAAATATTTTCAGTACAAAACTTGGAGATCTTTAACCCAGTTGTGTTAGATTTGCTGGTGGTTTGCTTGAAAATATCAAGGTTGCAAGTGACTCAGCAGCACAGTGGTTAGCACTGCTGATTCACAACACCAGGGACCTGGGTTCGATTCCTGGTTTGAGTCACTGTCTGTGTGGAGTTTGCATGTTCTCCCCATGTCTGCGAGGGTTTCTTCCCATAATCTGAAAAATGTGCTGGTTAGGTGCATTGACCTGAACAGGTGCTGTAGTGTGGTGACTAGGGGAATCTTACAGTAACTTCATTGCACTGTTAATGTAAGCCTTACTTGTGACTAATAAATAAATTAACTTTACGTTGTATGAAAATCTTTGCACTACATTAATATCCATGTTAGAAAAGGGAAGAGAGGAAATTGGGAGAGGCACACTAAAAGATATATGAGGACCATTACGACACATGTTTAAGTTTATTTATTAGTGTCACAAGTAGGCTTACATTAACACTGCAATATAAGCGGTATTGATCATACTTTCTACTCTTGTAACAGCCTGAATTTGTTTCCATTCCTGCATTGTGAGCTCAATTTCTACTAATATAGCAAATAAAATGAAACAGGAAAAACATTCAAACTAAATTAGGGATTATTTTTAAATTATATATCCTATTTTCAAATCAACGGAATAAAAAAAAACAGATGGGTTCTATAAAAGGAGGGTAATCCAATATTACTGAGGAGCTGAAAGTGAAAATCTACCTCATGGACTTTTAATTTAATGTCTGCGTTTCTCTCAACAAGATTACCAAAAATTCAACTTAATGGGAGGCACGGTGGCACAGTGGTTAGCACTACTGCCACACAGCGCCAGGGACCAGGGTTCACTTCCCAGTTTGGATCACTGACTGTGTGGAGTTTGCACGTTCTCCCCGTGTCTGCGAGGGTTTCCTCGGGTGCTCCTGTTTCCTCCCACAGTCCAAAGACATGCCGGGTTAGGTGGATTGGCCGTGCTAACTTGCCCCTTAGTGTCAGAGGGACTAGCTAGGGTAAATCCATGGGGTTATGGGAATAGGGCCTGGATGGGTTTGTCGTTGATATAGACTCAATGGGCCGAATGGCCTCCTTCTGCGCTGTAGGAATTCTATGATTAGTTTACGAGTGGCAAACTGCTGCAAGTGAACCAACACATCTCGAGTTCATGATTGCATTCCAGTTAGTGTTGACTCTGAGCTTGCTTATTGACAGCTCAGAAACCCTTACAAGTCAGTTGATGTTATTGTACAATCAGTAGAACTGCACAAGGGGAATGAAGTAAGTTTGCCACAAACCTTGTATCTACAATCCCCATACTTTGCAATTACAGTTGTGATCATGCTGTAATGTTCATTGCTCCGCCATTGGCTGCCGCACCTTCGGCTGTGACTTCTAGGCTCTGCAACTTCCTCCCTGAAATCTGTATTTTTCTTTTGTTCGTCTCTCTTTTAGGCCCTGTTTATATCTTACCTCTTTGACCTACCTGCCTTACTATCTCTTTGCATGATGACTCAGTTTCACATTAACCTTCCTGTGAAGCACCTTGAGATGTTTTACCAGCTCACAGGTGCTAAATAAGTGCAAGTTATTGTTGTTTTTGTTGAAGGGAGTGAAAAAACCAACACAATTCTACACGTTTGCCCCCTCTGGAGAAAATCAGAGGGAGGACTTTCCTAACTGTTCATGTGAGTGTCAGAGCTAAATTCTGAGAGACCTGGGTATGGATTAACCATGACAGAGGCACAACAATAGGTTGCGGAGGGGTGGGGGCAAAGTGAATAGTCAAAATTGACAAGTGGGACTGTCACCTACCAAAATCATAATTCTTTGAAGCTGTGCCTTAGAAATGATGTTACAATAAACATCTCTCTTGATTTCCTTCTTTCTCAAATCTCCCCCCCCCCTTGTCCTGTTGTCCAGAACAAATGTCTTCTGCATTTTTTGGTCACCTTACTTAAGGGCGGCTATACTTGCAATGAAGCAGCTCCGAGAAGGTTCACTAGATTGTATTATGAGGAAAGGTGGAGCAGGTTGGGTCCATACTCATTGGAGATTCGAAGAGTGGGAACGGAAACATATCAGAAGCCTATAGGGTGGGTGCTGGGAGAATGTTTTATCTCATTAGGGAATCTAGAGCTAGGGGGCACAGTTTAAAAATAAAGGGAGACAGTGGTTTTGTCACCGGACTGGTAATCCAGAGAGAGCACAGTCTGAGATCCAGGTTCAAATCCCACGATGGCAAATGATGAAATTTGAATTCAATGAAAATATATGGAATTTAAAGTGTAGCCCTGACCATGAAGTTGAAATGATGTGGAGATGCTGGCATTGGAGTGGGGTAAGCGCAGGAAGAAGTCTTACAACACCAGGTTAAAGTCCAACAGGTTTATTTGTTAGCACAAGTTTTCAGAGTGTCACTCCTTCTTCAGGTGAGGCAAAGATCCTTCTGATTTTCTGCCTTCACCATGTGATTCACTCATCTTTCATTCAGTCCCTCTCACAACACTGCACTGATTTGGAAGGTCGCACTTATATCACCTAACACTGTGACTCGACGCTGTCCCACTTGACAAAAGATTGGTCATTAAAGTGTCTTCGAAGAAACAGAGTGACGTGATAATTGTAATTAGCAATTGCCTGATTTATTTGGTTTCAGAATTCTTCACATCTACGCAGCGAAGGGTATGCGGGAGCACGCCTATGCAGCAGCTGAACGGATGCGTGAACTCAGAAGGCTCGATACTAAAGAACATAGGGGAAAGGTACCTAAAGCCTTAAGGCACATCCTCATGAAATAATTTCACCTTCACTATGGTACAACTTGTTTTCCGATTATTTAACTCCGTAGCTTCACTATCCACATAAAGGGCTTGATTCGCCAAAGGTCCATCATGTGGCAAGGCTATGGCAAAAAGAATCAAATCTGGAGTGTTAGGATGTATTACTGGGATAATCCAATATCAAATGAAAACACTATTGAAACTCAGTTAACCTCTAATGGAATATTGCATCTGGTTTCTTTCCCCTCCACATAGCCCTGAAAATGTTTAGAGTGCATCTAATTAAAGGCAGCACAGTGGTTACCACTGCTGCCTCACTGCTCCAGGGACCTGGGTTCAATTCCGGCTTGGGTCACTGTCTATGCAGAGTCTACACATTCTCCTCATGTCTGCGTGGGTTTCCTCTGGGTGCTCCAGGTTCCTCCCCAGTCCAAAGATGTGCAGGTTAAGTCCATTGGCCGTGTTAAATTGCCCTGGGATGCATAGGTTAAAGGGATTAGCGGGGTAACTCTATGTGGGGCTACAGGGATAGGGCCTAGATGGGATTGTTATCAGTGCAAACTCAATGGGCCAAATGGCCTCCTTCAACACAGTAGGGATTTTATGATTCCAAGGCCCATTCACCATCACATTTGGAGAGCTATATCTTATTACTCTCTTGAAAGTGAAGGAAATTTTCAAGACTGCCTTTAAAGTAATGACAGAATTAGGCAGTGTTTGATTCCTTAAGTTAAATAGGTTAGGAAAAACTGGGGACTTGAGTAAAAGTTGAACAAAAGATAGCTTTGGTTTTACAAAGAGTCATCAATCTTTGCTGCAGGTTGCTGGAAGGCACAATACGTTCAAAAGGTGCACGTTGGCACAGTGGTTAGCACTGCTGCCTCACAGCTCCGGGGACCTAGGTTCGATTCCAGTCTCAGGTCACTATCTGTGCGGAGTCTGCACATTCTCCCTATGTCTGTGTGGGTTTCTTCCGGGTGCTCCGGTTTCCTCCCACACACCAAAGACATGCAGATTAGATTGATTGGCAATGCAAAATTCCCCCTTATTGTCTGGTGTATTGGCAGGGCAAATACATGGGGTGTGAGGATAGGGCCTGGGTGGGATTGTTGTTGATGTGGGCTGAATGGCCTTCTTCTGCACTGTAGGGATTTTTCGAGAAGGGCTGGTGACAGATAGAACAGCATGGGGTTTTGCATGGAAGAATGCATATTGTAGCCTCCTGGAAGTAAGTTGGGGATTTGTCCAGAATTCTTTTTCTCTTTAAAAGAATTTTCAGGCTTGGGTTGGGGGAGTTGGGGTGGACAAGTGAGGTGTTGGTGAAAAGTGTCTCTCCCAGGAGATTACCGGTGGAATCTTCTGATTGTCTGTTTTCAAGATTTGGGATCATTTCCAGGTCCCGACCCCACACTAGTTTGCAGTGCCCCCTCTGGAGTAATCTGCATGAGGGGGCATCCCAATTGGCCGTCTCCACATCTACTGTCCAATTCAATATAATGGGCGAGACTCCTGAGGTTTCGTGTCCAATCAGAGGGCTTGCTGCTGGGGATAGCCACGAGTCCCACCACAAGAGATCTGCACCAATCAAGCAGGAAATCGAGAGTCAGGGTGTTTCAAACAGGAGGAATTTTGGAAAATGTGGATATAACTCCTAAAACAAAAAGGCCTGAAGCAGTAGGCCCATCGGAATGGAGGGGAAATCTTTCCCTTCTGGAGGATTCATTTCAGTCGCTAGTCCAGCCTTTCACCCCCACAGCTTTAACTTGGAGATGCGGTTCAGATTTTCCCTGATCACCCATTGCCCCCGCAGCCCCCCCCTCCCCCGCAATGCCAGAAAGGCACTTCCCAGAACCAAAAACAGTGAAAACTGGGAAATAAGGCTCAAACTGTTTGTTTCCTCCTGGGTTCCAGGGAACTGCCAGACCAGGCCCTCAGCAGGTTGTCTCCTCTGCTGCCAGGTCCTGATGGAGTCCTCACAGAGTCACAGAATCCCTACAGTTCATAGGGAGGCCGTTTGGCCCATCGAATCTGCACCGACAACTATCCCACCCCAAGCCCTATCCCCTCATCGCTCTCCCTCCTCTCAATTAGGAGCTTAAATAGTTTAAATGCCTAGCCACAGCTGCCAGTGTTCACCTGCCTTCAGCAAGTTTGGAGGAAGGCAGGAACAGCTTGGAGCTCCAATCTGATCTGGTACGCAGTGGGACTGAGAAGATTCCACCCGATGTGTGCGTACTGATGGTGAGAGCTACAGTGAGTATTGGTCACATCATGACAATATGGGATGCTCTTGATAAATCAGCTGTTCTTACTGGGCCTTAATCAGTTAGGATCTAATTGGAAAACTGAAGATGTCACTCAATTAGGAAGAGTGGGAGAATTAAACCAGGGAATTATGGATCTATGAATCTAACATCTGTTGTGAAGAAGTTAATAGAACCTTTCTTTAGGAGCAGAATGACTGAGCACTTCAAGAAACATGAGCTCAACCTTGTGGCTAAGATCAAGCCTAAAATGGGGTGCAATGCTTCATCTTGTCAGCTTGGATCTTGTTTGTCTCTTTCGAAGGGCCTGTAAATTGGATTTTGGATTTAGTTTTTGGAGCAAGCAATGAATGGATTTGGGTTTGCTCAGTCTGCTCTGAGCATTGGCTTTGTAACTTTAAGGATAGAGTAAAAATTCAAGCCCAAGATGGGGTGCAATATCTTACCTTGTCAGCTTGGATCTTGTTTGTCTCTCTTGCGGGAACCATGAATTGAAGTCAAGTTGAATTTGAATTAACCAAAGATGTGCGGGTTAGGTTGATTGGCCGTGCTAAATTGACCCTTAGTTTTGCGGGATTAGCCGGGTAAATATGTGGGGTTACAGGGAAGGGGTCTGGATGGGAAAGTTGTCAGTGCAGGCTTGATGGGCCAAATGGCCCCCTTCTGCACTGTAAGGGTTCTATGGTTTTTGGAGAAAGAAACAAGATGGATTAAGGGCTTGCCCCTGTCCACTCTGGGCATTGGCTTTGTAACTTTAAGAATAAAGTAAAATTATGAATAAAAAAGAACTATGAGTTGACCAGAGAGAGCCAGCATGGATTTGTAAAGGTTAAGTATGTCTAAATAATTTAGTCGAATTATTTGAGGAGGTCACTAACATGGTAGATAAGTGAATGCCTGAGTTATTTATACGGCTTTCCAGAAGGTATGCAATAAAGATGTTGGTGTTATATTTGACACCAAAATGAGTTGCCAGCCACATATCTGTACCATCACTCTGACAGCCTTTCTTCATCTCGGTAACGTTGCCTGCCTCAACTCATCCGCTTCTTAAACAACAATCCAAGCCTTACTTCCAGATTTAACTCCTCCAGCTCATGCCTGGCCAGACTCCCATCCTCCACCCCACCCTTGTAAGGTTGAGGCCGTCCAAAATTGATGTCCTAACTCTCATCAAATGCCATCCCTCATCTTGCCTGTGGGAGGCTACATTGGCTCCCAGTTAGGCAATGCTTTGATCTTAAAATTTTCATTCTTGTTTACGGTATTTCACTGCATTGATCTATGACTTTGGTGAAGGAATAGAGAGGTGTATATTTAATTTTACTGTGAATGCCAAGTTAGGTGGCACAGTAAATAAAGTAGATTGGAGTTGAAGACTACAATGGATCATTAATAGGTTAAGTAGGTGGGTAAAACTGTAGAACTGTGGCGTTTAATATTAGACTGGAAGTGCAAAGCCATCTCCTTTGGACCTAAGGAAGATAGGTCAGTTCTAAATGCAGTGAAGCCAGAAACAGTGGAGAGGTTTGCATTCCATGTACAGAAATCAACAAATGAACAAAGAGAACAAAAACTTAGAAGGATAGTTTCATGAAACAACATTTACTGAAATCAAACCAGAGAGCAGGCTATGTGTAATGAGATAGGTCAGTTCATGACATCATAGTAAATGCATTAATAATTACACATTCAGTTTGAGGGTGAGAATTTTGGGTCTGAAACTAGTGAGAAAGAAGAATTCTATGAAGAGGATGCACTATCTATGGCTAACTAAGCAAGTTAAAGTGATACCAAATTTTGGAAAGGTGTACAATGTTGCAAAAATGGAGTTGAGGAGATTTTTGTCTTTCATTAGGTCATTGATGTTTGGAACTCTCTTCGAAAGAGAGCAATGAATATTGGATTATTGAATGTATTCAGGGCTGAATTAGACAGATTTTTGATCAACAAGTGAGCTAAGGGTTATGGTGGGGCTGGGAGGAAAGTGGAGTTAAAGCAACAATTAGATTAGTCATGACTTTATCAAATGGCAGATCAGGCTTGATCAACCAGGTGGCCTACTCCTGTTCCTATTTCTTATATTATAATGGAATGTTATCTCAAATGGGATGGAATACAAAGAGGTAGAATTTATGCTATAAAGTTCTGGTTCGACACCCCTAAGGTGTCCAGAACTGGATTGCATACAGTTCTGGACACCTTAGAATGATATATTGACTTTAGAGGGGATGCAACACAGATACACCAGATTGTTCCCAGGCCTAACAAGGTTAAGTTATGAGGGCAGGTTCCTAGGCTTGGCTGCTATTCCCTTCATGTGAAAGATTATCAGATGTCCTATTGAAGTGTTTAAGATAATTAATTTGATGGGTTAGATAGAAAGAAATTCTTCTCCCCAACCCCAAAAATAACTTGATAGGGGATTCAATGAAATATTTCAAACTGAGATTTTCTGATGGTAAGGGTATTAGGAATAAGCAACCAAAGTGAATAAATAGAGTTAAAATATAGAACACTCTTACCTTGGGAGGCAGTGACATAGTGATATTGTCACTGCACTAATAATCCAGGGATCTAAGGTAATGCTCTCAAGGCCTGGGGTCATATCCCACCACAGCAGATAGTGAAATTTGAATTCAATAAAAATCTGAAATTAAATTGTAAAAACCCATCTGACTCACTAATGTCTTTTTGGGAAGGACATCTACAATCCTTACCTGATCTGGCCTACATGTGACTCCAGATCCACAGCAATGTGATTGATGTTTTTATTCATTCATGGGACCTGGACGTCGCTGGCTGGCAAGCATTTATTGGCCACCCCTAGTCACCCTTGACTTGGCCATTTCAGAGGGCGGTTGAGAGTCAACCACATTGCTGTGGCTCTGAAGTCTTAACTGCCTTCTGAAATGAACGAGCAAGCCATGCAGCTCTCAAAGGCAATGAGCAATGGGCAACAAATGCTGGTCTTGCCAGCGATGCCCACATTCCCTGAACGAATATAAAAGAATGGAATGATGGAACATTTAAAGGGTTGAGTGCCCAGCTCCTGGTCCTTTTATCTCAGTTCTGGCTGTAGAGCTAATGATATTTTTATGTTATTCATAGACACCCCTGTTGGTTGCTGTGGTCGCAAACCAGCCTTTGATTGTACGAGACCTGATTATGTTCGGTGCTGATCTGAATGCGGTTGATGACAAAGGACAAACCTTTTTACATCTGGCTGCTACCTACGGCCACTTGAGTATCATCCAGGTAAGCACAGCTGCAAATTCCTTCTATGCTCACAATGAAAGTTACTCGAATTTCTTCATTATTTATTGCACTTAAATAGTGTATTTAAATAGGAACTCAAATTGTGTCCAACTGAAACCATCCCAAATGTATTTATGCAGTTTCTGCTTCCCGTACATAGCAGTGTATCATACACAGGCACGCATAGCGTTAAAAAGAAAAGTTACAATCACTGGAAATCTGAAATAAAAACAGAAATCCCTGGGCTTGAATGGCAGGTCTGCAAATATAAACATCAACCGTCAGCATTTTCCAGGTTTTTCCCACCTGTCAGTGAGAAACATTAGTGCGCAGCAAACATCCACCCCGAGGTGAAATCTGGGCTGATGTTATGCCAGATGTGTCAGTGTATGGACAGTAATGTGATCAGCTGGCTCCTCTGTTTGTGAATATGCAAAACTGATGATCAGGAAAAGGCAAGCTGGTGCATCGCGTCTGTACCGGGGCTTTGAGTCTGAACTCTCTGCTACAAAGCCTCTTCGTCCCATTCCCCGTCCCGCCCACAAACACTTTCAATCCCCACCCTGTCCGTCACTCACCCCCCTCCACTCCCCCCCCCCTCCATCCCCACTCCAGTATACCCCCCTCTCCTCTCACAAACCCCCTCCATCCCCGCACTGTGTCAATATGTTCCCAAGATCATTACAGCAAACAAAGTATGATTCTCACTGTAGCTACTTGTAAGGTAGGGTACCGACAGTTCTCGGTATTTGACGGTACTTGAGCCGGCCAAGTCACAGCAAGTTCACGGAGGAATTAGCTCAAACCCAACGTGTCAGTGTCCTTGCTATTTTGCATCAAGCACAGAGCATTAAATAATTATCCCCATTGCTGCGAAAACTGTATTTTTTGTGTATTTTGTATGAAGAGAAGGTTTGTTGATGGAGTGTTACCTTACTGCAGTAGAGTATTATGGGGCCCTGTAAAGACAGGCTGATACTACAGTGCTGAAGCAAGGCTTCTAGGTTCTGACTCTTATGTCACGTTTTCGCTTCAGTCGATATTGACTTAACAAGAAGTATCCTCTCAGTCAAAGAGAATGCATAACCTATCGATAGGAATGTCAGCAATGCTGACCGTCTGAGAATACACATCTCTTTAACCTATGCTTAATGCTATCTCCACTCACATTTTCTGCACCTTTAAGACTTGATTAGAATCATAGAATCCTACAGTGCAGAAAGAGGTCCTTCGGCCCATCAAGTCTGCACTGAACACAATCCCACCCAGGCCCTACCCCCATATCCCTACATATTATACCCACTAATCCCTCTAACCTACGCGTCCCTCAACACTAAGGGGCAATTTCTTAGCATGGCCAATCAACCTAACCTGCACATCTTTGGACTATAAAGCTATATTAGCTATAAAGACTCGCATTCTAATGAGCATTTTGTAAACTGAGTGTGTGCCTTTATATGGACTGTTTGTGATCAGAACTCCCCAGTCACCTGACGAAGGGGCAGTGCTCTGAAAGCTAGTGGCGTTTGCTGCCAAATAAACCTGTTGGACTTTAACCTGGTGTTGTGAGACTTCTTCCTCTGAGAATATCCAGATTAAAACCTTGGGAATTATGGATGACACATCCAAATATCTCAAAGTTCCAGTGAAGCCATAAGAAGCTTGAGGGAACCCAGGGCTTGGTGGAATGGAAGACACGTTGAAGTAAATTTCCTAGACGCATCCTAGAAACCCACAATGGCACAGTGGTTAGCACTGCTGCCCCTCAGCGCCGGGGACCCAGGCTCGATTCCGGCCTTGGATGACTGTCTGTGCGGAGTGTGCAAATTCTCCCGGCGTCTGCGTGGGTTTCCTCCCATATTCCAAAGATGTGCCGGTCAGGTGGATTGGCCATGTTAAATTGCCCCTTAGTGTCAGGGGGAATTAGGAGGATAAACACACGGGGTTGTGGAGATAGGTCCTGGGTGGCTTTGATGTCGGTGCAGGTTTGATGGGCTGAATGGCCTCCCGACTGCGGAGGTTCAATGATTCAGTGATTTGTTCCAACGAGTAAAAAAATTGGATGGAGTCAAAGTTAGTTGGAGGAGGGTTAAATAATAAAATCAGGTGACCCAGTCTGTCCCACTTCTCTGTTTGTCAAGCTCAGCCATATATTTCAATGATATATTCGAACACTTTGGCACAGAAAAGATCAGAATCAATCTATCTTTCACAGAACTCAGATTATGAGGATATTTGCATAATGACTGGTTGAAAGGATCCGTGCTGTAAATACTCTGAGGCAACCTGGAATTTCAATTGCAACAGATCTTCCTGAATTGGCTGCCAAACGATAGTTTTGTTTTAACTCCTGCTTCCAACAGTGTTTTGGAGCCTCCTGCCACTGTTTCAATGGTTAGGAGAAATTGATTATAAATTGGTTTTCTTGACATTTGCCAGAAATTTAAAAACTCCAGGGCAAAAATCAGACTCCGGTGATGAAAAGAACAGGGGTTCTTTATAGAGGTCGGAAAAAGTTTTTAATCTTTGTACAAAGTGGTTCATTGTTCTGATTGTTAGCTGTCCTGAATAGAGTTTATTTATTAGGGTCATGAGTAGGCTGACATTAACACTGCACTCAAGTTACTGTAAAAATCCCCGAATCGTCACGCTCGGGTACTCTGAGAGAGAATTTAGCACGGCCAATCCGTCTAACCAACCCACCTTTCGGACTGTGGGAGGAAACCCACGTAGACAGGGGGGAGAACGTGCAGACTCCACACAGACAATGACCCAAGCTGGGAATCGAACCCAGGTCTCTGGCACTGTGAGGCAGCAGTGCTAACCGCTGTGCCGTCCCGTATCATCTAGTGCAGAAAGGTAAGTACCTGGCATGATCTTGAAGCAGATAGGATATGTAAATATGCTGGAAAAGCGTGTTCGTGCACCTGACGCCCAAAATCATTTTCTTTTCAGGCTGTCAGACAATAAAGATGGCAACTGCCAAAATGGGCCCAGGTTGGGAGTTTGCCAATTGGCACAAAATGGGAAGAAAATACAGAGTTGCCAAAAGGGCAAGCTGGCAGAGGATCATTAAAGGAATAGAAACTAGCCAGTCAGGGCATTGGGAGGAGGGCTGCAGGAAGTCCAGTAGCTGGCCAGTAGTTCACCAGATTGATTGCAGGGATGAAAGGGCTACCGAATGAGAAGTGGTCGAGTAGCTTGGGCGTGTACTCACCGGCGTTGAATGAGGGGCAGTCTGATCGAGGTCTATAAAATGCTCAAAGGGGATTGAGAAGGTGGACAGATATTCCTCTCCTGGTGGGACAGTCTAGAACAAGAGCTCATAATGCAGAATGAGAGGAGGCTCAAACCTGAGATGTGGAGAAACTCCTTCTCTCAGCGGGTTCTGAGTCTGTGGAACTCACTGCCCCAGGGTGCAGTGGAGGCAGAATCAATCAACAGAACCAAGAAAGAGATAGGTATGTTTCTGATGGAAAGCGGGATAAAGGGCAATGGGCAGCAGGCAAGAAAGTGGAGTTGAGACCAAGATATGAGACCATGATCATGTTAAGTGGTGGCGCAGGCACAAAGGGCTGAATTGCCCACTCATCATTCCTGTACGTTGGAATGAATTTACTCCAAGCACTGGATCCCTTCTTGCCCCTGTCCCCTCATCATCACCCTCCCTCCCCCATCACCACCACTCACTTCACTTCCAGTCTTTCTGGAACAGTGTCCAGCAATCCCTGAAAAAGCCATACGGCGTAAGTGCGGGGGCAGCACTTGCAGGGGTGCCATCTACCTTAACTTCCAAATTGCACTGGAACCTGATGCAGGAGGTGGGACCCCGGAATGGGCAGAGCGCCGAGTGAGTGCTAGTGTCCCAGGAGCACCCCAACTCAGGGCTTCCCGGGTAAGAAGAGAAGGACAAGAACGAAATTTGCTTTTATATGGGACTTCTCATGCCCCCCAAGACATCCCATAACACTTTACAGCCAATGAAATGTAACGGCTGTTGTGATGTGGGAAAGAAGATGATTTGTGCACAGCAAGCTCCCACAAACAGCAATGGGGAAAATGCCCAGACAATCTGCTTCTTGTGACGTTGGTTGAATTTAAAGTTTATTTGCTCACATCGCAAGAAGGCTTACATTAACACTGCAATGAAGTTGCTGTGAAAATCCTCTAGTCGCCACACTCTGGCGCCTGTTCGGGTACACTGAGGGAGAATTTAGCATGGCCAATCTGCCTAACCAGCATGTCTTTCAGACTGTGGGAGGAAATTTATGCAGACATGGAGAGAACGGCAAACTCTGCACAGACAGTGACCCAAGCCAGGGATCGAACCTAGGTCCCTGGCGCTGTCAGGCAGCAGTGCTATCCACTGCGCCACCATGCTGCCCCATGGATAACTATTAGCAGGGGCACCAGGAGTAAATCTCCTGCTCTTTTTTTGAAAGCTGAGAGGGTAAGTTGGGGGGGGGGGGGTGGTTGGTCTGAACTGACATCTCTGACCGTGTAAGCACTTAGTCATGTGGTCAAGCTTCAGGAGTGGGACTTGAACCCACAACATGCTGAGATGGGGGTGCTACCAACTGAGCCAGGGGCACAAGGCTGAGGGGTGGGGGTGGGGGGAGGGGGGGGTATGTGGGGGGAGGCGGGGTTGCAGAGGGAGCTGTTTTCCTTTATGCTTACGTTTCTTTCCAGTGCTCTGTATCCCGTGTCAGGCTTTTTCCATAAGAAATTAGAAATACGGGTGCAGAATTCCATGTTAGCAATTTTCATACCTGAACCAACATTTGATATTCACAATAAGCAGGGATTGTAAGAATAGGCACCGTGTGATTGAGGCTGTCAGGGTGTCTAGCAGAACATTTGTCTTAGGGATGGCGTTTTGTACAGGCTTGTACATTACATTCCTTGGAAAATAGCTGCAAGTTTGCACAAATGTTTATGTGGCAACATCATGTCACATGATCCAACCTTAAGTATTAGAATAAAAGTTTGGGGCTTTTGTACTGGTAGTATTTATATTCTTGCCGTGACATTTGCTTTTTGTTGTTCAAGTTGCATTTTCCTCTCCTGAAAGTGCAGAATCAATGTGGGGCACAGGTCCATTATCATAGAATCCCTACAGTGCAGAAGGAGGCCATTCGGCCCATCGAGTCTACACCAACTCTCTGACAGACCATCTTACTCAGGCCCTTCCCTCCTCCCTATCCCTGTAGCCCCTGTGCATTTCCCCTAACCTATACACCTTTCAACACTAAAGAGCAATTTAGCATGGCCAATCCACCTAACCTGCACATCTTTGGACCGTGGGAGGAAACCCATGCAGACATAAGAACATAAGAAATAGGAGCAGGAGTAGGCCATCTGGCCCTTCGAGCCTGCCCCGCCATTCAATAAGATCATGGCTGATCTGTCGTGGCTCAGTTCCACATTCCCACCCTCTCCCCACAACCCTTAATCCCCTCTCTTATCAAAAACCCATCAACCCGCGTCTTAAAAATATTTAGCGAGGTAGCCTCCACCACTTCAACGGGCAGAGAATTCCAGAGATTCACCACCCTTTGAGTGAAGAAGTTCTTCCTCAACTCCTTTCTAAACCGCCCCCCCTTTATCTTGAGGCTGTGCCCCCTAGTCCTACTGTCCTTTCTGAGCGGGAAGAGTCTCTCCACCTCTATCCTATCCATCCCATTCATCATCTTATACGTCTCAATGAGATCTCCCCTCATTCTTCTAAACTCTAACGAGTACAAGCCTAGTTTATTCAGCCTCTCCTCATAGCTCAACCCCCTCAACTCCGGCATCAGCCTAGTAAACCTCCTCTGCACTCCCTCCAAGGCCAAAATATCCTTGCGTAAGTACGGCGCCCAAAACTGCACACAGTACTCCAGCTGCGGCCTCACCAATGCCCTATACAGCCGCAGCAAGACCTCCCTACTTTTATATTCAATCCCCCTCACTATGAAGGCCAGCATCCCATTCACCTTCCTGACCACCTGCTGCACCTGCAAGCTGGGTTTTTGCGACTCATGCACAAGGACCCCGAGGTCCCTCTGCACCGTCGCCTGCTGCAGTTTTTCTCCACGTAAATAATAATCCTTCCTACCATTATTCCTACCAAAGTGGACCACCTCACACTTGCCAACATTAAATTCCATTTGCCAGTTCCTGGCCCATTCGCCTAGCCTATCTAGATCCTTCTGCAGACTCTCCACACCCTCCGCGCAATTTGCCGTTCCTCCAATCTTGGTGTCATCAGCAAATTTCGACACCATACACTCGGTTCCCTCCTCCAGATCATCTATATAAATGGTAAATAGCTGAGGCCCCAGCACCGACCCCTGAGGCACTCCACTAGTCACCAACCGCCAATCCGAATAGCACCCATTGACCCCCACTCTTTGCCTCCTATTTGACAACCAATCCTCTATCCACGCTAACACCCTACCCCCAACTCCATGCCCCCTGACCTTCTGCAATAACCTCTTGTGAGGTACCTGTCAAACGCCTTCTGAAAATCAAGAAAGACCACATCCACCGGCTCTCCTCTACATTGGGAGAACATGCAAACTTCACACAGAGAGTGACCCAAGCCAGGAATTGAACCCAGGACCCTGGCGTTGTGAGGCAGAAGGGCTAACCAGTGTGCCACTGTGCTGCCCATTGATAACAGCTGTCCCCCCAGGCATCTTAAGTGACCCTAACTTAGATCAGAGCAAAATATTGGATGCTGGAATCTGAAACAAAAACAGAAAAATGCTTGAAAAATTCAGGTCTAGAGTGGGGGATATTCTAGTCTTTGAGGGTACAGATTGTGGTTGAGTACAATTTTGGCACTGGCCCCCATTGTTAGTTAGGATGGCTGAACATCTTGCGCCCCTGCATTCACTGCCAAGTTTCCCATAGGGCTAATGTCCTTTGGATTACATAATGGGAGGCGATCAGTGCAACCCAACTTGGACAATGAACCCAAAATCAGACCAAAGAGACAAACTGTCTTACACAGTGTGTGGGTGGGAGACAGTCATGTCGCCTCACCTTCTCACGGTCTCTTTGTCTCTTCAGTTTCTCCCTTTGTTTTATTTTTCTTTGTTGCCTTTTGGGATTTGAGAATTTTTTTTCTCCAGCTCAGCAAAAGAGACAAAATATTATTATGGAGGCAGAACCTGCCACAGAAGCAACAAAATGCCTCGGACAAAGCTACACGGCTCACAGTTTAAGTAAAGAACCTTCACTGTTGGTATGAGCAGTTTAGCCTCCATGGTGTTACCAGACCTGTCGAGCTGACATGTGACTCCAGAGCCACAGCAATGTGGCTGACTCTCAGCTACCCTCTGAAATGGCCTAGCTTGTAATAATCACCACAAAGTCTCAACAAAGACATTAAAGTAGATGGACCACCTGGTATCGGCCCAGGCACCAGAAAGGACAACAGTAAAACAAACAGCCCTGTTGACCCTGCAAAGTCCCCCTCACTAACATCTGGAGGCTAGTATCAAAATTGAGGGAAACTAATTTACGGACAATTTATTCCTGCCAATCAGCCTAATAGCACATCTTTGGGGTGTGGGAGGAAACCGGAGCACCCGGAGAAAACCCACGCAAGCACGGGGAGAATGCGCAAACTCCCACTGACACCGGCCCAAATCCATGTGTCTGCACAGCAATCAGTGATAGTCACTGAGCTGTCGTGTTGCCCAGTATCTGGTCCAGTTTAAGCACACACTAACAACATGAGGTTAAACATGAGCAAGGAAACTTCTTACTGGCTGCCATGTACCGTCCTCCTTTGGCTGATGAATTAGTATTCCTCCAAGTTGGAGGAAGCACTGAGAGTGGCAAGGGCACAAAATGTACTCTGGGTGGGAGGTTTCAATGTCCACCACCAAGAGTGGCTCAACAGCAGCACTACTGATCGAGCTGGTCGGGTTCTAAAGGGTATAACTGCTAGACTGGGTCTGCAGCAGGTAGTAAAGGAACCAACAAGAGGAAATAACATACTTGACCTCATCCTTACCAATCTGTCGGCTGCAAATGCAGCTGTCCATGAGAGTGTCGGTAAGAGTGACCACTGCACAGTCTTTGTGAAGACAAAGTCCCGCCTTCATATTGAAGTTGTGTTGTGTGGCAGTAGCCTTCGAACCGATCTAGCAATTCAAGACTGGGCAACCACGAGGTGCTGTGGGCCATCAACATCAGTGGAACCGTACTCCAGCACAATCTGCAACCTCATGGCCCAGCATATCCCCCATTCAACCATTAGCATCAAGCCAGGGTTCAATGGAGAGTGCAGGCAGGCATGCCAGAAGCAGTACCAGGTATACCTATAAATGAGGCGTGAAGCTACCAAACAGGATAATTTGCATGCCAAATGGCAAAAACAGCGTGTCATAGACAGAGCTGAGCGATCCCACAACCAACGGATCAGATCTAAGATCTGCAGTCCTTCCACATCCTGTCGTGAATAGTAGTGGACAATTAAACAACTCATTGGAGGAGGAGGCTCCACAAATACCCCCATCCTCAATGATGGAAGGAGCCCAGCTCATCAGTGCAAAAGATAAGGCTGAAGTATTCGCAAGAATCTTCAGCCAGAAGTACCGAGTGGATGATCCATCTTGTCCTCCTCCAATGGTCCCCTGCGCCTGAGATGCCAGTCTCCAGCCAATTCGATTCACTCCATGTAATATCAAGAAACAGTTGGAGGCACTGGATACTGCAAAGATAATGGGCCCTGATAGCATTCCGGCAATATTACTGAAGATCTGTGCTCCAGAACTTGCTCCCCTGGCCAAGCTCTTCCAGTACAGTTACAACACTGGCACCTACCCAACAATGTGGAAAATTGCCCAGGTATGTACTGTACACAAAAAGCAGGACAAATCCAACCCGGCCAATTACTGCCCAATCAGTCTACTCTCGATCATCAGTAAAGTGATGGAAGGGGTCATCAACAGCGCTATCAAGCAGCACCTCCTTCGCAATAACCTGCTCAGTGATGCCCAGTTTGGGTTTTGCCAGGGTCACTCAGCTCCTGACCTCATTACATTACAAAATTGGAATAGAGTTTGACTGGGAGCTGATGTAGATTAGTGCAAACAGGGATGATATTGTACTGACGAGACAAGTTAAGACACCAACATCGGTGTTTTGGACGATCTCAGGTTTCCAGGGGTTAGAATGTGGGACGGCAGCCAGGAGTGCGTTGGAGTAGTCAAGTCCAATAGAATTCACAAAGAAATGTCTTTTGATGTGTCAAATGTGATTCTCAATAAAACTTGTCTGTTGTTTACAGATGGTCATAGCAGCTGGGGCCTTGGTGAACTTGGAAGCCAGGGATTTTGAAGGTATGTCATTTGTGGTCAATTGTGAATGAATTACCTTTGTGTGACCTTTGTGAAACATGAACCAGGTCAGAGTTGTCAATTGCCTAGAAGGCAATAGAATAGTCCAATTTTACAATGGGCTGCATGCAAATCTTTTGAACATAATCTTTGCAATGGTGGGCTGATTGTTATAATCTGTTTGCTGTTTCCATTCACTGGCCTAGAGTTTCCAATATTGGTGTGGCCTAGGCCCAATTGGAGTGAGATTCTCCTCAATTGCTAGCTCAGGCCAGGCGATGGCTAGTTTGCAGCCTACCCAATGTCAAAGAACAAAGAACGGTACAGCACAGGAAACAGGCCCTTCGGCCCTCCAAGCCTGTGCTGCTCATTGGTCCAACTAGACCATTTGTTTGTATCCCTCCATTCCCAGTCTGTTCATGTGACTATCCAGGTAAGTCTTAAACGATCCCAGCGTGTCTGCCTCCACCACCCTACTTGGCAGCGCATTCCAGGCCCCCACCACCCTCTGTGTAAAAAACGTCCTTTTCCATTGATGCTGAAATAGGCTTCCAGTCCACTCTGAGCTATTCTGCATTTACGCCCAGAGGTCAGCTTCACACCCAAAGGATTTGGGCAGGTTTTGGGCAGACGGAAATAGAAGTGGATTTTTTTTTAGACCCAAACTTTGAAGTTTAACTAATCAAATGTGCAGCATCAGGTGCAGATTCACTCGATTGGGAGAACAAAGAGGTTAATCTTGACTTTCTGTGATAGTGTCCCGAAGGTGATTGTGAATCAGAGCCAGTTTTACATCTCCCACTGCTTTTGTTTTCAGTGACTTGCATTCCAGTGGCCTTTACTGGCTTTAAGCTGTACAGCGTCAAGATCTACCCCCTGGTGGTGGGGATGGAAAAATGCATGTATTTGGCATGGGACCAATTAAAGGAGAATGCCAATATAGGGTGATAAAAATGATGGAATCCTTGGCTGAGGCTGAGGGAAAAGAGAATAAAGAGGATGCAAACTGAGCTGTAGGAAAATCGAACCCTTAGATAAAGGCCAGTGACAGAGGAATGAAGCAGGTGACCCTCTTCTCCAATGGCTTTGAAAGTGAAGACGGGACCATATGAGGACTGAGTCCCCATGTGACAGTCCATTTCACCAGCCCCATAGTTCAACACTACATCAATGCTTGCAAGTGCCATGCATCAGGCCACAGCTAATCACTAATATCACTGGATGTGCCAGCCTCTTGCTACATGGCTGGTATTGTAGCAGATATCAGAGCTCTGGAAGCTCTGTCTCTGACCCACTGCAGACCTGGACTCTGAATTTAAAAGAAAGTTAATTTGTGATCATTTGTGGGTAGTTGTGCCAGAGTCTGTAGAAATGTGGCCAAACAGAATATGGTAGCCATTCATCACTGCAATTTTTCCCATCTTGCAGTGCCACTGCGAGACACCTTTCAGATGTTTGTCAGGCTTTCGCCTGTCTCAGTGGTGCTATTCAATCAGCTGTTACAGAGCCCTGGGTGGGATGGTCTTTCGGAGAGTCGATGCAGACTCAATGGCCTGGATGGCCTCTCTGTGCACCGTAGGGGTTCTACGGAACTGTCAGGGGAAGCATCCCCGCTTTGGCTTAATCCTCCACTTCTTCTCAGACATGTGAGAAATAATATGTTGGAACGCTGAACTGAGGCTTAGATTTCTCACAAAGAGGTGAGACACAAGAATGTTACCATTGCATCAAGGTGGCATGGAAACAGCAATTCATTAATCATACATTTTACATGGATCACAGGTTTATCTGAGTGGAAGTTTTAAAGATTGGATTCCTGACCCAATGTTCTGCTTCAGCAGAAAACAAATCACTGCTTAATCGATCTTTGTCAGTGGGAAAGAGAATGCTGGTCAGAATATCTGAGGAACTCTCCAATTTTTAAACACTCTGAATACAAGATTCCAACTCACCTGGCAAACAGGATATCTGAACAAGTTTTAATAAAAACATTAGTGGCATTTCATTTTCAATACTGTTACTTTGTAGCATACAACAAATAACTTCTGTGATTGATTAAACAATCATCTGTTTATCTTGGCCCCCTACCCACCACTCTTATACCCACCTCCCCCCCCGCACCCCCCCCCCCCCCACCACCACCCCCCCCCCCCAGCCCAGCACCTCAGTCTAGCCCCAAGGAAATCCTTGCCAGTTTACCTCCCTCCGCGCTCCCACCACCCATCCAGCTCCGGCAATGACAACCAGCAGGAAGTGGATGCAATCCCGGCTTTGGCCACGTCTCCCAGTGGCACTGCTGGGACCAGGGAGCAGTCGGCCATTTGACCGACCTGCACTCCTCAGAGGCGAGCTCTTCTTCCCAGGTGGGGCACAAGTTTCGCCCTGAGCCAATTACTGTCCTGTGGAGCATTAGAAAGGGGCTATAGGACAACCCGCCAAAGTGGGGGAGGGGGTTTCGCCCCCAAATCTTTCACTTTCGGGAGGGGGCTGGTGGCTGGACAGGAATCCCAGCACAACATAAAATCCTGCCACCTGATTCTGTAATGGGTCAGTTACAAATTGCTTCTTATAACCTGAAAAACAGCCCTTCAAACAACAACTGAATGAATTAAGTGTTGTAAGAACATAAGAACTAGAAGCAGTAGACCATCTGGCCCCTCAAGCCTGTTCCGCCATTCAATAAGATCATGGCTGATCTTTTTGTGGACTCATCTCCACTCACCCGCCTGCTCACCACAACCCTTAATTCCTTTTCTGTTCAAAAACTTATCTATCCTTGCCTTAAAAAATTCAATAAGGAAGCTTCAACTGTTTCACTAGGCAGGGAATTCCACAGATTCGTAACCCTTTGGGTGAAGAAGTTCATCCTCAACTCAGTCTTAAATCTGCTCCCCATTATTTTGAGGCCATGCCCCCCAGGTCTACTTTCACCTGCCAGTGGAAACAACTTTCCTGCCTATCTATTCCCTTCATAATCTTATATGTTTCGATTAGATCTCCCCTCATTCTTCTGAATTCCAATGAGTATAGCCCCTGTCTACTCAGTCTCTCCTCATAAGCCAACCCTCTCAGTTCCAGAATCAACCTAGTGAATCTCCTCTGCACCCCCTCCAGTGCCAGTATATCCTTTCTCAAGTAAGGAGATCAAAACTGTACACAGTACTCCAGGTGTGGCCTCACCAGCACCTTATGCAGCTGCAACATAATCTCATCATTTTTAAACTCCATCCCTCTGGCAATAAAGGACAAATTTCCATTTGCCTTCTTAATTACCTGCTTCACCTGCAAACCAATTCCTTGTGATTCTTGCACAAGGACACCCAGGTCCCTCTGCACAGCAGCATGCTGCAATTGTTTACCATTTAAATAATAGTCCATTTTGCTGTTATTCCTATCAAAATGGATGACCTCACATTTACCAACATTATGGTTTCTATGAAGTAAAATTTCCTCTTTAAGACTGCTCTAATGATCACAGTATACCTGGGTCATTGGATAAGATGAACTGAGAGTTCTTTGACAAGGTGCGGCCTGAGATAGCTTATGAATCACGTGTGTTGAAAGCAGAGCCGGTAACGCTGATAGAAGTAGACAAGTTTGAAATTAAAGTAACCCACAGCTGACTTCAAACTGTATAACCTAGTTCTGATCATTCAAAACAGTGGCACAGTGGTTAGAACTGCTGCCTCACAGAGCTGAGAACCTGGGTTCGATTCTCGGCTTGGGTAACTGTCTTTATGGAGTTTGCACATTCTCCTCGTGTCTGTGTGGGTTTCCTCCAAAAGACATGCTGATGAGGTTGACTGGCCATAGTAAATTGCCCTTTAGTGTTTGGGGGCTAGCAGGATAAATATGTCGGCCTATAGGAATTGTGGTCGGTGCAGATTTGATGGGCTGAATGGTTTCCTTCTGCACCGTAGGGATTCTATGCTATGACCTATGATGTTGCCAAAATAAAAATAATCGGCAATTTTAACAAAACAAAAGCACAAGAGGGTTTTTTTTTTAAATTCTGGATTTCAGTTTGACGTCACTCCTTCAAACTAACTTTTGATGCAAGGAACAATAAGTAAATTGTTGTGTAGACTGTTCCACTATCAGTTTCTTTTGAAATAGATTAAACTAACTTGTGCGTTACACAGGAAGGCAATTTGTAACATTCTACTGATATCGATAAGCATTTCCATTCACTCAGCGATAACTGCCAGGTTGGTGATTAGTTACCGAGATCAAAACAAAGTCAAGTTTTATGGGGGACAGTCATTTTTATCAAATCCACTCTGTGACTCAGACTATTGTTTCACTTCTCACTCGCTTTTATCTTATAATCCGCTCATTAGTGCGGTGGAATGGAAATCGATTTCTGGCATTGGATCATTGAATGAGAGCCAGACAAGATCGGTTGAGCTTGGTCTCCGAGATGTTGACTTTACTTGTCTCTAGACGCTTGAAAGATGTCCAGAGAGACTGTGGATAAAAGGTGGAGCTACAACTCCATACCATTGATTCGGAGAACAACCCTCCTTGTTCAAATGAAGTTCTCCTCTGGCAGTACAGCATGGGTGGCACGGTGGCCCAGTGGTTCGCACTGCTACCTCATAGCACCAGGGACCCGAGTTCAATTCCGGCTTTGGGTCACTGTCTGAGTGGAGTTTGTAAGTTCTCCCTGTGTCCGCATGGGTTTCCTGCAGGTGCTCCAGTTTCTTCCTGCAGTCCAAAGACGTGTGGGTTAAGTGGACTGGCCATATCAAATTGCCCCTTAGTGTCAGAGGCACCAGCTACGGTAAATGCATGGAGTTATGGGGATAGGTTCTGTGGTAGGTGCAGAATTGATGGGCTGAATGGCCTCATCCTGTACTGTAGGATTCTATTAGCACCGGAGCAATCAGAGTTGGGAATGGGAAAAGTTTGCATTTCAGGCACACAATATGCACATTAAGTACCTCCAGATCAGGCAGAATATGGATTCAATGCAACATTAGTTCTATATTTCCAACCCCAACAATCTCTTTTATTTATTTGTTAGTCACCATAGGCTTACATTAACACTGCAATGAAGTTACTGTGAAAATCTCCTAGTCATCATACTCCGGCACCTGTTTGGGCACACTGAGGGAGAATTTAGCATAGCCAAGCATGCCCTTCAGACTGTGGGAGGAAATTGGAGCACCCGGAGGAAGCCCACGCAGACACGGGGAGAACACGCGGACTCCGCACAGGCAGTGACCCAAGCCAGGAATCAAACCTGGGTCCCTGGCACTGCGAGGCAGCAGTGTAACAACTGTGCCACCATTCCAGTCTTCCTAAATCTAATTATCAAATCGACACTATCTTGTAGATCAGCTGTGGTTTACAGTAAGACTCTCGCTTGTGAGTCATGAGGTTCTGGGATCAAATTCCACAATTGGAATTTGAGCATCCAAGTCTAATTTGACTCCACAGTACAATACTAAGGTGTCATCTTTTGAACAAGACATAAACCAGATATGATCCAGCTGCTTTTTTAGTAAAAGATCCTGAGGCACTATTTTGAATAAGAATAGAAGTTCTCCTCAGTGCCCTGGCCAATATTTAATCCCTCAACTAATATCACTTGGAAAAGATAATCTGGACATAATACATTGTTGTTTGTGGGAGCTTGCTGTACATAAATAGATTGCTGTGTTTCCTACCTCTCAATGGTGTCTACACTTCACTGTGCCTTGGGATGTCCTAAACTCATGAAAAGCATCATATAAATGCAAGTCCGTTCATCCCAATTATAGAGATCCAGACTCCATGGCTGGAATTTTATTGGCACAGAACCGGGGCAGGCGGGGCTCGCAGAACAGCATTCTCCATTGGCCTCGGGTGGGCGAGGGGGTAAAATTCTGATAGATACCCATGATTCGTAGGGGGTGATTCACCTTCACCTCCAGCCCACCCCTACCTATATGAACAGTGATAGATTGGTAGGTATAGTGAGATGAAAATGATGCTGCGCCGCTAACAGTTTTGTTCCCACTGGCATCTGGGTCCACATTGTTGGAGCTTCACCGGCACCTTCCAATGGCGTGACCTTTGCCACCTTGACAGACAAGGGCAGTGGGTCCTTGTCCTTCAAGATAGAGCACCATCAGTAATTACGCCTCCAAGACACAGACCGTCCTGACTTAGAAACATAATCACCGTTTCTTCACTGTTGCTGACCCAAAATTCTGGAAATCCCTTCCCAGCAGGCATTGTGGGTGTGCCTATGCCTGACAAGAGCAATGGTTCAAGATGGCAGCTCACTACCAGCTTCTCAGGGCCAATTAGGAATGGCCAACAAATGCTGGCCAAGCCAGCCATGCCCACATCTCGTAGAATCCCTGCAGTACAGAAAGAGGCCATTTGGCCCATCAAGTCTGCACTGAACACAATCCCACCCAGGCCCTTTCTCCATATCCCTCATATTTACTGCTAATCCTTCTAACTTACGTCTCTCAGGACACTAAGGGGCAATTTTAGCATGACCAATCAACCTAACCCGCACATCTTTGGACTGTGGAAGGAAACCAGAGCACCTGGAGGAAACCCACGCAGACACGGGGAGAATGTGCAAACTACACACAGAGGGTGACCCAAGCCTGGAATTGAACCCAGGTCCCTGGAGCAGTGAAGCAGCTATGCTAATCACTGTGCTACCGTGCCGTCCACCATTCATGAAAGAATAAGAAAACTTAGCCCATGTAATTAAAGGTATTCAGTAAGTCCCAAGGCAATCTGAATGCCAATCAGCATACTGATATAGTCTAAAATAACCTTACAGTGAATCTATGTGAATTCATGGAGTGTGGCCAATGAGATTAGTGCATTGCAGACATGGCTAATCATGTGGAAATATGATGTTGTAATGGAAACAGAGACCTGACTCAAAGAAGGAAAAATCTGCATGTTAGATATTCCTAGAATTAAATATTCCTGAATATAAGGGCAGCAGGGCGGCACGGTGGCACAGTGGTTAGCACTGCTGCCTCACAGTGCCAGGGTCCCAGGTTCAATTCCAGCCTTGGTGACTGCCTGTGTGGAGTTTGCACATTCTCCCTGTGTCTGCATGGATTTCCTCCGACTGCTCCAGTTTCCTCCCACAGTCCAAAGATATGCAGGTTAGGTTGATTGGTCATGGTAAATTGACCCTAATGACAGGGAATTAGCAGGGTAAATTTGTGGGGTTACAAGGATAGGGCCTGGGTGGGACTGTGGTCAGTGCAAATTTTATGGGCCGAATGGCCTCCTTCTGCATTGTAGGGATTCTATGGATTCTACAAGTTGTTCAGGAAAGATAGGAAAGGAAGGAAAAGGAGAAGACATGGCAGTTTAGATTAAGGAGAACACTGCAGTGCTGGAGAGAGAGGCCGTTCCAGAGGGGTCAAGGGTGTGAAGGCACCGCGACTATGCAGAAAAAATTCTCAAGAATGATTCCAGAGATGAAGAATATCAGTTACCCAGGAAGAATGGAGATCTCGGGACTGATCTTCTTGGAGAAGAAAAGGTCGAGGGGAGATTTGATAGATGTTTTCAAAATCATCAGATGTCTGGATAGGATTAATGGAAACAGATACCGGATTACTTGCCAAAGAAGCAATGGCACCGTGAGGAAAATTTCTAATGTAACAAGTGGTGATTAGAATTGGGAATGCGTTGCCTAAGAGTGCGGTGGAGGCAGGATCAGTTGAGGTCGGGTTGGTTGAGGCCGGGTTGTGGGTCTGCTTTCAGGCTTCACAAATATGCTTCGCCCAGAATGTGGGTAAATGTTTCGACATTGTTCTTAACAGGCTTCTCTGTACCGTCTCTGGATTCTCTTTTGACTGACAGTTCTAGAGCCAGAGCAGGTTTGTAATTAAAGAATTATAATAGGCTTTTACTCAATCACGATTATAATAAGAACTCCGTTGGACTTCGTCTCATCTCATATGTTTCCTCTCAGATACAAGGTTAGTGTCAAGGGGTGCTAGAGTATTGAAATATTATTGCTTCAAAATATGCAGTTGTTAATTCAGGTAGTATAAGCGAGCTGATCTGTTATTTCCTTTGTTTTTGCTTCTGTTAATCTTGCTTCTCCCTCATAAATTTGATTTATAGTTTTTAGCCTGATCTATCAGAGTATCATTTACCCAATGCTTTCAAAGTAAGATAATGTTTACCGTTTATGTCTCAATATAAATGGGCTCATTGTCCAGTGGGACCTGTTACATCCGAGATTATTTTGCATGTAAAGTCACATTTTAGTTCCTTGGGTGTGTGGGATTTGTCTTGAGCGTGTCTGGTTCCGATCAAAGAATGTTCCAATAATCATGCCTTTCTTAGAAATTCCTTTTCCTAACTGTCCTTGTCTTCGTAAACAGTCTCCAACAATTGTGTGGTCTGTATCTCAGCCAAACAGCCAGCTGACCACTGTCTTACTTTGAAATAACTGTGTGAATATCCCTTGAACAATCCCATAAAACATAAAACAACAAGAATCAATGAACAAATTTGTCCTTAACTGAAATGATCCAAGGTCAACATTGACATGACAAAGTTTCAAACTTGGCTGTCTAATTATTAATGATACAATGTTTATGTAGAGAGCCTGAGGGAAGCCTTTATCAAAACCTAAAAAACATACTTCTCCGACATGAAATCAGTTTTGTAATAAATAATTATTCAGAAGCAAAGAACAAAAACCATTTGTTGTTAGGCTGTCTGCCATCGGGTGATATTTTGATTTCCCTTGTGTTTCAGGACTTACTCCTCTGCACTGTGCTGTCATTTCTCATAACTCTGTCTTTCGGGAACTATACTATGATCATATCTTGGTGTCACAGAGGCAGGATGAGCTACAGTATAAAGCTGAACAGCTGCAGTCCTGCATCAGGCTGCTAATTGAAATGGGAGCCCTAATAACCAGCCAGGTAACTTGTTTCTCGAATCAATGTACAGTTTGTTTAACTTTCTCCACAGTTCCTTCAAATAAACGGGTGCGTTATTCCATTGCTACTTATTTATATAAGAATGTTTTGTCCGAACACTTTTATTACTATATATTTCCACCAATGCCAGGAGCAAAAGGAATTTTCTTCCTGAACTCAAGAGATAGGGGGAGTAGATGACTTTAAGGCCCATTGAATCTGCCCTAACATTGAGCACGCTCATCGTTGATCTTCGACTGCAGTTCCACTTTCCTGCGCACTCCTCATATCCCTTGGTTTGCTGAGAGACCAAAACAAAGTCTATCTCAGCCTTAAATGTTTATTTATTATCAGTGTCACAAATAGGCTTACATTAACACCGCAATGAAGTTACTGTGAAAATCCCCTAGTCTGCCACACTCCGGCACCTGTTCGGGTACACCGAGGGAGAATTTAGCATGGCCACTGAACCTAACCAGCATGTCTTTTGGACTGTGGGAGGAAACCCACACTGACACGGGGAGAACATGCAGACTCTGCACAGACAGTGACCCAATTCGGGATCGAACCAGAATCCCAGCGTTGTGAGACAGCAGTGCTCACCACTTTGCCACCGTGCCGAAAGACCTGTCTCTGCACGTAGATTCTATGGGCTTTATAAGCGACACCTGGATAGTCTCTGGGTTGTCTTCCCGCACCACGACTGTGCCATTTTTGAAATGTTAATGCCCTAATTGGACAGGAGGCAAGCTCGACACCCAGTGGGACAGGCTATTACCAGGGCGTGGGAGCTGCCTGCCAGTGGCATGGCTAAGGGAAATGGTAGCCATCATGGGGCCTGCCGTCTGCCTTTCATAAGAGACAAATAATGGAGGGCCAGCAAGCTCACCAAGCCCAAAAGTGGCCAAATAAAAAGTAAAGCGTACAACTGGATGCAAGATCTGAGCTCCCAATACACTGCAAGTCCTATTTGGATAAAGGCCTCACAGGCAGTTTTGGAATGCAAATGCATATTTTAACTGTTTTGCTTTATGTAAACAGGACGTGAAAAGCAATAAAACAGTGGCACATCTCACAGTTCAGGGAGGAAACGTCTTGCTGTTGGATTACTTTCTGAAGCTGAGTGGCACCAGGTCACCCGAATTTGTCAACATGAAGGTTTGTGATATTTGTTTAAGCATGTGTATTTGCAAAAAGTAAATCTATACTGTGCACAGATTGACACAATAATATATGGAGCTGGATGCTGAAACGGTTTAACATCTCAATTTAATTATACTGCTTCTGGAATACTTTCATTAACTGGTATAATTTTAGGACTGAAGCATTATTTAGTGAGTGTTGAAGTTCTTAGAAGCCAACAGATTGCAACCCAGTTTCTTCCCATAATCCGAAATGATGTGCCAGCTAAGTGCATTGGACATGCTAAATTCTCCTTCAGTGTACCTGAATAGGCGCCAGAGTGTGCCGACTAGAGTATTTTCACCATAACTTCATTGCAGTGTTAATGTGAGTGAGCCTACTTGTGACACTAATAAATAAACTTTATAAATAAACTTTAAAACTGAGGGATATGGTATTTTTAACAGCTTTATTAATTTATATTACTCTTTACTCTTCATCCAAAAACATACTTCCATGTCCCAAATACTAACTATCCTGTGCATTTCTGATACTTTCCACTTTAGTATGATTAGCATTTATTTTTATAACTCTCTTTTCCTTTTAATATGAATAACATAAAGAATAAAAAGGGAATGATTGCTCTGGTCACTCAGTAAAGGAACATGGTAAAAGCTGCAAATCTCTTTTAGAGTGTGGGATATTGCTCATAAAAATGCTTCACAAATGTTTAGTTTAAAGTTTATTTATTTATTAGTCACAATAAAGACACGGGGAGAACGTGCAGACTCCACACAGAAAGTGACCCAAGCCAGGAATCGAGCCTGGGTTCCTGGCGCTGTGAGGCAGCAGTGCTAACCATTGTGCCAACGTACTAAATTATTACTTATTTCTGTCATGATGCTATAATGATGATACCATAGGCTTATTTATTGTACAAGATCAATCATTCATAGGAGATTGGGTAAAAAGGGTCCCTTTGTGCTGTGAGGCAGCAGTGTTAACCACTGTGCCACCGTGCCTGCATAACTCCAATACTTACCTATCGGAGTAATTCCTCCTCTTATTTGCTGGTTCCATGGAAAGCTTGTTCTCACAAGAAATACAATTGTTTCAAGAACGGAATGAGGGCAGTGTGCAGCATGTTTGTGTTTCATGTTGGCTGATTATGGATAAACTGGTTCATTTTTGGAACATGTATATGCAAGGAAGTATAAACATGAAACTCCAGCAACACGGGGTCCCAGAAAAAAAGCAGAGAGATGAAGGGTGTGTGCGATCAGCCTGTAGGGACGGGTTCCATTAAAGATTGGCACTAATCTAGAATGTTAAAGGAGTGGTAATCAGATCTGTACAAATAGAACTATCTGTTGACTGGAACAAATCCAGTGTACTTAAACCAGTAACAGGATCTGGGGAGAAAGGCTCATTATGGATTGGAATGCATCTGTTTACTATCAAAACATTTGAGTTGTTGATGTTAATGTGCAGTATTACATGTTAGTCTTCGTCAATGCATCCTTAAAATGGAACAAGCCTGATCTGGTTAAAGCCAATTTAATGATGATCTTAATGAGTGAATGTGTAACCTTAGGTACCGTCTAATCCAAAATTTAGCACAACGGGAGATTTATGGGAATAGGGCTATATTTGGAATTCTCTTCCTCAAACGATGCTGGAAGCTGGTTCAATTGTTAGGTTAAAGTCTGAGATAGACACATTTTTATTGAGCACGGCTACCAAGAGATATGGGCTTAGGGCAGATACATGGAGCTAGGCCACAGATTAGCCATGATCGTATTGAGTGGGCTCGAGGGGTTGAATGGCCTACTCCTCTTCCTATGTTCCTATTTCCTCTTGCCCGAATCTAGGCTTCCCAGCTATTTTTATAACTGGGAGGGCTGCTTTGTGCTATGCATTGACTTAGGAACTGAGTTGAAACTGCCGCATGTTCATTTTACTCAAGGGGCAATGGCGTTGACTTTCAACCCGCTTCCATGAAACCTGGCATGGAAGATCCACCACCCCTGATAAAGGCATCAGGTTCAGTGCAAAGCCTTTTGTTTATGCCCATTTTGAAATCAAAGTCATGTCATTTTCCTTTTGAACTCCATCAGCAACAGATATTTTATTTTATCTGAGGGAAGAACAAAAGACTTTGCATTGATATCGTCTCTTTCATGATCTCAGGACATCCTAAACCAATTTATAACCAAAGAGGTGTTCTTGAAGCAAAAACAGAAAATGCTGGAAACACTCAGCAGACTTGGCAGCACCTGTGGACAGAAAAGCAAAGTTCAGAAGAAGATTAGAAATGTTGGGGCAAATTTTACCATCCCACCCACCATGGGAATTGGAGCAGGCAAAAGGCAGACCATGGAAAGATCTGTTGACCTCGGGTGGTATTTTCTGATTTCACGATGAGTGAGGCCAGAAAATCCCACCTGGTAATTCTGTTCTTCTATCCACAGATGTTGCCAGACCTGCTGAGCTTTTCCAGCAGTTTCTGCTTTTGTTTCAGGTTTCTCTCCTTTTCTTCTCTGTGAATGGTATGCTTTGTCTGTATAGCATGCAAGAAACAATAATTTTCACTGTATTTCAATAAATGACAATAATAAATCAAATCAAAAAACCTTTTAGATCTGAGGTGAGGAGAAATTTCTTCACCCAGAGGGTGGTGAATGTGTGGAATCCACTACCTCAGAAAGTAGTTGAGGCCAAAATGCATGATTTCAAGAAGAAATTAGATATAGCTCTTGGGGCTGAAGGCACCAAGGAGTATGGGGTGAAGATGGGATCAGGATATTGAATTTGATTATTAGCAATAATCAAAATGAAAGGTGGAACAGGCTTGAAGGGCCAAATGGCCTACTTCTGCTTCTAGTTTCTATGTTGCTATGACTCATTTTCTGTATCTAATGATGTTAGATGAGCAATAGGGATGGGCAATAAAACAGGCCAGCCAAGGACACCCATATCCCATGAATGAATGAAGAAAAGTTGAAGGATTCATATAGGCCAAACACATAGAACTCCCCTACTCTTCTTCTAAGTAATACCACAGAAGCTTTTTGCATCCATCCAAGAGGGCAGGTGGAGTTGTGCCCTTATTTGAAAGACAGGACTTTTTAAGTACGGTACTCCCTGCGCACTGCTGTCAAGTGTTGGCTCAGACTTTGTGTTCAAGCCACTCAAACTGGATTTGAATCCACAAACCCCAAATATTGAACCCACTAATCCTCCCAATTAAAAAAAAATGATGACCATGAAACCATTGTCAATTGTCGGGAAAACCCACCCGGTTCACTAATGTCCTTTAGGGAAGGAAATCTGCCATTTTACCTGGTCTGGCCTACATGTGACTCCAGAACCACAGCAACGTGGTTGACTCTCAACTGCTCTCTGGAATGGCCTGACAAGCCACTCAGTTTCAAGGGCAACTCGGAATGGGCAGTAAATACTGGTCAGCAGCGACACCCATGTCCCACAAATTATTAAAAAAAAACTAAAGGGTAGCCTTAACCATGAGTTGTTTCACTTTAACTTCCAGATATTTAAAAACAGATGCCCCGTAATTACTCTGCTCAATTTCAGTATAAGCAAGCTTAATGCACTCACATGAAATTACTTGTCCTGGTATTTTAATTGAGGTAATAACATATTTGCAATAAATGGCAGATAAAGTCATGTCAGATTAAACATCCATATCATTCCTCACCTGCCATATATTCCAGGCAAGAGATAGATCTACAGATAAGCATTTGTAAATCAGAACCTTTTTAAAATTAAGAAATACATTTTGTACATTCGTGCCCAGAATCATTAATAAGAATTATCCCGTTCATCTTCCTAGGAAGGTACAGGTCCAATGTGAGAACAGGGATGGTGGAGCAAGGGGTTCACACTTGGTTTACAGTGGGTTTTAATCCCAGCTATGCTACTGTAGACCATGCCAAGTGGTAGATGGTTCTTTTCCAATAAGGGCAAAGTAAAATGGACTTGAGGAAGTAATCAGGTTTCATGCCAGAGAAACGCATGGAAATATGATGGAGAAAACAACAAGGTGACTTTTTGTGTGTGTGTGGGTTTCTTATCTGCTCCAGGATTTATGTCAGTTTATGATAACCTGTAGTGACATGTTGGTATATCGTCTTAGCCAACAATACCCCTACAAGAAAAAAATGACTGGAACTGGTCATCATTCTCATCTCCAATGTTGTGCAGGTGGATTGGCCATGTTAAACTGCCCTGTAGTATGTATGTTAGGTGGATTAGCCATGGTAAAATTGTCCCTTCGTGTCCAAAGATGTGCAGATTAGGTGGATTGGCCATGGTAATATCGCCCATTAGTGTCCAAAGATGTATAGTTGTATCAATGTATAGATGTATATTGCCCATTAGTGTCCAAAGATGTAAAAACCAGGTGGGTTTTCCCGACAATTGACAATGGTTTCATGGTCATCAGTAGATTCATAATTCCACGTTTTTTTTTAATAGTTGAATTCAAATTCCACCATCTGCTGTGGTGGGATTCGAACCCTGGTCCCCAGAACATTAGTTGAGTTTCTGGATTAATAGTCTAGCGATAATACCACTAGGCCATCACCTAGTATAAAAAGGGACGGAATGGGATTGGTTACCCAATAATCACCATCCTTCAGTTTTCTGTTAGCATGGTGGGGAATTTTGGAGAGATCAGTAGTAATAAGTTGCGAATCTGATTGCTCTCTCTCCTTTGCACCATCATCAGAAGTTACAATCAATCACCTTGTTTTAAGGGGTCATACTTAATTTTGGGGTTCCTGTTGTTTGAGGGGAAGAAGCATGATCATAGAAGTGCTCATACAATCCCTGCAGTACAGAAGAAGGCCATTCAGCCCATCAAGTCTGTTATAACCACAATCTCACCCAGGCCCTATTCCCGTAACCCCATACATCCACCCTGGTGATCCCCCTGACACTAGGGTCAATTTAGCATGACCAATCCACCTATCCCGTACATCTTTGGACTGTAGAAGGAAACCGGAGCACTCAGAGGAAACCCACATGGACACGGGGGGGAACGTGTAGACTCCACACACCTGGTGGCCCAAGGCCGGAATCGAACCTGGGCTCCTGGCGCTGTGAGGCAGCAATGCTAACCACTGTGCCACCGTGCCGGCCCTGTTTTCAACTGAGAGATTGTAAAGAAGAGGGCAAAATGGCTTAAAAAGGCAAGGAAATTGTGGTGAGGAAAAAGGAAGTGCAAATGCGGGATCTCAACAAATGTTTTAATCCCCACTTTCCACCAGGCTCACGGTAACACAGCTTTGCACATGGCTGCTGGTCTGCAAAATGAGAGAAATCAGGAGAGAATAATTAAACTGCTTTTATATCACGGAGCAGACCCCAGCATTCGGAACCTGGAAAACGACCAACCCATTCATCTGGTGCAACCGGGAGAACATGGAGACCGGGTGAGATAGAACTGAAGTGTGATTGATCTCTTTGTTGGTTTCTTTTAAAGAATATTCTACCATTTCTTGCAATGATCACTGCTATTCTATGTCACATCCTAAGCTAAGTTAAGCCTATTTATTAGTCACGAGAAGGCTTACGTTCACACTGCACTTTACTGTGAAAATCCCCTGGTCGCCACACTCTGGTGCCTGTTTGGGTACACTGAGGGAGAATTTAGCAATACACCTAACCATCATGTCTTTCGTACTGTGGGAGGAAACCGGAGCACCCAGAGGAAACCCACACAGACACAGAGAAAGCGTGAAAACTCCACACAGTCACCCAAGTCAGGAATCAAACCTGGGTCCCTGGCGCAATGAGGAAGCAGTGCTAACCACTGTGCCAACTGTGCCGTACCAGGGTAACACCCTGCTCATTTCAGAATTGTACCATGGGAGCTTCCCATGGAATCCCCCCAGTGCAGAAGGTGATTCGGCCCATCGAGCCTGCACCAACAACAATTCCACCCAGGCCCTATCCCCATAACGCCACGTATTTACCCTCCTAATCTTTTGGACACTAAAGGACAATTTAGCACGGTTAATCCACCTACCCCACACATCTTTGGATTGTGTGAGGAAACCAGAACACCCGGAGAAAACCCACGCAGGCACAGGGAGAATGTGCATAATCGAATCGGGTCCTCTGGCGTTGTGAGGCAGCAGTGCTAGCCACTGTGCTACCATAATACTTCTATCCTTGAGTGAGTGCTTTCCAGTGCAACAAGTAACGAGGCACCGAGCTGTACATCCACTACAGCTTTGGCAGGAGAGCCAAAGGAAATCAAATTCTCCAACCTCACACACCCCCGCCATCACTGCCAGCATGAACAGAGAATTTGGCACTTAGACAAATCTCTATTCACGGCAGCGGGACTGGAGAATCACGGACGAGTTTGGAGAATTCCAGCCATTCTTGTTCATTCTTGGTGAAGAATTCGCTTCTGATGTCTGTGTATTATCAGCACACTGTGCCACTTTGTGTGTGTCACAGATTACTTTGGCAATGTAAGAGTGCATATTTGGAAAGGTTGCTCCCTTAACTTTGTAAGCAATCTCTCGGAGGGAGTGTTGGCTTGTGCCGTGTGAGCTGCTGCCCCCCAGCTGTTTCACTGCGAGAGAAATCCAGCAATTGCAAACTGGTCATGCGTTACGCACCCTAGACGGCCCTCAATGAAAGGACAAGTAGGGCAGGGTCTATAAACCAATGATTAATCCACTTCCAGACCTCCTACAACCCCAGTGATGTTGAATTTCATCCCAAGGTGTGCCAAGGTGAGTGCCATTGCTCCCAGTAAGCAGAAGCTGTCCTCTTCATTTATCTCCCCCCAATCACTTCCCCTTCCCCCCATCCAACTCCACAGCTAGGGCAAGATTGAATTCACCCTATCTCTGCAGCCTGTATCCTGGCAGCTTGCACAGCTGCTTTGACGTTGGGTTAGCCTTCCACAGCAAAAGAGGGGCATTGTCCTTCCCTGCCATCTCACATAGCAGGTCCAAATCTTTCTTGGTAAGTGAATGCGGTTGCCCAGCATTTTCACAGCCGCACAATTCCTGAAGGTCCACCTCATCCCCTATCTCCATAACCCCATGCATTTACCTTAGCTTTTCCCCCTGACACTAAGGGGTAATTTAGCTGGGGGAATCCATCTAACCTGCACATCTTTGGACTGTTGGAGGAATCTGGAGCACCCTGAGGAAACCCACGCAGACACGGGGAGAATGCGCAAATGCCATGCAGACAGTGACCCAAACCAGGAATTGAATCCAGGTCCCTGACACTGTGAGGCCGCAGTGTTAACCATTGTGCCATCGTGCTAGCCTAGTGAGGTGCACTGGAATATTGCTTTGCTTGTTATTTTTAAACACTGTAAAGTTGAATTTCATCAGTGATTTTGAGCTTTTTGTGACAGCTTCATCTTCTTACAGGTCCGATATCTCCTGAAGAAAGGAAGAGCTGGCTCGGGGTCAAACCTTCGAAATGCTACACTTTAGAGATGTAGCCCCAACCTGGACTTGGCTCAGTCCCACCACCCTCACTCCTGCGGAATGAACATGTACCTTATATTAGGAACATTTTAACATGCACTGATGTAGAAATTCTCGGATTTAGCGACCAATGTATTTTAACACATCAGTGCCCCATCCAACAAAGCACTGGAACAATTTAGCTTTTTACCTTCAAACGTAAGTGCAAGTTTATCCCTGATAGGATAATGTCATGAAATTCATAATTCCAGAGAAAGATAGAATTTGCATTTATATAGCCCCGTTACAATCTCAGGGTGTCACAAAATGCTTTGCAGCCAATGAAATACTTCTAATTCAGTTGATAGGGTGGGAATAGCAGAGTTGGGTGAACCACTGCAATGATCATGTTCAATTCTTAAATTTTACCCCAAATGTCCAAAGTAAGAGCAACATTTCACATCCCAGTGAATATCTGCCCGGTCAGTGTTGGTCATTGAGAATTCTTCCCATTGTTGGGAGCAAAGGGAAAAAGAATCAAAGGCGACATGAGGAGAAATTTTTTAACGCAGCAAGTGGTTAGAATCTGGGTTGCGCTGCCTAACCGAGGAGGACACTGGTTCAATCCTAGCTCTCATTTGCGCGTCCACTTCCCTTCCGAAAAGCAGAGAAATCAGGACCGCCAGAAAGGAATGGGCAGTGGGAATAGCTAGCTTCCTCTTGCTGAGAGCTGCCATGGACAGAATAGCCTTCTATGTTCTCACCGTTCTACGTTGGATTCAGTTTCAGGAATCCTAAAACGCCCTGGCTAAGGAATTTCACTGATCGCTGAATTCAACGCTCCATTAATATTGTTGAATAAATAAGTTTGGGTGGGGGCTCTCCAAGAAAAGTGTTGTAATCCCTTGTCAGCACATGTTCAGTAGCAGCGGACAGAACCTTCATCAATGGCCAGAGTGTTCCGAATCCCGTGTGTACAAGTGTGTTACCCAGACAACTAAATACTTTGCTACAGGTACAGAAGTTACTGCGTACAAAGTGCTTTTAATGAACAAATATTACATGCATTTTGTATGGCATTCCAAAGTGCGATCTTTAAATGGTCCATTTACAATGGCTTTGTTAAAATGATTGACAGAAAAATGTCATATGAATTTTGTCTGCCAGTAACGCCACCATTAGCTACATTCCCAACAACAATATTGATCAGAGTTAACAGAGGCTGGACTGACTTTCCTTCAAGGACATGTCTGAGAGACAGGAGAGGAGAGTTCAAACCACAAAGTTGCAAAGTTGACTTTATCCTACCGATTAACATTTTGAATTGGAAGTGCAGGCTTCCTACAAAAAGAAAAGGAATATTTTACAGCTTTCTACCTTATACTCAGGTTTTTCAGTTTGTCTACATTATTTGTGTTATTTATATATTAGCCTATATTATCATCAGCTTAGAATATTGCCATGTTGTCCCTCTTAAGGCAATAACTCATTGCTCTGAAGGAACAACCCTTATCAACATTTAAATCTGTGATTTTCTGATGGTGTGGATAAGATAGAAGAAGGATGTTTCTTTATCATTTCTGTGAAATGAACAGTTGATTGCCATGCAATCTAATGTATCTATCTGTATTTTTGTAATCTGTATCAGTGTGGCTGAGCTGTTTCACTTGTCTGCATTTCGCTTGACGTTACCCAAGCATCGCCACAATCGGCGTGCTTTATTATTCAATACAATGGCATAATGGTAAATGATACATCATCTTTTGAATTGTGTGCGGTGATACCACTTAGTTCATTTAAATGGATTACAGTCGAGTGCTCCATTTATAACAATACAACACTGTACAGAAGTTGAAAGGCATTCCCCTACATTCAACCAGCATTTCTTTCATCTCCCTCCCTTGTTTCATGGATTATGTGCGATTAACTTGTGTTTAATTTCAACTGGATTGCGTTTCCCTTATTTCACAAGTGCCCCTGACAATAGATTTGAGAGAGAGTGTGGAAAGGACTTTTTAAAATGGGCCAGCTGCTCGAAATAAGATACAGCTACTCACAAATAATTGTCTGACTGGCACTTGAAGATGTGGCTGTAATCCTCCAAAGTGGTGAGATAAGCTCTTGGGCTGAGATAACTTTGGCTAGATTCAACTGAGTGCTTATTAGACAAGTGTAAAACTAAGGGAGGGGGGATTCTCCGACCTCGTCCCCGTGCTGTTAGTAGATCACGCCAGTACCATAGAATAGCATGTGCTCCTAAAAATCCGTTTTACACACAGTGCCAAATACTTTACAAGTCTCCCACCCCTTCCTAATAACACAAACCGCATGGCGCCCAGAAAGGACATGAGTCAGATTAATGTATGTAATGTAACATTTAACTATTCACAACCCATTCAAAGCCCAGTACATGGAATTCACTCGGCTTTTAGGCTTAACAATGGTGAGACTTACTATTGAGCTCCACGAATGGAGATCTGGGGTGATAGTCACACCTGAAGAGTGTTGGGGGGCGGGGGGTTGGGGTTTGGGGGAAGGGCTCGAAGGCCATTGAAGCCCTCGGTTGGTCAGGCGCATTGTCAAGCAGTGCCCACTGAGCAGTGTCCACCCAGGACAGGGCTCAAATGGCACACCAGCAGTGTCCGGCAGTGCTAACTGGGCATCTCCACTGTGCAGTCTATGATTGGGGCGTTCTTGTGAAATGGCACCCAAGCACTCAGAATCTGGGTTCACCAGCAGGATTAAGCCCCGTTCCCCCCATTACTGGCGTGAAACTCCCAACTCTTCCAGAAAAGTGTGTGTGTGTGGAAGGATTGCGGTGCGGACGGCAGCCGAGAGACCAGCACAGAGCACTCTTGCTTTCTTGCCATCATGAGACTTAGAAACTTTATGGGAGAATTCCATCCTCAGTCTAATTGGGATTTAAGTAATTCTCTCTGAGGGGCACATTTTTTCTGCACTCATTCATTATCTGTTGTATTAAGCACATGTTCACAATTTCACTACAAATAACAAACAAATCTTACCATCCATCTAAACTGGTAACCTTCATCAGGCAGACAATGAAGATGGCTAGTGTGTCACATTGACATGGTAATGGGTGCAACTCTGAACTTTGTACAGAATTGCATATTACAGAGAAAAGGGAGCTTTGTCCTTGCCTTTAACTCTGGCTATACCTGACCTGGAAAAACTGGATGCTGACACTTGATCCCAGAATTATACATGGGGGGGGGGAGGTGAGATTCTCCGGGGCTCTCAGCCACGTATTTACCGGCGGGAAGTGGTTGTTGTTTGCTGGCAGCAGAATTCTCTAGTTCTTCCTGCTGTCAAGGGCAGTGGGATGACACCTCAAAGCCAGCAGAAAACCCACGGCTGGGAGCCTGGAGAATTTCGCCCCACATGTATCACAACCAGAGAATTCTGGCCGTGATTATTATCCAGCCACAACGACCCTTTGCCTTTACGATCAGAAGATTCAGTAGCTTTTGCCATTTACGGACATTTTACAGTAGCGAATGTCTCTTTACTCTGTCCTTTAACTAGGATTGCTCCAACAACATTTGCTACCCTTGTTTTTATGAATATGTTGAACATAATATTATCAATCAAATGTGGCACTATTTGATTTGACTTTCTGCGATGCTTTATGTATTTATTGCTGTTAAGATTATTTCTATCAGGAAAAAAAGCTGTAATATTTTGGGGGAAATTAATTTCATTATTCTTTGTTTTAGAATGTCATTTTATTGTGGATACACAATGTCACATTTTGCTGGTTTAACTGGCTTTCCTATGTGTATGCATATTGATAATAGTGCATAATAAATCAGAGCATACAAAAAATGTAATGTGTACTGTTGTAATGTGATCTGTATTTTTCCTGGACTTCAAATTATATTATAAACCAGCTCAGATATACTGCCAGAAAGTAGCTCCAAGCTCAATGCTAGTGTGTCACATTGACATTGTAATGGCCGCAATTCTGAAATTAGTCCAGAGTTGCATATTGAAGAGTAAAGGGAGTTTTGTTCTACCGTTAACCCTGGCTATACCTGACCTGGGAACACTGGATAGTAACACTCGATCCCAGAATTATACATCTGTGGCAAAGTTCTCCAGGCTCCCAGCTCCCATCAGTGGGAGGTGGCTCGTTGTTTGCTAGCGACGGGATTCTCTGGTCCCGCCACTGTCAATGGGAATACCCATTTGCATGGTCCGCTCCCACCTTCTACGATTCCCCTGGCGGGCAGGATGGGAAAATTTTACCCATTGAGTTTCCCTCAAAGTATTGCCCTCTAGAATATGTAATAACTGCGCCCAAGGAAGTGGCCCGTACCTAGCCAACTATTAAGGACAGTGGCCTATGATGTGTCACTATCTAATTCCTCCTTGTCTGGGTAGATTATAGACTGAGAACAGTGTCCAGTCCTGCACACCAAGGTATGAGGAGAACATTCACATGCCAGTATAATAAGAGGCATGGCACTGAATCCAAATGTCAGCAAACTGCTCTTAGAGTCATAGAGGTTTACCGCATGGGAACAGGCCCTTCAGCCCAACTTGTCCATGCTGCCTTTTTTTAAAAAACCCCTAAGATCATCCCAATTGCCCACATTTGCCCCAATCCTTCTATACCCATCGTACCCATGTAACTATCTAAATGCTTTTTAAAAGATAATAGTGCTCTGAGTTATACAAAAGTTGCAAGAGATCTCGAGCACAATAGAGTCATAGAGGTTTACACCATGGAACCAGGCCCTTCTGCCCAACTTGTTGATGCCACCTTTTGTTTTGAAACCCCTAAGCTAGTCCCAATTGCCTGTATTTGATCCATACCCCTCCATACCCATCTTACCCATGTAACTGTCTAAATGCTTTTTAAAAAACAAAATTGTACCCACCTCTACTACTACCTCTGGCAGCTTGTTCCAGACTTTTTAACAAATATTGTAAATGGGTAAACATTAGTTTGTACCATAGGTCCTCCAATGTTCCCATAGTGAACACTTTATAAAAACATTGGTCAATAAATAGAAATCTATCGGCAATACAAGACCACCCACTAGATATAACAGTAACAATTTTCTTCTTCACACGATTTACGACTGTACCTCATTGTGCAAAAGACTTGAGCTTTCATTCTGCAAAAGAAGCCTCCAGTTCCTCACTACCCAAGGTAACCATAACATGTTCTTCATGTCTAAATATAGGTTTGCCTCTTGAAGTTAACAAAAGTGCATTCAAAAGTGTACTTATTGAGGAAAAGCTGAAAGATTGAAACTTTTGCCCTTAACCCCCGCCATGAACTCAGCGCCCTTCCTATCAAATCCGTTCCCATCCTCTGCCATTGTCTCGGACTTCTTACAAATCTTGGTATCCTAGTCAACCCCAAAGCTGAGCATTTGACCCCAGACCCTTTCTGTCACAAAGACCACCTATATTCAAGCTGATTATAAGAGGTAAAAAACAGTAATGGAACACAACTCACAAAGAGACTGATAGAATTGTCAGGATGTTACATGTATTAGGGCAGCCCGGTGGCACAGTGGTTAGCACGGCCACCTCACAGCACCAGGGGTCCGGGTTCAATTCTAGGATTGGGTCATTGTCTGTGGGAGTTTGCACGTTCTCCCTGTGTCTGCGTGGGTTTCCTCCGGGTGGTCCAGTTTCCTCCCACACTCCAAAGAAGTGCAGGTTAGGTGGATTGGCCATGCTAAATTGCTCCTTAGTGTCCCAAGTTGTGTAGGTAAGGTGAATTAGGGGTTACAGGGATCGGGCAGGCAGCTGGGGTGGGGAACAGAGTGGGGGGGGTGGGCATGGGTAAAATGCTGAGTTGGTGTAGACTTAATGAGATGGATGGCCTCCTTCTTCACTGTAGGGATTCTATGATATTTAAATAGTTGCCTGATTGCTTTAAGATCCAGTCACATGATTTGATGGTGCTATCATTGGAGTGTTTCACAGGAAGCTGTTTAGTTTCATTTTCTACTCTGTACAGGCAATAACTCCTCAATAAATCTTGTTGTTGTTAGTTAGAATTAATGTGTGCAAACCACAACCTTTTCTTTTTGTTCAAAACCCACAACCCCCTAACATAGTTAGGACATTACATGGACCAAATTAGGAAGGAGTCATCATGTGTAGCCCCATCATTATTTTCTCACTGAAAATCTTCTTAATGCAAAAAGATTGCCTGCTTTCATTCCTTTTGATTTGATTTATTATTGTCACGTGTATTGGGTTACAGAGATAAGTATTGTTTCTTGTGCACTATACAAAGCATACCATTCATAGGGGAGAAGGCAAGTAAAGGGTGCAGAATGTAGTGTTACTGTCATAATGAGGGTGTAGAGAAAGATCAACTTAAAATTAGGTAAGTCCATTCAAAAGTCTGATGGAAGGGAAGAAGTTGTTCTTGAGTCGGTTGGTACGTGACCTCAGGTGTTTGTAACTTTGTTCCAATGGGAGAAGGTGGAAGACAGAATGTCCGGGGTAGATGGGGTGCTTGATTATGCTGGCTGCTTTTCTGAGGCAGTGGGAAGTGTAGACGGTGCCAATGGATGGGAGGCTAGTTTGCATGATGGACTGGGTATCGTTCACAACCCTTTGTAGTTGATTGCAGTCTTGGACAGAGCAGGAGCCATACCAAGCTATTATACAAGCAGAAAGAATGCTTTCTATGGTGCAACTGTAAAATTGGTGAGTGTGGCAGCAGACATGCCAAATTTCCTTAGTCTCCTGAGAAAGTAAAGGAGTTGATTTCTTAACATTAGCACCAGGCATGGTGGGACCAGAACAAGTTGCTGGTGATCTGAATATCTAAAAACCTGAAGCCCTTACACTGCTGTTTACCCCTTATTCTCAAACTCTGACCCCAAGTTCTGGACACTCCCACCATCGGGAACATTCTTTCTGAATCTACCCTGCCCAATCCTGTTAGGAGGTTACAAATTTCTATGAGAGTGGCACAGTGGTTAGCTCTGCTGCTTCCGAGCGCCAGGGACCTGGGTTTGATTCCCGGCCTGGGTCACTGTCTGTGTGAGGTTTGCACATACTCTCCGTGTCTGTATAGGTTACCTCTGGAAGCTCCAGTTTCCTCCCACAGTCCAAAGATCCGTGTGTTAGTTGGATTGGCCATGCTAAATTGCCCCTTAGTGTCAGAGGGATTGGCTAGAGTAAAGGCATGAAGTTATGCAGATAGGATTGGAATGTGGCTGTGCAGACTTGATGGACTGAATGGCCTCCTTCTGTACTGTAGCATTCTATGATTCTATGAGATCCCCTTTCACTCTTCTAAATTCCAGCAAATATAACCCTAACCAACTTAGTGTATCCTCATATGACAGATCTGCCATTCCAGGAATCAGCCTGGTAAATCTTCATTATACTCCCTCTATAGCAAGGATATCACTAAAACTGCACACACAACTCCAGGTGTGGCCTCACCAATGCCCTGTGCAGTTGAGGTATAACATCGTTATTCCTATACTCACATCCTCCCGCATGTTGGGTGCCAAATCAGTCATCTATGCTGACTAATGTCACAATCTACCACTCTGCTCTCTTCCACTGCCTGCAAGGAATTACCATACCATCACATTTCCAAGCACGCAGATCAGCCTGGGATGTGCCAGAGGTCATGAGGACCAGACCCCCAATTCCAGCAAATTCTTTTACATCTGATGACTGTCACGACCATCCATACAAGAGTAGAATTTTGCAGACTTTTTTTATCTTTAGTTCCATATTTTCAAATCATCTGAATATTTAAATCTCCATCATAGAAAATCATTGAACCCCCCCCATAGTGCACAAGGAGGCCATTAGGCCCATCGAGGGGCATACACGCGATGGGTCGTACTTGGGCTGCTCTTGGATGATCGAGAGTAGCCTAGTGCTTCATGTCGTTAGTGTGCGCTTAAACTGAACCAGATACTGGGCAACACGACAGCTCAGTGACTATCACTGATTGCTGTGCAGACACATGGATTTGGGCCGGTGTCTGCGGGAGTTTGCACATTCTCCCTGTGCTTGCGTGGGTTTTCTCCGGGTGCTCCGGATTCCTCCCACACCCCAAAGATGTGCTATTAGGCTGATTGGAGGTAATAAATTGTCCCTAAATTAGTTTCCCTCAATGTGGAATGCCATAATCATAGATAAGGGTCATGGGTGAAGGGGGGATCTGGTAATGTTAAAATGGTGGCACGGGCTCATTGGGCTGAAGGGCCTGTTTCCCGGGCTGTTTTTGTTCTTTGAGTCTGCACCAACCAAAGTACCACCCAGGCCCTATCCCCGTAACCCCATGCATTTACCCTAGCGAGCCCCCCTGACACTAAGGGGCAATTCAGCACGGCCAATCCACTTAACCACACATCTTTCAGGCTGTGGGAGGAAACTGCAGTACCCGAAAGAAACCTATGAGACATGGGGAAAATGTGCAAACTCCACACAAACAGTAACCCAAGCCGGGAATTTAAACCCGGATCTCTGGCGCTCTGAGGCAGCACTGCTAACCACTGTGCCACCATAGTGGCACCCTAAATAACAGGTGTCAGCACAATAATGTGATTACTGAACTGTATAAACCCCTAAAGATTATCCTTTATTTGTCCCAAATTCTGATCATAAGTCAGTGAAATTTTGAATTTCTTCATTTTATAAACAGTTCAGAATTTCAAATTTCTCATAAAGATTTTCAATGACTTGACCAGAATCATTATTTCAGAAGCAAATTGGTTCACGTTTGAGGGTCATTTATTTAACTCTTCTATTCTGGTTCGTCGAGTCAATGAGATTGTCAGATTCTGGGAAAAAGCAACAGAAAACATGCAGAGAATAATAACAGCAAGGTGGTGAAAACCTCTCCAGGTCAATGCAGGAGATAAACAGATGCAGTAGGGTGAGGTAGGTGCGGTTTAACATTTAGTTGCATCGTGTCTTTGCGTGATTGTGACTTCCTTTTAACTGTAAATTTGGACCTAATTTCCATATTTACACTGCACACCGTTGAGGCAACCACTAAAATGATTCATCGTTGTTGCCACAACACTGGGGAACGCTCAGAAGGCAGGGTCAACCCCTGAGTCGTTATTGCTGTAGTTCCATCCTGTTTGTGGGACAGAGGATGAATTACAGAGCCACAGCTCTGTATTTCTCCGACAAGATGAAGTGTAAAGATAGGCAAGGCAATGAGCAGAATGTTGTGAGGGGGCTATGACCGCACGTTGTACACTTTTAGAAAATAGATATAGACATCCTCATGGCTGCTCCTAAGATTTTGCAAACTGGACAAAAACCTTTCAAAATGGTTGAAGTTCTCTCTGTCTTTAAACCCTCAACAATAGGAACTGTCTGGTAGTTTAAAAAAAAACATACCTCTCATTATCTCTGAAGAGACATTCAACAAGTTGCAAAGACCAAATTCCCCAGTCTAGGTCAACCAAATGGAATCTATTCGTCTACCAGGACAAAGGGCCCTGCAAATGCCCTTTCAGCTCTTAATGGTTGGCACATTTAACCGTTTTTAGGAACCTACCTTTGTCAAAACCACAGTGAAGAGATGGTAATCATGTAACATGAACCTCCAGCCGTGCTGCAAAGCTCGGTCTGCCATTTCACCATCTGCAAGCAGTAATACAGAAAAGGGGCCCTTCCCTGATTGAGTGCCTGCTCTCTTCTACCCTAAATCTACTAGGATGTTTTGGGATGGCATAGTAGGACAGTGGTTCGCACTGCTGCCTCACAGCTCTGGGGGGTTCAATTCCAGCCTTGGGTCACTGTCTGTGCGGAGCTTGTACATTCTCCCTGTGTCTGTATGGAATTCCCCCAGGGCCTCCAGTTTCCTCCCACATACCAAAGACGTGCAAGTTAGGTGGATTGGCCATGGTGAATTGACTCCAATGTCAGCGGCTTAGCAGACTAAATATATGGGGTTACGGGAATAGAGCCTGGGCAGGATTGTAGTCTGTGCATCAGATTCAATGGGCCAAATGGTCTCATTCTGCGCTGTCGGGATTCTATGATTCTGTCACCTACAATACTGATTCATTTCCATGTGCCTATCTCACTATGACTTTCCAAATGGTTTCTACTGTTGCCATGACATCCATCTTAAAGAAATCTAAATCACGTCTGTCAAATTAACTCTGTCCATCACACAGCATCTCCTTTCTGAAGGTGAGTGTCTCAAGGGGCTGGAATTCTCTGGCTGTTCACACCCTGCTGCCGCTGCCAGCCACGATGCAGATTACCATGAACTGCATATTTCCCTCCAAGCCGTACACCACATTCCTTCAGTGTTGCCAATTCAAAATCCTGGAACTCCAGCCCTAACAGCATTGTGGGTGTACCTCCACTGTGCTGCTTCATGAAGGCACCTCCCCACCACCTTCTCAACGGGGCAACTAGGGGGATGGAAAATAGAAGCTGGCCTTTTCCAGCAATGCTTTCGACCTGTGAATGAATTTTAAAACTAACCTCATCATCAAAGCAAAGTGTATTAATCCTGGACACATTCCTGCGTGGCATTGTGTTGTGATACATATTCTCCTTGGAATGCAACACTAAAACTTTCCTTTTGAAATGCCTGTCTGGCAGTGCCAGCTTGGCCACAAGCGTTCCAGAATATTTGGCAGCAGGTTCCACAGTGCGGCTCCAACCATACTCAGCAGAATTTCAGCTACACTCACAGGGCCCAAGACACCTCAGCCGTTTTGCACAGTAACTGACATTTTTAAAGTTTTCATGACTGAAGCTGATTAAAGGTTTCCCAAATGATAATTAGTTTGATCAAACGTTGGGGCACCATGCACTGACTCCACTAATCTGGCATGCTGCCAATATGTTGAAATCTTTGGAAGGGCCTAAGAAAAAATCATTACCATAATGTTGAGTGTTCTGCTTCATGTTGGATTGGCCCTGCTAAACTGAACTTAGTGTCCCAGGATACATAGGTTAGAGGAATAGTGAGGTAAATGGGTGGGGTTAGGGGTGAAGGGTGCAGAATGTAGTGTTACAGTCATAGCTAGGGTGGAGAGGAAGATCAACTTAATTTAAGGTAAGTTCATTCAAAAGTCTGATGGCAGCAGGGAAGAAGCTGTTCTTGAGTGGATTAGAATCCTTACAGTGCAGAAAGAGGCCATTCGGCCCACTGAGCCTGCGCCACCAACAATCTCACCCAATTCCCATTCCTGTAACTCCACGGTTGGTACGTAATCTCAGACTTTTATAACCTCCTCCTTCTGTAATATTTAATATTCTTATCCCACAGAAATGGTCAAACTCAGTTTTGAAATGTTTAATTTACCCCAGGCTCAACCACTTTTTGGGAGATTCTGTTGATCCATCTCAATTCGTCAATGACACCTCTGACAATGCAGCATTCCCTCAGGGCTGCAGCAGACTTGATTTTGGGTACTAAGGCTCTGGGGTGGGACTTGAACCCACAAACCTTGTAATTCAGAGACCAGAGTGCTCCCCACTGAGCCACATGCTAAGGGCTTTCAAAGGCTGATTAATCATCTGCTTTGAGTTGCACAAACACTCCATCCATGGGTAACAAATCCTGGAGTGGGATTTGAACCCAGGTCTGATCACTCGAAACGAGAGTGCTACCAAAGGTACCTCGCTGGTGTCATTTTCTGGTGGAAAGAGCAAGCTCATTATTTCACCATTAATGTCTCATCTGGCACTTGAGGCCCTCATTGATTTGCTGTTGGAACGTGGAGTTGAAACAACCATAATATGGGGCATTAAACCCAGTTTCTCACAATGCCCAGCTCTCCGCTTCTTGTTCACAATGGGCCAAGTTGAGTGACTGGTGATAGGTAGCACAGTGGTTAGCACTGCTGCCTCACAGCACTGGGACCTGGGTTTGATTCCTGGCTTGAGAGGAGTTTGCACATTCTCCCTATGTCTGTGTGGGGTTTCTGTGGACATTCTGAAAGATGTGCTGGTTAGATGTTTTGACCTGAACAGGCACTGGATTGTGGCGACTAAGGGAATTTCACAATAACTTCATAGCAGTGTTAATGTGAGCCTTACTCGTGACAAATAAATTCACTTTAACTTTTAACATCACTGTTGTTAAGGCCTGAGCCAGTTTTTGATTGGTTAAAAGGTGGGCTGTAAGGTCTTCAGCGTGTAGCAAGTTAAAAACTTTTGTGATATGTGCACACGCTGATGAGGGATCAGTGAAAGGGAAAGTGAAGATTCCACAATAGCTTGAGGAAAGGAAAAAGCTGGAGGAACTAATGGAATGTGGCCCACATATTATAGATCTTTTTAACCTGTTAATGATCACACCAGATTTACCAGAATGATACTAAGTAACTTTATCATGCGGAAAGAAACTGCAAGTTTTCCTGTGAGCGAAGAAGGTTGAGAGAAATTAAATAATGTTGTTGTAAATTAGAAAGGGTTTTGATGGAGTTAAAGATGAGAAACTGTTTCTACTGGCACTGAGATTGGTAACACAAGGACACAGATTTAAGACAATTGGCAAAAAGAAAACAGGTGAGATAAAGAGAAATGTTATCACATAGTGAGTTGTTGTGACCAGGATTGCATTGCCTGAAAGAATGATAGAAACAGGCTCAATAGTTGGATGTATGCTTGGAAAGGGAAAAAAGACTTTGAGGAAAGAGCTGGGGATTGGATTTTGATTGATTGTTGTTTCAAATAGAGAGTACAGGAGGAGTGGGCAGTGGTGTCATGGTATTGTCAATTGGCTAGCAATCCAGAGATCCCAGGGAGAGATCTGGGGACCTAGGATGGTGAAATTTGAAATCAATAAAAAAAATCTGGAATTAAAAGTCTAGTGATGGGACAATTGTCATTAAAAACCCATCTGGTTCATTAATGCCTTTTAGGGAAGGAATTCTGCCACCCTTACCTGGTCTAGCCTACACTTAACTCTGGATTCACAGCAATGTGGTTGACAATGTGGGGAAGCGATGGCCTTGTGGTATTATCACTAGACTATTAACCCAGGAACTCAGCTGATGTTCTGGGGACCTGGGTTCGAACTCCGCCATTGTAGATAATGGAATTTGAATTCAATAAAAAATATCTGAAATTATGAATCTACTGATGACCATGGGTCATCACACACCTGAGTGGTACGGTGGCACATTGGTTAGCACTGCTATCTCACAGAGCTAGGGACCCAGTTTGATTCCAGCCTTGGGTCACCAACTGTGTGCAGTCTAAACATTTTCCCCGTGCCTGCATGGATTTCCTCCCGCAGTCTAAAGATGTGCAGGTTAGGTTGATTTGCCATGGAAAATTGCCTCTTAGCGTCCCAGGATGTGTATGTTAAAGGGGTTGGTGGGCTTAGATATATGGTGTTTCGGGGATGGAGCCTGGGTGGGATTGTTGTTGGTGCGGACTCGATGGGCAGAATGGCCTCCTCCTGCACTGTAATGATTCATTGTCAGAAAAATCCATCTGGCTAACCAAGGTCATTTAGGGAAGAAAATCTGCTGACCTTACCTGGTGTGACCTACGTATGACTCCAGAGCCACAGCAATATGTTTGTCTCTGAACAAGGGCAACTAGGGATGGGCAAAAATTGCTGGCCAGCCAACAATGCCCACGTCCCACAAATTAATACAAGAAACTCTCAAATGTCGTCTGCAGTTAGGCCATTAAATGCTAGCCCAGCTAGTGATGTCCACATCCAATAACTCCATTTTAAAAATAGGTTGCTGTATGATCTTATGGTTTAAATTGGACTGACTGACAATCCAACAGATAGAAATATGTTTGCTTAATTAATCATTGTAGCTGAGCACACCATTACAATCTTATTTTTATTTTTTCTCATTTGTAAAAAAAAAGCTTACTTTCAAAATATATAAATGATCGTTTCATGGTTTGCCAGTTCCACATAAACACAAGTGCTTAACTCCAGAGTGGCACTACAATACAACAAATGAAACAGGTAAAAATCAAACAATCCAGGCGTGCAATTTGAAAAATATATTCTTCGTGCAGATAGAGAAATAAAAGTTCTGACATGTGGTAAGATATTAAATCAAAATTCAGGACTGATTTGAATAATGACTCTTCACAACATTCAGGAATGTGAGTTTCAGGCATGTTTGCCTTCCTATGAACTTAAGCAATCCATTCACTCCAAGGCAACAGCCTTTGGTACCATGAAAGTGTGACGTTTCTATTGAAATGAACGTTAGGTTTTCAGAAGGAATTTTAATAGCTGCTAGAGGAACTAGTTGAAACAGAGCATTTGGACTCTTGCTCCTGCGCCAATGCAAGTTAAGTAGTCAAGCACAAACAGATGTGTGTGCGCTCCTCCTCTTCATACTCCCACTTTCTGAAGTAAAGTGAATTTTGGAATTCAGTTTGGTGCCTGAGTGGCACACGTCCGGAGTAATTTGTCAATGTGCACTCAAGTTAGTCAAGACATCGAGCACTGGGGAACCGAGTGCATGAAAAGAGACTCAACATGTTAGTCTCTCCCACCTTGAAAGGAGAATGATTGGGGGCCCTACAGAGCTACGTGAGATAGTACCAAAAAAATCAAATGCAGAACAGTCCAAGACAGTGTTATCCAATCTATTAGTCACTCCCCACATCTGGCAAATTTCATTTTGATTAGTAACGAATAGGTGAATAATACATGCCTTGATCTGTATGTGGTTTTAGTATTACTCTCCACACAACGTATGCCTGTGAATTTTAACATTTTTGTGTACTTGTAGGTGAAGTAGTAACAAGATCAGAGTGTGCAAAGTGTTTTGTTAACCAACTTGTGTGCTTTATTTTATTAGTTGCAGTTTATCAATTCAATGAGTGTGTATCATGAGTGGAAAGGCCAGACTTTGGAATGGAGAGGGGAGCTGTCACGGTGCTCACCTTGATCATTCAGGATAATCACTTTGGGCCAACAGATGGAATCTGATCAATAATGAGCAGCTCCAACAGGAGACATCTTGACTAATGGCAAATAGCACCCAACCACGCTCTTGATGGAGAGCAGGGCCGGGTCTCACTGTGTGGGTCAAAATTCCCAGCGGTAACGCTGATGAAATCAAGGTACCACTCACAAGTGCTGGCCAAAAACCTGGAAACTTTGTTAAAGTGTATTATGTCTGTTAAGTTCATGCAAGATTTCAAAACTTTGGTGAAAGAGGAAGACTGCAAAGTTTTACACCGAATGATGGCAGATGTTTGTTAATATACATATCACGTATATTTAGCTGTATTGTGTCTAAAGGTGGACTCTATGACAGTAAGTGTGAGTGGCTGAAACTGCGTTGCCATAATCATATCTTTGGCTAGTCAATACTGCTCAAAGGTAAATATTGACAGTCGGTCAAAAAAGGCCCAAATTGTAAAGGGCAAATTTAGGAGTGATATCAGAAAGCTCTTCACACAAAAAGCGATCAACAAGTGAAATGCATTTCTGAGCACAGTAGATCATAGAATTCCTACAGTGCAGAAGGAGGCCATTCGGCCATCGGGTATGAATCGACCACAATCCCACCCACATATTTACCCTGCGAATCTCCCTAACACTAGACTCAGTTTACTATTGCTAATCAACCTAACCTGCATGTCTTTCAGACTGTAGGAGGGAACTGGAGCACCTGCAGGAAACCCATGCAGACATGGGAAGAACATGCAAACTCCACACAGATGGTGACCAGAGACCAGAATTGAAGCCGGATCCCTGGGCTGTGAGGCAGCAGTGCTAACCATTGTGCCACTGTGCTGCCCAATGTTTGGAATCATTTAATAAATGGTTGGATGCTCTACTGAGAAAAGTGTAGGCTATTTCAGGTGAATGAACGAAGATGGATCAAATGGTTTCTCCCAATGTTTTTGATGTGATCTTATGAAAAGAAATGGAAAAATTAAATTTTCACCATATAGGTGATAGATTTCAGATTGCTTGTTAGGATGGCATGGGAAGAAATTGGCATTGATGCTAACTGGTTGCGTGTTTGATTTGGAAGTGCATCGTATTATTACTAACTATAAAAGGAAAAAATTCTACCAGGTATTAGTACATGAACAGTATGCTCCCACACAAATTAAAAAATCTCCCATTAGTTCAATGAATATATCCAGTTGCCCAGAACAGTGAAAGGAGTATTGGTCTTAACTGAAGAACGTGTGTTTAATTATTCGGGGATAAGTCTGGTCCATTTAGTTCAGCATGGTTATCCAGGCAGCACGGTGGCACTGTGGTTAGCACTGCTGCCTCGCAGCGCCAAGGACCCAGTTTCAATTCCCGGCTTGGGTCACTGTCTGTGTGGAGTTTGCACATTCTCCCCGTGTCTGCTTGGTTTTCTCCGGGTGCTCCGGCTTCCTCCCACACTCCAAAGGTGTGCGGGTTAGGTGGATGGCCATGCTAAATTGATCCTAGTGTTAGGCGGCTTAGCCAGGTAAAGTTGTGGGGTTAAGGGAATAAGGGCCTGGGTGGGATTGTGGTTGGTGCAGACTCAATGGGCCAAATGGCCACCTTCTGCATTGTAGGATTCTATGAATCTGTGATGTAGCTGAGACCTACAGACAAAAAAGACTCCAAGTTCCATCCAAGTTTATTCTGACTTCAAATTGGGCAGTAGAAAATATGTTATATTTCACTTTATTACTCCTGGACTAGGGAAGGGAGTAATCATCTGAGATGCTCAAGATAATGTGCCAGTGATTATTCCTAGAAATTGATGTGTGGTTATTAACATCTGACACATGGAAACCCTACAGTGCAGAAAAGGCCATTGGGTCCATCGAGTCTGCACCAACCACAATCCCACCCAGGCCCCACATCCCCACATATTTAACCGCTAATCCCTCTAAACTACGCATCTCAGGGCACTAAGGGGCAATCTTTTATCATGGCCAATTGACCTAACCCACACATCTTTGGACTGTGGGAGTAAACCGGAGCACCCGGAGGAAACCCACACAAACATGACGAGAATGTGCAAACTCCATACAGACAGTGACCCAAGCTGGGAATTGAACCCAAGAGCTGTGAAGCAGCAGTGCTAACCACTGTGCTACCATGCGGCATTTGTGATAGAGCAACCCATCAATACAAGTGTGTGTACCTCATAATAGTTACCTGGGCATCATACCTGAGAACGACCAGCGCCCATAGTACAATGTCCCAACAAAACGTTAATATATTCAGGGGAAAAGAGAACATTTGTTAGAGGAAATTAATGGAAAGGATTCAAATGGCAGTGATTTCAAAGCTGTTGCATCTGGACATCTTTCTTATTTGGTTTTATAGTGCTGTCCAGTGACACTTTTCCTGTTCAAATCCAATCAAAATTATTTTCAGCCAACCTCTACAGAACTGTTTAAGAAACACAAGGGATTCTCAATAACATTATTGATAATCATGTCAATAGTCTAAACATTCATTTAGGTTTCCTCTCCAAAAATCTCCTGTGAACATTCCAGTTGAATAGTCATTATACTCTGGCATTGTAAATGAACCATTTTCAAATGCAGGGCCCATTTCTATATTATCTGGCATGTAGGAAAAGATGGAGCAGATTGCCGATGTGCAACTGTAGTGTTGCTGAGAAAAATACTCTTCAGGGGTTGAATAAAATGACTTAGGATCCAAGTGTGAAGATGGACTGATGTCTTCTGGAGTTGATGGAACACATTGAGTAGAATAGCCAAAATCCATGGAAGAGTAGGCAGGCAATCCAGAGATCTGGAGGAAAAACAATGGAATTAGCTGTAAGAAATGAATGTCGGGCGCTCTGGTGGGACGGCACGGTGGCACAGTGGTTGGCATTGCTGCCTCACAGCGCCAGGAACCCGAGTTCAATTTCCGGCTTGGGTCACTGTCTGTGCAGAGTCTGCACATTCTCTCTGTGTCTGCTTGGGTTTCCTCTGGTTGCTCCTGTTTCCTCCCACAGTCCAAAAGATGTGCTGGTTAGGTGCATTGGCCATGCCAAATTCTCCCTCAGTGTACGTGAACAGGAGTGTGGCAAATAGGGGATTTTCACAGTAACTTCATTGCAGTGTTAACCTTACTTGTGTCTAATAAATAAATAAACCTTAATGCATTCTCATCTCTGAATCAGTTGGTTGTGGATTATAAGACTTGAACAGATAATCTAGGCTGGCATTCTAATGCAGTACTGAGGGCATGTTCCACTGTTGAACGTGGGGAGGCGATCCTCCCAGCCTACTATGCTGGTCGAGTAGCACAGTGGGCTGAGGGATGTCAGTGAGGGTTGTTTTGGGGGCTTCCCCCTGAGCATCATGTCCTTGCGCATCTCCGGCACTATGCTTTTTCAGCGTCATCAGCTCTGCACCGGAATTTGGCGAATATTGAAATTGGCAACAACATTTCATTAGCAGGATTGGGACTGAACTCTTCAGGCCAGCAAGCATTTCCACAACCACCCGCCCACCACTACCAGGAGTGGTTCACTTCAGTGGGGGTTTACTCCTGATCCCCGCTAACAGGGAACAAACAGCACAGCCCCACTGGAGGGGAGAGTGGCCACTGAGGGACCCCCCCCCCCAGAGGTCGAGGGGTAAGGGGGAGTGCTGCCCCTTTGGCAGTGCCAGCCTAGCAGTGCCAGCTTCATCCCCTGGCACTGCACAATGGGCTCTTTGGTACTGCCCACTGAGAATTAGGCATTGCCAAGGGATGGGGCAAGAGGGGCAGGGCCTATTGGTGGGTGATCAGTGGGGGTATGGGGGACCCACTGCCACTCTACAAGGGGACTGGTGGCAGAAGGAAGAGGGCTGGTCATCTGGGTGGGGATGGGTGGGGAAGGACTTCAGTGGTGGGGACTGGACTGTCTGGGAGGGTTGGAGCTGGTCATCGGGATCAGGCAGGAGGGAGGTTGGGACTGGCCAGTGTAAGGGTCGGGGACATCAGGGCTGGCTTGGTGGAATCCGGGAGGCCAGTGATGGAGGGACAGGAGGTTCGCAGGGCTGGCCAGCAGTTGCGAGTTGCAGAGCTGGCCAGCAATCGGTGACTGGCAATGGGGCAGGTTTCTGCACATATGCCAATATCAGAGCTGACAGATCAGTACGTGTGCAGTGGCCCACTCAGAGCTGTGCTGCTGGCCTCTCAGGCAGGAATAGGTTCCACCCCCTGCTTTCCACAGCGAATCATATGAGGGCAATCATGCTAAAGAAAAGTCAGGACTTTTACTCCCATTTTCCCACACATTGGAAACTTAAAAATCTTTTGGGAGAATCCCAGCTGGCACATCATCTTTCCCAAAAACTGGAAGCCCAGTGGATGTAAACAATTCTTTGCCATTATTTAATGAAAAAAGCAAGCGATTTCCTGGTATCCTGATCAAAATACATCCTCTGCAACAAAACCAAATTAAGTAACTAGTTATGCATCTCACTGCTGTTTCAGGGATCTTGCTGTGCGCAATATAATGTCTACATTTCAAAAGTATGTTACTAGAAATTCTTTGGAACAAGCTGAGAATGCAAAAATTGCAAATGTAAATTCTTCTTTGACTTCATTTAAATAATGCAACAATTGATTTCCAACAATTTATTTCAAAAGGTCTATACTTGCATCACTTTGATTGTTCCTGTGCTGGAAAAATATAATCATCTGTCTCAGGAAAAGCTTATATGTCATCACAATGACTGCGGACTTTGTCTACAATGTATGGTTTAGATGAATGTTTGTGCTGTTTCATTGCCGTAAAAGTTTTATTAACTTGGGATGGTCAATTCAGGCTCAGAACAGGATGGCTTTACTGCTCTTCAATTTACACAAATACAGCTAAAGTCTTACATGATAGAATGAGTGTTGGTGTCAACCAATTTACCACATGGATGACAGAACACTGCTTCTTTTGTTGAATCACGGAATCCATAGAATCACGACAGTGCAGAAGAAGGCCAACTGTTCCATCAAGTGTGCACCAAATCGCCAATACAGCTTTCCACCCTGGCCCTCTCCACCACCCTCTCTCTGGGCCCCCAGTCATTTACCATGGCTAATCCACCTAACCTGCACATCTTGAGATAATAAGAGGCAACTTAGCATGGCCAGATCAATGAACCTACACATAGAATCCCTACAATGTAGATGGAGGCCAATCAGCCCACTACACTGACAAAATGTCTTGCCCAGGCCCTCCCTCTGCCCTATTCCTGCAACCCCACACATTCACCATGGCTAATCCAACTAACTTACACATGTTGGGACACTAAGGAGCAATTTAGCATCTTTGGACTGTGGGAGAAAACTAGAACACCCAGAGGAAACCCACATAGACACAGGGGGAACATGCAAACTCCATACAGTCACCCAAGATGAGAATCGACCCCGGTCCCTGGTGCCGGCAGCAAGTGCTAACCACTGTGCCCCTGTGATGCCCTAATGGCATTCCCAAAGATGAGCTCAACAAGTGTCTTCTTATGAGGAACAAGGTGTTCTTGTTGTCAAAGAAGCAGGTCACATTGCAACAGTTTACCAATTTCGAAATACGATTAACATCTCAGGTTTGAGAGACCTCTGCATATATGAGTGGAGTTGGCTGGAGTTCCTTAATTGATGAAGGGACTGAGGCAACTAAAGGAAGATTTTTCTGCTGCATACTTGTTTAGGTAAGGAAATTAGAGGGCCAACTCAACAAAGAGGCGGCACGGTGTCAGAGTGGTTAGCATTGCTGCCTCACAGAGCCAGGGACCCGGGTTCAATTCTCGGCTTGGGTCACTGTGTGTGTGGAGTTTGCATGATCTCCCCATGTCTGTGTGGGTTACCTCCAGGTGCTCCAGTTTCTTCCCACAGCCCGAAGATGTGTGGGTCAGGTGGATCGGTCATGCTAAATTGCCCCTTAGTGTCAGGGGGACTAGCTGAGGTAAATGCAATGGGTTATGGGGATAAGACCTGGGTGGGATGGTGGTCACCACAGACTCGATGGGCCAAATGGCCTCCTTCTGCTGTGTAGGATTCTATGACAGAGCAACTTACACCGGCTACATGGTCAGATGGTCAATACAGTATTAGGGAACGGCAAAAGAGGCAGAGATATGTCAACTTACCATAGTTGAGTGATTGCAGTGGTTGAGTGGCTGGTAACTGGCTGGGGGACAGTGCGAGGCAGGAGGGTGCGAGGTGAATGAGTTCTCCGTGCAGAGGTCAGGCAGGTACTTCTCATACACCTCGGCACTTTCGTAGAAGATCGGATTCTGGTCGTAGGCAACATTCTCCAGAAGCTGGTCGCACTCATAGAAAGCGGCTTCACTCCCGTTAGGCGGAGGACAGGCACTGTGAAGAGCTGGCGAGAGGTTTTAGAAAATTCAGTCACATTTCCTTGCGGGTTTTTGGGGAAGGGGTGGGGTGAAATAGCGGGTCAAGTCTCACTGATAGATCTCATCCTGTCTGTGAAAATTCAAGGGTTGCTAATTAAATAAAATTGTTTTGTTTTAAGTTAACAATCTGATAAAGATCCCTCCCCCATAAGTTAAAATAGATTTTCGTAAAATGCAAGAAATGGAAAGGTTATAACCCACCCCCTCCCCCCCAATCACATAATGGAGAGCTATCTGTCCATTCCTCTTAAGTGCTGAGACACAGCAGTGAGACAACCCATTCGCTGCTGGGTGAATATTGTGAGTGAACACTCTACTCGGATTGTGTTATCACACACACACACACACACACCACTACCCCACTTCTCAAAAGAGGCTGAGAGCACAGAATCTTTAGAGGAGAAAGAGAGAGATAGAGGAGACCGATATCGAGCAAGAGAGGAGAGAGATAAAGGGGAGGTTGAAGAGGAGAAAGAGAGAGAGGGAAAGAGAGCAAGAGAGGTGGTGGGAGGGGAAAGGGTAGAGAGGTGGGGGGAGAATAGAGAGGTAAGAGACAGAAGGGAGGAGAGAGAGTGGAGATAGCAAAAGAGAGAGAGATAGGGATGAGAGATAGAGGAGGTTTGCAGGGAATGCAATCTCAGAACAGTCTGGCAAGAGAGACAGCAAGTACATTATGTGCAGAAGACACCACAGCCAAGGGGACTCGAACCCTGGATTCATTTGCTTTTCAGCATGGCCGGGGAGAGAAATGTATAAAACACAACTCTCTGAATTAAAACTGTCCACATCTCGCACTTAGCATCTACTTTGTATTGCACCAGCCCTGCCGTCAACTCTGAATAAGCTGACAGAGGACTTTGACACCTCTCCGCCTTGATTTGTTTCCTTCTCTGCCAATTGCAGAATCTGACTCATTTGGGTTGAATCCAGTGCCCTCACATGTGTTGTGGTTAAACCCGGGCTGTAATTTTACAGGACACTCAGAGGGTGAATGTGCTTTCCAGACCCCCCCACCCTTCCACATTGTACCAGTACCCTGTCACTGTTTAATGGCAGGGTCCGCATGGATTTCTCCCTGGATAATGCGGATATGGGCTGAGTTCCACGCGATCCCTGAATCCCACTGCAAAGTAACGGAGATCACAGACGTTTCCTCAGTTACACTCCCTTAAAATGACAAATGCAAAGGATTGAGGTGCGATCAATTCGTCTTTATTCTGCCGCTTTCTTAAGGGCTCTCTTTTTTTTGCCTTTAACGTTTCTTACTGGGTTTAGACCTGTGCATGCTAACATTGAGCAGAAAACCCAGCCTCGCTGCTCCCCTGATACTGGCTGCTTTCAAATGGGACGATTATTGTATTATTTTTTGCTTTTCCATAAGACTGAAGGTGAACCCGTTCGCTGGTGGGTGAACATTGGGAGTGAAGAGTCTATTCGGATCGTGTTATCACACACACACGCACACACACACACTGCTCAAAAGAGGCTGAGAGCAAGAGTCTTTAAAGAGAGAGAGAGAAAGATAGGTAGAGACGACCGATAGAGAGCAAGAGAGAGAGAGAGGTAGAGGGGAGAGAGATAGCGGGAGAGACAGAGAGAGGTAGAGGAAATCGATAGAGGGCAAGATAAGAGAGAGGTAGAGAGCAGGGGTGGATAGAGAAGAGAGATAGAGGACGCGAAAGAGATAAGAGGAGACCTATAGAGAGCAAGAGGAGAGAGGTAGAGAGCAAGGGCTTAGAGAGGAGAGACAGAGGGAGAGAGAGATAGAGAGATAGAAAGAGAGAGGAGATATATATAGAGAGAGATAGAGATTGAGAGAGGAGAGATAGACAGAGAGAGATGAAAGAGATAATAAAGAGAGATAAAAAGATGGAAGACATAGAGGGAGAGAAAGAAAAAGAGATAGAGATAGGGAAGGAGAGAAGAGAGAGATTGATGATAGAGGGGTGACAGAGCAGAGAGAGAGAGCGAGAGCAAGGGAGGGATAGTGAGAGAGAGAGGGACAAGTCTGTTTAGCCGGGGCTCGGCACCTAGCAGCAGCAAGTGGGAGGAATCCCGGAACCTGACAGCAGAGATGCAATATTCACAGAATTCGACGTTTAAAATATTGCGACGGCTCGATACCAAACCTTGGTAAGCCCCCCTCCCCTGCGCCCCCCTAGATCCGCAGAGTTTGCTGATGAAGCTGGAGGATGTTGCAGGGACCCTAAAGTCTGATTCGTCCCAACCCATCCATCTGCATGTTTTCCTGCCACTTGCTGTGCCTGATTGGTGGATTGCGGATTATGCATGCACTGCCTGGTCTTTAATATTAAAGAGTTAGATGCCTGATCTCCAAAAGCGCGGAGCTAAAAAAAAAGTGTGGCCCCCTTTTGGAGAGGTGGATGGTGTTTCTTTTATGTATTTTTACCTACCTGGTTGTGCGGGAGACGCTGGCTCCGCGAACTGAGGACAGTTGCTTGTGGTAAGCTGAAATTAGAACATAACAAAGTAAAATTTGGGTGAGGGGTGGAAAGTATGCGAGCAAAACCAATCCGCAGAGAGGGCGGCTTAGATTAATAGTTTACACAAGAAAATATCATTCATTGCAATTACGTTTATTAAATATTTTTAAAAATCCTAATTTGGCTAAATATTTAGACCTTTATTTTGTGTTCAGACTCATTTTCCTATTTCTATTTTTGTTGTGTGTCTACACCGATTCTTTTGTCAACTTGAATTACCTGAAAAAATTATAAATCCTTTAACTGAGCAGAATTTATAAAAGGGAGTTAGGCGAGGTGGGTTTAGATGAAAGTGATTTTTTTGTATGTGTAGTGTCTTTTAACTGACTCAGGGTGAAAGCGGCAGCACCTGACATGTTGCAGACAATCTTCAGTCTTACTTGAGACTTAGGCATTGCGTTCTCTCCACATCACATGATTCCTCGGATCAAGGATCACATTTCCATTACATCACCAGTGCAATACAGATTGTGTCAGGATTTTTTTCTGGAATCTTGAGCTTGGTATTATTGCTGTGCAGTATTACTTGCAGAACTTATAAACTTGGGGACATCCTTGGCGGTTTTTCTGTCTCTCCCTCTCTCACAATATGAAGGCAAAACTGCAACATGTGGTTTATTTTTTTCTTATTAGTCTGGATGTTTCAAATCTTTGCAAACAGTAACAGGAGTGTGTGGCTTTCTGGTCCACCCTTTTTGGAGTATTCAGTACTGGACTAAGCTTAACTGCAGTGTTAATGTGAGCCAACTTGTGACAGTAATAAATAAACTTAAACTCAAGTTAATTGTTTGGAAGACTGATAGTGATTCGGAGAGTTGTGTCATGTTTTGTGATCAGTGATGGCTCCAATGTGACTTCGGATTGGTCAAAAAAAAACTTTTCTATTTTGGAAGCAATGGTAGGTGCTTAGAAGCTGAATATCTGTTTAAAGCGACATGCTTCGTGGATAGGTTCCATTGGTCTTTGCACAGGGGTCAAAAAGGGCGACTGCTTTATTTGCGCGTGTTTTTTCGGTACGACTTTCACGCAGACATGAGCGGTAATCTGGGAAGAGAAAGAGTTGGGGTGTGAATTGGACTTTCACATTGTTGCCCTAGGACCTTTACTAAGTGTGCTGATTTTGGCAAGCGCAGTCTGGCATCACGCCATGAAGCAGTTTATTCTAACTTTGCTCTGCACCTAGGAGTCTTTTTCAAACACGTTTCCAGTCAAACATTGTTTTTAAGTAAACGCAATGCCGGTTTTCCGTTCATTGGAAATTGTTGAATATAGTATGTAGACAGTGATAGAGGTGGGATATACAATTGACCCTTGTGCATTCTTGGTTTTCTTTTAAATATATTCAGTCAAAACCATACTGCTCCAGTCAAAGCACCTACAAGAGACACATTCCAGATCCAAGCTGACAAGCCAGACTCCCCATTTCCTGTCTTGGGTTCGAGCTACAAGATCCAAGCTGTTAAGAGCGGGTAATGCACATTCCCCCGACCCCACCATGGTGCTTGATCCGAGCCTCCTCTTAGCCAAAAGACCAAGATATATTTAACAATAAAACCTCCATGCTGAGGTACTAATTTTGCACTGCTAAATCTTTGGAGCACCCCTTGCAGACTGTACCACTTTACACCACACTGAACTACTCAGCTTCAGTTTGCTAGTCGCCTGCAGTGGAAGTGCAGGATGCTTACGGAAATACAGGCTGTTAAGACACTCCTTTGGAACTGATATTGGGCTCAGAGACAATGAAGCCCTGAGCCTGTGTGCCCGGTTTGGGATTTGCCCCGGTCAACGCGTTTGAACATGAGACAACGGCGGACAGGAGTCCCATTCATCTTCGGTCAGAGAGAAAAAATAACCTGTCCAATGCCTCTAGGAATCATCCAATTCAGAAGAGCCAATGGTGAATGAAAAGGGTGGAGATGGCATGAGGGAGGGGAGTGTGGGGGGGGGGAGGGAGGGGAGTGTGGGGGGGGGGAGGGAGGGGAAGGGGGGGTGGGGAGGGAGGACCTTGCACCATTTCTGAGTTAATATGTGGACATTCCAAAATGAGCAAATGATTAAAGAACAAACGGTCAAAAGCTGACAGTAAAATGGTGGTAGGGTAGTAGTTCTGGCAGCATGTGTAAAGGGCAAAGACCAAGGGCAAAGGCCTATTCCTGCTCCTATTTCTTTTGTTCTTATGTTCAATGCCCTGGATGTATAAGTTTCCCTGATACTGGAGGATCTGTTCTGTGTTGCAGCATTCCCTGTTTTTACTCTGGAAGTTTGCAGCTATGGCCATGCCCTTGAAACCATCTTGCATTCATGTCAAATGATATAACAGGAAAGAAAGACTTACATTTACATAGTACCTCCCACAATGTGCCAAAGTGCTTTATAGCCAATTAAGCACTTTTGAAGTGGAATCACTGTTGGAAACATAGTACCAATTTGCACACAGCAAACTCCCACAAGCTGTAATTTGATCATCCAGATAACCTGTCTAAGTGATGTTGATTGATGGATAGGTATTGGCACCAAGGACAACTCCTTTGATATAATGCCAGGTAGAACATTCAAATCCAGTTGAAAAGGCAGATAGGCCTCAGTTTGATGTCTCATCTGAAAGGATGCACCTCTGACAGTGCTGTATTCTCTCAGTACAGGAGCATCATTCTCCATTTTTTGAGCTCAAGTCCTGGAGTGAGATTTGAAACCAAAACTTTCTGACTTGGAGGTAAAGTCTTTTTTTAAAGTTCATTATTAGTGTCACAAGTAAGCTTACATTAACACTGCAATGAAGTTACCGTCAAAATCCTCTAGTCGCCACAATGTAGCACCTGTTCAAGTACACTGAGGGAGAACTTAGCATGGCTAATGCTCCTAACCAGCACGTCATTTGGACTGTGGGAAGAATATAGAGCACCTGGAGGAAACCCATGCAGACACGGGGAGAACTTGCTGACATCCCACAGACAGTGGCCCAAGCTGAGAATCAAATCCAGCTCCCTGGTGCCATGAGACAGCAGTGCTAACCACTGTGCCACTGGTAAGAGTGCTACCAGAGAGCCAGAGCTGTTCCAAAGCCCTCAGCCTCTCGCAGTTTCTGAAAGTTTTAATCAGAACAGAGCTGACTAACTGGGTTTTTGTAACTTTCAAGACATATATTTTGGTTTTAAGGATGGACCAGAAGACGTTTGAAAGCTGATAGCTCATCAGATACAAGAGCAACATGGATTTATATCTTTTAATAAAGTGAAACAGCTCTAGTCACTGAACAAAGTGGGTACCAGCTGCAAGTTGTGTGAACCTGATGTGACATCACATCAGAAAGCACTGGAAAATCTCAGCAGATCTGACAGCATCTGTGGACAGTGAATAGAGCCAATGTTTCGAGTCAGAGGGTCAAAACTCAAAACGTTGGCTCTATTCTCCCTCCACAGATGCTGTTAGACCTGCTGAGATATTTCCAGAACTTTCTGTTTGTGTTTCTGATTCCAGCATTCACAGAATTTTGCTTTTATCTTAGCGACATCAAAACACCTCCTTCAAGTGGTCTCAGACCACTGGACAAGTGCAAGCAATTAAAGTGATATGGCTCAGTTTTATTTTGGGCACCACATGAAAATTATTCATCCCTAAAGCAGGATTTTATTTTTACATTATTCTCAAGAATAAGAGTGATCTCTCTGCCAGGCTGTATCTCACATTAGTTCCTAATGAACTGCAGTGATTGTTTTTACGAACTGATTTTTAGGTCACTTCAGACAGCATTCAAATGGAAGCACGTTGGGATTGGATTTAACTCTTTGCAAATCAGAATAATTTTTTTTGTAGGAAGTAAAGTCACTACATTTTTACCGCACAACAATTACAGAAACTTTGACAAAGGGTCATCTGGACTCGAAACATCAGCTCTTTTTTCTCTCCTGACAGATGCTGCCCGACCTGCTGAGATTTTCCAGCATTTGCTCTTTGGGTTTCAGATTCCAGTAATTTGTTTATATTACAGGAGGATTTTATTGGCAGAGTTAGGTTTGTTGGTGTGGTAGAGATTGTTTTAAAAACATCTTGGAGAAGGGCTTTTTTGACATGTTTGGGAAAAGCAACAATGCAATGATTTGAATACATTTGATTTGCATAAGAAACTTTAGATATCTATCACTTGATCTCCAACAAATATTCTACATCAAGCCTGTTTTTGAGAATATGCAGTGGGAGTTCCCATTCCATGTAAGACAAATAGAAAAGAAATATTATATCTGGCCAAGTATTTATCATAATTGAATTGCTTGCATTAATATAGGTACAGGACGGCTTTTAAATAAGGTGTTAAAATCAGAGGATATCTATAAACATGAATGTGCTGACTTGCTGTAAAGTTCCCTGATGCTGGTCTGAACAAGTTTGAAACTTTGTCTGCATATTTGGATTACACACATGGATTGCCGCAAGCCATATTCCTGCCTCCCCCCAGCCACCGCCCCCCCCCCCCCCCCCCCCCCGCCCTCACCCACCCCCAGAGTTAATATAAATAAAATATATTCTGCTTTTGTTTTATTGCTACAAGTTTTGCTCTGGTGGGCACAATCAAAAAGAATCATCAAATCTTTTTGTCGTAGGTAGAGGATTGAGTGGTGAGATAGATTTTGCACATTATTTAATGTGCAATGGAAACATGAATAGGTTTTGAGGACATAGAGCACTTTACTGCATGTCAATGTTCTGGGATCAAATGCAACACCATCTGAAGAGGCAAAACATATTTTCTCTGTTTCACCATCTGTCTAATGGCAGGATTGTAATATGAGCTTCAGCACCCTGACTCACTTACTAGTGGGCACACTTTTGCAGCATAGAACTTCCCATAATTAACTCTCGGAAACCCAATTATACTTAATTCAGATAGAGGGAAATATAGCAGCCACTTTACAAAAAACAGAAGTAAAGATCCCATTCAGGAATGAGACAGTCGACTAGTTAATCTGCTTTCATGCTGTTCATATAATCTCGACAGTGCAGAAAGAGGCCATTTGGCCCATTCAGCCTGCATCAACCACAATCCCATCCAGGTCTTATCCACATAACCCCACATATTTACCCTGCTAATTCCCCAACACTAAGGAGCAATTTAGTATGGCCAATCCACCTAACAGCACATCTTTGGACTGTGGGAGGAAACCGGACCACCCGGACGAAACCCATGCAGACGTGGGGAGACAGTCACCCAAAGCTGGGATTGAACCAGGGTCCAGGTTCACTGCTGTGATGCAGCAGTGCTAACCCCTGTGCCATTCATGTTGGTGAAGCTTTACTTGAAAAGTAACACAGAAGTCTTTACAACCACCTTAGATGACAGAGGACGCTCATTTGAATTCTTATCTGAAAAACAGAGCAACACTCCCTTGGCATTGTTTTGGAACGTCAGCTGGATTTAACTCCACAGCTCTGATCTGTGGAGGGGGGAAATCTTGACTGACCAACTGACAGAGTCAGGAGTGCTACTACTGAGGTAAGAGTGGCACCCATGAAACAATAACTACATTTCTAAAGTAACTCATTAGCTTTGAAGTTCTGAAGCATTAAATCCAACCCATGTATGCAAATACCTTTGTACCCAGACCAAAGGTCAAGAGCATAGTTATCAAGTTTAGGAATTGGCTTTGTTTAAAGCTCCACATGCTGTCAATCTCATCATGACCCAAACAATATTTTGCAAACATGTCTTATCACTTTTCTGTGCAATGTTAAAAATAATTTGCTTAATTTTTGGGCTTTGACAAAGGGTCATCTGGACTCAAAACGTCAGCTCTTTTCTCGCCTTACAGATGCTGCCAGACCTGCTGAGATTTTCCAGCATTTTTTTTCAGATTCCAATATCCCAGTAATTTGCTTTTATCCAGTTAGCCTGCAGCTATATCCACAGAACAGTAGCAGAATTATTGTGCAATGTTAGTTTTATTAGTTGTTGGATTGCAGCTTAAGAGTTTTGTAAATTGTTGATTAAAGATTGTGCTTGAATTTGGAACTGCTTCAAACAACAAACAATAACTGGACTGGGTATTGATAACTTCTGGAAGGATGGGAAATTGAAAAAAATGAAATAGAAATATTGAAGTGGTAAAATAGGGATTACTGAGGTGCGGGCAATACAGAGCACTGAATGTAGAGTATTCTACACCCGCTCCAGCTACACCCACCCATGAGCTGCTGCGACCAATTCTAAATGTTAACTACAGCAAAGTAATCCATGTCCTAAAACTGACATCTATGCCACTTGTGAACACAACATTTCACTCACAAGACACTAACTGTAAATGTTTTGCTGAAGAAAGAAACGTTGTCAAAACTTTTTGGCTTGCACTCATCAGGACAGTTTTGCAAGAACACCAATTGTAAAGGGAGCAATAGTTCATATTACAAAATAAGAGGGTGCTGATTGGTTGGCAAGTGGATTCTGATTTGTAGACATGTTGCCATGAAACACACATGTCCTTTGCACAGAAGGAGCATGTTCACACATTGTAGTCTTTCTCAACTAAAAAGCTTGGGGGGGCAGCCATTGCATGGTTCATCCCTCATGACCATGCCTTGGCCAATCAGAGTCATGGTGCATTCTCCATGGCAAAGCCTCTACCAACTTGCCAACCAATCAGCATTCTATTTTCATGCAGAATAAATTGTTGTTCCATTTACAATTGACCTTGCACATCTGTCCTGATGAGTGCAAGATGAAAAGTTCCAACAACATGTCTCTTTTTCCAGCAATACTCAAGTTCTATGCTACCAAATGACTTTAAGTTTAAATGTTTTGGTTTTCGAATGCAAATACAGAGCAATGTTTTCATTTTTTTTTCATTCATTAATCATCACTGGTCTTGCTGTGATTGGAACAATTCCAATGTAAATTCTTCACCATCAGAATGAAAAGTGGCAATAAGATTTAACTCCTTAGCAGTTTCAACGAATTAAGTATCCTTAAGTATCCTTAATTAAGCAAATAAAGTATCCTTTTCTCTGTAATTGTCCAAACCCTGTGTATGAACAAGATATCTATCTTCCCGTATTTTAGAATATATAATCAAATACTGCAAAAGGTTATTACAAGGATGTTTCATAAATCCAACTTCAGCTGGAAGTGTGGAAAAGTACTAGATATCTGATCTCAATTACTAACTAATAAATGTATAACCCACCATGAATTATTAACTCTGTTTGAGTATTTGCATATGACACTAACAGCAGTGATGATTTTGCCAAATTGCATTTTTAGTACAGATCTATCAGATTACATCAATGATTTAATGGAAGAATCTGCCATTGCAGGTTTGGATGAATGGGAGGCGCCACAGTGGCAATAGTGATTAGCATTGCTGCCTCACAGCACCAGGTACCTGGGTTTGATTCCAGCCTTGGGTTTCTGTCTGTGTGCAGTTTGCACATTCTCCCTGTGTCTGCGTGGGTTTCCACCAAGTGCACCAGTTTCCTCCCACAGTCCAAAAATGTGCAGGTCAGGTTGATTGGCCATGCTAAAATGTCCCTCATTTTCCCAAGCTGTATAGGTTAGGGGTATTAATGGGGTAAATATGTGGGATTATGGGGATAAGACCTGGCTAAAATGCAATGTCAGAGAATCAGTGCAGACTCAATGGGCCGAATAGCCTCCTTCTGCAATGTAGGGATTCTACACTTAGGAGCTTATACAGAGCATCACATAAACAACTCACAGCATGGAGAAGCTTTATGAATTGAGAATTACAAACATGTCATTTTCCACTGGCCAAGACTTATCCCTTAAGCAACATCACTGAAGCAAATTATCTGATCATTATCACATCCCCCACGTAATCTGTCCAATTTCCTATCTTACACATGTCATTGCAATTCAAAGTACTTCATTGACTGTAAATTGCTTTTGGACATTCTGAAATCATAGAATCCCTACAATGCAGAGGAGACCATTTTGGCCCATTGAGCCTGCACCGACACAAATTCCACACAAGCCCTATCCCCATAACACCATGTATTTACCCTGCTTATCCCCTGACACTCAAAGGCAATTTAGCATAGCCAATCAGTCCGACATGCACATCTTTGGAGCGTGGGAGGAAACTGGAGCACCTGGAAGAAACCCACACACACATGGGGAGAATGTGCAAACTCCACACAGACAGTGACCTGCAGCAGTGCTAAACCTATACCACCCTTAAGATTTTTTTCAATGGATGAAAACTCAATGGGTCGTTATCAAAAATGATAAACACGGAAATCATACTTTCAACTGGCAACTCTAAAGAGCAAATCACATCGTGCTTTCCCAAGTCACAACATGCTTTCCCAGACCAGGTAAGGACAGCAGATTCCCTTTCCAAAAGAACATCAGTGAACCTGATGGGCCAAATTGCCTACTCCTGCTTCTAGTTTTCTGTTTCTATCTTTCTGTGAGAGACAACACTATACACTAAATAGTGCAATTTTACAGAGCATGCATAGTTATTTGAGTTGAAAAGACAAGTTTAAAAAAAAAGGATTCCTTAGTTTGGTAAGTAGAAATTTAGGATACAAAAGCAAGAGTGTTATGCTAAATCTTTATAAATCACTTTTTAGGCTCAGCTGGAACATCCAATTCTGGGCCCACATGTTAGGAAAATCATCAAAAGCTTGGAGAGAGTGCAGAGGGGATTTACCAGAATGATTCTAGAGCTGTGTAACTTCCATTATGTGGAACAATTGGACAAGCTGGACATCTTCTTACAGAAAAGAAGATTTAACAGAGGTTTTTAAAATTGGGTGGAGTAAATGAAGAGAAATTAATTTCACTGGTAACCAATCTGATTAATAACCAGAGGATACAGATATAAATCACTTGGTAAACAAGGAGACGAGATTCTTTCTCATTGCAGAGACTTGTTATGATCTGAAATACACTTCCTGAAAGGATGATGATAACAAATTCTAAGGTATCTTTAGAAAGGGAGTGCAATAGATACTTGAAAAGGAAGTATTTGCAGGACTATGGGGGAGATCACAGACAGGGACTAATTGAATAGCTGTTTCAAAGAGCCAGCACAAGTATAATGGGCCAAATGGCCTCCTTCAGTGCTAGAACATTCCATGGGTCTGTGTCAGAAATTTCTGTGAAGTTGGACAATGTTGAGTGTGAAATTATTGGAAGACTGACATTTTTAGAGCATCTTCCACAGTTTTGAAACCTTTTTTTAAATCTTTTTACACCCAATGAAGTATTTTTGAAGTGCATTAATTGTAGGAAATGTACAGTGGTTAGCACTGCTGCCTCACAGCACCAGGGACCCAGGTTCAATTCCAACCTCGGGTCACTGGCTGTGTGGAGTCTGCAAGTTCTCCCCAAGTCTGGGTTTCCTCCGGGTGCTCTGGTTTCCTCCCACACTCCAAAGGTTAAGGGTTAAATGGACTGGCCATGCTAAATTGCCCCTTAGAGTCTAGGGGGATTAGCAGGGTAAATATGTGGGGTCGCAGGGTTAGGGCCTGGGTGAGATTGGTGTCAGTGCAGGCTTGAATGGCCTCCTTCTGTACTGTAAGGTTTCTATGACCTACAGAACAGAGCATGGTCCTACCAACACAGAAGTGATAATCTGTTTGAGTGATGTTGGTGAGGATTAATATTGGCCAGGGCCCTTCAGCTCTTTTTCAGAGTAGTGCCCAGCCTAGAATAGCCTATTCTCCGGTTGATTCCTTAATGTGTTGGTCTAAAAGAAATCACATACATACTCCTGGAATTCCTCCTCCAGTGTGCCATTGCACATCTGGTTTATATATATTTAAATTAAAATCATTCATGATTACAGTTGCACCCTTATTGCACGCATCTCTGATTTCTTTTTTAATACTTTCCCTTACATCTCCATACTGTTTGAAGGCCTAGAGACAAACCCCAGCAATTTTTTCTGTCCTTTAGTGTTTCTTCCCTCCACCCATACAGATTCCACATCATGATTTTCTGAGCCAATATCCTTCCTCACCATTGCATTGATTTGGCCGGATGGCCTCCTTCTGCACTGTAGGGATTCTATGATTCTACTAACAATGCTACCACACCTGCTTTCCCTTTGTGTCTGCCCTTCTTAAATGATGAATACTGCTCAATGTTCAGTTCCCATCCTTCGTAACCCTGCAGCCATGTCACTGTAATTGCAACTATATCATCATCATTTATATCGAATTGCGTTGTTAATTCTCTACCTCTGGCCTCTATTATCATAGAATCCCTACAGTGCAGAAGAGGCCATTCAGCCCATCGAGTCTGAACCAACCACAATCCCACCCTATTTCCGCAACCCCATATATTTAATGGTAATCCCCAACACCAAGGGTCAATTTAGCATGACCAATCAACCTAACCCTAACATCTTTGGACTATGAGGAGGTATTTTTCTCATGCCTGCATATTTTTATGAAATGAATCTTCCATTCCAGACAGGCTAGGTTTATTGGTTGTGAAACTTAAAAGAGTTAACATGTAAAGGAGTTGTCCTGTACCGCTGTGGTGGTGGTTGTGGCAGCTGCTTGAAGAGCCCTCCTTTGCTGCAAAAGCTCCTTAACGGTGATCTTCACCCGCACCCCTTGGTAAACTTTCTGTTTATCTGTTGGAGAAATCAGACTGGATTGAAATACAGAAGCACAGACACAGCATTGGGACCAAGTTTAAGACACATAACCTCCACTCATTCAGCCAGAGTTTAAATTGGGTCTAAGGTTTTCTTGTTAGTTTTGTATTACCTGAGTAAACACTTAAAGAAGAAACACATTTTTACACTTTAAAAAGAAGTTTTAGAGAAATGTTTATTTCGTAGTTACAAGCTGTACATTAACACTGCAATGAAGTTACCATGAAATTCCTCTAGTCACCACATTCCGGTGCCTATTCAGGTCAATGCATCCTAACCAGCATGTCTTTCAGACTGTGGGAGGAAACTGGAGCACGCGGAGGAAACCCATGCAGAAATGGGGAGAATATGCAAACTCCACAGGACCCAAGCTGTGAATCAAATCTGGGTCCCTGGCGCTGCGAGGCAGCACTGCCATTTAACACAATTAAATTCTATCATTTAATTTCTTAACAAAAAGGTGTTCCGGTTTTTCATGGTGCTTTCCAAGTTATTCTTGATCGTACATGAGATGAAACTGCAATTTCAAAGATCCATGGGTGGCACCATAGGATTCAGGAAGACAGTGTCACATAATCCATTTGTTCTATTGTCTTCTACTGTTCCACATGCAAGCAATTGAATGACAAGCACTCTCAGTAACTGAACCCTATGATTGTTGAGTATACAGTTCAGAAAAAACAGGACCCATTTGAAAGGTATAGAATATGTTGTCAGGCAAATTATATTCTATTCTGAAATATAAATATCAATATTTATACTTATACACAAATTTATACACACATACACACATATTTGAAGCACTTATAAATTGCCGGGAGACAATTCTAAGTTCTCTTCTTGTTGTGTAAATACACTTTTAGAAAATTTGTAATTATATTGCATTAGAACTTGGAAACAGAAATCCACAATATATATTCAGGATGTTCCAAAGTGCCTCGCAGCTAATGCAATACTCTTGAGGTATGGCCATGTTGTAAAGAAATGTGACACCTGAATTGCACACAGTCAGGTTCTACAATGAGATGTGACCAGGTAACAATGGTTTTGAGGTAATGGGTGAAATATTGGCCTGGGTACTATGGAGAACTTCATTGTTCGTAGTATCATAGAATGGTTGCAGCACAGAATGAGGCCATTCAGACTGTTGTGTCCATGTTTGCTCTCGGTGAGAGCCACTCAGCTGATCTCGCTCTGCTGCCCCTTTCCAAGGGGATGAACCAAGATGGCGCCGGAGCATGGCTTCGTGTGATCTGTACCCAGCATTTCCTCTAATTCTATCTTTTACTCTTGCTTTATGCTTTTAAAATTCTATGCTAACTCTTTTACTTTTCAATGGACCTACCTCGCATTAAGTTGATCTTTCTCTACACCCAGCTATGACTGCAACATTCCATTCTGCACTCTCTCCTTTCCTTCTCTATATACAGTATGCTTCGTCTGTATAGCATGCAGGAAACAATACTTCTCACTGTATGTTATTGCATGTGACAATAATAAATCAAATCAAATTCCCCACAAGTAAGTTTTTTTCAGCAGATGCTTATCTAATTCCTCTTTCAAAGCCCCAGTTGTATTGGCCTCCACCACACTTTCATGCAGTGCATTCCAGATCCTAACCACTCACTGCATAAAAAAAGCGCTTTCTAAATGTCGTAACTGGTTATTTTCATAGAATCCCTGCAGTACAGAAGGAGGCCATTCAGTCCATCAAGTCTGCACAGACAACAAACCCACCCAGGCCATATCCTTGTAACCCCAGATAATCCCCATGACACTAAGGGGCAATTCCACCCAGACCTGTTTCCCGTAACCCCTTGTATTTACCCCACTAATCTCTCTACCCTACATATCTTGGGACATTAAGAGGCAATTTAGCATGGCCAATCCACCTAACCCGCATATCTTTGGAGAGTGGGAGGAAACCCATGCAGACACTGGGAGAATGTGCAAGCTCCACACAGTCACCAAGGCCGGATTTGAACCCGGGTCCCTGGCACTGTGAGGCAGCAGTGCTAACCACTTTGCCACTGTGCTGCCCAACTACCTTGACCCTTTCAGCAATAGGAACAACTTCTCTCTACCTGGATAAAAGTTTTGACAAGGGGTCATCAGGACTCAAAACGTCAGCTCTTTTCTCTCCTTACAGATGCTGCCAGCCCTGCTGAGATTTTTCCAGCGTTTTCTCTTTTGGTTTCTCTCCACCTGTTTTGTTTAGACCCCTCATGAACTTGAACACCTCTACAAATCTCCTCTAAGGAGAACATATCCAGTTTCTTCAGAGTTGCATAGTATTTTTTAAATCACCAGCTGGGATGCAGTTGTAAGTTTGAGAGTGTTGCAGTCCCTCATTACTGCATGGACGGACTACATTGTGGGTTCCAAACTCTGGAGCTAAACTGGAAACTGTAACTTTCTGACTCTGCCCCCACCCCCGCATCCCCAATGTACTGCCCTTAAGACTTGGATAAGCAGAAATTGGTTCAGAATGGAGGAATGCTGACACTGTTCCAAATGTGGGAGGCTGCATATTTCTACCAGTCTCTGCTGCCTTAACTGGGGATTTGCAGCAACAAAACACCTTGAAAGCCGAAACCATGTCAGAAACTCAAGCAAATTCCTGTTGAAATATAACCAGCGGAGATGTTTGCTTCTGATCTTGTTTGTGTTTAAAGTTGACACAAAGAGTAAAACACAGTTTAGCACTGAGGTGATAACTGAGTTATTCAATTCCTCCCCCCGGCCCCTGTTATTTCCTCATGGCCCTGTTTATTTTTCATTTTAAAAGTTATTTCTTTTGGAAAGTCACAGTTGATCCTACTTCTCCCCCCTCCTCCACTTCCACAGTTTTTTTTCAGATGAACAACTGACTCAAGTCACAGCAAATCCCACCCTCCCGTCGGAACATGTTGCTTCTCACAAATACTGCTTCTTATCCCTTACCCACTATCACCTTCAATTTCAGAAAGGCCATAACTGAGAGACCTGAATTGTTTTGGGAATGGAGAATTCCTCTACCCATCCCCCTCCCCTGCCCCAACCAGTTCAATATGTGACCTTAAGCGAGTTGGAGCAAAGTTAAGGAACTTGAAGTTTATTTATTAGTTAGAAGTAGGCTTACATTAACACTGCAATTAAGTTACTGTGAAAATCCCCTAGTTGCCACATTCTGGCACCTGTTTGGGTCAGTACACCTAACCAGCACGTCTTTCAGAATGTGGGAGGAAATCAGAGTACCCCCCACATAGACACGGGGAGAATGTCTGTGTGGAGTTGCACAGTGATCCAAGATGGGAACCGAACCAAGGTCCCTGGCGCTGTGAAGCAGCAGTGGTAACCACGGTGCCACCGTGCCACCCCTAATGCTACCGTGCTGCCCCAAATGTGCAAAATACTGTGGATGCTGGAATCCGAAGCAAAAACAGAAAATGCTGGAAAAATCTCAGTCGCTCTGACAGCATCTGTGGGGAGAGAATAGAACCAGTGTTTGGAGTCAGGATGACACTTTGTCAGATGAAGTTTAGGCTGGAAACATTGCCTCTATTCTCTCCCCATAAGTGCTGTCAGACCCGCTGAGATTTTCCAGCACTTTCTGCCCTTGATCATATCAATGAAATCTGGAAACCACATTAATCCAGAGCTGCACGCTCCCAGTCCACAGCTCCTTTAACCCTTAGGGACAAGCTCCACGTTGTGGGTGGGGGAAAGGATGATTTACATCTTAGAACCATAGAACATTACAGCGCAGAAACAGCCTTTTGGCCATTCTTGGCTGTGCCGAACCATTTTTCTGCCTAGTCCCACTGACCTGCACCTGGACCATATCCCTCCACACCCCTCTCATCCTGTCCAAGTTTTTCTTAAATATTAAGAGTGAGCCCACATTCACCACTTCATCTGGCAGCTCATTCCACACTTCCACCACTCTCTGTGTGGAGAAGCCCCCAACACCCCCCCCCCAATATTCCCTTTAAACTTTTTCCCCTTCACCCTTAGCCCATGTCCTCTAGTTTTTTTCTCCTCTAGCCTCAGTGGAAAATGCCTGCTTGCATTCACTCTATCTATACCCATCAAAATCTTATACACCTCTATCAAATCTCCCCTCATTCTTCTACACTCCAGGGAATAAAGACCTAACCTATTCAACCTTTCTCTGTAACTCAGTTTCTCAAGTCCGGGCAACATCCTTGTAAACCTTCTCTGCACTCTATCAACCTTATTACATGGAGACCAATCCCATTTCCCCCCCAGAAATCTCACAGGGTGAAAACGAGAGCCACTAACACCTGTCCACATCTTCTTGAAAAGTTAAATGGACTCTCATATATAGAGTGGGGGAAGTGGGTCTCCTGTTACTTTACACTTTCACTTAATGTTTGATACTGATTCCGATCACTGGGGGCTTTTACAATATATACAGAACTATTCTGTCATTGGCAGAACTAGCAACACGTTTCCTGTGTCTGTGACCCCTATATTTCTGCAGTGATAGATTTTATCTGGTTTGATTGTTTTATTCAAGGTCGAGAATTCACTCGCCTTCCTGTGCTAAGGAATTGCACTGTTTTCCGACATCTTGCGCTATGAGTGTGCCCTCACCAGGAATCTGGTCTGGGACGGAAATTGCAGTTATTCCTTCCAGGGATCCTCTCCCCAGCGTCTTTTGAATATCAGTTGGGTTATTGAGACAATATCTGAGTTCCACCCAGATTCCAATTGGAGAAACCCAACGCTTTGCGGCGGCACCGGAAAACCCAGCCACTCGCTGGCTATTGTTTTGCACACCACTATTGATCTACAGCAAAAAAAAATGCCCCTCTGCAAGATAGGTGCATTGACCTAAAACTAGGTGCTAAAATTCTCCCTCAGTGGCGACTAGGGGATTCTCACAGTAACTTTTCCTTGCAGTGTTAATGTCAGCCTATTTGTGGCACTAACAAAAGTCATTATTTAAGCAGCACTGGGCATTGAGATTTGTCTAATAGAGAGTGTCTGTAAGTAACATCATTCTGCCGCCTCTTTCACTCAGCAGCTAACTCCACCTTCCCTCTACCCCCCCCCCACCCCTTCCTTCCCCGCGCAACCCCCCCCCACCCCCTCCTTCCCCGCGCAGCCCCCCACCCCCTCCCTCCCTGCGCAGCCCCCCTCCCCACCCCCTCCTTCCCCGCGCCAAATCCAATCCATCAAACAGACTCAACCACTTAAAACCCAACTCACTCTCACTTTCTCTCTCTCTCTCTCTCTCTCCTTCCCCTAGTCTGGAACACTGTGACCATTGTCAAAATGATTCTGGCGCCTGTTGAGAGATTCAGCACTGACCCAAAGCAAAAGGACCCGGAATATCTTCAGCGTAAAGCTTCTTTGAGTAAACAGGAATAACTTGTCCCTGGAGCAATTGTAGCTCCTGTGTTTTTCCCCACCACCACCAACAGTTAAAAAGAACCAATTTCTGCCCGATTCTGACACTTTCCTCCCCCCAGTAGTTTGTAAAGTTAGCACAGTCTGAACTGTCTTTCCACCAACCTAGTTCGTAAACTAGGATTTGATTTGGCGTCTGCTTCCCAGAACAAGGTGGGGGTGTAGAAAAGAATAGTGAAGTTCTGGAGTTTAACACAAGAAAGAGTTGAGAAATGATCAGAAAAGAAATGAGTGTGTGTTAAACCTGCCAGGACAGGAGAAGTTGCGAGAGAGACTGTAGGTGAGTGTGTCTCTGGGCGGAGTGGCGGTGGGGGAAGTTTATCTAACCCAGCGACCGGGATTAAACTCTCATCCCAGCGGCTCTCCCTGGCTGGCTGGCCTCGTTCCACTCCCCGCTCTGAAGCTGGCACGCTTGCGAGGCTGGGCAGTAAAACTGTGGGTAAACTTGACATCTCTGTTGTACTGTGTGTGTGTGTGCATCGTGTGGTGGCAAATTCGGAGGCTTTACTGGGTGTGTAAATTGGAGGGGGGAGCGTGTGGAGGGGGTCGTTTTTCTTCAATAACAATATGAGGGTTGAGAGGTATCGGGTTACGGAAATAGCGAGAGTGGCGAGTCTATACTGCAAACAATTCCAAAAGCATTTTTTAAAAGTATAACATTTTACTAAGTTTACCCAAGTCCCCCGCTAGCCTGTATGCACCGAAATACTCCTTTCTGACTCCTGGGTAAGCGGTTGTTGCAAATGAAATGATTCCCCCCCCCCCCCAACCTCCTCCTACCTGTCCAGGGCCCCCCCAGTGTTTTGCGTGAAGAGCTCTGTGGAAAGCTGTCAGGGTTCTCTACCTGTTCAAAGGCGCCTCCCTCTGTCCCGGGCACAGAAACGCACTATCTTTTTACGCCAACTGATTAACATATATACATATAAAAATTAAACAACCCTGCGATCTCTTTCGCGTTTAAAGTGCATGGAACAACTAGATTATTAAAGAACAGAAAGCCTGGATAACTCTAGGGCAAAATGAAAAGAGTCAATGAACATGTAAAGTAAATGGGACTCTGCGTTTGTGCTTCAGGGTTGTGTTTAGTTCCACATACTGCCAGGACTTTGGACAGTTAATACATAATTTGCTGTCACGCAAGATCGCAGCATTTTTAAGTCGAGAAAATGACACGGCGAAAGCAACTCAAACTAATAGCCAGCACTGCAAGCTCTGATATTACAAGAAAACTCCTTTCCCTTTCATTACATTCCTGCTTTTGTGGAAACACGTGCCTGTTTCACTCAGGAGGAGGCGGAGGAGGGGAACAAAACTTAAATCTCATTTTAAAAACAACAGTTTCCTTATTTTTTTAGGAAGACGTAAAGACAGCAAAATTCTGAACATCGGGAAGACACTCACTGATAGCCCACGCAAATTAAAGCCATTGCTTGTCTAGCTTCTAACTTTGCCCAAGGTGGGTGGGGGGGGGGTGTTCAAAAAGTGATTAATAAACTGCTAGCAAACACAAGAGCAGCCCGTCCAGATCCTTCATTTACTATTTCACAAGACTGGGGACTATTTAGAGTCGATTGGACCCCCCAAAAATTAAGTACCAAATGTAATATTTCACCTGGAGGCTCAGAACTGGGAGAAAATCAGAAAGCTAACGGATTTGAAAATGAATGCAGCATCCCAGTAAAATGTTGATTTCTCTTTTCTTTACAGGTGAACACTGAGCGAGACAAGACAAGAAAACTCGTGTCATTAGAAAGATCTTCAAGAGGGGGGAAAAAAATATTTTTCTTACCAGCCATGACAGGATTATTAAACTGGCAGTTTGTATCAGGAGAGATGCTTTGAGTGGCCCCAGCACGGAATCTTTTCCTCCAGATTTGTTCAGAGAGTGCAATATTCTTAAAATTAAGGCAATGTGCTCCCTGCAGCACTGAAATTTAAACAATACACAAACAAAATAATTGCACTAAACCTTAGGATATAACTTAGAGTTTTGCAGCACACATGCCGACCTTTTTAAAACCTCCACAATCCAATGATTTGACAATGAATGATTGCGCGATACTTTCAATTTGAATATTCAAAGCCTTGACAAAAAGAGTCCTCTCTTTTTGAAACACTCTGTATTTCCATCTAATAAAGACTCCAATGGAATAAAATACACTGTAAAGTGTGCGACTTTATGCAGGATTGGGCACATTTTTGTCATTTTAGCAAGCTTTGGCGAGTGCAGCCGGAGAGACCCAAATATGTCCATAATTTTCGCCCTACGACTTCATTTTTGCCCCAAATCGCTCCCAACCCCTCCTGCGAGTTTAGGGGCGATGTTCTGCAGCGCCGGGCGCACTTTATATCGCCGTTTTCTTGCGAAAAGTTACATTTGTGTGCAATTTGGTGTCAAACATGGCAGGTTGTAGGCGTGGCATGGATCAGTTCTCTATTGGACCAATGAGAGCTAAAAGCTGCAGTGGCCATCCTCAGGTTTGCTCGCATCTCTCCAATTCTGCAGAATCCTTACTCATTAAATATATTCCTGGCTGAATTATTTCACCAAGAACTGGCTGCATCAAAGAAGGCCTCCTGTTTGTTTGTTTATTTATTTATTAAGTTTCACAAGTAAGGCTTACATTAACACTGCAATGAAGTTGCTGTGAAAAATCCCCCAGTCGCCACACTCCAGCGCCTGTTCAGGTGCACTGAGGGAGAATTTTTGCACGGTCAATGCACCCAAACTGCACACTTTTCAAACTGTGGGAGGAAACAGGAGCACCCAGAGGATACCCACACAGACACAGGGAGAACGTACAGATGGCACACAGACAGTGAACCAACTCTGGAATTGAACCCGGGTCCCTGGCGCTGTGAGGCAGCAGTGTGAACCACTGTGCCACCGTGCCGCCTATTAGCGAAGGCCTCCTTGCCAATTCGCAGAGCGTTCCTCTTCTAGTTTTGACACCTTACCTACAGCATCTGAGATGACCATTCTGCTTCAGTCCAAGATCATTTTTCGGGATTTTGGTGTCATCCAACTGCTTGGGAAGAAATGTAAGGCCATTTTTGGGGGCCAGATTTCAACTCACCAACAGAGCACTGACCCCGGGCCAGCATGAGCACCACCCTAGTCAGTGTCCATTCAGGGGGTCTGTGTGCACTGGTTTCAACTTTGTTGTGGTGTGTGTAATCAATAATAAAAATGCTGCTTTTGAAAGTGTCCTTTTTCCTTCCAAACCATGCACTCGCAACCATTCACATCCCAGGCGTGTAGTCTAATCACTTTGCAGTGTGAGCCTACTTGTGACACTAATAAGTAAAAATAAGGTGCACCTTTTTTTATCCTTTATCATCAGAGTTCAGGTCCCTCTTTCAGATAACAGCAAGTGTGGTTTAATTGTGCACACACATCCGACTCATTCTATCTCTGGTGACCTGCTGGGTGCACTGCCCTCAGTGAAACAGACCTCTGCCAACTATGAATAAGTGACCCCTTTGGCCAATGTCAGAACTCGTGCAGAACGTGCCTGATAGTGGTGCGAGCAGACTGTTATATTTTTTAAAATCCTCTTTTGGAAAGTGAAACCGTCAGGCCGACACGGGAACATTTTGTAGCTTGTTGTGTCTGGCTGTGTCGGCGTTTAGGGAGTAAGCTGAAAGCTTCCCATTTTGTAATGAGCACAGTGGAGTTTGGATGAGCGGAATTCGCTCTCAATGTGGCAGGGGCAAAAAAAATCAAGGAAACCCATTGCCCTCCCCCCGCTTTTTATTTTAAATTCAATGATTGACTTTTTTTAAAAAAACTTATTTTAAACTTTACCACAACGAATTACTTGCAAGTTCACGAATATCGAGGCTACAATTATGTTCATTTTTTTTACGATGTAAATTTGGACTGGAATCTACGCTGCCGGCAGGACAGTCCTGATGTAGTCCTGACAGCCCTCACGGGAGCGGCAGTCCCAAACTGTCCTCCCGGCGGCACAAGGAAGCCGGGATTAGGTGGAGCATTGTGTGGAGGTTTTTTTTTGGATGAACTGTCAAAATGATTCATGCCTTTAAAACCAAAAAAACCCCTAAAAATTCCTCGGTGGCACTGCCGAACCTATTTGCTGGATTTATATCACTCCCAGCAAGCGAATAACCTCAAACCCGCATGACAAGCATTTTCTTGGCGAATTGTTTGCCCCGTCCGGACCCTATGCTGGACAGAGAGAAATGTGAATCAGCGGGAAATGCCATCACCCTATAGTCCATTAAAATATATTTATATACATAGAAGGTGACGGCGTTCACACTTGCCACTAGTCAATGTTCTAAGCAACCTGCCAATTTTTCATTCTACAACCCCCACCCCCCCCCCCCTGCAAAACTGTCCCCACAGCAATGAGCCCTCGCCCCTTTTAGGGATTTTTTTCATGGAACGCATTTATAATTTACACATTTATAACATATTCGGTCACTACATTATCCATAGATTCTGCATATAGGGAATTTTCACAGTAGCTTCATTGCAATGTTAATGTAAGCCTTACTTGCGAGACTAATAAATAAAGTTTATACACATCAGGACACTTTCCACGATCTATACCTGGCACATTCTATCTCACTTCACACGGGCATTTATTGGAACGACATTTTATGCACCAACTACAGATGCCTCTTAATCGTTTTAAATGGATGGGCATATATACATCGAGGCACCTTATATTGCACACAGACACCGGGATAGGTTAGTTAGAATATCTTATATTGTCCTTAGGCACTCCATAGAGGTCGGGTACTTCAAAAAAAAAGTCTTTAATTTGGAAGAAAATGTATCCCTGTCAGGTTGACGGATTTGGGGAGGATCAGGCTACTGAGTTGGATAATCGGAAAGGGGACAGAGCCGCCTAGAAGGGCCGATTGGCCTCCCTCTGTTCCTAGGTTTCATTTCCCAAAACAGGATTTTATCAAATAATCTAATCGAATCCCTCTCACGCACAGCCTGCAGGAGTTCTGGAAGTAAGCAGTGACCCGGGAAACGGGCGCACCGGCTGTTTATTGATAGAAAGCAGTGTCTGGGTACCAGGTTAAACAAGTAAATAGCAGCAGGGCATTCGGCCCCTCGAACCTGCAGCGCCATTCGACCAGACTAGAATCTGACTGTTCCAGTTCACCGGCATTTCCCCCGCACTACCTCTGCTGTCCTTATTTAAAAAAGATATTTTATGACCAGTATTAAAAAGCCACCGGCTTTGTCCATGTCTTATTCCAATAATAAAAAAACCCGCGACAGTAAATAAGCGAAGTTCAATTAATAATTCTTTAAATATATATTTATTCTAGCCAAAACTAACAGGATATCAGCAATTTACAACAGATGGCATGTGGCATTTGACTCGTGTGACACTAACTCTGGAAACCTGGTGGCCTTTAATGGTCTTTCTCAAAAACAAATTGTCCCCAGACTTTGAAGCTAATCGCGCCGGGGGCTCAAAGAGATTGTTTTAGCCAGCAGATTCTGACACAAAAAATTGCAGATCCAGATACAAAAATATTAAAGTATTATTTCATTCACATTGCGGTGTGATTGCTGTCTGTAATATGGATTCGTTTTTTAATGTCTTATTTCTATGGATTGGAAGGGTTTATCGCCTCATTTCCCCCCTCCCCACCCTTCAAGCATTAAGAAAATGGTATATGGAGTGGTGATAATTGAACAGTATCCCTGTCACAAGGCAAGTGTGAGGGGTAAACTCTTCGATCACGCAAAGGTGGGGGCCAGCTATGTTTTTCCTTGTCCCGCATCTTTCCCTTCCAGTTGCTGACCAGACCAGACCGCTGAGTTTTCTATATTTTTATTACAGATATTGGCGCATAATTAATTCCAAATATCACTGAGGGGGTGGGAGTGTGGTGGGCTCGGGATAAAGAGGTGTATTCAAGGCTAAGCGATTCTGCTTGGTGAAGTAAGTTGGTGACACCTAGCGACAGAGGAAATATTCACTCCTCAGTGTCTCACTCTTTCTCACCTTAACTCGGGGATTTTCACAGTAACTTCATTAGTGTTAATGTAAGTTTGCTTGTGATTAATAAAGAAACGACTTTATCTATCGCAAAAGCCCTGTCGAATTTGCTTCCCAGCCCACCCTCGAGAATTTGAGATGATTTCGTCACCTTCAATATAGCTGAACATAAAATTTGTTGTTCTGTACCAACTCAGCTAGGATGGAACATTCTGGGACATAGGTAACAAGCTGGTCAGGTGCAAACCAGATCTGATCCTTACTAGTTTAAGGTTAAAGTTTATTTATTAGTGTCACATGTAGGCTTACATTAACATGGCAATAAAGTTACTGTGAAAATCCACTTAGGCTCCTGTTTGGGTACACTGAGGGAGAATTTAGCACGGCCAATGCACCTTTCAGACTGTGGGAGGAAACTGGAACAACCAGAAGAAACCCACACAGACATGGGGAGAACATGCAGACTCCACACAGACAGTGAACCAAGCTGGGAATTGAACCCGAGTCCTTGACACTGTGAGGTAGCAGTGCTAACCACTGTGCCACCTTGCTGCGTCTTTAGTCCTTGTTATTAGTCCCTCCTCACATTTCGAGCTCTGAAGAGTGGGGGAGGAATATTATTTCATGCCAGTGTCCCATCCTAGGAGTTGAAACCCAATTTGTATCATCCCAATTAAACAGCCCAATTACATCTCCATTAAACCTGACCCTCATTATGTTCAAGACTTTCCAGCGTACTCTGAGATTCTGAGGGCAAGCACCCTGAGCTTTATCAACAGAGATACTTAGGCATAAAAGTCAAGAAATGATGCCAATCCAATCTAAAACACCATGGGCCTTCAGCTGCAGGGTTGCATCTAACTCTGGGCAACAGATTTTAAGAAGGATGCAAAAGCTTTAGGGGCACTTTCTCTTTTCATGTGCAATGCACCATGGTGACCATGATATTCCGTGATTGGTCCGCTCTACGTGAGACTCCAGAGCAACAACAATATGATTGGTCCATAGCTCAACTTGGCAAGGTGGTTTGCCATTTTAGGGAGAATGCAGAAGAGATTTTTGTTACAAGAATGGCTCCAGGGATAAGGAATTATGGTAACATTGATTTTTTAAAATTCATTCCTTCGTGGGACATGGGCTCAGCTGGCTGCCTTGCACTTATTGCTTATCCCTAGTTACACTTGGAGGACGGTTAAGAGTCAACCACATTGCTGTGGCTCTGGAGTCACATGTAGGACAGAACAGGTAAAGATGGCAGATATCCTTCCCTGAAAGACGTTAGTGAACCAGATGGATTTTTCCGACAATTGACAATGGTTTCATGGTCATCGATAGATTCTTAATTCCAGTTTTATTTTATTGAATTCAAATTTCACCAGCTGCCATGGCAGGATTCGAAGCCAGATCCTCAGAACACTGGCTGAATTTCTGAATTAATAGTGATAATAACACTAGGCAGTCATCTCCCCGATAGACTAGAAAAGTTAATATTGCTTGCCTTAGAGCAAAGATGGGTAAGCGGATATTTGATAGAGGCCTTAAAACTCAAGAAGAGTTTAGGCAGAGCCAATAAAATGACAGCTTTCCCAGTGGAGGTCCTCTGGCAGAGTGGTAGCACCCCTAATACTGGACCAGAAGAGTCATATTCAAACCCTGCTTCAGGTTTTGATGAACATAGAAGCTGTCTCCATAATGTGACCTGTAAATCCTGCAAATACACCCAACGACAGGTGACAGGAGCAGGATAGTTCCCTGGTCAGCAAAACTTCAAACATTTCCAAATATAATCATGGATCAATTCAATGAAAGCCCATGGTTGCTAATGCCAATGTCTTCTTAGGGCATGGTGCCAGGTGGACATCTGAAGGACACGGATTCAAAGTCATTGACAAAGGTGCCATGAAGAAAATGATTTTTCTTATGATTAGGATTTGGAACAGACTAATTGATAGGTTTGTGGACAAAAGTTCATCAGTAGCCATAAAAAAGGAATTGGATAAATACTTGAAAAAGAACACTTTGCAGGGATGGGAAGAAAGGGTTGGGAGAGTGGGACTAACTGCAGTTTTCTTTAAAAGAAATCTACAGACTCGGTGGACCTCCTGTGCTCCATAATCTATGCCTTTCTTAGCATCTTTCTGAAGATTGATGCAACCATAGTTGCAACTGCTTTGCTGAATGTACTCACCAGAGAATAGAAGTTAGAATAGTTTTGACTTACACTCAATCCTGTACTTGACAAATTTAGTTGATAAATGTCAGCAATCACGTGCAATCGTTCGATTTTCTTCACCTTTCTGACTGGACATCTCTTTGCAATCTTTTTCACATCTCTGACACATGCCCTGTGTGACAACTTGCATTTATATAGCACCTATAATGTACCGAAGTATTCCAAGATGCTTTGCAAGATCGGCTTGGAACATTTTATGCTGAATCATAGAAGGAGACATGAACATGGGTGACCGAAAGTTTAGTCAGAGAGGTTGGTTTTAATGAGCAGCTAGGAGTAGAAGCGAGCAACTGATCCCTAAGAAGTTATGGTCTTGAATCTTAGCATTGGAATGGTCAACTTCACTTGGAGACAAATAAGATTGAAACTAAGGTAAGATTGTGAGTTATGAGTTATGAGTCTTGCAGAACAGCTTCAATTTAAAGGTATGTTTCAGATATGAGTTTGGCATCCTCTATTGACTGTTTAGGGTAATTGCATTTATACAGCACTGGAATTTGAACCCTGCCCAGTGAATCTGGAAATCTTGCAGTTGTTATGCATCATCCAGGAAGGTACATTTAAATCCTTTTGTTGGGGGAATAATTTATCTCATATTTCTTTTGTAGTGAATAATAACCATAGAATTCCCTAAAGAGCAGAATAAAGCATTTTGGCATATTAAACATGCAGTAAAAAAAATCCCACCCAGGCTCTATCCCGGTTGTAACCCCATGTATTTACCCTGCCAGTCCCCCTGATATGAAGGGGCAATTTAGCATGGCCAATCAGTCTTACCTGCACATCTTTGGAGTGTGGGAGGAAACCAGAGCACTCGGAGGAAACCCACAAGATCACGGGAGAACATGCAAATTCCACACAGTCACTCATGGCCAGAATTGAATCTGGGTGCTTGGTGCTGTGAGGCAGCAGCACTAACCACCGTGCCACAGTGCCACCATCTAATCTAATGCTTGCTTTTTCAGACTAAGGCAAGTTATTTCACTGGTCAGAACATTGAATACAAGAGTTGGGACGTCTTGTTGAAGTTGTACAAGACATTGGTAAGGCTATACTTGGAATACTGTGTACAGTTTTGGTCATCCTATTATAAAAAGGATATTATTAAACTAGAAAGACTGCAGAAAAGATTTATGAGGATGCTGACGGAACTTGATGGTTTGAGTTATAAGAAGAGGCTGGATGGATTGGGACTTTTTTGTCTGGAACATAGGAGGCTTAGGGATGATCTTGTGGAGGTCTATAAAATAATGAGGGGCATAAATCAATTAGATAGTCAACACCTTTTCTCAAAGGTAGGGGAGTCTAAAACTAGAGGACATAGGTTTAAGGTGAGAGAGGAGAGATACAAAAGTGTCCAGAGGGACAATTATTTCACACAGAGGGTGGTGAATGTCTGGAACGAGCTGCCAGAGGTTGTAGGGTAAAATTTTGTCTTTTATAAAGCACGTAGGCAGTTACATGGATAAGATTGGTAGAGATGGGTATGAGACAAATGTGGAAATTGGGACTAACTTAATGATATGGACATGGGCAACATGGACAAGTTGGGCTGAAGGGTCTGTTTCCATGCTGTAAACCTCAATGAATCTATGATTTAAAAATATTTCTCAGTTATGTATATCTTCATATCTCTACACCCTTAAATTATGAATATACTCGATGGTAAATCAGATGATGTATGTTTGCTTTAACATTATATTTCGTCCTCTTTGTTTTTTCTATCTGCTTCGCATTTTTCTGTTTGCTCTATGTCTCCATCTTCTTCATCTCTCTCTTTCTTGGTCTCTTCATCAATATCAGGGTGTCATGTCTGTATTATTTTTCCCCGAGTGTTGCTTGTGTGTTTTCTATTTTATTCTTTTTTTCTCCCTGCCTTCGACTTTGCCTGACCCCCTGTCTTTATTTCACGTTCCCACACGCTCAAGAAAGGGGAAACACAGTAGCAGCCAAACCCATACCTGCCTGGCAACTCCTACTTTTCTCATTTAAATAATCTGAATCACACCGAAGGATTGTGTACACAATTGTATTTAATGGCTTTGGCATTTTATTCTCTGTGTATTTGAGCTCAGAGACACGCAAGCAGCACTAAGTACAAAGCCTAAAAGATGATAAGCACTTGGGTGTAAATGGGTCACATAAATAAATGCAACAAGCACCCAATTCTTTTTGAACCTTTCTAAACATCCATCACACCGCCTAATTGTCTTCCACCTACAATACTGTCTGGCTGTAGCATTACAGATTCTAAGTACACATGGACATATGCCAGGTTCATATTGTTGCTGGAATCCGTTGCCTGGTTACCAGACAGTAATCCTCAGAACAGTCACCATCAAATCACCCTTCATCGGCTCTCCAGAAAGGGTGGGCATCGTTCTCACTACTTCAGAGTCTCCTCAAAACTGAATTGTGAAGCTTGAGGACCTCACCTGGGGTTGGGGTGGTCCCCAAGTGAAATCTGTCTGTTTTGGTGCCCAGGTGAAGGGAAGGCAGGTGGAGCTTTGATTTGACTTGATTTATTACTGTCACATTTATTGGTATACAGTGAAAAGCATTGTTTCTTGCGAGCTATACAGACAAAGCATACCGTTCATAGAGAAGTAAAGGAGAGAGTGCAGAGTATAATGTTACAATCATAGCTAGGGTGTAGAGAAAGATCAACTTAGTGCGAGATAAGTCTATTCAGAAGTTTGATGGCAGCAAGGAGGAAGCTGTTCTTGAGTTGGTTGGTACGTCACCTCAGAGTTTTGTATCTTTTTCCAACGGAAGAAGGTGGAAGAGAAAATGTCCTGGGTGTGTGGGGTCCTTAATTATGCTAACTGCTTTTCCGAAGCAACAGGAAGTGTAGACGGAGTCAGTGTCAAAGCTGGCTCTGCTTTGGAATAAGGACTGGGTACACTCCCAAGAAAGAGTGCAGATGTGGAGCTCTGACTTTCTATCCACCCGGCAAGTGTTTCGTCTATTCATTCATGGGATGTGGGTGCCACTGGCTAGACTAGCATTTACTGCCCATCCCTAATCTCCCTTGAGAAGTTTGAATGAGCTCAAATTGGAAAACCAAACCAGAGTCTGCGTTTTTCAGCTCACCCCACACCTCCCCACCCCCCCCACCCACCCTCGTCACCTTCTCATCCACCTTTCTCCTCTTTGTTCTCCCAGCCCCCCAACTTCCCCGCATCCCCCCCCCCCCCATACTCTGCAACCCCACCTACCCCACTCCACAAGCTTCTAACATCTTCAATGACATGCAGGGAGAGAAGAGGGAAAGTTAGGTTGATTGTCTTTGCCTGTACTGCACAGCCATGATGGCTGGGAGAAAGTTGGGCTTCTAACACTGACCATTAACACACAGCAAGCGGCAAGTGCAACTCTACATTTTGCCTAGCACATGCCAGAGAACATTTACTCTCTCCTGGATATCCTCTTGCCCAATAAAGTTAAAAATAAAAGTGGATTACTCCAGCTGTTATTTGAATATATATGAAACAATTTGAAGGAGTTATTTGTCTGCATGTTTCCTGGTTTTTGCGAGGTCAATTAAAAGGGGCTCCACCTCAAGAAATTTTAGTGTGATATCCACTGGGAAGAATTGATAAAATGCTAAGCAAGTGTCCTAATTTCCCTATCCAGGTCAGATGATTGATTTTTTTAAACACTACTTCACCGCTGTAGATATGGCACAAGTAGTGCTGACACCTGCAGCATTGACACATTTGAGGTGGGATATGCGGAGATCTGAAACACCTTCCTCTATCTTCCTCATGCTGAATAACCTTCAGGTGTTTTTTCCAGGACACTGAAAGCCCTCTTTCTGGCTGTCTTCCCCAGTGAAGCAGTCAATTTACATTCAAGCTGCGCTGAGCAAGTATGTTGATATACTCCCATTTTACAGTAGGGTGCAGGCTGATAAGATAGGCAGAATGTTTGACTGCATCTTGACATCAAAAGAATTGCTGCATTTTCAGTATCAGTTTCCGGATTGTGCTAATCTGTGGAAAATCCTCAGCCTCTTTTATCATTCAAGTGGGAATCAGATTTGACAAACGTTCAGGTTTTCACTTTTCCTTGCCAGTGTAAACAGATCCGAATTGACAGCTTTGGAATTGGCTCACCACAAAGGAGACTTGTCCAAAAAAGTGGTTGCAGGCAGCTTAAAACCATATGGATATCAGTCAGGCAAAACGACTGATCCCCAGTGTCGCAACGACATGGCCGCCTCTTGCTCAAGCTGCTTCCAACCTTTTGAGGTTAACACGCAATCTTGCACAACATCATCTTTTTAATTGATCTAATTTGTTGTCCTCCAAAAACTGCAAATTCTGCAACAAAGTGTGAACGTTTGCCTGCGTGTCAGGCACACACACGGCCACAGTGCACACAGTATGTTGGCACACGCAACAATACTCAAATATTTACCACTAAAATGTTACTCAGACAGACTTAAGGAGCTGCTTCTATTTACTTTGCTTTGAGCTACCTTTGAATCCGTACAGTGCAGGAGGAGGCCATTTGGCCCATCGGGTTTGCACCAACTACAATCCTCCCCAGGCCCTATCCTCATAACCCCATTCATTTTACCCTAGCTAGTCCCCCTGACACTAAGGAGCAACTTATCATGGCCAATCTACCCAATCCGCACATCTTTGGGGTGTGGGAGGAAACTGGAACACCCGGAGGAAACGCATGCAGGCACAGGGAGAATGTGCAAACTCCACACCGTCAGTGACCTGGAGTTGAACCCAGATCCCTGGCACTGTGAGGCAGCAGTGCTAACCCCTGCGCCACTGTGCTGTCACTTTAGAGCTTAAATTTATTGTGAAAAAACGTCAAAGAAACGAGAGGCTTGACGCTGCAAAGGGTATCAGTGGGAGGGTGCGATTACTCTGGGTGAGACACTGGTGTTGCTTTAATAAACTGTCTCCAATGTTAATGAGTAGCAGTTACTGCCTGAAGGTTACTAATAACCAATTATCAATAATCTTAATAACATGGCTATGGTCAGTTGACCTGGGTACCTCCCATAATGATGACCTGGCAGCTGCAGGCGTTTTGCACTTTCTACTCTTTTAAACACTTTTCTGAGGACATCTCCATTTTGAGGTGCCCGCTCTTTCACCTACCCCTATACCAGCAACTCCCACCTCTGACAGCCTCTGATTTGTCAATGTTGGAGAGACCTCCTCTAGTTTTGGAAGGCCATCTTAATTGGATGGAGCTCCCACAGGCAACTATTTAATTGATTGCCTCTTCAAACCTCATCGTCAGGGTTCTGCGTTGACAATTCAAGTTTCCGAAATTCAGTTCAGCCTTAGGATCAGGAGCTTGGAACGAGGGCTGAGTCCTCTGTACTGAGGATGGTACAGATACCAAATGTCTACAAGTGGTGAAACCAAGAGACAAACAAAACAGCTCAGGCTTCTTAACTACATATTTGAACACTGAACACAGCTTAACTGTGGAGTTTATGGGCAATGCTGTCAGAACTCATACAAACACATAACTCACTTTAGTTTAAAGTTTATTTATTAGTCACAAACAGGCTTACATTAACATGCAATGAATTTACTGTGAAAATCCCCTCGTCACCACAACTCCGGCACCTGTTCGGGTACACTGAGGGAGAACTTAGCGTGGCCAAGGCACCTAACCAGCATGCTTTTTGAACTGTGGGAGGAAACCGGAGCACACGAAGGAAACCCTCGCAGACACGGGGAGAATGTGCAGAATCTGCACGACAATGAACCAAGCCGGGAATCGAACCTGAGGCCCTGGCACTGTGAGGCAGCAGTGCTAACCACTGTGCCACAGATACTAAGGCCTCAATATCACCACAGACTTTGAGCCTTGGCAGAGGAGGGAGTCCGCAGTTCTCAACCGTTAGAGTGGCTCAACAATTTTTTATAAATGCTTTCACGGGATGTTGGCACCACTGGGTGTGACTGGCTAGGCCAGCATTTATCGTCCATCCCTAAGTGGTCTTGAGAAAGTGGTAGTGAGCCACCTTCTTATCTACTTTGCCGATGCCTCTGATTATCTTAGATACCTCAATTAGATGTCCTCTCATTACTCTAAACTCTAGAAAGTATAAGCATGAAGGAGTGTGAGGCGATCAGCTTCTTGCTATAGCATTCCCAGCCTCTGACCTGCTCTTGCAGCCATAGTTTCTATATGCATAGTCCAGTTCAATTTCAGGTCAATAGTAATCCTCAGGATGTTGATAATGGGGGATTTTTTTCAATACATTCAAGAGGTGTGGGCATTATTGGCTAGGACAGAATTTATTGCCTACCCCTAAATGGTCTTGAGAAGGTGGTGGTGAATTGCTTTATTGAACCACTGCAATCCCTGTGGTGTAGGTATAACCCACAACACTGTTAGGGAGGGAGTTCCAGGATTTTGACCCAGCGATGATATTGCCATTGAATGTCAAGGGAGATGGTTAGATTCTCTTCTGTTGGAGATGGCCAATGCCTGGTACTTTATGGTTTATTTATCAGTCACAAGTAAGGTTTACATTAACACTGCAATTAAGTTACTGTGAAATTTGCAACTTTATAAAGGTGTAAAAGTAATAGAGTTGCTGTGTGGGAGATTTTAATTTCCCCTATATTTGACTGGGACTCACTTAGCGTTAGGGGTGTGGATGGGGAAGAGTTTGTGAGGGGCATCCAGGAGGGTTTCCTGAAACAGTTTGTAGATAGTCAACTAGGGAAGTGGCCATACTGGACCTGGTATGGGGGAATGAGCCCAGCCAGGTAGTCAATGTTTCAATAGGGGAGCAGTTTGGGAACAGTGACCACAATTCAGTAAGCTTTAAGGTATTGATGTATAAAGATAAGTGTAGTCCTAAAATTAAGGTACTGAACTGGGGGAAGGCTAATTACATTAGGCAGGAACTGAAAAATGTAGATTGGGGGCAGATGTTTGAGGGCAAATCAACATCAGGCATGTGGGAGGGTTTTAAGTGTAAGTTGATAGGAATTCAGGACCAGCACATTCCTGTAAGGATGAAGGATAAGTATGGCACATTTTGGGAACCTTGGATAACAAGAGATATTGTGAATCTAGTCAAAGAAAAGAAGGAAGCATTTGTCAAATTTAGGAGGTGAGGAACACACAAATAAGATAAGGGGGAGGCAGTTTAGAACAGAGTTGAGGAGGAACTTCTTTACTCAAAAGGTGGTGAATCTCTGGAATTCTCTGCCCGTTGAAGTGGTGGAGGCTACCTCGCTAAATATATTTAAGACGCGAGTAGATAGGTTTTTGGTAGGCAAGGGGATTAAGGGTTTGGGGAAAAAGCGGGAAAGTGGAACTGAGCCACTTCAGATCAGCCATGATCTTATTGAATGGTGGGGCAGGCTCGAAGGGCTAGATGGCCTACTCCTGCTCCTATTTCTTATGTTCTTATGTTCTTATGTTATGTACAAAGCAAGTGTGGAATACAAGGAAAGTAGAAAGAAACTTAAGCAAGGACTAAGAAGGGCTAAAAGGGGTCATGAAAAAGCATTGGCCAGCAGGATTAAAGAAAATCCCAAAGCTTTATACATAAATAAGGAGCAAGAGCGTAGCCAGGGAGAGGGTTGGCCCACTCAAGGACAAGGGAGGGTTTCTATGCGTGGAGCCAGAGGAACTGGGTGACGTATTAAATGAATACTTTGCATCAGTATTCACCAAAGAAAAGGACTTGGTGGATGATAAGTCTGGGAAAGGATGTGTAGATGTTGGGATCAAAAAGGAGGAGGTATTGGAGTTCTTGAGAAACATTAAAGTAGACAAGTCCCCAGAGCCTGATGGGATATACCCCTGAATACTGAGAAAGGCAAGGGAAGAAATTGTCTTGAGAGAAATCTTTGTATCCTCACTGGCCACAGGGGAGGTCCCAGGGGATTGGAGAATAGACAATGTTGTTCCTTTATTTAAGAAGGGTTGCAAGAATAATCCAGGTAATTACAGGCCAGTGAGCCTTACATCAGTGGTAGGGAAATTACTGGAGAGGATTCTTCAAGACAGGATTTATTCCCACTTGGAAATAAGTGGACATATTAATGAAAGGCAACATGGTTTTGTGAAGGGGAGGTCGTGTTTCACGAATTTGATCGAGTTTTTCGAGGAAGTGACGAAGATGATTGATGAGGGTAGGACAGTGGATGTTGTCGACATGGATTTCAGTAAGGCCTTTGACAAGGTCCCTCATGGCAGACTGGCGCAGAAGATGAAGTCGTGTAGGATCAGAGGTGAACTGGTAAGGTGGATACAAGACCAGCTCGGTCAAAGAAGACAGAGGGTAACGGTGGAAGGTTGTGTTTCTGAATGGAGGGCTGTGACAAATGGTGTTCCTCAGGGATCAGTGCTGAGACCTTTACTGTTTGTGATATATATATGATTTGGAGGAAAATGTAACTGGATTGATTAGTAAGTTTGCGGACGACACAAAGGTTGGTGGATTTGCGGATAGCGATGAGGATACAGCAGGATATAGATCAGTTGGAGACTTGGGCAGAGAGATGACAGACGGAGTTTAATCCAAACAAGTGAGAGGTAATGCATTTTGGAAGGTCTAATTCAGATAGGAAATATACAATAAACGGCAGGATCTTTAAGAGTATTGATAAGCAAAGAGATCTGGGTGTACAGGTACACAGGTCACTGGAAGTGGCAATGCAGGTGGAGAAGGAAGTCAAGAACGCATATGACATGCTTGCCTTCATTGGTCGGGGTACTGAGTTGAAAAATTGGCAAGTCATATTGCAGCTTTATAGAACTTTAGTTAAGCTGCACTTGGAATATAGTGTTCAATTCTGGTCGCCACTCTACCAGAAGGATGTGGAGGCTTTAGAGAGGGTACAGAAAAGATTTACCAGGATGTCACCTGGTAAGGAGGGCATTACCTACGAGGAGGGATTGGAGAAACTTGGTTTGTTCTCACTGGAGCAACAGAGGTTGAGGGGTGACCTTATAGATGTCTACAAGATTACAAGAGGCATGAACAGTGTGGATAATCAGAAGCTTTCTCCCAGGGTGGAAGAGCCAATTACTAAGGGGCATGGGTTTAAGGTGCGAGGGGCAAGATTTAAAGAAGACATATGAGGCAGAATTTTTACACAGAGAGTAGTGGGTGCCTGGAACTCATTGACAGGGGAAGTAGTGGAAGCGGATACGGCAGTAACTTTTAAGGAGCCTCTTGACAAATACTTGAATAGGTTGGGGATAGAGGGATATGGTCCCCGGACGGGTAGGGGTTTTAGTTGAATCAGGCAGCATGGTCGATGCATTCTTGGAGGGTCGAAGGGCCTGTTCCTGTGCTGTAATTTTCTTTGTTCTTTGTTCTTTATGAATCGGGACATAGAATAGATACGTACCTGGATGCAGGATCACATGTCTACCCTGTTTGGTATTGAGCGGGTGGGAATGTTCACTTTGACCTCTACGTTGAGCTCCCTTAGTTACATAGCAACAGGGGAGTGAGTTCAGCCAAGATGGGAGTCTGGGGTAAATGGACGAATGAGATATCATTATGGCGGATGGTAAAATGCGATTGGCTGAGTTACTTGTCAGGAATTATTACTGATATATGTTTACTAAATGTAATTGATTTTAAACTAATTTGAGCTGGGAATGATCAAGAAGAAAATTTATAATTGATCTGTTTTTGATTGTACGCAGGAGATTCATTGGAGAGATCCTATCACTTTATTTCAGAGCTGTTTAACCCTTTTCTCTGAACAGCTGCTTGCTGTGTTTTTGTTTTAAATAAATATTACACTTTTATACAGAGTTAAGAGCCTCGTGAGTTTTATGGTGTCTGCAGATGAAGATAGTACTGACCATTTCCATTCACAACACCACCCTCCCTTGCAGTCCCCCCCATTTTCCCCCTCCTCCTCCCACACTCTGCCACCACCTGATTCCACCACATCCTCCCTACAGTTCTGCCTCTGCCTTCCCTCCTGTTTTCTGGTCCCTGCCCACGAGCCCTGCCCCTATCCTCCTTTCTGCTGGTATTGCCCCCTGTGCCTAGTTGGCACAGCTTCTGATGTAAACAACTACATTCTTGCAGAAATGATCTTAAGGGTCATTGAAAGTAACCTCGAAATTGTTGATGAAATGAAGCTCCCCTGGTGCGCCCCACTCATGTACAGTCGGGGAACAGATGATCTGAATTCCCTACACCTGGGGCGGAGGAGGAGGAACCTAATTCTGGTGAGTTGGCTTTTTAATGAGTATTCATAAGATGGAATTCCCTGCGTATCAGCGGGAAATTTAAGCTGTCTTTAACCCACTGTCAAAGTCATAGAGGTTCAGGCCTTTTGGCCCAACTAGTCCATGCCACCCTTTTTTTTAACCACTAAGCTCATCCCAATTGCCCATGTTTGGCCCATATTCCTCTATGCCCATCTTATCCATGTAACTGTCTAAATGCTTTTTAAAAGACAAGATTGTACCCGCCTCTACTACTACCTCTGGCAGCTTGTTCCAGACATTCATCACCCTCTGTGTATAAAAATTGCTCCTATGGACCCTTTAGTATCTCTCCCCTCTCACCTTAAACCTATGCTCTCTAGTTTTAGATTCCCCTACCTTTGGGAAAAAGATGTTGACTACCTAACTGATCTATGCCCCTCATTATTTTATAGACCTCTGTAAGATCACCCCTAAGTCTCCTACATTCCAGAGGAAAATGTCCCAGTCTTTCCTTACAACTCAAGCCATCAAGTCCCAGAAGCATCCTAGTAAAACTTTACTGCATTCTTTCTAGTTTAATGGTATCCATTCTATAATAGTGTGTCAAGAACTTTACATAGTATTCCAAGTGTGGCCTTACCAATGTCTTGTACAATTTCAACAAGACGTCTCAACTCCTGTACTCAATGCTCTGACCAAGGAAACAAAACATACCAAGTGTCTTCTTTACCATTCCAGAGATCAAAACGGCAAACTAATTTCCAGTGTAATGGGGAGCTGACTTTTTCCATCACGCCAAACTTAGTGCCCCTGCCAGTCATGGTTCCCACCACTGGAGTGGATGGAAGATTCTGTCCTGAGAGGTTCCAGGTTCACTGAGTGTCAGCCCCTAATGTCCCAGGGCAGCTACATGCAAGAGGCTGAACTGGAATAGAATAAAGAGGCTCCATCTCAAATTATGTAACCAACACCTCCTCAGGTGCCTTAAAAAATGATGAACCAGTTCATCAAAATCCTACTTAAAGGGATAATGCTGAACTGATTGGTTTTTGGAGGCTTATTCAGTTGTTATTACTGGTCAAAGAATAAAAATGAGAATGGTCATAGAGCAGATGATCTAAGATACTCTTTGAAAATTAGAGTTACATTTAACTTTTATCTGCTGCTAAAGTTCATCTATTAGTATCACAAGTAGGCTTAACACTGTAATGAAGTTACTGTGAAAATCCCTGAGTCACCACACTCCGGTGTCTGTTTGGGTACATTGATGGAGAATTTACCATGGCCACTCCACCTAACCAGCACATTTTTCGGACTGTGGGAGGAAACTGGAGCACCCAGAGGAAACCCATGCAGACACAAGGAGAAAGTGCCAACTCCACACAGACAGCGACCCATGCCGGAAATCGAACCTGGGTCTCTGGCACTGTGAGGCAGTGCCTCCGTGCAACAGTGCTGCCCCAACTGTGGCGCTGTTCTTCAGACTGCAAAAGTTTGAAGAGCAATGTTACTATAAAACATGCAGTGTCACATCCCGTATTTGAGAGGCTTTTTCAAAATCAGTTGTCTTCTGGAGTAAGGGTCACACTACAGTTGTATGTTTTAAGGAGGTTGTCATATTTTTGGGTTGTTGTAAATTCTTGGCACTAATTCTAATGATGTTGACTGAGAGAGACTTACTCTGCACAAATGATGCATTGAAATATTACTTTACCTTTATATACATCTTGATTTCTATTTGTTCCTTTATTTTTTTCACTTTTGAAAGCTATCTTTTGTTGGCTTTAACAAACTTTGTAACCCTACGCGTACTGTAAAAGGCACCTGGCCTTCACTCTGTTGACTGGATGGTAAAGCATTGTGACTTACAAGAGATTGGGGCAGAAGTGGAGGATGAAAGGTTTGGAGAAAGGTGCATTATTAATCAAATTGATCTAAATAGATGAACATGCAGCATTTGGGCTGAAAGACTTAAAAGAATGTATAACTGAAGCGGTTACATTTATTAAACAATAGTACATTCTTTTCAACCATCCTCAAAGGTACAAAGCCAATGGACTGGGCAAATCTAAATCTGTTCCTTGCTTGCTCCAAAAATCAAATTCAAAATCCAATCAAATCCAATTTAAGGTCCCCACAAGAGAGATAAATAAGATCCAAGCTGACAAGGTAAAACATTGCACCCCATTTTGGGATTGACCCGACACTTGGAGTGGGATTTTCCAGCCTCGCTCGTCCTGAAACCGTAAAATCCCGCCCGAGATCAATGGACCTTTCCACTGTGCGCCCTTCGCCCGCTCCGATTCCCACGGTTGGTGGAGGCGCTAAAATCCCGGCCACGATTTTCGCCAAATGGCTGAGAAGCGAAATACATAATAATCTGATGAAATCCATACCCAAGCAAATTATTTCCCCGCTAATGATTTCTAATAAAGTACAGAAAAATATTCTTCTGCCTTCACCCTTCAATATGACGTGAGTTCATTTAGATAAATGTTTCGCCTTCATGATTGTTCATTGATCTTGGAGTACGTGCTCCATGGTCGATGACTCAATTGTTATCTCCTGCTGTAAATCGGAAAAGTCACGTTAAGTAAAAGATCAAGATGATTGTTGCCTTGACTGCAACTGACAGCATTCACTGCTGCAGAAGTAATTTGCAAGTCTAACCAGGAACAAAATCTGCTCTTTGGGTAAGTGTAGACTCTACATAATAATTTCTTCTTACATGTCCAGATATAAATATGTCATTCTCTATGCCCTGTTGACAGTGTGGAGCATTAGGTGATGCCGATACTGCCTGCAGAGTAATAAAACATCAAACAAGAGAGGCTGTTTTGTTCTTCATGCCTTTGTTTTTTTTTACGTTATTACCATTTACTTAAATCACATTGCCTTCAATCTATATTTGTTTGTGTTCGTCTAATTCAAAATACACAAAATATTTTCTCAATTAGCAGCTTGAATGCCCTCCAACAATAAGAGGATCAAACCACCATGTTCTGTAATTGCTAACGCGAAAAGTAGGCATGAAATTAACAAGTAATTATGTATAGATAGAGGTGATGTTTGGGACAGCATGGTGGCACAGTAGTTAGCACTGCTGCCCCGCAGTGTTAGGGACCCGGATTCGAGTCTCAACTTGGGTCGCTGTCTGTGTGAATTTGCATGTACTCCCTGTGTCTGTGTGGGTTTCCTCTGGGTGTTCCGGTTTCCTCCCACAGTCCAAAGTTGTGCACGTTAAAGATTTGCAAGTCTAACCAGGATTTGCTAAGTTGCCCCTTAGTGTCAGAAAGACTAGCTAGGGTAAATGGATGGGATTGTGGGGATAGGGTCTGGTTGAGATTGTGGTCGGTACAGACTAGATGGGCCGAATGGCCTCCTTCTGCACTGTATGATTCTACGATCCAATTACGCATCAAAGTTTTCTGTTTCTCTCACCATTTCTCTCCCTCCAGAGAAGGATTAATAAATATTAGTGACAGGTTAGTTTTGAATAGGAAAGTTACTCTTTGTTTAAAGCTTTGATCAGATTACCAATGTGTATGCGTGTGGAGGAGGGGGTAAGAGAGAGTCCCCAAGCTGTGAATCTGAAACAAGTGAGTGTGCTCTACAGAAGACATAGACTGAACAAGGCAGCTCACTCTCAGCAAGGTCGCTGTCGAGGAGGTTTGACATCCGATCTAAGAGTAGGATTACATTCTTATCTATTCATAGCCAGCCAATCTTCTAAAATGGGGAGAACATGCAAACTCCACATAGACAGTGACCCGAGGTCAGAATTCTATCCGGGTCCCCAGTGTTATGAAGCAGCAGTGCTAACCACTATGCCACCGTGCTGCCAATCTTAAAGGAGTTGGTGGTAGCTACGATGTGGAGATGGCAGCATTGGACTGGGGTGGGCACAGTAAGAAGTCTCATAACTCCAGGTTAAAGTCCAACAGATTTATTTGGAATCATGAGCATTCGGAGCTCTACTCACCTGATAAGAACATAAGAACATAAGAAATAGGAGCAGGAGTAGGCCATCTAGCCCTTCGAGCCTGCCCCGCCATTAAATAAGATCATGGCTGATCTGAAGTGGATCAGTTCCACTTTCCCGCTTTCTCCCCATAACCCTTAATCCCCTTGTCTGTCAAAAACCTATCTACCCGTGACTTAAATATATTTAGCGAGGTAGCCTCCACCACTTCAACGGGCAGAGAATTCCAGAGATTCACCACCCTTTGAGTGAAGAAGTTCCTCCTCAACTCCGTTCTAAACTGCCCCCCCACCTTATCTTGAGGCTGTGCCCTCTAGTCCTGCTGCCCTTTCTGAGCGGGAAGAATCTCTCTACCTCTACCCTATCCACCCCTTTAATTATCTTATATGTCTTTATAAGATCCCCCCTCATCGTTCTAAACTCCAATGAGAACAGACCCAGTCTATTCAGTCTCTCTTCATAGTCTAACCCCCTCATCTCTGGTATCAGCCTAATGAACCTCCTCTGCACTCCCTCCAAGGCCAATGATGAAGGAGCAGCGCTCCAAAAGTGTGTGATTCCAAATAAATCAGTTGGACTTTAACCTGGTGTTGTGAGACTATTCTTAAAGGAGGAAAGGGTGATAGAGGGGTGGAGAGATTTGGGACAGTTTACAGCCAGAACAATTAAAATCATGGATGTACAAGAGGTCAGAATTAAAGGAGCACAGTTATACACAATGATTGTGGGTTGGAGGAGATGGCAAAGGTAGGGATGAGACTTGTGAGGGTTTTGATAACAAAGGTGAATGATGAAATGAGCAGTAAATGACCTTAAGTTTCCAGGGGGTGGAACGCAGGAGTTTGGCCAAGAGTTTGTTCAACACCTTCCTGGCCAGTGTCCCACCTAGCAGCTTCTACAGAACTTCAAATCATCCAAAACTCATCCCTGCTACCTGCATCTCAACTCATGCCGAGGCCCAGCCACAAATTAGCCCTGCACTCAGTAACCTGACATCCAGTCTAGCAACATTCTGTTTTTGTGAATTTTCACCTTCGGTTCAAAGCAATTCATGACCTCACCCGTTACTATCTCTGTCCTTCCTTGTGGCTCTGCATCTCTCCAAGAACTCAACAGTCTTCCAATTTCCCTTGTCCATCACTTGTGCTTCATAATGATAATGAAGGAATAAAATAATGTAAAAAGGCTGGCACTTCTTACATGACAGAGAGCCACAGAAGCCACTATTTAATTTTCACCATTAAACTTACAAATAAAAAATTAGGAGCAGGAGTAGGCCATTCGGCCCCTTGACCCTGCTCCAATCATGGTTGATCAGATTATAACTGCAACTCCACAACCTTACTACCCCCAATAAACTTACACCCGCTTGTTAATCAAGAATCTATCCAGTTCTTCCATAGGCCTCACCCCTCCTATGCATGTCCTTTGAACCATAATGCAAAAGAAGACTATTCGGCCCATCAAGCTTGCACTGACTCTCCAGAAGGGCATCTTATAGGCCCACCCCACCTTACCCCATCCCCATAATGCTATGCATTTATCACGGCCAATCTACCTAACCTACACATCTTTGGACACTAAGGGACAACTTAGCACGGCCAATTCACTTAACTTACACATCTTTGGACACAAAAGTGCAATTTTTCACGGGCAATCCACCTAACCAACACATCTTTGGACACAAAGGGGCAATTTTGCATGGGCCAGCCACCTAACCGATGTATCTTTGGAGTGTGGGAGGAAAGCCACGCACGCAGAGGCAGAACATGCAAACTCCACGCCAACAGTCAGCCAATTGAACTTAGGTCCCTGGTACTATGAGGCAGCAGTGCTAACCACTGTACGACCTTGATTTATTACACTGAACTTTTTCAGCGGACCCACAATTTTCTGAGTCAGAGGAAGAAGTGACACAGATTCAGTGACTTGGGTTGGTAGACATTTCAGTATGCACACACTAACCACAAAAACTGTCAGAACAAGTTCTTCAAAATTTCACTGAATCACCTTTGCACTGAAGCCCAACTATCTAAACAATCAACCTGAATTCTGGTCCTAACTTGTTTCTTATCAGGGAAAGGAAGTTCTATTAAGCATCAGTAGCCTATTTAACCGCAAAGCTTATTTTTGCAGAAGCTATTTTCCAGTGGCAGGAGGAGGAACAAATTGAAACCTCACATGTCAGTGACATGTTAAGCCGCATCCACAAAACGTTTGGTAGCAAGTAGTGAGTGAGATTTCCTTAGGGTGATTAATTTGTTCAATGTGGTTTACCTTAAAGCATTTCATCGTGTCCTGGCTTAAGAAGTAAACATTGGCAGGGAGGGTAATGTCCAAGGGCAATGCATTTGATAATGCCATGATTTAATTTGATTGAACAATGAGAATTTTCCTTTCAGTATTCGATGAAACGCACCATGAAGTCTAGGAACGCAGGACTTTAAAACATTTGGATTTCTGAGAACACAGCTTATTAATTACAGAGACAAACAGGAATTCTCTTGCTTTCAATTAAAAGGAGAATTATACATTTCAAAGTATAGCTTCCTAAAATTCCACTAGATAAAAGCACAGCTAAGCACTGCATCAAAATGTACCTGCTACAAATCCCAGGTTTGTTTCCTGCTCTGTGCTGATTTAGTTATACTCAAATACAAATGGCTACAACTGGTCTCATCACATCTGAGCAACTGTTCACCAGTGCCTTTTAGGGAAGGAAATTTGCCGTCCTTACCTGATCTGGCCTACATGAGATTCCACAGCAATATGGTTGACTCTTAAGGGCCCCTCTGAAATGGGCTAGCAAATCCCTCAGTTCCAAGGCAATTAGGAAGGGGCAACAAATACTGGCCTTCCTTGCCAGCGACGTCCACATCCCATGAAAGAATAGGTTTAGAAAGGGAGGGAGAGGGGGCCAAATGGATCTCGTCTCATGTTACCCACCTGGAAGATGCAACAGTGTCAATATCTGAAGTAGGACAGGATTGGTGCTAGCTGTAATGCCCTGCAATGTTGAATAGCTGAGAAAACATTTGTTTGGGTGTACAGCCACTTGAGGGAGGTGCAGGAGGGGTACTGATGCCAACACAGCAGTTAGAGGAATCATAGAATTCCTACAGTGCAGAAGGAGGCCATTCAGCCCATCGAGGCTGCCTCAACCACAATCCCACCCACGCTCTATCCCCATGACCCCACATATTTACCCTGCTAATCCCCCGACACTAGGGTTAACTTAGCACGGCCAATCAACCTAACCCGCCCACCTTTGGAGTGTAGGAGGAAAGCAGAGCATCCGGAGGAAACCCACACAGACAGGGGAGAACGTGCAAACTCCGCACAGATGGTGACCCAAGGCCGGAATTGAACCCGGGTCCCTAGCACTGTGAGTCAGTGGTGCTAATCACTGTGCCACCGTGCCACCCATTGATGAGGACAGCAGTGCCAGCTGAGAAGGCAGCAAAGGACGTTGAATTGTCTGGTTTTAACTTTAGCTTTTAGCTTTGACAAAGGGTCATCTGGACTCGAAACGTCAGCTCTTTTCTCTCCGTACAGATGCTGCCAGAGCTGCTGAGATTTTCCAGCATTTTCTCTTTTGGTTTCAGATTCCAGCGTCCACAGTAATTTACTTTTATTCTATTGAATTGTCTGGCAATGGATAGCTCAGGATTGAAAAAAAAACACGGGTTTCACAGAAATAACTACATGCTGTTAAATGCAAGCTTATCCAGGCATAGCATTTCCATATCTGTCGCCATGGACTTCACAGCTCGAGTTATCCATACAATCGACAGTGCGGAAATTTGATGGAAACATAATGAGACCAACAGGGAGTCTGAAACCTTTCACCATTAATGTTCTTTCTGTATTCACTGACAATGGGAGTAGTGTCATTTTACATGTCGCTGGGGTTTAGTTAAATTGTAGATATTTTATCGCTGTTTTAAAGAATAGATTACATCTTATTGTTACCTGCTTTTCTTTCTCCATCACATACTGAGTTTGACTTATAAGGAGAGGCTGGATAGACTGGGACTTTTTTCCCTAGAGCACAGGAGGCTGAGGGGTGATCTTATAGAGATCTATAAAGTAACGAGGGGCATAGATCAGCTAGAGAGTCAACGTTTTTTCCCAAAAATTAAATTTCTAGTTTTAGATTCCACTCTCTAAAACTAGAGGGCATCGGTTTTAGGTGACAGGGGGGAGATACAAAAAGGTCCAGAGGGGCAATTTTTTCACTCAGAAGTTGGTGAGTGTCTGGAACGAGCTGCCAGAGGCAGTAGTGGAACACCTCACTAGCTGTGGCCTATTCTTTCTTTCCAAGAAATGACTGAGCCTCATTTTCCGTCTCCTGCTGTGTGAACCATGGCTCACACTGGCAGCACCTTTCTCCCTGAGGCAGAAAGTCGGCGCCTGTGAGTTCAAGTCCCATGTCAGCAAAAAATCAAAACTGACACTCTAAGCATAGCGCTGAGGGAGTGCTGTGCTGCTGGACGCGTCACCTTTAAAATGAGATGATAAACTGTGGGCTTGTCTGTCCCCTCAGGTCGATGTTAAAGACCTCCTGGTATTGCCTTGAAGGAAATTGAGGGGCTAACTAAGTCCTGATCAATAGTTATCCCTCAATCAATATCACAAAAAACAATATCACATTGCTGCTTATGGGATCTTGCTGTGTGCAATATGGCTGCTGTGTTTCCTTCATTGCTGCAGTGACTACACTTCAATAGTATGACTTTGGCTGTAAAGCATTTTGGGCCATTTTGTGGGCGTTTAGGCAGGATTCTGACTTAGACACGGATGGTAGCTTCGCACAATTGGCTCCCCAGTCAAGCACATACACCAAATGTCGAACCTGCGGTCCCTCTCGTACTGAGCAGGATTACAATTGCAACAACAGTAGGGTAAAACTAACCTGTCCCTCGACAGTCTAAACCCAGCTAACGTTCCCTATTAGTGGGTAAACAATCCAACGCTTGGTGAATTTTGTTGAGTAAATCACTGTTCACTTTACTGTTGATTTATCTTGTGCGGCTACACTAATCAGCGCAGGGCTAAAAGATGGCCATGTTTTCAACAACTTTCAAATTCAATACCACCAAACAGCAACTTTCACTTATACAGCAAGTTCAGTGTAGGAAAAAGCCCCATGATAGTTCATGGAAAGTAGAATCAGGCAAAAATATTGATGCTGAAGCAATGAAGGAAATATCAGGAGCAGTGAAAAACTTAGTTAATGAGGTTGGTTTTAAGAATGGTCTCAGAGGAGCTGATGGAGCGGAGGGAGGTGGATCAACTTAAGGAAGGAATTCCAGAGTGTAAGACCTACGCTTTGGTGAAGGTATGTCTATTAATAGCAGTGGGAATGGGGACTACATTGGTTCAAGAAGGCAGCTCGCCAGCACCTTCTCAAGGGCGATTAGGGATGGGCAATCAATGCTGGCCTAGTCAGCGATGCCCAAATCCCATGAAGGAATACGTAAAGAAATAAATAAACTATATCCACCCAAAGGCAAACATTGATAGCTATGTCATCTGTCATTGCAGCGTCTCCGTTAACTACAGGAACACTCTACAGAAAAGCTAATGGAAACAGTTCATCATTTGAACTTGCGTGAACAATTGCCTTTGAGTTCATGGGAGCTTCCTTAAGATCTGTTTGCTTGCACTGTTACTTAGTGCTCTCCCAGCAGTTTCAACATGGGAGTGGAAAAGTAACATGGACATTAAAGTCAAGTGAAAGAAGATTGACTGCACAGTATAATATCTATATATATATTAGTATATATTATTAGATCATGTATTATGTCAGTACTTATCACCATCGGCAAATGCCAAAATAATTCAATTACCTTTCTGTGTTTCATCTGTTTTGGATACTTCCATTTTTCAAAATATTACTAAACATTGGTGACTGACTGACTACGACTCTCACTAATTTTTACAGATTCACCATGGAAAGCATTCTTTCTGGTTGTATCACAGTTTGATATGGCTCCTGCTCTGCCCAAGACCGCAAGAACTACAAAGGGTCGTGAACGAAGCCCAGTTCATCACTCAAACCAGCCTTCCATCTATTGACACTGTCAATGCTTCCCGCTGCCTCTGCAAAGCAGCCAACACTATTAAGAATCCCATGCGCCCCCGGCGTTCTCTGTTCCACCTTCTTCCATCGGGAAAAAGATACAAAAGTCGGAGGTCGGGTACCAACTGACTCAAGAACAGCTTCTTCCCTGCTGCCATCAGACTTTTGAATGTACCCACCTTGCATTAAGTTGATTTTTCTCTACACCCTAGCTATGACTGTAACACTACATTCTGCACTCTCTGCTTTCCTTCTCTATGAACGGTATGTTTTGTCCGTATAGTGCTTAAGAAACAAGACTTTTCACTGTATACTAATACATGTGACAATAATAAATCAACTCAAATAAATCAAATCTGATGTAAAACAAGAAAGAGTGGCATTTAGATACCACCTTTCATGACCGCAAGATGGCCCAAAATGCTTCACAACCAAAGTGTGAGAAGAGAGTGCTGATTGCTTGGCAAGTGATCTCTGATTGGTAGAGACATTGCCATGGAGAATGCAGCAGACAACAGTTAACAGTTGACTGACAAGCTTTTGTTTCAAGTTCAAACAAAGCAGGTCAATTCTGATTGGTCAAAGTATTGCCATGGGGAATGAACCACGGAATGGCTGTCACCCAAGTTTCTGTTTAGTTGGAAAAGGCACGATATGTGGATATGCCCCTTCTGTCTGTAATGCACAGGCTCCGTGTGTGAATATGTGCATCATCTGGCATGTGTAAATGAGCCACACCATGAACGCAAATATTAATCTTAAATTTGCTTTTAGTGTAATTCTAGTGCACTCAGGATAGTGTAGCCAGTGTTGCCCACTTGTGGAATCACATTAAATGTTGGACACTATGGGCAGGATTTTCCAGCCACACCTGTTCCGAGACCGGAAATTTCCACCCAAAGTCAACAGACCCTCGCATTATCCATGCCCACCCGCTACGATTCCCGTGGCGGGCGGGACAGGAAAATTCCACCCAATGTTTTGCATTTTGCATGCACAGACTGGAGGACATGGTCAGTAATTTAAAATTTAAGTTCCTGTGGATTCTGGAATCTGAAACCAAAAGAGAAAATGCTGGAAAATCTCAGCAGGTTTGGCAGCATCTGTAAGGAGAGTAAAGAGCTGACGTTTTGAGTCCAGATGCCCCCCTGTCAAAGCTAAGTCTCAGTAATTTGCTTGTTCCAAACAGCCAAAGGCATATGCTGTTTGATATGAAACTGCAAGTGCTTGAAACACCTTCATCTAGTGTAGATAAACATTGTGCAATTGACAGAATAGATTAGAGAGCCAGAGCTGTCAATCAAGCTTAATATTTTTCCTGAGGTACAGTTGTGTTAAGACTCTAGTCAGTGTCTGAGCCTTCAGCCATGAATGCATTATGAATCTTGGCTGAGAGCCCAGAAATCCATTACTCTGTTGAAACAGCTACGCCCCAGTCTTAGAGTCAGAAACCCTCCAACTCTACCAAAATCCAGCCCAGAGTCAATGGGTATTTTTGAAAGAATTGTAATGCCAATTTGCACACATTTTCTTCTTCAGATTGTTAGAAAAGCTGAAAAGTTATATTTCAAGTTGAGGTTAACAATCAATTCAGCAACTTCAGCTTATACGAGGTGAATGGCTGTGATGTCAACAGGAATGGCTGTCTCAGGGCAGAAGTTTAGAATTTGGGTGCGGGTCTGACCTTGATGGCCTCAGTCACAATTTGAGCTGTTCCCTATTTTCCACCTCTGGAGCTCACCTTCCCTGTCCTGTCATTGGCGTGTTGAGTATTGTCCAGATTCTCTGTGTGAGGTTAAAACCTGGGACTTTACTTCTCATGTCAGTTACCAGGTTGTATTACTGATGTGTGCAGTCAACCAGGAAGTGTACCAGAGAGACGTGGGGCTGTCATGGGCATGGAGTGTGTTCCACTCGGGGCTACACAAATTCAAGCATGAGTTTTTTTTTAAGCACTCCCTGCTGTTAACTGGATACATAGCAGTGCTATTCATAACAGGATAGCACTGCTGTCTCTCAGCGCCAGGGACCCGGGTTCAATTCCTGGCTTGGGTCACTGTTTGTGTGGAATTTGCACATTCTCCCAATGTCTGTGTGGGTTTCCTCTGGTTACTCCAGTTTTGTCCCACTGCCCAAAGATGTGCGGGTTAGGTGGATTGGCCACGCTAAATTGACATTTAGCGTCAGGCAGACTAGCTGGAATAAATGCATGGGGTTGTGGAGATGGGGCTTGGGTGGGCTTGTGGTTGGCGTAGACTCGATGGGCCGAATGGCCTCCTTGTTCACTGTGGGGATTCTGGGATTCTGTGACTTTGTTGAATGCCTACACTCTTCACATCATGACACATGAGCCTATCAGCAACAAATGCTGGAGAGAAACAGCCTCTGATTGGGGGAGTAGTGAACAGTGGGTGGCAATGAGCCCGCAGTGGAGGTAGAGGGGCTTTGAGGGAAGGAGGGAGAGAGTTTGTCTGCCGTGGTGGCAGGGCGAGATGGCAGTGGTGGAGGTGGGAAGACAGGGGCCCTAATGGAAGTCAAGATGGTTGAGTGGTGGTTACAGTAACCGTGGAACCTGGGACAGCTGGGAGTGTTAGACAGGGAAGGAAGGAAGGAAGAGTTTTAACACTTGCACAGCTGTCCTGAATTTCTCCTCAGCTTTTTAATCTCCAAATCACCCAGACCCAGCGTGAGGGAGTGAGTGTGAGAGTGAGTGAGTGAGTTTGCGTGTGAGAGTATGTGTGTATCTGTGTGTATTAGAGAGTATGAATGTATGTGGAAGAGAGTATGAAAAAGAGTGAGTGAATACATGGGTGTGAGAGAGTGAATGAGTTTGGGCACAGTGGTTAGCACTGCTGCCTCACAAAGCCTGGGATCTGGTTTGAATCCCGGCTTGGGTCACTGTCTATGCAGAATCAGCACATTCTCCCTGTGTCTGCTTGGGTTTCCTGCAGGAGTTCCAATTTCCTCCCAGTCTGAAAGACGTGCTGGTTAGGCGCATTGGCCATGCTAGATTCTCCCCCAGTGTATCCGAACAGGTGCCAGAGTGTGGCAACTAGGGGATTTTCACAGTAACTTCATTGCAGTGTTAATGTAAGCCTATTTGTGACTAAAACTTTAGCTTTTATTGTAACGACTGAAAACTTGTACCCAACGATAATCAGATACAATACCAAAAAATTCAGATTGTTTTATATTTAAGGGCTGGAACTTTACCGCCCTGCCCATCATAGGAATCAGAGCGGGCAAACAGCGGACAATGGAAAGGTCTGCTGACCCCCAGCAGGATTTTATGATTTTGCTCCCACATTCCAAAAGACGTGCTGGTTAGGTGCATTGGGCCACGCTAAATTCTCCCTCAGTGTACCTGAACAGGTGCAGGAGTGTGGTGACTAGGGGGGTTTCACAGTAACTACATTGAAGTATTAATGTAAACCTACTTGTGATTAATAAATAAACTTTACTTTATGTGAGTGAGTGTGTGTGTGTCTGGCTTACTCCCAGTCTTAGGGTTCTTCCTCACCCTCACTCCCACACACCAACACATAAGCCACTCACACAATTAGTGTGAGTGAGTGAGTGAGTGAGTGAGTGAGTGAGTGAGCGAGTGAGTGAGTGAAAACCCTGCGACTGGGAGTGAGCTGGGTATACAAAATCACACATTCTCAAACTCACACTCCCACACGCTCACTCTAATGGACATCTTTATCAATTACTCATATTCTGAATGATCAATTTATTGCTTTGATATTGTTTCTTTTCTTCGTACCGCAAAGTTTTTTTTTCCAAAATTCATGTCTAATGTTGAGTCAAACCTTATCTTTCTGAAATTTGTTCAATGGTCCCTTAAGGGAGAAAAAATTGAAACGTGGCCCCTCGTGCAAATATGTTAGACAAGCCTGATTTATACCAAGAAATAAATTGCCTACCCTGATCTATACCACCCAGACCAAGTTCCTGCAGATGTGACAGTTTTGGTGAAGATTATTGCCCCGTGGAACTCAGGGCGATTGTGAGCTGCTATCACCTGCAGATCCATCTATATCTTAGAAGGAGAGACGCTCAAATTCGTGGTAAGGAAGACAAGGTTTCGAGGAACTTTGAGACTGAGTTTGGTGACTTACATGCTTTGTGGATTGCAGAGCTAATTTGTAAGATCTCTCGCAGTTGTACCTGCCATTTGATGTGTAATTTATAATCATCAACAATTTTCTTATTAATTTGTATTTGACTTATGTTGATTCTTGGTTAGCTATGATAGTAATTTTATTTTTTCTTTGTTTGCCTCTTTTATAATAAAACGTCTTCTATTTTAACCCATGGAACCTTGCGGCTTCTTTTATTTCTTAAATAATTGAGATATTGGATTTCTTCTCGTTTTCCAAAAAAAGTTACTGGTCACGACACAAATCATAACAATATTATTAACAAAGTGTTTCAGCACAGTGGTTAGCACTGCTGCCTCACAGCACCAAGGTCTTGCGTTCCATTCCGGCCTCAAATGACTGTCTATATGGAGTTTGCACGTTCTCCTCGTGTCTGTGTGGGTTTCCTCTGGGTGTTCCGGTTTCTTCCCACAGTCCAAAGATATGCAGGTCAGGTCATGCTAAACTGCCTCTTAGTGTCAGGAGTGCTAGCAGAGTAAATGCGTGGGGTTACGGGGATAGGGCCTGGCTGGGACTGTTGTAGATGCAGCACTTGATGGGCTGAATGGCCTCCTTCTGCACTTTAGGGATTCTTTCATTCTAACACTTCATGGCTCAGAATGTTTATGTGTGCACTTTGGAAGTGCAATGCTGTACAAACTAACTGGCTTACCATAGTCGGGTGACTCTGCCATGAGGAGTCTACCTTTGGACGGAGATATATTGTAAAAAGTCTGACAACACCAGGTTTACTTTTTACTGTGTTTACGCCAGTCCAACGCCAGCATACCCACATCGGAGATATATTGCCAGTTCAGTAAAAGCCTCTCACAGAAATATACACTGGAGAAGAACAGCTGACTTTATACTTTCAACATGGTTCCATTAAGAAACCTGAACAACTTAAACACTCTGGCCAAGACTCTCTGACTTTCCCTCAGTGTGCCATTCGCTGGCAGTGGGATCCTCTGGTCCCACTGCTGTCAATGACAATTCCCACTGAAGCCACTCCACGCCGCCAGGGTGCATCGCTGGCAAGGTCAGAGAATCCCACTGGTGTGAACGGTCGGAGAATACCAGCCTTTGTGTGCAATACATGTGCAGATGCTGACAGCAGACCAAGTAGTTGTCAAAGCATGAGAACAGTGGGCTTATATTGGGCAAACTTGGCAACTCAAAGTCACATCGGATCACTGTCTGCAAACATTTCTTTTGTTCGCTGGAAAAAACGGGGATGTTTGGGTTTTTGCAAATGAAGTGACTAACTGGTTTGCCGTAGTCACATGACTCTGCCATGATGGCTCTGTCTCCGAAGGCAGACATCTTGAATCAGTTCAATAAAAGCCTCTCACGGAAACACACAATGAAGGAATACTTCCAACAGTTTAGATCTACAGTAAAGGGGCCTTCAATAAAGTAGGCATCCAAAATGTTCCCGAATCCCATCTGACGAAATAAGACTATTTCAAATGACTCAGAAGAATGAATCAATCCTCTGGCTTTGAAAACGGTTGAATTTTCAAGTGCCAGTCTAACCAACCTAGTCTATCACTCATTGCTACAGAAGTTTGCTTTCTCAAGTTGAAACCCATCATTATGGCATGGGAATGAGAGGTACTGATGTTTATAGTCTATTATTTAATGATCATAAATCTCCACCTGGTAGTTGTTTTATTGGGGAATTAGTGGCATTTTGGCAGCTGTATCAGCTTTTGTTAAAAGCTGTTGTTTTTCTTTGTAAAGAAAACTAAAAGGTCCGGTTTCGTGAATCATATTTCGTATCCATGCATGTTGATTCCTGTCAAGGAGAAATCCATACTTCAGAAAGACTTAAATATTCCTGAATCTAATATCCACCTATTAATATTATTAACGAGTCCCAAAATGATACGAAAGAAAATCTGGTGCCAAGAACCAATAATGCCAATCATGAAATTGTCACAAAAACATATCTGCTTCTGTAATGTCCTTTACAAAAGGAAAGCTCTCTCAGTGGATGTAACCTAGATATGACTCCACAATGTGATTGACTCTTAACTGCCCTCTGAAATGGCATGCACTTCAAAGGTAATGAGGGATGAGAATCAAATTTTGACCTTGCCAGCGACATCCACATCCCATGAAAGAGTAATGTTTGAACACTGCCCCTCAGAAAGGATAGAATCATAGAATCACTTCAGCACAGAAGGAGGACATTCAGCCCATCAAGTGTGCGCCAACTTTCTGCTATGGGGCGGCACAGTGGCACAATCGTTAACATTGCTGCCTCACAGCACCAGGGGCCCAGGTGCAATTCCGGCTTGGGTCATTGTCTGTGTGGAGTCTGCACGTTCCCCCCGTGTCTGCGTGGGTTTCCTTTGGGTGCTCTGGTTTCCTCCCACAGTCCAAAGATGTGCGGGTTAGGTGGGTTGCCCCATACTGTCAGGGGGCTAAATTGCCCCATACTGTCAGGGGGACTAGCTAGGGTGAATGCATGGGGTTATGAAGATAGGGCCTGCGTGGGATTGTGCAGACTTGATGGGTCAAATGGCCTCCTTGTGCACTGTAGGATTCTATGATTGTATGACTGAGTATCTCCCCTGCCCTATCCTTGCAACCCCCCACATTTGCCGTGGCTACCCTGACCTACACACCTTGGGACGCTAAGGGGCAATTTAGCATTGCCAATCCAATTAACCTACACAAACAGTACTCAGATATACTGAGCTTGGTGGGTGTGCAGCTCAGACACACCCAAACGATACTTAAGTTCAAACTTATTTGTTAGTGTCAGAAGTAGGCTTACATTTACTGTGCAATGAAGTTACTGTGAAAATCCCCCAGTCGCTACACTCTGGTGCCTGTTCAGGTACACTGAGGGAAAATTTAGCACAGCCCGTGCACCTAACCAGCACGTCTTCAGGCTATGGGAGAAAACTGGAGCACCCGGAGAAATCCCACGCAGACATGGGGAGAACGTGCAGACAGTGACCCAAGCCGGGAATTGAACTTGGGTCCCTGGTGCTGTGAGGCGGCAGCACTAACCACTGGGCCATCATGCCACCAATAACTGGACCTTTGGAGGATGCAGAATGAAGATGGGTTGCACAAAGCTGACTTGCTTTCCCTTAAGTGTAGAAGATTGAGAGGTGATCTGATTGAGGTGTTTAAATTAGTAAAGTAGAGTCCAGCTCAGTTTCTGGTCAATGGCAAGGATGTTGATTATGGGGGATCCAGTGATCATAATGCCATTGGATGTCATGGGAGATGGTTAGAACCTCTCTTACTGGAGATGGTCATTCCCTGGCATGAATGTGTCATGACTGTTACATTGAAACCTGAACGTTGGCCAGGCTTTGCTGCATTATAGACATGGACTGCTTCAGTGTCCGAGGAGTCAAGACTGGTGCTGGTCATTGTGCAACCATCAGCCAACATCCCCTCTTCTGACCTTATGATGGAAAGAAGGCCATTGATGAAGCAATTAAAGATGGTTGGGCCTGGGACACTCCTGAAGTGATGCCCTGGTGCAGAGATCCAACAACCACATCCATCTTCCTTTATGTAGTCAGATGTGGTCCAACCAGTGAGAGATTTTGCCCTGATTGCCTGGTGGGAGAATCACAAAGAAGGGGATAGCATCTTAGAATAAGGGCTGGACCATTTAGGAAAGAAATCAGGAAGTACAAAGGGTAGGAGGAGTCTGGGGATCTCTCTCTTCTGATACTGGAATAATTGAAACTCTCAAGACAGAAATCAACAGATCCTTTTCAGTTAAGGATATCAAGAATTTAGGACTACGGTGACTGTTAGACGGATTCAGAAAACCCTGGGATTTAAAAACTAATAAAATTACTAAACAGGGGGAATTAACTTAGAATAAGGACCACAATGTGCCTTATACTTATTTTATAGAAAGGTACTAGTTGTATAGACACTGACAAAGCTACTGTTACAGAAATTAAACATGTACTTTTGATTTAAACAAATAATTTTGTTTATCTGATCCACTTCAGATCAGCCATGATCTTATTGAATGGCGGGGCAGGCTCGAAGGGCTAGATGGCCTACTCCTGCTCCTATTTCTTATGTTCTTATTATCTTGTAATATTGCACACCTTGACCAAAATGCAAACTGCCCTGGAGCATAATGGGAAGAGAGTTAAACCAGGCATGCCACATTCTTTGGGAACAATGAACCATAGGATACGGTTATATTATCAGAAGAAAGTCATGGACAGTGCAAATTCTCATACTATGGAAAATGAATAGAAGTATTCACTAAGTAAATATTCAATTCTTATCGATAAGAAGGCAGAGCAAGACAGTGGGAACATTACCTTTTCAACTCTGTGGTTTATGGTGAGAAAGCAACCTTTGAGTCTGACAGATTTACATAACTGAAATTACATCTACAGTGGGCAAGAACCTCCAGGTCTTACAGACCAATAAATTCCTGATTCTGCAAGAAGTTAGGATGCAATTGGCCAAGGTATATACTGTGTATTGATGTGATTGGCGCATCCAGTTAGGGTGACAGGGTAGGCAGGAGAAATGAATGTATAACCATTTTGCCGTTGTATTGTAAACTTCAGAAAGGAGTTGGCGTGTCCGTGGCCTTTCTCCCAGCACATGTTGGTCAATAAAAAACATCTTTAACCAGCAGACTGACCTGCGCCAGTCTCTGTATTTAGCTGGGTTCAGCTCAATACTGAGCATCTGAGAGCAAACTCTCGCTCCAGTGACTAAATGGCAATAAGGGGCAGATCAACCAGGAGCTAACTGAAATGCAGAGCAGGCATGAGGGGCTGAATGGCCTACATCAATGTACCTAATGGATATGTGTTTCAAACATCTGACAAAGCACTCTGGTTAAGATGGACACTCACTGTATTTTAAAGTAAGCCTTGTTTCCCATAACGGCTGACCTCAGGAGGGTGAGAGTAATTGCATTCGACATCAAGGCAGCATTCGTCCAAGTGTGGCATCACTCTGACAAAGTTGGAGTCAATGGGAATCCGGGGGCAGGGGGGGAAACTCTCCGGTTGCTACAGTCATACCTGGCACAAAGATCATTGTTGGTGGTCAATCATCTCAGCTCCAGAACAGGAGTTCCTCAGGGTCGTGTTCCCAGGCCCAACCAACTATAACTGCTTCATCAATGACTTTCCTGCCATTAGTGATTGCACTGTTTCAGCACCATACATAACTCCTCAGATACTGAAGCAGTCCATGTCCGTAATGCAGCAAAACCTGGGTGACATTCAGGCCTGAATTTAACAGTCAGGCCACATTAGTGTCAGTGAATGATCATATCAAATAAGAGATATTCTACCAATCTCCCCATGAGATGACATTACCACTGGAGAGAGGATAGAGGAGATGAACAGGAATGATTCCAAGGATGAAGTACTATTGCTATGAGGATAGATTGGAAAGGTTGGGATTGTGTTCCTTGGAGAAAAGGCAGCTGAGGAGAGACTTGATAGAGGTATCCATGATACAAAAGAGTGAGACCCATTCAAGAGAGCATCAAGAACTAGAGGTCATAAATACAAAATAATTGGCAAAAAAAGTAAAATGATTGAAGGAAAAGTTTCTTCACACAGAGGGTGGTTGGAGCCTGGAACAAACTTCATGAGAAGGTCATTCAATCAAGATGTCCAAAAGGGAATTGGATTGCTATTTGAAAAGAAAGAATGTGCAAGGTTGTAAGAATAAGACAGGGGAGTGGAACTAGGTAGGATGGTCCTTTAGAGAGCTGGTATAAACTTGATGGGCTGAATGGCCTCCTTCTGTGCCATTAAGATTCTGTGATGACAGAAATGTACCATCACTGGATCTCCCATAATCAATATCCTTGGGATTGCCATTGACCAGAAACTGAACTGGACCAGCCATCTAAATACTTTGGTTACAGGAGCAGGTCAGGTGTTGGGGATTCTGCAGTGAATAACTCACCTCCTGACTCCCCAAAGCCTGTCCACCATCTACAAGGGACAAGTCAGGAATGTGATGGAATACTCTCACTTTTCCAAACTCAACACCAACGAGGATAAAGCAGTTCGCTTGATTGGCACTTCATTCACAACTTCTAACATTCATCACACACAGGCAGTGGTGTGTACCATCTACAAGAAGTACTGCAGCAACTCACCAAGACAGTCCACAAAACTTACCGTCCAGAAGGACAAGGGCAGCAGATACATGGGCACACCACCACCTGCATCTCCCCTCCAAGTCAAACACCATCCTGGCTTGGAAATATATATCGCCATTCTTTCATCGACACTGGGTTAAAATCCTGGAACTCCCTCCCTAACAGCGCCTTGGGTGTACCTACACTACATGGACTGCAGAGGTTCAAGAAGATGGCTCACCTTCCCAAGGGTAATCAGGGATGGGTAATAAATGCCAGCCAGCCAGCAACGCCTATGCCCCATGAATGAATTTTTTAAAAAGTTTTATTTGTTCTTTATGTCTATAGGAAGAACGAAAGAAAACACGCACTGATATAGTGCCCCTGATGACCTCAGAACATCTAAATCAATATTCCCTCCTACCAGGCGTGCAACTCTGCAGCAACCGTGAACGAACAAGGTAGAAATGTCAAAAGCAAAATACTGCGAATGCTGGAATCTGTACCTAAAACAGAAAATCTCATCAGGTAGGAATGTCAATTGTGAGGGGACATAGGTATAAGGAGAAAGGGGAAAGTTTAAAAGAGATGTGAGAAGCAAGTTTTTTTTACACAGACGGTGCGAAGTGCCTGGAATGCACTGCCAAAGGAGGGGGTAGGAGCAGATACAATAGCAACGTTTAACAGGCATCTTGACAGATGCATGAATGGGCAGGAAATAGAGGAATATGGACTGTGTAGAGGCAAGAGGTCTTTAGTTTAGAAAAGCGTCATGTGTCGGCGCAGACTTAGTGGACCGATGGACCTGTCCTGTGCTGTACTGCTCTTTGTTCTTTGAAACAACATTCTCTTTAAGGATGTGCATGGGAATGGCTGGGATTCAATCCCTGATGGACAGTGCAGAGTGCAAAGCAAGCGGAAACATTGCCCCAACGTGCCTTGCATCCCTCCACTACAACGTAGGAAACACAAAAGCTAACAAAAGCAAGCTCCCATGTGTAGCAATGTTACAACCAGATAATTTGCATCTTTTAGGCATTGGTTATGCGTGAGCTGCAAATTCGAAAGGCAAAATATAGACCAAAATATAGAGCTTCATTGTTGATTTTAGCCCAGGAGGAATTTCCCAAGAATAACATACACTCGTACATTCCCATAAGAGCTGCCAGCTCTATTAGACCCAGCTCAGCCAGCGCGCCGGCAAAAATCCTGCATTCAGGCTGTGCACAGAGTACTAGAGAATCTGGGGTTGTCTCGGCACAGTGGCTAAGCACTGCTGCCTCACAGCGCCAGGGACCACAGCTCAACTCCAGTCAAGGTGAGTAAGAGAGATGCGTTTCATTACAGGCATCAAACGGAGGAAATATTCACCCTTGTGGGTTGGCTTTGTATATTCCCAGTATTAATTCTTTACATTATATTAAGTTTGCAGCTGGATAATAAACACTCTCGCCGGCAGCCCGTTGAGAAATGTTTCTGAAAAGATTTGAGTTCAAATACATCAGGAGAGAAAATCTTGGAGAATATCATGTTGATAAATTTTGTGAATATTAAATCATTTGTATCTCGGAGTCCTTTGAGTTCCATAACACTGTCATAACTTCACAACAGGGGAATTGAGGCATCTAGGTGCGGCTTGGGAAAATGAAATCATGTGCAATAATCAACTTTCAATTTAAAACCATTTTTTCACTAAAGGGACAAGAGGTAGGTGAAAAGGATTGTTGTTGGTCGGCTCAGCAATATTAGATTATAGCATCCCCGGAAGGCAGGTTCAAAACTCAAGTCTCAATTGTCAGGCGTGTGTAACTTTCCCGAGTGCGCTTCCCGACATGGCCACTAGATGGAGAGATGTGCAGTGGGATTGGGAAGTACCTCGTATACCGATAGCACCAACCAGAGACACCGCTTAGAAACATAGGCAAGGGTTTGACAGTCCTGCCACGGCACACGATCCTCCCTCCCCGTCCGCCATGGATGCATTGAGCCACTTAAATCTCCATTCAGCTCAGCGGGATCGTACTGGGTATGAGGGGGCCATAAAATTATAGAACCATAGAATTCCTACAGTGCAGAAAGGGGCCATCCAACCCACCGAGTCTGCACCAACCCTCTGACCAAGCATCCCACCCAGGTCATCTCCTCTGCCCTATCTCCATAACCCTGCACATTTACCATAGCCGATCCACCTAACCTGCACCTCTTTGGAAACCAAAGAGCAATTTAGCATGGTCAATCCCGCTAACTGCACATCTGTGGACACTAAGATATTATTTAGCATGGCCAAATCACATAATCTACACATCTTTGGACAGCAAGGGGCAACTTAGTACGGCCAATCCACTTAATACATTTGAACTGCGGAAGGAAAGTAGAGCACCTAAAGGAAACCCATGCAGACATAGGGAGAATGTGCAAACGCCACAGGGGCAGTCCCCCCATGGATGAAATTGAACGTGGGTCCCTGGCGCTGTGAGGCAGCAGTGCTAACCACTGTTCCACACTGCATCTTGGTCACAAGGAATTTCAGGCGCAGAATGAGATGACTAGCCTGGCTGAAAAAGAAGGATCCTGCCTCATCCCACTCTCCATGTCTTAGTCAGGAATTCTACAGGTTCCAGCACTTCAAGTGTCTACCTAACGTTGGGGTTTCTTGGCTCTTCCCACCGACAGGATGTTCTGCCGAAGTTACCCCCTCCACTGTGGGTTCCCTGGTGGCTGGACGGATGAGGCATTCAACTTTACATTCACTTTGATGGGACCAGAAGATCCTGCTGGTGGCCAATGGTGAGCTGACTCTGCTGCGGAAAACCCACCATCATTGGCAGAGTGGGGGGGGGTGGAAACTCCGGCCTATGTGTTTTTTTTTAACAATGAGTTGCAGACATCCTCTGGGCAAAAAAAAAAGTCATTCTCCACAACCGTTCTCCAATTCTACTTTAAACATATATTCTCTATTCCTGAACTTCTGTGTCCAGGGAAATCTCTGTGGCAGCTGTGGTTTGGTAAGATGATGATTTGCATTCGGGTAGCCAATTATCAACCTGGTGTGGCTCACAAGTCACACTCTGGAATCTCAGTCTCAGTATCATTTACTGCAGCGGGAGACAGTGGGGCTGAGAAGGAGAATGTGTCATTGGTACATCTTTTCTCTGCACCCTATTCTGGGCCGGCTCAGCTTGACATTTCCTACTCATCTCTTTCAACACCCTTCCAAACAGTCAGTCTCCAAAGGTCCCAGTCACCAGGGTCTGTCTCCCAGTAATCAGTGTCAATGTTGGCTGTATGTAACTGTAATCCAGACCCTGCCTATCAGCTCTGATACCGCGTGTTGCAGTTTCATTTACACCAGAGACGCCAGCTTATCTTTCGGTAAGGCTTCTCGGCCTTTCACCAATTTAGAAATCCAGAGTACATAAACCCAGCATGGTTTACAGCATGTCGTAACTCCCAGCTTCTTTTCACATCAAAGACCCTAAAATTATCACAAGTTTGGGGATTGGTGAAGAGAAGAGATGTACTGGCCGGAATTTTCCAGCTCTCTGTCACAGCGTGTTTTCCAGCCATTGGTTACCGGTGAGATCTTTTGGTCTGCCGATGTCTTGGGTGTTTTCCATCCTGCCACCAGGGACCTCCACACAATGGGAAGGGGGGGTGCTTGCCTTCAATGAGGCCAGAGGATCCTGCTGATGGGAAGGGCTGGAAGATTCCAGAAAGCTGCACAGTCGAGTTTTCTCTCCACATTCTCTGATTTGATTTGACTTATTATTGTCATATATATATTAGCACACAGCAAAAAGTATTGTTCCTTGCACGCTATACAGATAAAGCATACCGTTCTTAGAGAAGGAACGGAGAGAGTACAGAATGTCGTGTTGCAGTTATAGCTAGGGTGTAGAGAAAGGTCAACTTAATGCAAGGTAGGTCCATTCAAAAGTCTGATGGCAGCAGGGAAGAAGCTGCTGTTGAGTCGGTTGGTACGTGACCTCAGACTTTTGTATCGTTTCCCCAGCGGAAGAAGGTGGAAGAGAGAATGTCCGGGGTGCGTGGGGTCCTTAATTGTGCTGGCTGCTTTGCCGAGGCAGCGGGAAGTGTAGACTGAGTCAATGGGTGGGAGGCTGGTTTGCATGATGGATTGGGCTACATTCACGACTTTTTGTTTATTGTGCTCTTGGACAGAGCAGGAGCCATACCAAGCTGTGATACAACACAGCTTCCTATGGTGCATCTGTAAAAGTTGGTGAGAGTCGTAGTGGACATGCAGAGTCTGAGTGTGTGGTTTTCACCATCATGCTGACTGAGTGGAGACTAACGAGGCCAGCTCCACAGAGATCAGGACATCATCTTAAAAGCATGCCCTGAACTGCATTGGAAAGAAACTCCTCAACCCCTCCAACTCATGGACAAGAGGATCCCCTACACAGGCACCCAGGCCAGCCCCCCCCATCACAAGCACCTGGGCAAACCACCCCCCCCCTCCTAAATACAAGCACTGGGGCTACTGCCCCACTACAAAAACTGGGGCCACACTCCCAAGCCCCCATCCTCCACAATCACTGAGACCACCCTACCCCCTCAAAATCCAGATCCCCAGTCTCAACGACCAATCCCCCACAAACATCAGGACCATACCCTCCCCTCAAACAAAAGGGGAACCCCCCCAATGTGTCTCCTTAGATGCCGTGTCCCTGGCATAGCCCTTGGCATTGCCACCATGCCAACATGCCGGGGGGTGTGTTTGGGAGGCAGGGGGCTATACTTACTGATATATACTGATAGAAGTCTACAAGATTATGAGTGGCATGGACAGAGTGGATAGTCAGAAGCTTTTTCCCAGAGTGGAAGAGTAAATTACTAGGGGGCACAGGTTTAAGGTGTCAGGGGCAAGGTTTAAAGGCAAGCTTTTTACACAGAGCGAGGTGGATGCCTGGAATGCCTGCCAGGGGAGGTAGTGGAGGCAGATACGATAGTGACTTTTAAGGGGCGTCGACAAATACATGAATAGGATGGGGTTGGAGGGATATGGTCCCCGGAAGGGTAGGGGGTCCTTCTTTGGGGTAACCATCTCCCTGCCGTGCCAGCATTCCTGCTGGGGGCAATGGGGTTGGCTGGCCAATCAGATAGCTGCTTCTGAGTCTATGATTTCCTTACGAGTGAAGGGTGGAGATCCCCCCCGGGTGGAGAAACCCCCCGGGTGGAGAAACCCCCTGGGTGGAGATCCCTCCTGGGTGGAGATCCCCCCCCGGGTGGAGAAACCCCCTGGGTGGAGAAACCCTCTGGGTGGAGATCCCCCCCGGGTGGAGAAACCCTCTGGGTGGAGAAACCCTCTGGGTGGAGATCCCTCCTGGGTGGAGAAACCCTCTGGGTGGAGATCCCCCCTGGGTGGAGATCCCCTCGGGTGGAGATCCCCCCTGGGTGGAGATCCCTCCTGGGTGGAGATCCCCCCCGGGTGGAGATCCCCCCTGGGTGGAGATCCCTCCTGGGTGGAGATCCCCCCCGGGTGGAGATCCCCCCCGGGTGGAGATCCCTTCAGGTGGAGATCCCCTCGGGTGGAGATCCCCTCCAGATGGAGATCCCTCCTGGGTGGAGATCCCCCCTGGGTGGAGATCCCTCCAGGTGGAGATCCCCTCGGGTGGAGATCCCCCCGGGTGGAGATCCCCCTGGGTGGAGATCCCCCGGGTGGAGATCCCCCCTGGATGGAGATCCCCCCTGGATGGAGATCCCCCCGGGTGGAGATCCCCCGGGTGGAGATCCCCCGGGTGGAGATCCCTCCTGGGTGGAGATCCCCCTGGGTGGAGATCCCCCGGGTGGAGATCCCCCGGGTGGAGATCCCTCCTGGGTGGAGATCCCCCTGGGTGGAGATCCCTCCAGATGGAGATCCCTCCTGGGTGGAGATCCCCCTGGGTGGTGATCCCTCCAGATGGAGATCCCCCCTGGGTGGAGATCCCTCCTGGGTGGAGGTCCCTCCTGGGTGGAGGTCCCTCCTGGGTGGAGATCCCCCCCCGGGTGGAGATCCCTCCAGATGGAGATCCCCCCTGGGTGGAGATCCCTCCTGGGTGGAGATCCCTCCTGGGTGGAGATCCCCCCCGGTGGAGATCCCTCCAGATGGAGATCCCCCCTGGGTGGAGATCCCTCCAGGTGGAGATCCCTCCTGGGTGGAGATCCCTCCTGCGTGGAGACCCCCCCTGTGTGGAGATCCCCTCCGGATGGAGATCCCCTGGGTGGAGATCCTTCCAGGTGGAGATCCCTCCTGGGTGGAGATCCCCCCCAGTGAAGCTTGTTATGCCTGTGGGTCAGGCTGGCATTGAGCGGGTCAGTTTCTGGCTAACTTTGCCCAGGGGGTAGGGAATAGTGAGTAGTCTGCCCTCCTGTAAAATGCAGTCCATGATTTTGAATCAGCTGATATTCTCCATAGAATCCATACAGTCCAGAAGGAGGCCATTCAGCCCATCAAATCTGTAGCATCTCTCCAAAAGAGCATTTTACCCAGACCCACCATTTTCATCCTATCCCTGTAAATTTGTGCATTTACCATGGCCAATCCACCTAACCTACACATCTTTTAGACACTAAGGGGCAATTTATCATGGCCAATCCACGTAACCTGCACATCTTTGGAGTGTGGGAGGAAACTGTAGAATGCAGAAGAAGCCCACACAGACAGGGGAAGAATGTGCAAACTCCACACAGACAGTGACCCAGGTCCTTGGCACTGTGAGGCACCAGTGCTAACCACTGTGCCACCCTACTGCCCTCACCAGAAACCTCATATTGCATCTACTGCATGCTGTTGCTTCAGTGAGAGTTAATACCATGTGGGTTCAAGGGATCTTCACCTTATAGACTTCATTAGCAATAGCTTAAGGCATTCTGATTTTTGATTGCAAAATGGTCCTGATGTATTCGTGTGTGAGTGGATTCAATCTCTGCTCGTGCACACATGAATTAATTTTGTATTTACATACGAGTTGATTCACTTCATGCTTACGCACAAATTCAGGTCTTGTACGGATCCGTGGGAATTTATTGCAGAAGCAGTCACCAGTCTCAGGAGTAAAGGTCCCTGAAGAAAGTGCCATTGGTGGAATTCTGTCTCTTGGGTCCGCTCTGATAGAACCTTATTGATCAAAGTATCTCTCATGTTCACTTTTGGGAATGGTATTTATTCTCCTTCATTAACCACACATTTATTTGAATATTATATACACAAAATCTTATATTCCGCAGCACTTTCTAACCGAAAGCTACAGTAAACAATCAGAAATGAAGAAATAGAATTGGCAGTGGGGCTTTCCAAGACAGCTGCGCAGGTAAGTCCTTCTAGGCAGCTGACACCTGAAAGCAACCACTCCCACTTCTGCAGGTACTGGGAGGGTTAACTCAGGTAATGCATTTGTCATACCTGGGATTGAGAGTTTAAGTTTTAAGTTTATTTATTAGAGTCACAAATAGGCTTACATTAACACTGCAATGAAGTTACTGTGAAAATCCCCTAGTTGCCACACTCCGGCACCTGTTCGGGTACACTGAGGGAGAATTTAGCATGGCCAATGCACCAACCCAGCACATCTTTCACACTGTGGAAGGAAGCCGGAGCACCTGGAGGAAACCCATGCAGACACGGGGAGAATGTGCAGACTGCACAGACAGTGACCCAAGCCGGGAATCGAACCCGGGTCCCTGGTGCTGTAAGGCATGTTGTGCCATGGAGGGCACGGTTTCATTCATGAATTTATTCTGGAGTTGGAATGATATTTTGTGTTTGATGGATGTTTGGCGAGGAACAGCTCCTCAGGGTGTATGTAACTATTGTTGATGGCCACACACAGTTAGAAATCCTACACTGCAAAAGGAGGCCATTCGGCCCATCGAGCCCGCACTGTCAGCAATCCCACTCAGGCCTTTCCCATAACTCCGTATATATGCTCTGCTAAGCCTTCTGACACTTAGGGGCAATTTAGCATGGCCAATCCACCTAACTTGCACATGTTTGGACAGTGTGAGGAAACCGGCGCCCCTGGAGAAAACCCACACAGACACAAGGAGAATGTGCAAATTCTGCACAGACAATGACCCGGGATCGTGATTGAACCTGGGTCCCTGGCGTTGTGAGGCAGCAGTGCTAACCACTGTGCCACTATGCTGTCTAGGCGACAGAAAACTGACAACCTAGGTAGAAGTTTATGGCCTCGCTCGTCCCAAACCTAAAAATCCTGCCCGAGGTCAACAGACTTTTCCGTGGTCCGCCCCTTGCTCACTCTGATTTTCATGGTGGGTGGTAAAATTCCAGCCCTTGTTTTACACCAGAATTAAACTGGGTAAGATGTACAACAGGATACTGATTTATTCTCACCCTTATCTTTATGGCCTATTGTAAAAGTTATTATTGCCTAATTTTACAGGTGAATACGCACAGAACATAATGGGTGGAATTTTACTGCCCCGCCTGCCACAGAATCGGAGCGGGCAAGGGGCAGACAATGGAAATGCCTGTTGAAGTCGGGCAGGTTTTTACGGTTCGGGATGAGCGAGACTATAAAATTCTGCAATAAAATTTGCAATTCGGGTATAAGCTATGAACAGGGCCACTTTTATATTCCCCACCACTGTCTGCATCAAGCACTTCCAAACAGCTATAGCATGATTGTATGTTAAATCAGGTTCATTACGGTCAGTCACAGCCACAGAATATCACCTATTATTGCACGACTGAAATATCTTCCATTTCCCATATCCATATGACCTCCACGCAACCGTAGCCATAAGCAAGGATTCTCCAGCCTCACCCGCAGCTGTGATTCTCCAGTCCTGCTGCAGCGAACAGAGATTTGGCTGAGCGTCAGATTCTCCATTCTTGTTGGCAGTGGGGCATGTGAGACCCAAGAAATATTTTTTCAATTGTATATGAAAACTTCTGTTGTGTTTTACTTAAAAAACAGGAAAATTAATAGATAGATGGTCCATCTGTACAGCATTTCAAAAATCTTAATGCTATTCATTCGTAATTAACCACTAGTTGTACATGTCCTGATAAACCTGCACTGACCATGTCGATATCAATAGCTCTTCACTGTAAAAGCCATCATGCTACAGGGTTCTGGTGTTTGACATCTACCCTCCCACATTGTACCAACAAAATAAAGTTAGCAATGAAACAAAATTACCCCAAAATTTCCCGCAGTATGCATACTAAATAGCAATATATGGGGTCAATTTCAAGACTGCAGTCTCATCATGGGGAGATGGGGGTGGTCATCTTGGAAATGATTGCAAGCCACCTGGGCCAGAATCTCCGACCTCGCCCACAGCTGGGATTCTCCAGTCCCGCTGCACTGAACAGAGGTTTGGCTGAGCGGCAGACTCTGCATTCTCGCTGGCAGTGGAGGCTGGGGTGTGAACGGCTGAAGAACTCCAGCCAATGTCTGAGCCGGTGCCTGAACATGGAAGTGATTCACAGACTTAAAGCTACTTCACTGAGCACGGACAACTCTTCAAGTGCCATGTGTATGGCCGCGTTTGACTTGCTTATTGAATCATGCCACACAAGATAAATATCAGATTGGCTTCACTGTACAATATATAGTTACCTCAAACCATTTTTTCCCAGTGTGACTATACTCAGAACCTCATGGTTAAAGACACCTGCAGTTAAAATAGCTTTCCAGCTTTACTGTAAGGTATTAAAAGCTTTCTGTTCAATATATATATATATAAACACCTAGTAAATTACATCTTCAGTGGCACCCAGAGTTGAGATGTTTTTATCATTGCGGTTGTGCTTTCAAATCTTGGGACTGATTATCACTCAAATCAGTTTAAAGCTAAACTTTAAACTTTAATCTTTAAATTGTAATCTATTTTACCATCTTTTGTGCAATGACTGTATTATCAGTTTTTTTGGCTGAGAGGTAGGATAATTGCTTCTCTATAAACATAGAAACAGAGAAAGTAGAAGCAGGAGAAGGCCATTCGGCTCTTCGAGCCTGCTCCGCCGTTCATTATGATCACGGCTGATCATCAGATTCAATATCCTGATCCCACCTTCCCTCCCACATCCTTTGCTCCCCTTTGTTCTAAGTGCTATAACCAACTGCTTCTTGAAAACATACAATGGGAGGGGGGAAGTTGGGGGGGGGGGAGCGGGATTTTCCCATCCCGCCTGCCACAGGAATCTTAGCGGGCAGGGGCGGACTGTGCAAAGGTCCGGTGACCTTGTGCGGGATTTTCCGATTTTGGGCAGAGCACGGTCGAAAAGTCCCCTCCACAATGTTGTGGCCTCAACTGCTTTCTGCGGCAGAGAATTCCACAGGTTCACTGCTCACTGGGCAAAGCAATTTCTCCTCATCTCTGCCCTCAGGCTATGTCCCGTATCCTTAGATTGTGACCCTTGGTTCTGGATTACCCCCATTTGGGGGAACATCCTTCCTGCAAACACCCTGTCTAGTCTGGGTTGGAGGGATTTATGATCTACTCTTGCTCCTATTTTCTTGTGATCTTATGTTTTCATTCATTGAGCTGTTTACTCCGAGGAACTGTGTTACTGACTGTGTTAAGAGTCTACAGGACACTTAGCTGCATTCTGTAAATTACCCAGATAGCTAAAAGGAATGTCTATGCTACATATCGTCAATTCCAATTTAACATTAATTTTGTATTCTACAATTACAACAGATACAGGCAACATCATTGTCTGAAAATCCTTCGCCAATGCAAAATTAAAAGTTAATTATTTTTTGACTTTTTTTCCCCTACAATAAGCACACAACAGCCGTGTAAACAAAAAAACAACAGTGGCCCTTCATCCGGCTAAGTTTACAATTTAATGGCCATTTTAATAAGTCCGCCTGACTTCATATAAAGGCCAGGGGCTGCTGGCATCTTCCTTTGCCCAAGAGGAGGCATCGAGCATTGAGGTGGATGGTATGTCAGAAGACTCTTCGGACGAGAGGTGGACGACCTTGGCAGCCAGTTCCGAGGGTACAGTCATGAACGGGGTACACCCGTAGGCCGAGGCAGCTTGGTAGCTGGAGGCAAAGTGCATCTCCTCCAGCGGGTGAAGAGGATACGGCTGCGGTCCCTGGCTTGGTATGCTGCTGTTCCGGCTGGTGTGCCTGTACTGAGACGAAGTGGTGGAGTCAGGACCCGGCAGAGAGTGGCTGCTGTCATGCGAAGCTGGACAATTAGCCACGCTCGCCTGCATCTGCTGAAGGGAATCACAAATGGCATCGCCCTGGTTCGCACTGTCTGGAACACTGTCCCATGAATCTCTCTATATTTGAGAGCAAGAAACAAAAGTAGACTTTAACACATAACTCACAGCAAAATGAGCTACAGCCAACTTTATAAATGCTGTGAAACTAAGTGATTAAGATTGGGAAATAAATATTCCAGTGTACACTGTAACAATACTTGGAATCATTGAATCATAGATCCATACAGCACAAAATGCCTCCCTTATACTTTTTAAAAGCCTTTCTTTGCCTTCTCATTGTATCCTGAACATCTCTGGTCACCCACGGTTCTCTGGGCTTGTTATTCCTAGAGGGAACATGCTGGGCTTACACCCTCTCCATTTCCTTTTGAATGCCCCCCCCCAACCCCCACTGCTCATCTGAAAGTTTTCCCACGGGTTGCTGCTCCCAGTCTACCTTAGACAGATCCCGTCTTATTTTACTAAAATCCACTCTCCACAATCCAAAACCTTTTTTTTTGCAACTTGTCTATTTCCTTGTTCATAACAAGTTTAAATTGTACCATGTTGTGATCGCTATCACTAAAATGCGCCCCCCACCACCACCACCACAACTATCTATCTGACTTCATTCCCCAGAATCAGGTCCAGCACAGCTCCCTCCCTTGTTGGATCCTCCACATATTGATACTGTATCTATAAGAAATGTATTTTAATCGAGCTACTCTGCAGGATGTTTTGAGCAATCCTGGTCATTTTGTCGAAGACGTCCTGTCCACTGGCATCCTATTTGTTGCTGCAGCAGCATAATTGCTTCTAATGGCTAGAGTGTTGGTTTTAATCTGAACTAATGCTGTTCTGCTGTTTTCCCCTGAAATTTTGCAGAGTGGGGCTTCATTGGGATGATATGTAACAGGGAAGCTGGACTTTTCACAGAATATTCAAGGGTAGAAGTTACTTTGAGCTGAGAGAGACAGCAATGCTTTTCCCCCTCTGAAGTTGGAGCTTCTGCTATCTAATGGTTGCTGTTTTAGATGCTGCTTTTGTGATAAAAGAGAGCAGTCTCTCTCTTTGCCCCTCTTTGAAAACTGGGAGCTGCCAGAGACCAAGTTTACTTCTGTGAAGTTTTGCTGTTTTGAGGATATATCCTTCTCTGAAAACTGCTATTGGGATCTCTGTCCAGAAATGTTAAAAAACTGGAAATCTGGCATCACATGAGCATACTTGTTTATGTGCTAATTCTGAAGAAGGATATATGCCTGTGGGATATTGTACTTTGTTGGAACAACAGAGATAGCTAGCTATGAAGAGTTATACTGTGTCATGTTTAAGTTGTGTAATTTGTAAAAGTAATGCTAATTTGTTTTGTTACATGCTAACTGTGTTCTTAAATAAACTTTGATAAAAGCTTCCTAGTGGGTCACTTGAACTATACATGGAGTGAAAAGACTTTGTGCTCACACTAATGCCAAATCAAATGTAAAATCTAGGGACTAGGCTAACTCCACAAAACACCTTGGAGTTTCTGGCCTAGGTCTTAACAACAGAATAGTTTAGAAAGACAACCAAAATGGCAAAGGAGGATGAGTAGCCCTGATAGTAAAGGATTACATGAGGACACCATTGAGAAAGGATCTGGCCTCAGAAGATCATGAAGTAGAATAGGTATGGTTGGAAATTAGAAATAACAAGAGTCATAAAACACTGGTGGGTGTAATTTGTAGGTCTCTTAACACTAGTTATACCATTGAACAGAGAATTAAACAAAAAATTATTGGATCTTGTAACAAAGGAAATGTGATAATTGTGGAGGACTTTAATCTTCATATAAACCGGGCCAATCAAATTGGCAAAAATGGTCTGGCAGGTGAGTTTGAAGAATATTTAAGTAACAGTTTCTTGGAGCAAGCATTCTGTAACCAACTAAGGATAAAGCTATTCTTTGTGCAATAAGGCAAGTTCAATTAGTAATGTCAGAGTAAAAGATCCATTTGGAAGTAGTAATCATAATACTGCTGAATTCCAAGTTAAGTTTGAAAGTGACATACTCCAAGAAACCTAAAGATATGAAGGGAGGATTGACACAGTTCAATTGGGTAAATAAGCGAAAAGATATGGAGGTAATTGAGCAAAGGAAGACATTTTAAGAAACAATTCAAAATATTCAACAAAAATCATTCCATTGACAAACAAAAACTTAGCAAGAAAGACCCATTTGCGGCTCACTCAGGAAGTTATGTTATCATATTAAAATAATCTGATTGTTAATAAACAGGGGCTCACAACATTGCAAAAAAAAATCAGCATTTGAGGATTGGGAATGTTTTAGAAATCAGCAGAGGGCCACCAAAACGTTGATAAAAAGGGAAAAAAAAATAGAACATGTTGGTAAACTAGCCAGAAATACAAAAGCAGATCGTAAGAACTTTTATAATTTTATAAAAAGGAAAAGAAGAGCTCAAGTAAATGCTGGTTCCTTAGAAGCAGAAAAAATATCAAAAGGAATGAGAAAGTGGCAAAGGCATTCAACAACTTTATAATGGTGGTACAGTGGTTAGCACTGCTGCCCCTCTGTGCCAGGGACCCGGGTTCAATTCCAGTCTTGAGTAACTGTCTGTGTGGAGTTTGCACATTCTCCCCATGTCCGTGTGGGTTTCCTGCGGGTGCTCTGGTTTCCTCTCAGAAGTCCAAAGATGTGCAGGTTAGGTTGATGGGCCATTACCCCTTAGAATCAGGGAGACTAGCAGGATAAGTATGTGGGTTTATGGGCGCTGGGTGGGATTGTTGTCAGTGCAGGCTCAATGAGCTGAATGGCTTCTTTCTGTACGATTTAGCTTCTGGCTTCAGTAGTGACTATGCACCAATAGCTAGCCACCTGATAACTGAAGGCAGGATGAGCAAGATCATCTTGGCAAATAATAGTATTTTTTTTCAGGCAATTATTTGAATATCTCTGCTGGTGCTGTACTGTGAACAGGTGTGTAGCTCTCTGCACCTGTTGTGGACTCGTGGGTACACAGCGACCAAGATGTTACGCTGCATATACAAATTTGATCAACGCTGATTCATGCTGCCAAATATTTTAATGCTGGTAGCTGCGTAGATTATATTGAAAGAAGGACTGTGTCTCTATTGTATAACTTTTCCTGAGATTGTTAACTATTCTTCAGGCAGATCCGTCCTCACATTTACTACTCATGTCTCAAAAAACTTTTACAACCGTTCTTACTTTCGGCTACAAGCTAAATGAAGGAACTCAAGGTTGATTAAGTGGAGCCCATTGGAATGAATATTGGCGGTAAGGGGCTGGAGGAATCTGATGAGAGGAGGTGCATCAGGTTTCCAATATTTGGAAAACTGTGTTTTTTAAATTTATTTATTAGTGTCACAAGTAAGGCTGACATTAACACTGCTTTGAAGTTACTGTGAAATTCCCCCAGTTGCTACACTCCAGCGCCTGTTCGGGACAATGCGCCTGACCAGCATGTCTTTCAGGCTGTGGGAGGAAACCCATGCAGACACAGGGAGAATGTGCAAACTCGACACAGACAGTGACCAAAGCCAGGAATTGAACCCGGGTCCCCTAGTGCTGTGAGGTAGCAGTGCTCACTCCTGTGTCACTGTGCTGCCTCAGGGGGGGCTGAATGAAGGAATCCCAACCACTCATGATGAGAAGACAATGAAACTCATTAATGGGGATGGGAACCTTACAATTGTGTCCCATTCGCTATTTTAACAGCCTTCCTGAGTAGCCCTGACTCTGCAAATACTTTGCTTCATAATCTTCCTGTGACGCACCTTGGGATTACATTAAAGGGATGTTGAAAGTACAAATTGGTGCCGATAATCTTTATTGCTTTGCTGCTGGAATTCAGTAAGAAAACCTGAACAAATTCCTCGGGACTCAATTTTAAGTCTGTACAAGGAATGGGTTTTCTTAGGTTGAAACTTTGCTCTAGTTTCAGAAGTAGGGAGTCTACCAATTACACAAGGTACTCCTAATATGGCATTGTAGCTTCTGGTCCGAATTTCCCAACTAGGAGCTACTCAGTCCAAATATCATAGATCATAGACTCCCTGTAGTACAAAAATAAGCCATTCGGCCCATCATGGCTGCACCGACAACAACCCCATCCGGGCCCTATCCCCGTAACCCCATGTATTTACCCTGCTAATCCCCCTGACATTAAGGTCAATTTATCAGGGCCAGTCAACATAACCTGCATATCTTCGGACTATGGGTTGCATGGCCTCGGGTCACTGTCTGTGTGGAGTTTGCACATTCTCCCTGTGTCTGCGTGGGATTCCTCCGGGTGCTCCAGTTTCTACCCATATTCCAAGAATTTGCGGGTTAGGTTGATTGGCCGTGGTAAATTGCCCCTTAGTGTCAGGGAGACTAGCAGGGTACACACGTGGGGCTACAGAGATAGGGGCTGGGTGGGATTGTGGTCACTGCAGACTCGATGGGCCAGACAGCCACTATAGGGATTCTATGGATTCTGTGGGAGGAAACCAGAGCACCCAGAGGAAACCCATGCAGACACAGGGAGAATGTGCAAACTCCAATCAGGCAGTCACCCAAGGTTGGAATCGAATCCGGGTCCCTGGCACTGTGAGGAAACAGTGCTATCCATCACCGCCCCAAATGTCACTGTTCTAACTCAAAGCTTTTCAGCTTACTCCAAGCAAAGGTAAATAATTACATACCAGCAGAAAATGTGATGACTCGTTAGGAAAAGGAGGGATGAGAGGCGGGGGAGCCTGAGGTGTGAAAATGGAATTTGTTCCCGATGGGAATGGTGTGCGATAATCTCCAAACGGTTCTGTAAGATACGGATCAAACAGGGGTTGATACCCAGAGACCCCTGGTGAGTCACAGCCAAGGGACTTGCCACCCAGAGAAGATGAGTATACGTCTGCCATGTACTGCTTGGACGAATGGCAATGAGACAGCTCTGAGTCTGACAGGTATGGTCTTCTTACACCATAGTAACTAGGTATCACATGGGAACCTATCCAAAAAGAAAAAGAAGGTGTGTTATCACTCATTGAAGCTCAGCCCATGAAATTCACATTTATTAACCACCAGAAAACCTGCGTACAGGAATGACAGATTCCAGGAACCTGTGAGGGAGGGCATCACTGGATAATATGAATCATTAGCTAAGAGAATCAAAACACTCAATTCTTTCCAATAGGACTCAAATGCATATTTTAGCCATTTTAGGGAATTAAAGGGGATTTTCCGGTTGCGCTCACCTCAGGACCAAAACATCTCACCCGAGGTCAACAGACCTCTGCATGGTTTGATTCCCATGGCAGGCGAAAGGGGAAAATCCCACCCTCTGTTTAAATTGCACTAGTCAATAACTAAAAGCATAAAATAACTACTGTTCCTAGGTTCGGTGTGAGCATACACTGGGGTAAGTATTAGTCTTGATCTTTGATGATAATGAGAAGGTGTAGATGGCCCTGGGTGTAAATGTGCAGAGATCATTGAAGGCAGCAGGACAGGCGGAGGGAGTTAATAAAGCATATAGTATTCTGGGCTTTATTAATAAGGGTATCGAGTACAAGAGCGAGAAGGTTATGCTGAACTTATACAAGACACCAGTTAGACCTCAGCTAGAATACTGTTTTATGGTTCTGGCTGCCACGTTATGGGAAGGGTGTGAACATGTTGAGAGCAGAAGAAGTTTACAAGGATGGTTCCAAGGGATGAGATACTTCAGTTATGAGGATAGCTTGGAGATGTTGGGATGACCTCCTTGGAGAAAAGAAGGCTAAGGGGAGACTTGATCGAGATGTTCAAAATCATGAAAGGGCTGGACAGAGCAGACAGGGAGAAACTGTTCCTGCTCGTAAAAGGATCAAGAACCAGAGGGACACAGGCTTAAAGTGGTTTGCAAAAGAAGCAAATGCGATGTTCGATAAAAAAATCTCTTCACCCACTGAGTGGTTGGGATCTGGAACGCACTGCTTGAAAGTGTGATGGAGGCGGGCTCAATCGAGGCATTGAAGAGGATGATTATCTGAATAGAAAGAACGTGCAGGGGAGAAGAACGTGCAGGGGAGAAAGAACGTGCAGGGGAGAAGGCTGGGGGATGACTCAAAATCCTGATGCTCATTTGGAGAGCCGGTGCAGACGCGATGGGCCAAATGGCCTCTTCCTTCTGCACCATGACAATTCTGTGAATAATCAAACTAAAATGGTCACCACGCGGAGTCACCGACTGTGATTGAGTGTACCACTGGAGGTTATATCACATGACTTGCCCCCCCCCCGCTGCTCTCCCCGGCTCCATACATTACTCGACCAACAAATCCATTCCTCCTACTGCCTTCCTGCACCAACTGGAAAGCAAAAAGACTCACTGCCCATGATGCCTGACTGTTAGCCAAATGGCCCCTGTTTTCCCCCAGTTATTTTTCATATATGGTAAAGAGAAATGTTCAAGGAAACTGACGAGTTCCTTTTAATGTTCCTATTAATTTTCTCCAGGGCTGCTCAAGCTGTGTCCTGGAGACTCCAGGCCACTCCTGGAGGGTTAAAAATGTTATCATCAGGCCTCAGATGAGTAATTGGGGTTAGTTGTCAAGAACAAAGAAGAAAGAATATTACAGCACAGGAACAGGCCCTTTGGCCCTCCAAGCCTGTACTGACCATGCTGCCCAAATTAACTAAACCCCCCTACCCTTCCAGGGACCGTATCCCTCTATTCCCATCCCATTCACGCACTTGTCAAGACGCCCTTTAAAAGTCACTACTGTATCCACTTCCACTACTTCCCCCAGCAGAAAAGACTGATCATTTTCCCCAGTAGCTCACCCTAATCGGGAAGAATAATGCCAGGATTTGCCAGCCAAGACCCTGAGGTAAATCCTGAAAAGGGGACAGTTTGGGACTACTCCAGGATGGGTAGAGGATTGATTGGAATGCCTGAAAATTTGGCATTTCCACTACAACTCTCACCAACTTTCACAGATGCACCATAGAAAGCATTCTTTCTGGTTGTATCACAGCTTGGTATGGCTCCTGCTCTGCCCAAGACTGCAAAAAACTACAAAAAGGTTTGAATAAAGCCCAGTCCATAACGCAAACCAGCTTCCCATTCATTGACTCTTCCACACTTCCCACTGCCTCAGAGAAGCAGCCAGCATAATTAAGGACCCAATACACCCCGGACATTCTCTCTTCCACCTTCTTCCATCAGGAAAAAGATATAAAAGCCTGAGGTCATGTACCAACCGACTCAAGAACAGCTTCGTCTTGCTGTCATCAGACTTTTGAATGTTCCTACCTTATATTAAGTTGATCTTTCTCTACACCTCAGCAATGACTGTAACACTACATTCTGCACTCTCTCCTTTCCTTCTCTATGAACAGTAAGTAGTCTCACAACACCAGGTTAAAGTCCAATGGGTTTATTTGGTAGCACAAGCTTTCAGAGTGCTGCCCCTTCATCAGGTGAGCGCTCAGGACTTTAACCTGGTGTTGTGAGACTACTTACTGTGCCTATCCCAGTCCAAAGCCGGCAACTCCACGTCATCTCTGTGAACAGTATGCTTTGTCTGTGTAGCACACAAGAAACAATACTTTTCCTTGTATACTAATACATGTGACAATAATAGATCGAATCAAATGTGGATGCAGGAGGCCATTCTGCCTCTGTGCCATACTCACCCACCCAAATACTCCCTGTCCTCAAGCTTACCTTTCACTGGTGCCTGCAGATGCGGCTGATGAAGGAACACAATCCCTTCTCTCACTTTGGGATTTCATTTTGAAAAGGGGCTACTCAGCAAGCATTAGGGTCCTGCTTAATAGATTCATGTTAAAAACAAACAAAATTCTTCAAGGGTCAGACAGGTTCGATGCTGCCAGGCTCGAGAATTTAGGCCTAGGCGTCACGGTTTCAGGGTATAGGACCAGCCATTTAGGACTGAGATACAGTGAAAAATTTTCACTCAAAGGGATGCGAGTCTTTGGAATTCTGCACCCCCAGAAGCAGAGGGGCAGATGTGGTTGAGTCTGGCATCATGCTAGATGAGATGACATTAGTGAAGGATGATCACTATTGATGGAAAATGAGGACAAGGGAAACCCAGTGGGAGGGAGAGAAAGGGATGAGGGCAATAGAGTGGGAAATAGGACAGTAATGGTTGAGGGCCCCGTCAACCACATTGGGAGGGGAAATCCTTGATTCAGGGGGAAGGAAGACAAATTGGAAACCCTGTTGTGTAAGATGGTGTCATCAGAACAGATGTGATTGGGACAGAGAAACTGGAATGATAGACTGGAGTCCTTACAGGAAATGGGATATGAGGAAGTGTAGTTGAGGTTGCTGTGGCAGTTGGTTGTTTGTACTGAGTATTGGTAAACAGTCTACTTCCAAAAATAGAGACAGAGAAATCAATGAAGAAGAAGGGAAGTGTTGGAGGTGGACCATATAAACATGAGAAAAGGGTGGAAAATGGGAGCAAAATTGATGATTTTTTCCAGCAAATGGATTGTTCTGTTGCATTTTTCTCCCCAGGGGCACTCCACCCTTCCTCCATCTGGTAAAGCGTGTGGACAGAATCAGCTTAGGATATTTGCATAACTATCATGGCAAATGTACGGTTATTAAAACAGCACCAATTCAGTATCAAGATTATAGCTCTGCTCATTTTCCCAAATTGAATCCTGACCTACCAACATGAAGCATATAAGAATGTAAGACGATAGAAACTTACCTTCCCAAACAAAGCCCTGCTGATTTTTTAAAAATTGTTTTTCGATGCTGTTTCAGCATCAAGTCAGGTGTTTTTTTACTTAAAGAACTGAAGAATTTGTGTTACACTGGGGAGAGGAGTGTTTTCACAAATTATTCCAATACTTGCCAACCATTCCCAATGTGACAAATGGCACAAACATTCTGTGCAATGTGCTTGAAATGTGTTAAAAAAAATTCTTCATTAAAATAACTTAGTATTTTAAATGAATCTGTCCTTCTAGAGTTGGTTATAGTATTTGGCCTGTATGATCTTAAAGTCAAAGAAGCCAGTTGAGCTAGACTAGAGCAAACTTTCCTGTTCCTGCTACGATTCCCATAGCGGGTGAGGAGTGGACTATGGAAAATTACTTTTCGGGTATAGTACAGTGGGGAAATTCCGCCTACTAAGTAGAAACTCAGGGATCAATGGACACGAAGTTTGGCTAGTAACAAATCTCCTAGAAATAAAATCTTCATCACCTTTTAGCTGAGTGTTTCACTGTGTTATAACTGATGGCAGGTGCCCGGAGAAAGACAAGATTGATTGAACCATGTCTTAATTATTGTACAGCCAACAGCATCACTGCATTGACAGTCAACACTAACAGGGTGTGCCCATTGATTGAAAACGAATCTTCAATTTAATCTACAGTTCTGCTTGACGCAAAATTTCAAAGCTATTGTGGTCTTTTGGCTGAGATGAAGGGGTAGATCAAGCCCAGGGGGGGAGGCAATGTCTCATCCTGTCAGCTTGGGTCTTGTTTGACTGAGCCCAAGATGGGGTGTAATGTCTTGTCTTGTCAGCTTGGATCGTGTTTGTCCCTCATGTGGGGACCATGATTGGACTTAATTTGAATTGGCTTTTTTGACTAGAATGAAAGTATTGACAAAAAAAATCACTGTTGTCCAGTGACACTGAGACAAAGGGTTTTGCTTTTGTTCTACACTCCTTGGACTTATTCACCAGAAGCCCCACTTTGTGTCGGTCATCAGTCGGGGCATTGAGTATAAGGATCATGCCGCAGCTCTACAGAACACCTCCGTTAGGCCTTATTTAGAATACTGTGCACAATTTTGGTTGCTACACTACCAGAAGGATGTGGATGCTTTGGGCACGGTACAGAAGAAATGTTGCCTGATCTGGAAGGTAGTAGCTATGAGGAGAGGTTGGATGAACTCGATTTGTTCTCACTGGAACGACAGAGGTTGAGAGGTGGCCTAATAAAGATTTACAAGATTATGAATGGCATGGACAGAATGGATAGCCAGATGCTCTTTCCTAGGGTAGAAAAGTCAAGTACTGGGGGGCATAGGTTTAAGATGCACAGGAAAAAGTTTAGAGGAGATGTGTCAGGCAAGATTTTTGCACAGAGGATGATGAATGTCTGGAACACACTGCCCGGGGAGGTGGTGGGAGCAGATATGATAGCGGCACTTAAGGGGCAGCTAGACGAATACATGAATAGGATGGGAATGGAAAGATACGGACTCTGTAAGTGCTTAAAGTTTTAGTTTAGGCAGGCATCATGATCAGTGCAGGCTTGGAGGGCTGAAGAACCTGCTCCTGAGCTGTACTGTTCTTTGTTCTTTGTGTACACCCTAGCTCAATATCTGGGGGCTAAATCTAATTGAATAATGAATCTAATCACAACAGCTTTGAGGCAACAACAGGTATCACCCGCTAAACACAGTTCTATTTTTACTGCAATTGTGACACGTAGCAACTAAAAGCATGTTGGTATTCAAATAAGGTTTGACAGAATACAAGATTATTAATCACCTGGCATTGCCTCATGGTGCTTACTTATACATTTTGTTTAGTTTGTGTGAGGTTTAGTCATGAAGAGAGCGAGCACAGGAGTAAGATCCATGAGACTGTTAAAATTCTTTACTTTGTGGTTCTTTGGAAATATTTTTCAGAAAGTCGCACTTACCAGACATTTGGACAAAAGATGGGGATTGGGAAGAGTTAGTTCCAGTCTAGATGAGGAAGATAGGAAAAGAAAAGTTAACTATTAACATATAAACATGCAAATTAATAACAACAGCCCCTCAAGCCTGGTCTACCAGTCAATGAGGTCAGTAAGGAATGAAAGAACCATAGAATCCCTAGAATGCAGGAAGGGGCCATTCAGCCCATCGAGTCTGCACCAACTCTCCAAAAGAGCATCTTACATCTCATCTAATCACCTCCCTCCCATGATTCCTGTGACGCCTAATATTTACCATGGCTAATCCACCAAACCTGCACATCTTTAGACATAAAAGGGAAATTTAGCATGGCCAGTCCACCTAACCAGCATGTCTTTGGACTGTGGGAGGAAACCAGAACATCCAGAGGAAAGCTATGCAGACACGGAGAGAACATGCAAACTCCACACAGACAGTGATCCAAGGCTGGAATTGAACCCAGATCCCAAACAATGTTAGTGCTGATCACTGTAAGACTTCAGTTATATTGACAGACTGGAGAAAATGGGACAGTTATTTGAAAAAAGAAGGTTGACAAGAGTTTTAATAGAGCTGTTAAAAATCACAAGGTGTGATATGAACCACAGAACATATGAACTAGGAGCAGGAATAGGCCACCTGGCCCCTCGAGCCTGCTCCACCATTCAATAAGATCATGGCTGATCTGATTATAACTTCAACCTCACGTTCTTGCACACCCCCAATAACCTTTCACTCCATTGTTAATCAAAAATCTAGTTAGCTGTGCCTTAAAAATATTCAAGACTCAGCTTTCACTGCCTTTTGGGGAAGAGAGTTTCAGAAACTCAAAACCCTCTGAGAGAAAAGATTTCTCCTTATTTCTGTCTTAAATTAGCAACCCCTTATTTTCAAACAGCAACCCCTAGTTCTAGAGTCTACAACAAGAGGAAGTATCCTTTCCACATTCACTCTGTCAATACCCTTCAGGATCTTAAAAGTTTTGATCAAGTCCCCTCTTACTCTCCTAAATTCTAGTGGACACAAACCTAACCTCTCCAACCATTAGACATTCTTAGTATTCAGCTAGTAAACCTTCTCTGATATGCATCTGATACATTCCTATCTTTCCTCAAATAAGGACACCAGTATAATACACAGTACACCAGATGTATTGTCGCCAATGCTCTGTGCAAATGAAGCATAACCTCCCTATTTTTGTAATCAATTCTCCTCACAATAAAGTATAACCTTCGATTAGCTTTCTTAATTGCTTGCTGTTCCTATAAACCAGCCTTTTGTGATTCATGCTCTAGAATACCCAGACCCCTCTGCACCTCAGAGTATTGCATTCGCTCACCATGTAGATAACAAGCTTTTTTAATTTTCCTATCAAAATGGGCAATCTCACATTTTCCCACATTATACTCCATTTGCCAGATTCCTGCCCACTCATTTAACATATCTATGTGCCTTTGTAGCTTCCTTATGTCTTCTTCACAATTTACCTTCCTGCTTATCTTTGTGTCATCAACAAGTTTAGCAACTATGCCTCAGTCCCTTTATCCAAGTCATTTATATAAATTGTAAGACGTTGAGGCCTCAGCATTGATCCCTATTGCACACCACTTGTCACATCCTGCCAACCAGAAAAAGACCATTTATGCCCACTCTTTGTTTGCTAGTTAGCTAACCAGTGTGTAACTCATGCCAATGTGTTACCCCCCCTATAGCATAAGCTTTTATTTTCCACAACTTTTGATGTGGCACCTTATCAAACGTCTCTTAAAAACTAAGTACAGTACATCCAACAGTTCCCCTTTATCCACTGCACGTGTAATCCTTTAAAAAATTGGTTAGAGATGGTTTCCCTTTCACAAAACTATGTTGACTCTGCCTGATTGTCTTGAACTTTTCTAAGTGTCATGTTATAACATCTTTAACATCTTGGGTAGCACAGTGGCACAATGGTTAGCACTGCTGCCTCACAGTGCCAGGGACCCGAGTTAGATTCCCGGCTTAGGTCAGTATCTGTGCGGAGTCTGCATGTTCTCCCCGTGGGTTTCCTCCAGGTGCTCTGGTTTCCTCCCACAGTCCAAAGATGTGTGGGTTACGTTGATTGGGCATGCTAAATTGACCTTTAGTGCCAGGGAGATAGCAGGGTAAATATGTGGGATTAGGGGAATAGGGGTTGAGTAGGATTGTAGTCGGTACAGACTCAATGGGCTGAATGGCCTCCTTCTGTACTGTAGGGATTCTCTGAACAGCTTCTAACGTTTTCCCTTTGATAGATGTTAGGCTAACTGGCCTTTAATTTCTTGCTTTCTGTCTCCCTCTCTTTTCTGAATAAAGGAGATACATTTGCTTTCTACAAATCTAATGAAACATTCGCTGAATCCAGGGAATTTTGTAAAATTAATATCAATGCATCAACTATCTCATTAGTCACTTCTTTCGTTACCCTGGGGTGAAGCCCATCCAGACCAGGCAATTTGTCAGCCCTCAGCCCTAACAGTCTCCTCAATACCATTTCCCTGTTGATTGCAATTCTGAGTTCATTGAATCATAGAATCCCTACAGTGCAGAAGGAGGCCATTTAGCCCATTGACTCTGCACCATAATCCAAACAAAACCCTATACCCACAACCCCACATACTTACTCTGCTAATCCCCCTGGCACCAGGGTCAATTTAACATGGCCAATCAACTAACCCGTACAACTTTTGGACTTCCTCCCTCCCTTCCATTTCCTGATTTGCAGCTGTTTCGGGGATGTTACCTGTGTCCTCTATAGTGAAGACTGATGCAAAGTATCCATTTCATTCATCCACCAGAGTCCGACTGTCCATTATCACTTCCCCAGGCACACTTTTTGCAATGCAAGCACTCACTTTGTTAACTGTTTCCTGATTTAAATACCTGTAGAAACTCTTACTGTCTGTCTTTATATTACTAGCTCACTTTCTCTTGTACTCTAGAGTTTGTCCCCTTATCAATCTTTGTCATTTAAACCATAGAACCATAGAACCCTACAGTGCAGAAACAGGTCCTTCGGCCCATCAAGTCTGCACTGACCACAATCCCACCCAGGCTCTACCCACATATCCCGACATATTTTACCTGCTAATCCCTCTAACATAAACATCCTAGTACACTAAGGGGCAATTTCAGCATGGCCAATCAACCTAACCCGCACTTTTTTGGACTCAATGTTTGGACTCAATAAGAGATTATCTTGCAAGATTAAAGCATATGAGATTGGGGGAACTGTATTGAGATGGAGAAAAAACTGGTGGGCAGAGAGGAAACAGAGTAGGAGTTAATGGGTGCATTTCAAATTGGCAGGCAGTAAATAGTGGGGTGCCACCAGGATCCAGCTATTCACAATATATATTAAATGATTTGGATGAGGGAACAAAATGTAACATCTTGAAGTTTGCAGATGATACCAAGTTGGGTGGGAGGATGAACTGTGGCAAGGACGCAGAGATCCTTCAGAATGATCTGTACAGGTTGGGTGCGTGGGCAAATCAATGGCATTCTTTGATGTTCTTTCTTTCTAATTTATTTCTGGGACATGGGTGTTGCTGTCTGGCCAGCATTTATTGCCCATCCCTAGTTGTCCCTGGAGCACCACTGAGAGTCAAACACATTGCTATGTCTCTGGAGTCACATGTAGGCCAGATTAGATAAAAACAGCAGATGTGCCAAAGATGTTCAAAAGTGTGCAAGTTAGGTAGATAGGCCATGCTAAATTGACCCTTAATGCCAGGGGGACTAGCTAAGGTAAATACATGGGGTTATGGGGAGAGGGCCTGGGTGGGATTGTGGTTGGCACAGACTCGATGGGCTGAATGGCCTCCTTCTGCACTGTAGAATTCTATGACTTCCTTCCCTAAAGGGCATTAGTGAACAAGATGGGTTTTTCCAACAATGGACAATAGTTTCATGGTCATCAGTAGATTCTTAATTCCAGATCATTTTTATTAAATTCAAATTCTACCCTCTACCATGTGATCCTGGGTCCCCAGAACATTAGCTGAGTTTCTGGATTAATAATCTAGCGATAATACCATTCGACCATTGCCTTCCCAATTCTTTCCAATCTTCTGACTTGCCACTCATCTTTGCACAAATATATATTTCCACATTAATTTTAATATTGTCTTTAAGTTTTTTAGTCATCCATCAGTGATGAGCCCTCCCCTTGGAGGTTTGTTGCAAACAGATGGAAGGGTTAAGAATGAGAGGACACATATTGTTGGCAAAAGAACCAAAGGCAACATGAGTGAAAACATTTTTATTACTGAAATGAGAGACATGCTGCTGAAAATTTTCATCCTGCACTCATCAGGACAAATGCAGGAATGCCAAATTTCAAACAGTCACAACAATTTATACTACAGGAGAAAAAGGTGCTGATTGGCTGGCAGAACAACTCTGATTGGCTGAGAGGTTAAATGGAGAAAGAACAGGAAATTATAGGCTCCTGGGTAATTCAGAAAGTCATAAGGCTTAAACAAGGGAACGCTGGCAAATAGCTCATCTTAACATGTTCTTAGCATGCTCTCAGCATGTTCTTAGCATGTTTGTAACTCCTTTCCAGACAGATAAGGAGCTTCAACATCAGCATGGTCAACAAGAGTGGGCAACAAAGGCCAGCCTTGCCAACAAATCCCACTGCCCATGGGTAAATTCAATAAATTCCTTTACCAGCCTCAAGGAAGGCATCGAGCAGATAAAATGTTCAGGTTAAATAAAACAAGGAACATTTAAAACATGAAACTGAATAATGCAGGAAAACACCTAATGAGGTGTACACATGTACCTCAGTAAGAAACAAGGGCATTTATGTGTAATTCGTGCCAAGAAAATAACGCAGGACCCGTTAAAAAGGCAGAAATTGGTTTTGGGGATGGTGGTCATAATTCTTTCCAAATTGAACACTGAAGGATGGTACCTGTTGACGTTACAGAACATTTTTGTGCAACTGCCCATTAAGCTTAACACCAACCCTCCCCCTCTCCAGGAGTAATTTTTTATGCAAATATACGAGCAACGTGATTTGCATGCAGCAACAGTTCTTGTGCTTGTGCTTCAGGTTGGGCACTGGGAGCCGTGGCCAGTCACTCACTATGAATATTCCGGTCTGCTTAAAGAAGTGAGCAAAAGACATTTTTGGCTGTCACTAGTCATCAGGAGAGGAGCATTTTATTCCCCTAGAAGCAGTTGTTTTCTGCCTTTACCTTTACGCTGAATAGCGCAATGAAAAAGCTGCATCAGTCATAGAACATAGAACATTACATCGCAGTACAGGCCCTTCGGCCCTCAATGTTGTGCTGACCTGTGAAAACCAATCTAAAGCCCACCTAACCTACACTATTCCAAAATCATCCGTATGTTTATCCAATGACCATTTAAATGCCCTTAATGTTGGCAAGTCCACTACTGTTGCAGGCAAGGCATTCCACACCCTTACTACTCTCTGAGTAAAGAACCTACCTCTGACATCTGTCTATATCTATCGCCCTTCAATTTAAAGCTATGTCTCCTCGTGCTAGCCATCTCCATCCGAGAAAAAAGGCTCTCACAGTCCACCCTATCTAATCCTCTGATCATCTTATATGCCTCTATTATGTCACCTCTTAACCTTCTTCTCTCTAACAAAAACAGCCTCAAGTCCCTCAGCCTTTCCTCATAAGACCTTCCCACCATACCAGGCAACATCGTGGTAAATCTTCTCTGCACCCTTTCCAATGCTTCAACATCCTTCCTATTATGCGGCAACCATAACTGTACACCTGTGGGTTGGTAACGTGTTGCTTCATTATGGAAGGTAACATGTTCCTGAGCCTTTGCTTTTTGCTCTCATGTTGGGTGTCTAAGACCATAAGACCACAAGATGTAGGAACAGGAGTAGGCCACTCGACCAATCGAGTCTGTTCCACCATTCATTGAGATCATGACCGATCTGTAATGATAATCTTCAAGTCCACTTTCCTGCCTTATCCCCATAATCCTTGATGCACGGTGGCAGAGTGGTTCACACTGCTGCCTCACAGCACCAGGGACCTGGGTTTAATTCTCATTTTGGGTTACTGTCAGTGTGGAGTTTGCACTTTGTCCCCATATCTGCGTGGGTTTCCTTCAGATGCTCCGGTTTCCTCCCACAGTCCAAAGATGCGCAGGTTAGGTAGAATGGCCAAGCTAAATTGCCCCTGAGTGTCAGGGGGACAACCTAGGGTAAATGCATGAGATTATGAGGATGGGGCCTGGGTGGGATTGTGGTTGCTGCATACTCGATGGGCTGAATGGCCTCCTTCTGTCCTGCAGGATTCTATGATTCCCTTAATCAGTAAACATCCATCTCAGCCATGAACATACCAAATGACCCAGCCTCCCGAGCACTTTGCAGTGAAGATTCACTGTGAGAAGCAATTCCTCCTGTGCCTCTCATTTATCTCCAATATTGTAGGAACAAGGACATTTTCAGTGCAGGAGTAAAGCCATCTTGCTCCATTTGTATAGTGCCTTAGTGAGACAGCATCTGGAGTACGATGTGCAGTTTTGGCCTCCTTACCCTGAAGTACTTGCCTTGGGTGGACTATGGCAAATGTTCACCTGCTTCCTGGGATGGTGGATTATCCTTTGAGGAGATTATTTTCTGGTGTTTATAAGTATGAGAGATGACGTCATCAAAATGCACAGAATTCTTACAGGGCTCAATGGGGTAGCTGTAGGAAGGGTATTTCCTTTGGCTAGAGGAATCTAAAATCAGGGGATATAGTTTTTGAATTGGGGTAGGCCATTTACAACAGAAATGAGGAGTAATTTCTTCACTCAGAGGGTGGTGAATCTTTGGAATTTTCAATCCTAGAGGAGGTTTAGTCATTGAATGTGTTCGAGACAGATTTCAGCTATTAAAGCTATGAAGGGATATGGGGACAGTACAGGAAAATGGTGTTGAGGAAGAAGATCAGACTTAATCTAGTTGAACAGCAGAGCAGGCTTGATGGTCCTACCCCTGCTCCTATTTCTTATGTTCCTATTTGAGGGATGGCACGGTAGCACAGTGGTTAGCACTGCTGCTTCACAGCACCACAAACCCAGGTTCGATTCCTGGCTTGGGTCACTGTCTGTGTGGAGTTTGCATGTTCTCCCTGTGTCTGCGTAGGTTTCCTCCGGGTGCTCCAGTTTCCTCCCACAGTCCAAAGATGTGCGGGTTAGGTTGATTGGCCATGCTAAATTGCCCCTCAGTGTCAGGGGATTAGTCGTGTAAATGCGCGGGGTTAAAGGGTGGGATTCTGGTTGGTGCAGAGCCAATGGGCCAATTGGCCTCCTTCTGCACTGTAGGGATTCTATGATTTTATTTTGTAATTTAAATAACAAATGGGTGTACAAGTAGACCAAATGGTCATATGTTAATTAATGAAGACAAATAAATCTATGATATTGGTATACAAGACACATCGTAACCACAGCAGTAGGCACACAGTGCTTCTTTGTGCTGACAGTTTCCTTGTCTTGCGACACAGACTGTCATTGTCCAGATAACCATGCACAGCCACACAAACAAGCCTCCTTTTTTAATTCTTGCATGGAATTTGGGCATCACCAGTATTTATTGCGCATCCCTAATTGCCCTTGAACTGAGTAGTTTGCTGGGCAACTTCAGAGCATTTAAGAGTCAACTACATTGCTGAGAGTCTGGAGTTGCATGTAGGCCAGACCCTCAGCAAGGGTGGCAGATTTCCTTCCCTAAACGGCAGCAGAGAATCAGGGTTTTTATGACAATCGGCAATAGTTTCGTGGTCATCAGTAGACTTTTAAGTCCAGATTTTATTTTGTTGTACTGCCTCTGCCGTGGTGGGATTTGAGCCTGGGTCCCCAGAGCGTTACCCTGGATCTCTGGTTTACGAAGATAAAAGCATAATACTACAGATGCTGGAATCTGAAACAAAAACAGAAAATGCTGGAAAATCTCAACAGGTTTGACACCATCTGTGGAGAGAGATTAGAGCCAATGTTTCGAGTCTGGAATGGGACATGCGAGTATTGCATGCAGTTTAATCAGAACACCAAGTCGATTGTGATCAGGATAGTTAATACACTGAGACGGGTGCCAAATACATTGACACAGATCTCACTCAGCACGCACTGAGATGGGAATGATATCTGCAATATGGCTGGGACATTCATTAAGCCAGGTATTATATACACTGAAACCAGGGTGCTACATACTTTGATACTCAGATGCTGTTTACACGTAAAGACATTTAAGGTGAAATTGGCTTCCATTGACTTCAAGATCAGGGGAGATGGAACAGGGTGCTGGGCAAGCATGATGGCACAGTGGTTAGCACTGCTGCCTCACAGCGCCAGGACCCGGGTTCGATTCCCAGCTTGGGTCACTGTTTGTGTGGAATTTGCGCGTTCTCCCTGTGTCTGCATGGGTTTCCTCCAGGTGCTCCGGTTTCTTCCCACAGTCCAAAGGTGTGCAGGTAAAGTGGGTTGCCCATATTAAATTGCTCCATGGTGTCAGGGGGACTAACTAGGGTAAATGCATGGGGTTATGGAGTTAGGGTCTGGCTGAGATTGTGGGCGGTGCAGATTCAATGGGCCAAATGGCCTCCTTCTGCACTGTAGGATTCTATGAAGAAACATTATCATGAATGATGGAATGGGCTTGAAAGTTGAATGACTTATTCTGCTCCTATTTCTTACGTTCTGAATATGACTCTTCTTTGGAACTCAGGTGTAAGAAGTCTGATGAAGGATCATCCAGACTTGAAACATTGGCTCTATTCTCTCTCCACAGTTGCTGAAAAAACCTGCTGAGGTTTTCCAGCATTTTCTAATTTTGCCTCTGGATTACTAGTCCAGTGACGATGTCACTACACCACTGCATCCCCTACACATGTAGCATTCTATTCTGACATATGTAGCTTCATAAGATCAATATTTATTTGATCCGTACAATATTGCTGCCTAAAAGTATACTCCCAGCACCCACAGATACAGACTCCCGGCCTAGACAGAGAGAATGTGGTGAGTGGGATTGGGGGTGGGTGGGTGGAAGGCCAACAATGTAGGTTTGCAGGACTGGCAGAGTTGATTACGCTGAAAATCTTAGGTTCGAAGACAGGTGTGGAGTTTGTGCCACCCGGAGGGAAGCCCACAAACCAGTTGACATCTCCTGGCTCGCTTGCACAACTTGAGCAGTATAGCAAGCTGGGAGAATCGCCCCCATTAAATCTGCTGTTTATCTATCCAAACACATCCCCATACAAAGAGACAATATAAAGGTAAAAGGCCATCAGTCATATTAGATACACCTGACCCTTCAAGACTGTGCAATCTCATGCACCATTCTACTCAGTGACAATGCCTGAGGGGGAAACTCCGAGACAAAGAAACTGGGATTTAATTCCTCCAGGTGATATTAGCTAGATGGCCAAATGTTTGATCAAAGAGGTCTACAGGGTGGCACGGTGGCACAATGGCTAGCACTGCTGCCTCACACCTCCAAGGACCCGGTTCAAGTCCAACCTTGGGTAACTGTGTGGAATCGCACATTATCTCCGTGTCTGCGTGGGTTTCATCCGGTGCTCCGGTTTCCCTGCACAGTCCAAAGATGAGCAGTTTAGGTCGATTGGTCATGCTGATTTGGGGTGGCATGGTAGCACAGTGGTTAGCACTGCTGCTTCACAGCTCCAGGGACCTGGTTCAATTCCCAGCTTGGGTCACTGCCTGTGTGGAGTTTGCACATTCTCCTCGTGTTTGCATGGGTTTCCTCCGGGTACTCCAGTTTCCTCCCACAGTCCAAAGATGTGTGGGTTAGGTCGATTGGCCATGCTAAATTTCCCTTAGTGTCCTGAGATGCGTAGGTTAGAGGGGTTAGTGAGTAAATATGTAGGCATATGGTGTAGGGCCTGGGGGGGATTGTGGTCAGTGCAGACTTGATGGGCTGAATGGCCTCTTTTTGCACTGTAAGGTTCCTATGATTCTAAATTGTCCCTTAATGTCCCAAGATGTGTAGGTTAGAGGAATTAGTGGGGCAAATATGTGGGACCACGGTGATAGGGCCTGCGTGTGATGCGCTATCAGAAAGTTAGTGCAGACTCAATGGACCAAATGGCATCCTGCACTCTAGGAATTGTATGAAAAGGTTAAGCAAGTTACAGGAGACAATGATTGCCTTCGTCAGATATGCTTAATTTAACCAATGCATTCTCTCTAGCCTCATACCTCCCTTTCATTGTAACTTCCTTCAGCTGTATAAACCTATGAGATCTCTCTACTCCTCCATTGTTAGCTCTTTGTACGTCTGGGACTTACACAACTTCAGCAATAACAGCCATGCCTTCACTACGTGGAACTCTCTCCCTAAACTTCTCTGCCATTCTCTTTCATTAACTCACTTCTTAAACTTACCTCATTGACCAAACATTTATTCACCAGTTTGAATATTTGTGTATGTGACTTAGGGTCAACTTTTGCCTGATTGCTTTCCTGTGGAGCGCTTTGGGCTGTTTTGAACAAAGAAAAAAGAACAGTACAGCACCAGACAGGCCCTTCAGTCCATCACATTGTCCTAGCTAGACCAACCACCTGTACCCCTCCATTCCCCATTGGTTCATGTGTCTATCCAGATAAATCTTAAATATCACTAATGTGTCTGCCTCAACCATCTCACTTGGCAGTGCATTCCAGGTCCCCACCTTCCTCAGTGTAAAAACCCTCCCCCACACATCTGTACTGAACTTTTCCCCCCTTTACCTTGAAGTTGTGCCCCCTTGTATTTGTCATTTTTGCCCTAGGTAAAAGCTTCCACCTGTTCACCCTATCCATGCCCCTCATAATTTGATAATCATCTATCATGTCGCCCTTCAGTCTCCATCTTTCCCCAGAGAACAATCCCACTTTATTCAATCTCTCCTCGTAGCTGATGCCCTCCATACCCAGTAACATCCTGATACACCTTTTCTATACTCCTTCCAAAGCCTCCACATCCTTCTGGTAGTGTGGCAACCAGAATTGGATGCAGTATTCCAAAGGTGGCCTGGCCAACTTTTTATATAACCGTAACATCATTTGCCAAATTTTATACTCAATAACCCAGCTGATCAAGGCAAGCATTCCATATGCTTTCTTCACCACCTTTTCCAACTGTGATGGCACTTTTAAGGATCTGTGAACCTGTACTCCCGGATCTCTCTGAGTGTCTATGTTCCTTGTGGTTCTGCCATTCATTTTATAGCTTCCAAGTGAATTGGATCTACCAAAATGCATCACCTCACATTTGTCCAGATCAAATTCCATCTGCCATTTTTCCGCTCAATTTTCCAGACTGTTTATATGCTACTATATTCTCTGACAGTCTTCATCACTATCCGCAACTCCAGCAATCTTAGTATCTTTTGCAAACTTGCTAATCAGACCAGCTACGTTTCCTTCCAGGTCATTTATATATATTACAAACAGCAGAGGTCCCAGCACTGATCCCTGTGTAACACCACTGGTTACAGACCGTCCATTCAGAAAAACACCCCTCCACCGCTACCTTCTGTCTTCTACAGCCAAGCCAGTTCTGAATCCATCAAGCTTGTTGACCCTTGATCCCGTGTGATTTAACCTTTTACACCAGTCTGCCATGACAGTCCTTGTCAAACTGAAGTTCATGTAGACGATATCCACGGCCCTTCCTTCGTCAATCATTTTCGTCACCTCCTCAAAAAACTCAATCAAATTAGTGAGACACTAGAGCCACTATATAAATGCACGTAATTGTTACCAATTACACAGATCCAAAACTTACTAGTCCATCCATCATGTCAGTCCCAAAGAATTTTTCATTCCATGTTATTTCTCTGCCAAAATTTTACCCATGAATCTCTTAAAACTGTCAACGCAATTCACTTCACCCTGGGGAATCCATTCCCCTCAATTGTCACCTAAAACATCAATAAAGCAAAATAATCTCCCTTGTTCATTCTATGATCCTTGAACTTAGAATCCCTATAGTGGAGAAGGAGGCCATTCGATCCATCGTGTCTATACTGACTCTTCAATAGAGCATCCCACCAAGGCCTAACATCGCAAGCCCACATACTTACCCCACAAATCCCCATAGCTTACAAATCTTAGGACTCTAAGGGGCAATTTAACATGACCAAACAACCTAACCTGTACATCTTTGGACTGTGGGAGGATCCGGAGTACCCGGAGGAAACCTATGCAGGTACAGGGAGAATGTTCAGACTCTGCACAGACAGTCACCCAGGGCTGGAGGTGAACCTGGGTCCCTGATGCTGTGAGGCAGCAGTGCTAACCACTGTGCCACCATGCCGCCCATTCTAACTTGTGTTGGTATTGAATATTAACCTGGGAGTTCAGCTTACCCATTCTTTTGTGTATCTTTATCTGATTTTTTTTCTCATAACTCAGGTATGGGGTTATTTGCCCTTTAGTATTTTCTTAAAGTCTAGGTTTCCTGCTGTACCATACTTTCCCATGGGCCTCCATGCAATATTGTAAATACCCAAATCGTAAAAGATTGTCAAAAAATATTACCATCAACCAAAAAACAGTGCCATTCAGTCCATTGACCCTACACCAGCAGAAATCCCATCCAGGCCCTATGCCCATAGCCTCATATATTTACCCCACTAATCCCCTTGACGCTAATGGACAATTTAGCATGGCCAATCAACATAACCTGCACATGAAATATGTGGAATTTACCATCAAAGAAAGAAGTTGAGGCCAAAACGTTGTCTTATTTCAAAAAGAAATTAGATATAGATCTTGGGGTTAAAGGGATCAAGGGATATGGGGGGGGATCAGGACGTTGAATTTGATGATCAGCCATGATCAAAATGAATTTTGGAACAAGGGGCCAAATGGCTGGCTCCTGCTTCTAGTTTCTATCTCTGGAGTGTAGAAAAAAACTTCAGTAAAAGGAAATTAAATGGATTTAGCTATTTATTTTACAAGATTTTTCATCCTTTTCTCATAGCTAATTCTAAAATATGCTTTAAATCTACTTCTGTGTAGTTTTACATGAAATAGACATTCAGACTTGTCACCCATTGATCATTCAACTCTCAGGCAAAATCCTAAAATTCTTCACTAATTAATAGTTTGCTTAAATTTTCTTTTTTGCCAAAGCTGCAACTCATGTGGAGTTAATCTAAATTATGCAAATAAAGATTTTTGGTAAGATATTTTCGTTGTTCTTTGGAAAGGGAGTGGATGGGTTACACCTGGGCAGGGCTGGGACTGATGTCCTAGGGAGAGTATTTGTTAGAGTGGTTGTGGGGCAGCTGGGGGGGAGGTGCGGTGGTGGTTTGGACTAAAATGGCAGGGGGATGGGAACCTGTGCAAGGATTCAGAAGAGAGGGATCAAAGACAAAAACCAAAGATAGAAAGAGGAATAAGAGAAGAGATAGGAAAATTCAAACAGGGCCTCAGTGCAAAATAGAGAGAACGGGACCAATAATGTAAAAAGGATGAGCCTAAAGGTTTTGTGTCTTAATGCGCAGAGCACTTGCAATAAAGTGGATGAGTTAATCACACACATAGATGTAAATGGGTATGATGCAATCATGATTATAGAGACATAGCTGCAGGTTGACCAGAGATGTGGTATTCAGTATGTAGGAAGGACAGACACAAAGGTAAAGGCGGTGGAGTTGCATAGCTGGTTCATGAGGAAATTAGTACCCTATTCGGGAAGGATATTTTCTCTGATAATGTGGAAACTATATGGATAGCGCTAAGAATCATCAAGGTGCATAAATCGTTAGTCGGGGTTGTATATAGACCACCAAACTGTTGTGGTGATGTTGGGAATGACATTAAGCTGGAAATTAGCGATGCATGCAATAAAGGAACATCCGTAATTATGGGCGATTTTAATCAGCATATAGATTGGGCAAATCAAATATGTCACAATGCCATTGAGGAAGAATTATGGCTGGATTTCTGGACCAATTATTTTGAGGAACCAACCAGCGAGCAGACCATCCCAGACAGGGTATTGTGCATTGAGAAAGGAGTAATTGGCAATCTTATTGTGTGAGACCCCCTTGGGGATGTGTGACCATAACATGATAGAATTCTTCATCAAGTTGGAGCATGACATAGTTGATTCTGAGGCTAGGGTTCTGAATCTAAATATAGGAAACTATGATGATATGAGGCACGAGGCAGCTATGATAAATTGAGAAACCTTACTTAAAAGGATGATGATGGATTGGCAATGGCAAACATTGAAGGAGAGCATAGGGATACTGCAACAATTCTTTATTCCTTTCTGGTGCAAAATAAAACTGTAAGAGTAGCCAAATCATGGTTTACAAGGGAAATTAGAGATAGTTTTAGATCTAAGGGAGAGGCATAGAAATAAGCCAAGAAAAACGACAGACCTGAGGACTAGGAGCAGTTTAGAATTCAGCAAAGGAGGGCCAAGGACCTGATTAAGGAGGGGGAATGGAGTGTAGGAATAAGTTTGTGGGGAACATAAAAACTGACTGTAAAAGTTTGTACAGGTATGTGAGGAGAAAAAGATTGGTGAAGACAAATGTAGGTCCCTTACAGTCAGAAACAGGAGAATTTATAATGGGGAACAGAGAAAGGATGACCATCTGAATACATACATACATATATTCTGTCTTTACAATGGAGGGCACAAGTAAGATTTCAGAAATGTTGGGGAACACAGGGTTTAGTGAGAGGCAGGAACTGAAGGAGATCAGTATTAACAGAGAAATGGTGTTGAGGAAACTGATGGGATTGAAGGCTGATAAATCCCCAAGGTCTGATAATCTACATCCCAGAGTACTTAAGGAGGTGGCCCGAGAAATAATGGATGCATTGGTGGTCACCTTCTAAGATTCTATGAACTATGGAACAGTTTCTACAGATCAGAGGGTAGCTAATGTAACCCCACTATTTAAAAAGGGGAATAGAGAGAAAACAGAGAATTTTAGACCAGTAAGGCTGACATTGGTAGTGGGAAAAATTTTAAAATCCATTATCAAACATTTTATAACCAAAACAGACTTGAAAAAGTGTCAGGATAGGACAGAGTCAGCATGAAGTTATAAAAGGCAAATCATTCTTGAAAAATCTAGTGGAAATGTTCAAAGCTGATGAAGGAGGGCCAATGGATGTGGTTTAATTGGACTTTCAGAAGGCTTTTGACAAAGTCCCACATAAAAAGTTAGCATGTAAAATTAAAGTGCATGGGATTCTGCGTTGTGTATTGAGATGGATAGAAAACTAATTGGCAGACAGGAAACAGTGGCAGGCAGTGACTAGTGGAGTACCACAAGGATCAGTGCTGTGACCCCAGCTATTCACTATATATAAATGTTTTAGATAAGGGAACTAAATGTAATATCTCCAAATTTGCAGATAACACAGCACTAAGAGGGAGGGTGAGCTGTGAGGAGGATGCAGAGATGTTTCAGTGTGATTTGGACAGATTGAGTGCTTGGGCAAGTGGATGGCTGATGCAGTATAATTTGGATAAATATGAGGTTATCCACTTCGATAGCAAAAACAGGAAGATAGATTACTATCTGAATGGCCATAAATTAGAAGAGGAGAATTTGCAACGAGACCTGGGTGTCCTCGTACACCAGTCACAGAAGGTAAGCATGCAGGTGCAGTAAAAAAAATCAAATGATGTGTTGGCCTTCATAGTGAGAGGGTTCGAGTGTGGGAAAAGGGATGTCTTGTGACAATTATACAGGGTCTTGGTGAGACCACATCAGGAATATTGTGTGTTGTTTTGGGCTCCTTATGTGAGGAAGGATGTTCTTGCTTTAGAGGGATTCCAGGGAATATTCCTGGGATGACAGGACTAAGGTATGTGGAGAGATTGAGTCAGTTAGGATTGTATTCACTGGAGTTCAGAAGAATGAGGGAACAATGCTATAAAATTCTAACAAGACTGGCTGGATGCAAGAAGGATGTTCCTGATGGTGGGTGTGTCCAGAACCAGAGGTCACAGTCTAAGGATACAGGGTTCTTTAGGACAAAGATGAATAGCAATTCCTTCACACAAAGACTGGTCAGCCTGTGGAATTCATTACCACAGCAAGTAATTGAAGCCAAAACGTTAAAGACAGTTAGATATCATACTTTGGGCAAAGGGGATCAAAGGATATTGGGGGGAGGGGGGGGGGGTGCGATGGGATCAGGTTACTGAACTGAATGATCAGCTATGATAATAATGAATGGTGGTGCAGGCTCGAAGGGTTAAAAGGCCTATTTCTGCTTCCATTTTCTATGTTTCTGTAACTGACTTTACAGCAGTAATAAAACACATGCATTTATATAGTGCCTTAAACATACTGGAATGCCTCATGGCACTCATAAGATAACAGAACTGTTACAGCACAGAAGGAGGCCATTTGGCCCATCGTAGAATCATAGAATCCCTACAGTGCAGAAGGAAGCCATTCAGCCCATCAAGCCCACACCAACAACATCCCACCCAGCCCCTATCCCCGTGATCCCCATGTATTTAGCCTGTAAATCCCCCTAACCTACAAATCTTGGGACACTAAGTGGAAATTTAGCAACCTAACTGCATATCGTGAATTCCACCATCATGACTAGGTGGCACTTGCTTGGCCTTTTCCCCTTAGCCCTGCACATTGTTTCTATTCAAGTAATCATCCAGCGCCTCATTGGATGCTCCAGTTGAACCTGCCTCCACCACACACTCAGGCAGGGCATTCCAGACTGTGAAAACCAAACAGCATTATTAAACTAAAGTTGTTATAGAACCACATTAGATATTGGGATACTTGGTGAAAGAGCCTGCTTCCAAATGAGGTGGGAAGGAGATAGAGAGTGGAGAGTTTAGGGAAGGAGCTTAGGACCAGGTCATCTGAAGAAATGGCCACCAACAGCCACCATGGGGATCCCCTGCAAATATTGACGGAGTTGTCCCTCCCCTTCACCTCACCGATCACACCTTATGAACCTTGACAGGAGGGCATGAACACTCATCCTTTGCAGCTTTTCTTTTATAACATTTCACACCAATAACACACGAGTAAATCAACAGTCATGGCAAACCAATAAAAATCTGTCAACCTCACCCAAACCCCGCACAGTCCACTGAGTAACTCTTTATGAACTCTCAAGGTGAGACCCTAGTTTAAAAATCACTGTCCTAAAATTCTGGTCCCAACATCAACGGGCATTGTTGTGGGTGGCACCGGAAAATTTGGACAGCCATTTGGTTGTCCCTGGTGCTGGGGCCTGGAAAATGCCAACTATTAAGTCATCATTAGCGCTTTTGGGCTGATTCCCACCCAAAGGCAACAGGTGCTTGGCTGCTCCCTGAACGTATCCAGTTCCCATCCACACTCGTTCCTGCTAATGAGTGGGAGCGGAAAACCCTGTCTGAAAAATTGACTGGTTTTTAAGATCTGCTGGTCTAAAGATGTAATCATGCCAAGATATAAGGATGCAGCAAAACACATGTATATAAATTTAAAAGCCTCCAGCAAGGTGGTTGAACATTTTCTCTATATCACCCTGGTGTATGATTCATATAGACATCATTGTCACATTTTAGATTCTCAAAATCAAATTTCAAAGCAACTTGTTTCAGTAGACTTTTGTCTATTTGGAACAAATGTTTTCCTCGGTTGCTGTAGATCGTGTAATTTAGATGCAACATGGTTACAGCCAGTGGTTAACAGTGCTGCCTCACAGCATTAGAGACCTGGCTTCGAATCCCGACTTGGGTCATGACCTATACGGAGTTTATATGTTGTCTGCACGGGTTTTCTCTGGGTGCTCCAGTTTCCTCCCATAGTCTGAAAGATGTTCTGATTAGACGCATTGGCCATGCTAAATTCTCCCCCAGTGTACCCAAACAAGCATCGGAGTGTGGCGACTAGGGGATTTTCACAGTAACTTCATTGCAGTGTTAATGTAAGCCTACTTGTGACTAATGAATAAACTTTACATTTAGAGAGACTCCCAAGTGTGCTTTGGGTTACTGGCTGATGGTGAGGTAGCTCTGAGCAAAGATGACTTTTCTAGCTGTCCTTCCAGCTTTGAATGCCCAATAATATCGACTTGCAAGGTGATTGGAGCTGAATGGGAGGCTACCAGTGGCAAGTGAGTCCAATCAATGGATAAAGGGGGACTGGTGGATGTACTAAGATTTCCAGAAGGCATTTGAAAAAGTTCTACATCAAAACTTGTTGCAGAAAATTAAAACTCACAGTGTTGGGGGAAACATACTGATTGATGATTGGTTAGTTAATAGAAAACAGAGAGTTGGCACAAATAGATATTTTCCTAATTAACAGGATGTGAAGAGTGGTGTGCCACAGGGAGGCTGCAACTTCTCACAAGAATCATAGAATCCCTACAGTAGAGAAGGAGGCCATTCAGCCCATCAAGTCATCACTGACAATAACCCCACCCAAGGCACTTGCCCCGCAATCCCACACATTTACCCACTAATCCCTCTAACCTACACATCCTGGGATACGAAGGGGCAATTTGGCCTGGCCAATCAACCTAATCCACACATCTTTGGACTGTGGGAGGAAACGGGAGCACCCGGAGGAATCCCACGCAGACACGGGAAGGAAGTATAAACTCCACACAGACAGTCAGCCAAGCCGAGAAGCGGACACGCGTCCCTGGAGTTGTGAGGCAGCAGTGCTAACCATTGTGCCACCATGCCACCCTAAGTAAATAACTTTGATGAAGGGACTGAAGGCATGGTTGCTAAATTTGCCAGTGACACAAAGATAGGCAGGAAAGTAAATTGTGACGAGAACATATGGAGGCTACAAAAGTACATAGATACTCTAAGTGAATGGGCAGAAATCTGGCAAATGGAGTACAATGTGGGAAAATGTGAAATTGTCCATTTTGGCAGGAAGAATGAAAAAAAATGGTGCGAGATTGCAGGGCTCTGAGATTCAGAGGGATTTGGGTACCTGAGTGTATGAATCACAAAAGGCTGCTGTATAGGTACAGCAAATAATTAGGAAAGCTTATGGAAAGTTACTTTTTACTCTGAAGAGAACAGATGAACAAAAGTAAGGAGATTACGCATGGGTGAGACTGCATCTGGAGTACTGTGTACAGTACTGGCCTCCTTATTTGAGAAAATATGTAAGTTTGATAAAAGCAGTTCACAGAAGGTTTATTTGACTAATACCATGAATGGGTGGGTTGTTTTATGAGGAAAGGTTGGCGAGATTAAGTTGTATCCATTAGAGTTTAGAAGAGCAAGAGGCGACTTGATCGAAATCTTTAAGATCCTGAGGGGTGTAAACAGGGTGGATGTGGAGAGGATGCTTTCTCTCGTCAGAGAATCGAGAACTAAGAGTCTGTTTAAGAATAGAAGGCAGAGATAAGGCATAATTTTTTTTCTCTCAGAGGGTTGTAGGTATCTGAAATTCTCCAAAAGACGGTGGGAATAGAGTGTCTGAATATTTTTGAGGCAGAGATGGATAGATTCTTGATAATCAAGGGGGTGAAAGATTATTGGGATTAGGCAGGAAGGAGGGGCTGAAATTACAATCAGATCAGACATGATCTTACTGAATAGTGAAGCAGACTCAAGGGGCCTACTCCTGTTCCTAATTTGCGCGTTCTTTTGAGAAACGCTGATTGGTTATTCATATTCATCGCCAGTTCCGTATTGGACTATACCGTTATCACGATATAATGCTAAATTATGTGGTCAGCCGTAGAGGATTGTCTCTGCTCCAATCTTCCATCATATCCATGTCATCTTTAAACCAATTCAAATGCAAAGAGACCAAGCTTCCCTCCCCTTTTCAAGCCAGCGCTGCTTAAATCACAACAAAGTGCTCCATAAAGGGCTTTAGGACATTGTAAGGCCACGTAGAAACACAATTCGATCTTTTCTTTCTCATTAGACACTGTTACTGAGGTTAAATTTGTGCTGAATGAGCAAGAAAGCAAGCTCTGTTTGTTACTGCCCCTATAACCTGGATACACCCCATAGATTGGAGGCTCCAGCAATTGGAAACTATTCCATTGAAGTAGCCTCCAGATTTTAACAGAACCAGGCATCTCTACAATGCAGAAGAAGAGCATTCAGCCCATCTCGCCTGCACCGATAACTATCCCGTAATCTCACATATTTACCCTGCTTATCCCCTGACACAAGAACAAAGAGTAAAGAAAATTACAGCACAGGACAGGCCCTTCAGCCCTCCAAGCCTGTACTGACCATGCTGCCCAACTGAATTGAAACCCGGGGACCAAATCCCTCTATTCCCAACCTATTCATATATTTATCCAGATGCCCCTTAAAAGTCACTATCATATAAAGTTTATTTATTAGCATCACAAGTAGGCTTACATTAACACTGCAATGAGGTTTCTGTGAAAATCCCCTAGTCGCCACACGCCTGTTCAAGTACACTAAGGGTCAATTTAGCATGGACAATCAACCTAACCTGCAGGACTGTGGGAGGAAACCCAGACAGACACGGAGAGAATGTGCAAACTCCACGCAGACAGTGACCCAAGGTCGGAATTGAACCCTGGACCCTGGCGCCGTGAGGCAGTCGTGCTAACCACTGCACCACCGTGCCGCCCATCCCGTTCATACTTGGGGAAGGGGGAAAGAATTCTTTGGCAAGACACCATTTCCTTGAGGCAAGATTTTGACCTTCTTGTCTGTGAAATCATTTGAAAGTTTGCATATCAGGCCCCGTATCTGGATCTGGTGAACTGGCCTGTGGGAGGGCATCCAAATTTCTGGGAGATATTTGAATGTCATTTGCGAGTGAGAAGACTTCCTGGTACTGGGACTGCATGCTTGATGACTTCACTACATCATATATGAAAATAAATTCGTTACAAGTTAGACCTGAGTTGAAAGCTGATTTAAAAAAGATAAAACTCCCAACTAAACACAAAATATCCCAATATTTCAACATGCTTGCGATAATCTTCCAGCTCAAATTAGTCTAAATTGGAGGCTGGTGTCTGTACATTTTCTGCCTTGTTTGGTTTCCCCTATCACTTGGCTTCTACAGTGAAACAATGATTGATGTGTTCTCCATTCCAGTGATGTTATTAATCCACGTGTTGGTTACTGTGGTTAAAGATTAATTCCCAGAAATGAGAATGGTAAAGTAACAAGCTTCTCATTGAATGAATAATATTGTTTCAATAGGCATTTTATCCAAAGGGTGAATCATTTGGACTTGGTTGCAAAGTCCTATTTTGTTGGAATGCTTTGTTGAAGTTGTACAAGACGTTGGCAAGGCCACACTTGGAATACTGTGTGCAATTCTGGCCACCCTATTATAGAAAGGGTATTATTAAACTAGAAAGAGTGCAGAAAAGATTTACTAGGATGCTACTGGGCCTTGATGGATTGAGTTATAAGGAGAGGCTCTGGAGTGTAGGAGGCTGAGGGGTGACCTTATAGAGATCTATAAAATAATGAGGGGCATAGATAAGGTACTTTGTCAATATCTTTTCCCAAAGGTAGGAGAGTCTAAAACTAGAGGGCGTAGGTTTAAGGTGAGAGGGAAGAGATACAAAAGGATCCAGAGGGGCAATTTTTTCACACAGATGGTGATGAGTGTCTGGAACAAGCTGCCAGAAGTAGTAGTAGAGGCGAGTACAATTTTATCTTTTAAAAAGCATTTAGATAGTTACATGGGTACGATGGGCATAGAGGGAAACGGGCCAAATGCAGGTAATTGGGATTCGCTTAGGGGTTTTAAAAAAAAGGGCGGCATGAACAAGGGCCTGTTTCCCTGCTGTAAATCTCTATGACTCTTCTATTCAAGCTCATAACATATTTTAGTTAGTCTCCCAACAACAAATTTACAGTTCATATGAAAAGTAGGAATAGATTAACAGAAAAGCAGCAGGATGGAATTTGAAGATTTTACCCCCCAATTCATCCTGAAAGAAGCATTTAGCACCTAACAAATGGCCAATGGACATCAAACATGCAGTGAAGCTGTTCATAAACATTTTTGATTTAATTTGATTTGATTTATTATTGTCGCGTGTAATAGCAAACAATGAAAAGTTTGTCATGTGCTATACAGACAGTGCATACCTGTAGGTCTGCACGGTAGCGCAGTGATTAGCATTGCTGCTTCACAGCACCAGGGACCTGCGTTCGATTCCTGGCTTGGGTCACTGTCTGTGTGGAGTTTGCACATTCTCCCAGTGTCTGCATGGGTGCTGCAGTTTCCTCCCACGCTCTGAAAGACGTGCTGGTTAGGTGCATTGACCCAAACAGGCACCAGATTGTGGTGACTAGGGGAATCTCACAGTATCTTCATTGCAGTGTTAATGTAAGCCTTACAAGTGACTAATAAATAAGCTTTACTTTCATATAGAAGGAAAGGAGAGGGTGCAAAATCTAGTGTTACAGTCATAGCTAAGGTGTAGAGGAAGGTCAACTTAATGCAAGATAGGTCCATTCAACAGTCTAACAGCAGCAGGAAAGAAGCTGTTCTTGAGTCGGTCAGATTTTTGTATCCTTTTCCCAAAGGAAAAAGGTGGAAGGGAGAATGTCCGGAGCGCGTGCTGTCCTTAATTATGCTGGCTGCTTTGTCGAGGCAGTGGGAAGTGTAGACAGAGTCAATGGGTGGGAGGCTGGTTTGCGTGATGGATTGGGCTACATTCACGACCTATGTTGGATATTCTTCCAGTTTTCAAATGCAAACCTCCTCCCCTCTGCCCCCCTCCCCCACCCCCACAAATGGGAATATTGCACCGCAGTTATAAGGAAAGGCAGAGAGATTGTGACAGGGAATTATAGGATGCTTTGTTCCTGTCTTAGCCCAGTTCCTATTTAGTAAAGGAAGGAAACCTACTTTACTCACGTTGTACTTGAAGGATACGTTTGTCTGCCGGGATCGTTTCTCTGCCAGCAGGTCTTTGACTGTGTGCTTGACCCGGACTCCTTGATAAACGCGTTTTGAATGCTCCGAGTGAACTGTTAAAATAACGGTAAAGCGTGAGATGAAAGGATGCCCATGGGTGAGCGCAGCAGCAACTTGAGATCCAGTCTCCCCGGTGCGTCCTGCTGTGAATAACATCTGACAGTGAATGGCACCTGACATTTAAACATTAACAAAAACAAAGCAAATGCATTGCACGTATACAAATGTAGGAGCAAGTAATTTGTTGAAGAGATCACTTATTGGTGGTGATCAACACAGCTAGGTATGAACTTGTTCTGACCCACCTGCACTTTCTAGCAAAGGGTCACAGGATAGAAGTTAGGTGTGGGAACTGGGCGATTCTTCACCTTCCTTATCAAAGGGCACTGATGCCAAGTGTAGTGTCTCAAATACTGCATAGACCAAGATATGCTCAATCAGTGTAGAAATGGAAATTTACATGTGAGTCGTGAATTGCTTCTCTACCTTTACATAGGTAAATGTATGGAGAGAAAGGCAGCTTTTCACCACAACATGTTTCCACTTTGCTGACACATTCCAAATTTGCTGTGCAAATCCAGCAGTAAGCCTGAATGATTTGGAACAGGGGTGATGTGAACTTTCCAAACCTTTACCCTCTTCAGGTTGACACTGCCAAACCCACTGTACAGAATCTCATCGAATTGGCATACACAAGATGGGTGAGGGGGGTGGACAAAGTGAACGTGGAGAGGATACTTCTTCTTGTGGGGGCAATCTAGAACAAGCGGTCATAGTTTTAGGGTAAGGATAATAGAACAAAGGCCCTCCAAGCCCATGCCGATCATGATGCCGTAAGTAAAAAAAGTCTTTGGCCCTTACTGGGTTCGTATCCCTCTATTCCCTCCCTATTCATGTATCCATCCGGATGCCTCTTAAATTTTGCAAGTGTGCCTGCTTCCACCACCTCCTCCAGCAGTGCGTTCCAGACACTCACCACTCTGCACGAGAAACCTCTCCTGCACATCTCCCTTAAACTTTCCGCCTCTCATCTTCAACCTAAGCCCCCTTGTAATTCCACCCTTGGAAAAAGCCTCTGACGATCCACACTGTCTATGCCTTTCATAATTTTGTAGCCCTCTATCGGCTTTCCTGTCAGCCTCCGTTTTTCTAGTGAAAACGATGCTAGTTTATTCAACCTCTCCTCATAGCCGACGCCCTCGAGACCAGGCAACATCCTGGTGAACCTTCTTTGCACTTTCTCCAAAGCTTCCACATCCTTCTGATAGTGTGGTGACCAGAATTGCACGCACTACTCCAAATGTGGCCTAACCCAGGTTTGATCTAGCTACTTCAAATGCAGACTATTTAAAGCAGAGATGGGTCGTGAGTCTGTGGAATTCACCTCCGCAGAGCGTAGTGGATGCTGGGGCATTGCATACATTTAAGGAAGAGGTGGACAGATTTTAGTAAGTGAGGATTTGAAGGGCTATGTTGTACGGGCAGGAAAGAGGAGTTGAGGCTGAGGTGAGATCAACCGTGATGGTATTAAAATTTAGTTATTAGTGTCACAAATGGGCTTACGATGCAATGAAACTGCCCTAGTCGCCACACTCCGGCACCTGTTCAGGTACACTGAGGGAGAATTTAGCATGGCCAATGAACCTAAACAGCATGCATTTAATGTCAGAGCAGGTTGGAGGGGCTGGATTGCCTTTTCCTGCTCCTAGCCCTTACGATTCTTATGATTCAGAGGACCCGCTGCAGACCACTAGGCATCCTGAGATAGTTCATTTCAGTGTTGAGGTACAGCAGTAGTCTCACAACACCAGGTTAAAGTCCAATCGGTTTATTTGGTAGCACAAGTTTTCAGAGCACTGCCCTTTCATCAGGTGAGTGAAGAGTTCAATTCACAAACAGGGCATATATATATAGACACAAACTCAGTTAGAAGATAATGGTTGGAATGTGAGTCTTAACAAGGAATCAAATCTTTACAGGTGCAGACAATGTGAGTGGCGAGGGGGTTAAGCACAGGTTAAAGAGGTATGAATTGTCTCCAGCCAGGACAGTTAGTGAGATTTTGCAAGCCCAGGCAAGTCATGGAGGTTACAGATAATGTGACATGAACCCAAGATCCCGGTTGAGGCTGTCCTCATGTGTGCGGAACTTGGTTATCAGTTTCTGCTCAGTGATTCTGCGTTGTCTTGTGTTGTGAAGACCACCTTGGAGAATGCTTAGCTGAAGATCAGAGACTGAATGCCAGTGACTGCTGAAGTGTTCCCCAACAGGAAGGAAACACTCCTGCCCTAGTGATTGTCGAGCACTGTTCATTCATCCATTGTCGTAGTGTCTGCATGGTCTCTCCAATGTACCATACCTAGGGCATCCTTTCCTGTAGTGTATCAGGTAGACAATGTTAGCCGAGTCACAAGAGTATTTACCGTGTACCAGGTGGGTGGTGTTCTCATGTGAGATGATGACATCCGTGTTGATGATCTGGAACTTTTTGCAGCGCTGTGGCAGTGTTGTGTGGTGTCGTGGTCACTGACTGTGCCTACCCCAATCCAATGCCAGCAACTTCACATAATGTTGAGATAGGATTAGCCCCTCCACATTCTCTAAATATTTAAACATTAACTACTGGATCAAGAACTCCACACTCCTCTATAAATAGGGTACTTGTTAAAAATAAAATTTTATAAAGGAACAATGATATGGTCCATCAGTAATTTATATTATGTAAATCTAAACTCATCCAACTGACTTTTTTTATTCATTCATGTGATATGTGTGACGCTGCTGAGGTCAGCTTTGATTGCCCAGTCCTGATAGCCTTTGAGGAAGTGGTGGTGAGCTGTCTTCTTGAACTGTTACGGGCTATATGTTGTAGGAACACTTACAGAGCTGTTACAAAGGGAGCTTGAGGATTTTGACCCAGTGACAGTGAAGGAACAGTGATATATTTCCAAGTCAGGGTGATGTGTGACTTGGAGAGGAACTTGCAGCTGGTGGCGTTTGCATGCACCTGCTGCCCTTGTCCTTCCTGGCGGTGGGGGTCACATGTTTGAGCTTTAGTGAACTCCTGAAGCACATCTTATAGGTGGTACACACATCTGCCACCGTGCATCAATGCTGGAGGGAGTAAATGTTGAAGATAATGGGTGCTGTGCCAATCAAGTGGGCTGCTTTATTCTGGATGGCATCCAGCATCTTGTTGGAACTGCACCTATCAAGGCAAGTGGACAGTATTCCATCACACTCCTGACTTGTGCCTTTGGTGTCAGGAGGTGAGTTATCACAAAATTCCCAGAGTGTGCTGCTCATGCAGCCAAAGTATGTAAAAGACTAGTTCCATTCAGTTTCTGATCAATGGTAGCCCCCAGGATGTTGACAGTGGGGACATCAGGGATGGTAGTGCTATTGAATATCAAGGAGTGATCTTGTTGGAGATGATAATTGCCTAGCATTTTTGTAGCACAAATATTATATCCCACTTATCAGCTCAAGCTTGAATATTGTCTAGGTCTTGCTGCATATGTTCATGGACTAGCAGTATCTAAGAAGTTGAACATCATAATAAACTCATGCAATTATCTGCCACTTCTGACCAGATAATGGAAGAAAGGTAATTGATGAAGCAGCTGAGGATAGGTGGGCCTAGGACACTATCCAGAGGCAGCAATGTCCTGGAACTGAGATGATTGATCTCCAATAACCACAACCAGCTTCCTTTGTGACTCCAATCAGTGGAGAATTTTTCCCCTGATTCCCATTGATTCCAGTTTTGCTCGGGCTCCTTGGTGCCACACTCAGTCAAATGCTGCCTTGACGTCAAGAGCAGCCACTTTCAAGTCAATCTGGAACTCAGCTCTTTTGTCCATGTTAGAACAAGGCTATAATGAGGTCAATAGTTGAGTGAGCCCGGGAGAACCCAAGCTAGGCATTATTGAGAAGGTTATTGCTGAGTAAGTTCCATTTGATTGTCCTGTTGATGACCCTTTCCATCACTTTGCTGATGAGCAAGAGTAGACTGATGGAGCAGTAATTGGCTGGGTTGGCTTTGTTCTGCTATTTGTGTACAGGACATACCTGGGCAATTTTCCACATTGCTGGGTAAATGCCAGTGTTGTAGCAGCACCAAAACAGCTTGGCCAGGGGAACGGTAACTTTTAGAGTGCAAACTTTCAGTGCTATTGCCAGAATGTTGTCAAGGCGGATAGCTTTTGCAGCATCCAGTATTCTTGATATCACCTAGAATGAATCAAATTGGCTGAAGACTGGCATTGGGAAAAGGCCGAGATAGATCATCTACTTGGCACATCCAGCTGAAGATTGCTCCAAGTGCTTCAACCTTATCTTTAGATGTGCTGGGTTCCAACAGATTGAGGATGGGGATATTTGTGAAGCCTCCTCCTCCACTGAGTTGTTTGTCCACCACCATTTATGGCTAGATGTGGCAGCACTGCACAGCTTAGATACGATCGGTTGCTTATGAGATCGCTTAGCTTTGTCTATCACATACTGCTTCTGCTGTTGGCATCCAAGTAGCCCTGCATTGTAGCTTCATCAGGTTTAAACCTCATTTATTGATGTGTGTGGTGGCACCCCTGGGATGTTCTCCTTCACTCTTCATTGAAGCAGGGTTGATCCCCTGGCTTGACTGTAAAGCTAGAGTGGGGGATATACTGGGCCATGGGTTACAGATTACGCTGCTGATGGCCCTCGGTGCCTCATGGATGCCCAATCCTGAGCTGCTAGATCTGCCTGAAAACTCTCCTATGTGGCACAGTGGCCGTGCCACATGAAGTGTATCTTCAATATGAGGACAGGCCTTGTCTCCAAGGAACAACGTAGTAGTCATTCCTATCAATGTGGGCATGCCCAGATCAATCTGCAATAGATAGATTGGTGAGGATGAGGTCAAGTAAGATTTTGGTTCTTAATGATTCCCTCACCTTCTGTTGAAGATCCTATCTATCAGCCATGTCCTTTAGGATTTGACAGTGCAGTGTGTGGAGGTGCCATTGAGCCATTTTTGATTATTGACATTGAAGCCCCCTCCCCCCACCCCCAGTGCATTCTCTGCCCTTGCCAACCTCAGTGATTACACCTCCAAGTAGTGTTCAACATGGAGGAGTGCTGATTCATCAGCTGAGCGGGGCAGCAGGTGGTAACCAGCAGGAGATTTCTTTGACTATGTTTGACCTGGTGCCATGAGACTTCATGGGGTCCAGAGTTGATGTTGAAAACTCCTTCCTAACTCCACACACCATCATCTCTAGTCGATCTTCCCAGTAAATGAGATAGGACATACCCAGGGATGGTGATGGTGGTGTCTGGGACGTTATCTATAAGATATGATTCTGTGAGTATAACTACATTGCTTGACTGGTCTGTGGGGCAGCTCTCCCAATTTTGGCACAAGCCCCCAGATGTTTGTCCTTTGCAGGATTGACAGGGCTGGCCATAATGTTGCTGTTTCTGGTCCTAGATCAATGATGGGAGGCCAGTTTCGTCCCGTTTAGACTTTGTATGAGTTTGGTACAACTGAGTAGTTTACTCAGCCATTTCCAAGGGCAGTCAAGAGTCAATCACATTGCTGTGGATCTGGAGTCCCATGTAGACAAGACCAGGTAAAGATGGCAGATTCTTTACACTAAAGGACATTAGTGAACCAGATGGGTTTTTCCGACAATCAACAATGATTTCATGGCCATCATTAAACTAGCTTTTAATTCCCAATTAATTGAATTTAAATTTCACCAGTTGCTGACCCTGAGTTAAATATTCTTTTGGAGGGTCAGTGTAGGCTCAATGGGTCAAATGGCCTTCTTCTGCACTGTAGGAATTCTGTGGATGCTGAGTGAAGCCCCATTGGACCAGTTCACACCCTTTCTCAGGTGTCAGCTGTGGTTCAAGTGGTTGTTCTTTCATTTCCAGGTCAGAAGGTCATTAATTCAACTCCCACTCCAGAGACTTGAAGGTAAGAATGTCGGCTGATTCACTGGCCAGAGGTTTAGATGTGACATTTACCCTCATGTAAAAGATTCAAGGTCACTGTTTTCCAGCAGAGCAAGATGGTAGCCTGGCCAATACTTAACCCTCAATCAACAAGCTTAAATCAGAATGTCTAGTCCTCATCCCATTGTTGTGTCTCAGAGTTTGCTCTGTGCAAATTGGCTGTCCATTTTATTAACAATGGAACAATGAATTCACTTCAAATACATCTCACTGACTGCAATGTGTTTTGGGAAATCCTGAGATCATACAGAACTCTATATAAATGCGAGGCTTTTCTTTAACATGTTGCTTTTTGAGAGGTAGGATATTGGCTGAATACTGTTCAGACAATTTGGTTGATTCATGTCTTTTTTTTAATTTAAACAGCAAATTTAATGCACAAAAACAGAGCATCGTAAAAGTTTGCTTCTTCCAGGTGGAGACAATTGAAAGTTGTTCAACCAATGCTGATTTCCATTTCGTACTGCATTAGAATGCACTCTTGCTCATTTTGCAATTGAGCCTCGCTTAAGGAAGCTGATGTCTTTAGCAGATTGTCTGAAGCACTGGCGACACATGTTGAGGCCATATTTCCATATCAGGCTGTGTCAGTTGACACTCACTCGGCATGAGCAGAGTGCCCTGGCTGAACATCCTGGGGTGATACCAATAAACAGCAGTCAGTCACGGGTTATACTTTGTATCCCCAGGCTGTCTCCCATCTAAGTACTAACCAGGCCTGGGCAGCAGGGTGGCACAGTGGTTAGCACTGCTGCCTCACAGTGTCAAGGACCCGTGTTCAATTTCTGGCTTGGATCACTGTCTGTGTGGAGTTTGCATGTTCTCTCCGTGTCTGTGTGGGTTTCCGCCGGGTGTTCTGGTTTCCTCTCACATTCTGAAAGATGTGCTGTTGGGTGCATTGACCCGGTCTGTGGTGACTAGGGGAATTTCACAATAACTTCATTACAGTGTTATCGTAAGCCTTACTTATGACTAATAAATAAATTTTAACTTTTTTTAACTTTAGCTTGCTCAAGATCAAACAAAATTGTGCATTATCGGACTAGTATGGCCATTCTTTAGGAAGATAATCTGACTCCCTTAGCCAGCCTGGCCTATATATGTAACTCTTAATTGCCTTCTGAAACAGTCTAGCGTGCCACTCAGTTGTATAAGCTTAAGGAATAAATGCTATCCTTCCCAGTGTGATAACACACACAGAATGATACCCACATGTGATTTTTTTTTTAATTTTTACTCATTCATGGGATGTGGCCACCACTGGCAAGTTCAGCACTTATAGCCCATCCTTGATTATTCTTGAGTAGGTAGTGGCAATCTGTCTCCTTGCAGTCCGTGTGGTGCAGATACACCCACAGTCCCCACAGAGCAGGAGTTTTAGGTTTCTGGTCCAGTAACAGTAAAGAGTGGCAATAGCTCCAAGTCAAGATGCTCAAATATTTGCCAATTACTTAGATTATAATGATGTGGAGATGCCAGCATCCCAATCCTACATTGGACTGGGGTGGGCGCAGTAAGAAGTCTCACAACACAAGTTAAAGTCCAACAGGTTTATTTGGTAGCACGAGCTTTCAGAGTGCTGTTCCTTCATCAGTTGAGTCACCAAATATACCTGTTGGACTTTAACCTGGTGTTGTGAGACTTCTTACTGTGCCTAGATTATAATGGAAATCATTTTGATTGTGAAGACAGACCTAGCTGTGGAAGATAACAAGTGCATAATTGTTTTCATTTTAAAAGGTGCCATTCGTGGGGAAGATTATACCTGATAACACAACCCCAAAACTGTAGCACTAGCTTGCTAAAAGCAATACTGGTTTCAGCAAATCGAGTGATATAACTATATTAAACGCACAGTAATTGTTTGGGATAATAAATGTCTAGGAATGTGATAGAACAATTGAAAGCCAGTTGTGATGAGATTAAGCTGTAAAGTCAACCCAAACTCGACACTAAGGTGACTAAATTTGGCATAAAACTGCCCGCAGGAAATGACATTTATGAAGTAGGGGAAATCATCTAGTTTTTGGATGCGTTGGAGACTTGCTGATGGTGGCACAGTGGCACCGCGGTTATATCTGCTGCCTCACAGTGCCAGGGACCCAGGTTCAATTCCCAGCTTGGGGTCACTATCTGTGTGCAGTTTTCACGTACTTCCCGTGTCTGTGTGGGTTTCCTCCGGGTGCTCCAGTTTCCTCCCACAGTCCGAGAGACATGCTGATTAGGTGCATTGGCAGTGCTAAATTCTCCCTCAATGTACCCGAACAGGTGGCAGAATGTGGCGACTAGGGGATATTCACAGTGACTTCATTGCAGTGTTAATGTAAGCTAATAAAGCTAATAAGTAATACGACTAATAAATAAACTTTACTTTGCCAGAAAAATCTAATTAAATAAATAAGATTGCAAATAGTATAAAGATGTAAAATTAGAGCACTGCTTCAAGATAATGCAATAGGAGAGTGGATTCAAATTGAATTTGTGTTAGGAAAAGTTTCTTCAATTACGCAGCAGTCAGTTGGATACTGCAATGAGTTTCTCTGGGAGATTTTCCTTACGAACCCCCTTCCTTGTCTGTATTTATCTTAGCATACTCGATATTTAAAGTGAAACATTACTTTTTTTATTCATTCACGGGATGTGGGCTTCACTTGCAAGGTCACTATTTATCTTTCATTCCTCATTACCCTTGAGGAGGTGGCGATGAACTGCTGCCTTCAATTCAACTGAATGGCCAGCTGGGTCTTTTCAGAGGGCAGCTAAGAAACAACCACATTGCTGCGGTTCTGGAGTCACAGACAAGCCAGGATACGGGCAAAAGATTTCCTCCCTTAAGTGGACAAGGTGGGTTCCATAAAAATGCAGCAGTTCCCTAAGATACTGGAGCAGAATTCGACCATTCGGTCCATCGAGTCTGCTCCAGTCATGGCTGATAATCTTCTCATCCTCGTTCTCTCACCTTGTAACCTTTGAAGCCTTTACCAAACAAGAACCTGTCCATCACTGTCTTAAAGACACCCAATGACCTGGCCTCCACAGCCTTCTGCGGCAATGAATTCTACAGATTCATCATGCTCTGACTGAAGAAATTCCTCCTCATCTCAGTACTAAAGGGTCGTCACTTTATTCCGAGGCTATGCCCTTGGATCCTAGTCTCTCTGACTAATGGAAACACTTACCCCCCCCACCCATTCTATCCAAGCCTTCAGTATTCTGTAAGCTTCAGTGAGATACCCCCACCCCCACTTGTCCTTCTAAACTCCATCAAGTTTAGAACCAGAGTACTCAAACGCTCCTCAAACATCAAGCCTTTCATTCTGGGGATCATTCATGTAAATCTCCTCTGGACCCTCTCCAAGGCCAGCATGTCACTCCTTAGATATAGGGTTCCACATTCAACATTACTGATACTAACTTTTTTAAATTGCAGAACCATTTAATTATCTGAATCTAAACTTCCCGAGCTGCTGTGATGGTGCTGGTTAATTAGTCCAGGTGTCCTGGATTATCAATAACCACTACGCAACTAAACCCATCTCCTGTGAGTGCTTAAAGTAAGGTATGGGTGAGAATGATATCAGTGAAGACTAATGAAGAGAACGATACTGAAACTTTGAGAGAGGGAGCACCATTTGATGGGTGCCATAGCATTTGTATTTGAAATAGTTACAGATTATGGGCAGCAAGGTGGCACAATGGTTAGCATTGCTGTCTCACAGTGCCAGAGACCTGGGTTCGATTCCCGGCTTGGGTCATTGTCTGTGTGGAGTTTGCACATTCTCCCCATTTCAGTGTGAGTTTCCTCTGGGTGCTCTGGTTACCTCCTACAGTCCAAAGATATATCGGTCAGGTGGATTGGCCATTCTAAATTGCCCCTTCGTGTCCAAAGATGTACGAGTTGGGTGAATTGGCCAAGCTAAATTGCCCTTTAGTGTCAGGGGGACTAGCTAGGTTAAATGCATGGGGTTATGGGGATAGGGCCTGGGGGGGCTTGTGGTTGATGCATACTCAATGGGCTGAATGGTCTCCTTCTGCACTGTAGGGATCCTATGATTAGGAAATGAATTGTAATCAATGGAGAACAGACTAGTTGGAAACATTATAAAATTGGCTTTGTACCAATTACACTCATGCTGCATCTTCAGTGTATTTTTAATCCAAAATGTAACATGATATGTGTTCAGTGGTTTCCCCACCCAGTTACATTGCAATATTTTGTGTTGTTGAGTGAACAGGATATCATGGTAACAAATAAAGCTGGAACTATATGTGGGGTTATGAATGCAAGCCGTATATAGGATTTTTCAATACATGGTCTGGGTTTTCCAATCCCGCTCTGGCCGCTGAGGGAATCGGTGCAGGCAGGACCAGAGAATTTGGAGAGCGTCCAACAGTCCATTGGCTTTGTGCAAGAACTCTCAGCCCACGCCTCTTTTCCTAACAATACAATCCATACTCATCTAGTTCACGTAATCTTCCAACACCAAACTTCAGTCCCAAAGTAATTATTTCACGAAGGAGCTGTGTCTACAATCAAGCCAGTCACAACATTCAAACTCCAAATAAATGTCAATGAAATGTGTGCACAACTTGGGAGATTTTCAAGAAATTCTTTTGATAGGTCAGGCACATTCCTACCAATCACTTATCAGAAGCAATTACACCATAGAATGCCATCCAATAAAATAACACATGGCACTGATCATTTAAATTCATTCAACATTTCATTCCTTAATTATTTCATTAAAAAACTCATATTGATCTGTGGGTTGGCATGGGATGTTAGCACCTCTGCCTCATAGCGCCAAGGACCTGTGTTCGATTCCCGACTTGGGTCACTGTCTGTGTGGAGTTTGCACATTCTCCCCATGTCTGCGTGGATTTACTCCGGGTGCTCCGGTTTTGTCCAATACTCCAAAGATGTGCAGGTTAGCTGGATTGGCCGTGCTAAATTGACCCAAAGTGTCCAGAGATGTGTAGGTTAGGTGGATTGGCCGTGCTAAATTGACCCAAAGTGTCCAGAGATGTGTGGGTTAGGTGGATTGGCCGTGCTAAATTGACCCAAAGTGTCCAGAGATGTGTAGGTTAGGTGGATTGGCCGTGCTAAATTGACCCAAAGTGTCCAGAGATGTGTAGGTTAGGTGGATTGGCCACAGTAAATGCATGGAGGGGATGTGGCAGAGGGGAGGGCCTTTCTGAGATTTTCAGAGAGTCAGTGCAGACTCAATGGGCCACATGACTCTTTCTACACTGTAGGGACACTATGATTCTAGATGACAGTATAAACTTTGGAGTTCAATGCCTGGCACCAACGCTTCCAAAGGGTTAACAATGGAGCTGCAATCAGTGGCACAGTCATGTAATGCTGCTGCTGACTTAACACCCTGCGCAACCACCCCCCCCGGCACTAATCCCTGGCAGTTAAACCTACATAGCCAGTAGGGTTGAACCTCCATATATTTTACCCTCTCCCTGTGCCTGAGTGTGGGATTATATTCTCACAGTGGCCGTCCTTCCCCCAACCCCTGAGACCTAATGAGGCAGGGAAAGAGCCCTTTTCTGGATCCCACACTCTGCCTTTGCAGCCTGGCCAGCCAACAATCCTTCATTCAGCCCCAGTACTGGCCCGTAGTCTCCACCTCCTCCAACACACTCTGCAGCTTCTGATGTGGAAAGGCACTCCCTCATCGGCACTCCTTCAGCAACACTCCCTCATCGACACTCCCTCATCGGCACTCCCTCAGCGACACTCCCTCATCGGCACTCCCTCATCGGCACTCCTTCAGCAACACTCCCTCATCGACACTCCCTCATCGGCACTCCCTCAGCGACACTCCCTCATCGACACTCCCTCATCGATACTCCCTCATCGGCACTCCTTCAGCGACACTCCCTCAACGACACTCCCTCATCGGCACTCCCTCATCGGCACTCCTTCAGCAACACTCCCTCAACGACACTCCCTCATCGGCACTCCCTCAGCGACACTCCCTCTGCAACACTCCCTCATCGATACTCCCTCAGCAACACTCCCTCATCAACACTCCCTCAACGACACTCCCTCATCGGCACTCCCTCATCGGCACTCCTTCAGCAACACTCCCTCAACGACACTCCCTCATCGGCACTCCCTCAGCGACACTCCCTCTGCAACACTCCCTCATCGATACTCCCTCAGCAACACTCCCTCATCGACACTCCCTCATCGGCACTCCCTCAGCGACACTCCCTCATCGACACTCCCTCATCGATACTCCCTCATCGGCACTCCTTCAGCGACACTCCCTCAACGACACTCCCTCATCGGCACTCCCTCATCGGCACTCCTTCAGCAACACTCCCTCAACGACACTCCCTCATCGGCACTCCCTCAGCGACACTCCCTCTGCAACACTCCCTCATCGATACTCCCTCAGCAACACTCCCTCATCAACACTCCCTCAACGACACTCCCTCAGCGACAATTCCTCATCGACACTCCCTCAGTAACACTCTCTCAGTGACATACCCTCAGCATTGCTCCCTCAGTGACAATCCCTCAGTGACACTCCCTCAGTAACGCTCCCTCAGCAACTCTCCCTCAGCGTCACTCTCTCAGTGACTCCCCCTCAGCGACACTCCCTCAGCAGCACTCCCTCAGTGGCACTCCCTCAGCGGCATTACCTCAGCGACACTCCCTCAGCGACGCTCCCTCAGTGATACACCCTCAGTAACGCTCCCTCAGCAACTCTCCCTCAGCGTCACTCTCTCAGTGACTCCCCCTCAGCAGCACTCCCTCAGTGGCACTCCCTCAGCGGCATTACCTCAGCGATTCTCCCTCAGCGACACTCCTTATCCCAACTCCCTCAGTGACACCCCCTTAGCAACACTCCCTCAGTAACACTCCCTCAGTGACACCCCCTTAGCAACACTCCCTCAGTAACACTCCCTCAGTGACACTCCCTTAGTGGCACTCCCTCAGTAACACTCCCTCAGTGACACCCCCTTAGCAACACTCCCTCAGTAACACTCCCTCAGTAACACTCCCTCAGTGACACTCCCTCAGTGACACTCCCTCAGCGACACTCCCTCAGTAACACTCCCTCAGCGACACTCCCTCAGTAACACTCCCTCAGTAACACTCCCTCAGTAACACTCCCTCAGTAACACTCCCTCAGTGACACTCCCTCAGTAACACTCCCTCAGCGACACTCCCTCAGTAACACTCCCTCAGTGACACACCTTTAGTGGCACTCCCTCAGTAACACTCCCTCAGTAACACTCCCTCAGTAACACTCCCTCAGCGACACTCCCTCAGCAGTGACACAGACACAGGCCCAGTAAGGAGGTGACAGGAAGCACTGCCTGCTTGCTGATCTGCAGAACCCTTTAAACCACGGGGCACCCTGACATGAAGGGAAGGTAACGCCTGCGCTTGAGCCCTCCTCCCGAGGTGGCAAGACTGGATGCGCCCCCCTCCACCCCTCTGCCCTGTGTTCACATTATCTGGATCCCCACATCCTCTCTATTTCCCCCTCTGCAACTGGTACCAAGAAGGTGGGAAAGTAATATTGGGATAAGAGATAAACCTTTTTATTTATTCATTCATGGGACATGGGTGTCGCTGGCTGGACCAGCATTTATTGCCCATCCCTAGTTGCCTGAGAGTAGTTGAGAATCAACCACATTGCTGTGGCTCTGGAGTCACATGTAGGCCAGACCGGGTAAGGACAGAAGATTTCCTTCCCTAAAGGACATTAGTGAACCGGATGGGTTTTTCCGACGATCGACAATGGTTTCATGGTCATCAGTAGATTCTTAATTCCAGATATTTTTTATTGAATTCAAGCTCCAACATCTCTGTGGTGGGATTCGAACCCGGATCCCCAGAACATTCGCTGAGTTTCTGGGTAAATAGTCTGGCAATAATATCACAAGGCCATCGTCTCCCCCTTGATCCTACTGAAGTGTGATACAGTCTCAGAGATGTATCTGGTCTACTCATTCTCCTAATGTTTATGTTCCTACGTTCAATTTAATGCCTGCAACATCACCAAAATCTCTGAAATCAACATTGGCCAGAACCTTATCTGGACCCACCCATATAATTACTGTGACTACAAGAGCAAGAGAAGCTGGGATCCTGACTCCCCAAAGCCTGTCCACCATCAACAAAAGTTAGGAACCTGATGGAATGCTGTCCACTTGCCAGCTCCAGCAGCACTCAAGATGCCTAATGCCACAAAGCAGCCCCCCGCTTGTTTGACACCCTGTGTGTCACCTTAAACATTCACTCCCTCAACAACCAGCACAGAGGCAGCAAGTGTATCATCTCAAAGATGCACTGCAGCAACTTGCCAAGGCTCCTTAAAAACCAATGTTTTGAGATAGAGTCCTTCTGTCTTGGACTCTAAGCACGGTACTCAGCTTTTTATCAGACTGTAGATATACCCTAGTATCTGGTTATGAAGTAGACATGTAGCTCCTAGGCATAATCTGAACCTCTCTTTCTCTCGAGAGTCTAAGAGGTTACTGACTGTTTCAGTGGTGCCATCATCATCATTCCATCTGTTAACCCTTTACATTACAAGCAGCACCTTCCAAACTACCAACTCCAACCAGATCAGGAGAAAAGGTTGGAAGGATCAATTCTGTGGATTCTATGGATGAATTAAATAGCTCATTCAATGAGCTGGGAAAGACATATGGGCTGAATGGCCTCCTTTAGAAAAACAATGAACAGCACGCTGGCACAATGGTAGCACTGCTGTCTCACAGCACCAGGGACCTGGGTTCAATTCCCGGCTTGGGTCACTGTCTGTGTGGAGCTTGCATATTCTTCCCGTGTCTTCATGGGTTTCCTCCAGGCGCTCCGGTTTCCTCCCACAGTCAAAAGATTTGCAGGTAAAGATAGATTGGCCACGCTAAATTGTCCCTTAGTGTCAGGGGGACTAGGTAGGGTAAATGCATAGGGCTATGGGGATAGGGCCTGGGTGGGATTGTGGTCAGTGCAGACTCAATGGGCCAAATGGCCTCCTTCTGCACTGTAGGATTCTATAAGATTCAAAGGAACAGCACCAGCTGCAAGTTCCACTCCAAGCCAAATGCAATCCTGCGATGGAACTGTATCACCGTTCCTTTATCCCCCAAGCTTGGGACTCTCCCCCTAACAGCACTGTGAGTGTACCTACATTGCTTCCAGAAGATGGTTCGGCCAAATCTTCTCAAGGGCGATGGGTGATATACAATCAATGCTGGACTTGTCGGTTACACTCAAATGAAATAAAGCATACAAGTCAGCGAGCTGGAGATGAAAAATAGCTGTGAACAGAATGTTTTATTTTCAATAACTTCCTCTTACAGAGGTTTTGCTATGGTTCTTTAGTTCTGGTTATACTGCGGATAGCGAAGTCTGCCTGATTAGTTATTTGCAACAAAAGCAAAATTGTGTATAAAATTGTCTGGAGATACTTTAATAATCTTTTTTCTATTTGCCTGACTCTGCCTCTGCTAGCGTTGAAATCCATTTGGCTTTTGAGCACCAGAACTGACCTCTACTTTCTGCATCTGGAAAACATTGGCTGTCTAACTCTGTTTTCAGAGAGATATACAACCAGCAAACCAGTGCATGTGACACATGATCATCTGGCAATCCAACAGAGTTTAAAGTTTTAGTTATTAGTGTTGCAAGTAGGCTTACATTAACACTGCAATAAAGTTACTGTGAAAATCCCCTAGTTGCCACACTCAGGTGCCTGTTCGGGTACGTTAGGGGAATTTAATATGCATGATATGGAGATTCCAGCGTTGGACTGGGGTAAACACAGTAAAAAGTCTCACAACACCAAGTTAAAGTCCAATAGGTTTACTTGTTACAAAAGCCACTGGCTTTCGGAACTGGCTGTTCCTTCATCAGGTGACGAATGAACAGCCGGTTCCGAAAGCTAGTGGCGTTTGCTACAAATAAATCTGTTGGACTTTAACCTGGTGCTGTGAGAGATCTTACGGAATTTAGTATGGCCAGTGCACCTAACCAACACGTCTTTCAGACTGTGGGAGGAAATTGGAGCACCCAAAGGAAACCCATGCAATGAAGTTACTGTGAAAATCCCCCAAGTTGCCACACTCCGGTGCCTGTTCGGGTATACGGAGGGAGAATTTAGCACGGCCAATGCACCGAACCGACACGTCTTCTGGATTGTGGAAGGAAACCTGAGCACATGCAGACACATGAAGAACATGCAAACTCCATACGGTCAGTCACCTGAGCCAAGAATTGAACCTGGGTCCCTGGCGCTGTGAGGTAGCCGTGCTAACTACTGTGCCATGGAGGGCATTTCTTCATTCATGAATTTATTCTGGAGCCGGAGTGATATTTTGGATAGAACTTTACAGGCGCGCCTGACCCAATTCTGGGTGCGAGCAAGGTTCGGAAAACAGCAATGTCCATTCTCCTTAGGTGGGATTGTCCGAAGCTCGGGTGGACGTAAAATTCCACCCTTTAAGTTTGATGGGTGTTTGGGAAGGGAACAGCTCTTCATGGGTCAATCTGACTATTGTTGACGGCCAAACACAGGTGACAGAGAACTGACAACCTGTACGTGCAGTCCTGGTCATTTGCTCCATTCATTGAGAGCAAGAGAATCGGCAGCAGCTGAGAGGAGCAAGCTGTTAGAATTAGAGTTACAGGGCAGTATCTTACAATACTTTTCACTTACGCTAATATACATGACAATATTAAATCAGATCATCTTCTGCTGCTTTAACAAGTCTTTTTCATCCTCTCGGGATCTACTGGACACTTTATCAAGTTATGTGAACTTGTATCAAAAATTTTTGACAGACCAAAACAAACCTTTCAAGCTGGTGCCAATTAACCCTCATTTTCCGATATCCGGAATCACCCAGTTAGGGTGGAATATTGGCCAATCAATTTAACTCTCAGTGCAATCCACAACTAAGCTTTACGGCAATATTTTAGACAACTCGTTTATAAAATATGACATCTGTTTTATTTTGTGGAGTAAATCATACCGGGGAACAACGCGTTATTCAGACTAAGTTATTTGATTTGACTTGATTTATTATTGTCACGTGTATTAATATACAGTGAAAAGTATTGCTTCTTGCGCGCTATACAGACAAAGCATACCATTCATGGAGAAGGAAAGGAGAGGGTGCAAAATGTAGTGTTACAGTCATATCTAGTGTGTAGAGAAAGATCAACATAGTGCGAGGTAGGTCCATTCTAAAGGCTGATAGCAGCAGGGGAAGAGTTGTTCTTGACAGAGTTGCTACGTGACCTCAGACTTTTGTATCTTTCTCCAGACAGAGGAAGGTGGAAGACAGAATGTCCGGGCACATGCAGCCCTTGATAATTCCGAGGCAGCGGGAAGTGTAGATAGAGTCAATGGATGGGAGGCTTGTTTGTAGGATGGACTGGGTTTCATTCATGACCCTTTGTAGTTATTTAACTAAAATTCACAAATCTTGCCATTGAAGTATTTGAATTCTTTATCAACATTTGGAAATTACTTCAAGGACATATTGGGCGGGATTTTCCAGCCCCGCTCACCCCAAGACCTGGAAAATCCCATAAAGCGCAATAGACCTTTGCATGGTCTGCCCCTCACACTCCCCCCCACCCCCACCGCTACGATTCCCGTGGCAGTTGGGAAGGGAAAATTCTGCCCATTAATAATTTCCAGTCAACTAATCTTAAAGCTGATTAATGACCCAATTTGAAAACTCAAACTTGATTGTGACATTTGTAGGCGGCACAGTGGCACAGTGGTCAGCACTGCTTCCCCATCACCAAGGACCCAGATTCGATTCCAAGCTTTAGTCACTGTGTGTGTGGAGTTTGCATGTTCTCCCCATATCTGTGTGGGTTTCTTCCAGGTGCTCCCATTTCCTCCCACAGTCCAAAGATGTGCTGGTTGGGTTGATTGGCCATACTAAATTGCCCCTTAGTGTCATGGTGACTAATAGGATTAATGTGTGGGATTATAGGGATACGGCCTGGGTGGGATTGTGGTTGGTGCAGATCTGATGGGCCAAATGGCCTCCTTCTGCACTGTTGGGATTCTATGATAATTAAGTTAATCAGATGGGTGCAGCAGGGTGATGTCATTGGTTTACTGCACACGTGCAGATGAGTATTGGTGGCCATCTTTGCAATCACCTTGCATTGACAGGAAGTGTTCCTGGAAATGAAACATTCTGAAAGGAAGTTGTGGTCCACTAATACATCACTATTTTCTAGGAAGAAGCCACAATAAAGTCTAACAATGAGAAGTAAGAGCTGGATATAGTCTATAAGAAATCATTCAGCTGGACTCAGATTGGAAAGCAATAATGTTAAGGAAGCATTAAATAAGCTGCATACAAATGAACTTTGGTAACTTAAAAGCTGCTATGGACCCCATTGATCTAGAATCTACCCCAGAGACTTGAGCACATTGCCCAGGTTAACACTCCAGTGCGGCGCTCAGGGACTGCTGCATTGTCAGGACTGCAACCCATGGGATTTGCTTCTAAACCTATCTGTCCTCTCTAATGATTCCAGGACAATGCATTGATGAAGAGTCGGCCCACACCCTGGCCAATATTTATCTTTCAGCCAATACAGGCGACCTAGTTCTTTATTTAAATGCACTTTATGGGATCCGGCTGTGCAAATATTGGCTGGAAGGTTGACTACATGATAACAATGACCATACTTCCACACTTTACTGCCTACAGACTGATTTAGGGCATTTTGAGGATTGTGAACAGTGCATATCAGTGCAAGTATTTATTTTCAACAGCAAAATCTCTAAAGAGTTGCGGCACCTCTCTGACTCCAAACAGCAACAGTCATCATGAGGCTCAGAAGAGAAGATCATACTTTGTCAATCTTATGGGAAGGCTTTGAAGAAATAACAGGAAAAGTGTACAAAGAAAACATAGAACAAGAATTTTGAAAGTCTTTTTATTCATTTGGTCACACAGAACCTGATTATTGCTGGAGGAAGGAGACATTTTTTGTTGAACCATTTAGTCTTGCACTCATGTACATTGTAAGAGAGAAGAGAGCTGATTGGTTGGAGAGTGGACTCTTATTGGTAGAGGTGTTGTCATGGCAACTGGTCCAAACTGCCTTGTAAACCATGAAGTATAATAGAAAATTAAATCAAATAGATTAAATAAAAATAAATTACAATCAACGGAATGCTGGCCTTCATATCTAAAGGACTGGGGTATGGGGGATGCAATTGTACAAAACCCTAGTTGGAACTCTCTTAGAGCACTGTGAGCAGGTATAGGCAGCACAACTTAGGAAGGGTGTTCTAGCCCTGGAGGGAGTTCAAGGCAGGTTTACAAGAATGAAACCTGGACTTCAGGGGTTAAGTTACAAGGAGAGATTAGACAAATTAGATCATTAATCACTTGAATTCAGAAGGTTAAGGGGTGATCTGATAGAAGTTTACAAAGAATTTACAGGGAAGGACAAGTTGGATAAGGGTAAACAGCTTCTACAAGTTGAAGGCTTAAGATCCAGGGACCATAATCTAAAAATTAGGGCCAAGCCATATAGGTGTTTGAAAACACTTCTACACGCAATGGGTGGTAAACATTTTGAACACACTTCCTCAAACGGCAATAGATGCTGGTTCAATTGTTAGGTTTTAGTCTGCGATAAACATATTTTTATTGAGCAGGGGGAATCAAGGAATATGGGCCTAAGGCAGATACATGGATTTAGACCACAGATTGGCTATGATCTTATTGAATGGTGGAGCGGGCTTGAAGTGCTGAATGGCCCATTCCCATTGCTATGTTCCTCTGTTCCTAACATGGAACCCAAGTTTGGACAGTACCAGTCATTTCCAATCTTTACTATTTGTTTCTTACATTGCTACATGATAAGATATCACCTCATGACTGAGGTCAGAAGATGTGGAATTGCGTAGCAGGATAGATGGTAATCTGGTTACAAAAAAGAGAAATAAGGAGTTAAAGTTACTCAGAACAGTGGGAGGTGGGCATATTCCTCTTGGCAAGATGCACCGCCCAACAGGGATCAGCCGTAGAGCAACTGCTGATTATTATTTGCATAAACAATTTGGATTTGAGAATTGGGGGTGGAATTTAACAATTTTTGGATGACACTGAAGTGTTGTCATTCATAGTGAGGAAAATGATTGAAAGAATATAAACTTCCAGAATAGGCACATAGATTGCAAATTAATTTCAACATAGGTAAGTGTGGGCTGCTACATTTTGCCAAGGGGAACTTGGAGGTCACACATTCCTTGTGAATTCAGAGCCTGATTGAAATAGACGGACAAAGGGATCTGGGGTTACATTGACAAGTCATTAAAACTGCAAAGCAAGTTAGCAAGACAATACAAATGCAAGCACTGGCTTCATTCCTAGGTGAACCAAAGGGAAGTTATGTTAAACTAGGAACATAGGAATAGATCATTTAGCTCCTCTAACCTAGAGCACTTTGGAGGAGTTGGAGCCAATTTGCCTACATAAAATATATCCACAAACAACAATATGATGATCACCAGGTAACCTTTATTGTGATGTTGACTGACAGATAAATATTGTCCAAGACTAAGGGATAACTCCCCTGACACTGGATAGTCAGAGTCTTTTTCCCAGGGTCGAAGGGTCAATTACTCGGGGGCATAAGTTGAGAGTGAGAGGAGGAAAACTTAAAAAAGATGGAAGGGGCAAGTTTTTCATACAGAGGGTGGTGAATGCCTGGAATGGGTTGCCAGAGGAGATGATGGAAGCAGATACTATACCAGGGGAATGGGAATCTGGAAGGATACATGAATAGGCAGGTCATAGAGGAATATGGACCATATAGAGGCAAGAAAATATTGGAATAGAGAGACATCTATGTTGGCACAGACTTGGTAGGCTGAAGGACCTTTTCCTGCACTGAGCTGTTCTTTGTTCTTTGCTCTTGATCAAAATAGCGCCATTCACCCCAGCAGGCCTTGAGTTAACACCGCATCCAGGGTGCAACAATCTCTCAGTACTGCCCTGAAACATCAGCATAGATTTCTGTGCTCAAATCCTTAAATGTCTGCTCATTTACAACTGGGTGTCACTCAGTTCCATAATCATTGCAGCACACACACGCCAGACGATTAAAGAAATCGTCAATAGATCAAGCGCAAACTATAATCTTTTCACATCCAATGTCGTAGTCTACAGCACAATATGAAGTGTAATTTTGTGACGGAGGCCTAACCACTGTATTGTGACAGTCACATTGATATATTAAAGAAAGGACTGTTTCAATACATCAGAAAAACACGTGCTTGAAAGCTTTTTTTCATATGTCTTCAGAAGCTGCCTGTTGTGAAATAGAATTAAGAGAAGCTGGTCACTCAATCCAGCACAAAGCATCTTTTAAAGCCAGTGTACAGTGAATCTGTTGCAGGTAAACACCACCTGCACCTGGGGATTAATACTAAAGGAGACTATTCAAATGTCAGGTAAACCTGATGGCTGCTGCATCAGAGAGACAAAAGGAAGCATGTTTCCGGGGATGTGTATTTACCGAGAATAAGATTTGCTTGTCTCGGTACAAGGTAAGTAAACAAATGACAAGTAAACAGCAAGTACAAAGCAGCCTCTGTGCGAATACAACCATACCTCAAACTGTTGTTTCATTCCCTGCACGTTTCATTTTCCCTCAGTCATTGTGTGTGCCATTATTGTTCACCTTCCCAGCTTTCCTCTGTGTTTTTAGTGGTGAACACAATAAGAAGTCTCACAACATCAGGTTAAAGTCCAGTAGGTTTATTTGGTAGCAAACGCCAAAATGCTACCAAGTAAACCTGTTGGATTTTAACCTGTTGGTGTTGTGAGACTTCTTACTGTGTTTATCCCAGTCCAACGCTGGCATCTCCACATCATTCTTAGTGGCGAACCAGTTCCCTAATGGACATTAAAGATGATAACTTGGGGCTCAGTAGGAATTCTACTCAGGGCAGTGATGGCCTAGTTATCAAGAGACTGTTAATCCAGAAACTCTACTAATGCTCTGGGAACCTGGGTTCAAATCCCACCATGGCAGATGGTGGAATTTGAATTTAGTAACAAGAAATATCTGGAATTAAGAATCTACAGATGACCACAAAACCATTGTCATTTGTTAGAATAGCCCACCTGCTTGACTAATGTCCTTTAGAGAAAGAAACCTTTACCTGGCCTGGTTTACATGTGACTCCAGAGCCACAACAATGTAGCTGAATATCAGCTGCCCTCAGGCAACTAGGGATGGGCAATAAATGCTGGACAGCCAGTGATACCCATGTCCCATGAATGAGTAAAAAAAGAACGAGACCCTCAGCTCAAACTTGCCATCTGTTTTATTCTAATAACCCACAAGGGGAGGCGATGGCTTAGTGGTATTATCCGTAGACTGTTAATCCAGAAACTCAGCTAATGTTCTAGGAACCAGGGTTCGAATCCTGCCATGAAAGGTGAATTCAATAATAAAAAATCTGGAATTAAGAATCTACTGATGACCATGAAACCATTGCCAATTGTTGGAGAAATCCATCTGGTTCACCAGCGTCCTTTAGGAAAGGAAATCTGCCGTCCTTACCCGGCCTGGCCTACATGTGACATAGCAATGTATTTGACTCTCAACCGACCTCCAAGGGCAACTAGGGATGGGCAATAAATGCTGGCCAGCCAGTGGCGCCCACGTCCCACAAATGAATAAAAAAAACAAAAGACCCTCAGTCCAAATTTGCCATCTGTTTTAACCTAATGCCCCACAATTTCTCAGCTGACTCTCTCTGCACCTTTTGCCCTGAGCTCTGAGCACTTGATCAAAGTCAAGCAACCAATAACCCGACACTTGATGGCTGATTTTGCTTTTGAATTAAAAATTAGAAGAATTTCCCATTCTTTCTCCACAATGAATAATCTGCTGATTGAATTACAGTTGCAAAAATTACTTTTCAAATCAAACATTGCTGTGGTTGGCACTGCTGCCTTACAGCACCAGGGGCCCGGGCCCCAGGTCATTGTTTGTTCTCCCCGTGTCTGTGTGGGTTTCTTCTGGGTGGTCCGGTTCCCTTCCACACAACCCAAAGGTATGCGAATTAGGTGAATTGGCCATGCTAAATTGCCCTTAGTGTCATGGGCATTAGCATGGTAAATACGTGGGGTTACAGGAAAAGGGCCTGGATGGTATTGTGGTGGGTGCAGACTTGATGGGCCAAATGGCCTCCTTCAGCATTGTAGGGATTCTATGATTCTGTGATCTGAGTTATACCGTGGATTGCACCTCTTGTAGAAGACTCAGTAAGATAAGAACTTGCATTTATATACTTTGTAATTTGTTGTGTAGCCAAGCACAGCAAGATCCCATAAAATGACTAAAATGAATGGCCAGCTAACCTGTTTCAGCTGAAGGAAAAACACTGACCAAGAAACTTCCCCTAATTTTTTTGCAGATAACATCATGGAGCTATCTTTTTTTTTGCTGGGTTGTGAACATCACTCGCAAGGCCAATATTTGCTGTCGATCCCTAATTGCCCTTGAACTGAATGAATTGTAAGAATCAAACACATTTCTTTGAGTCAGGAGTCACAGGTAAGTAGGCCAGACCGGGTAAAGATGGCAGATTTCCACCCCTACAGGACATTAGTGAGACAGAAGGACTTGAGTGATAATGGATAACAATTACACTCAACATAGCGAGATAATCATCATCACTGAGACTAGCTTACAACTCCAGATTTTATTAATTGAATTTAAATTCCAACATCGGCTGTGGTGGGATTTGAACCTGTGTCCTCAGAGTGTTAGTCTGGATCTCTGTCTGTCCAACGGCATTACCACTACACCATCATCTCTCCCAACATGCTGATTGGATCTTGGTTTATCATCTCACCTAAACTGTACTGAAATACCAGTGTAATCCTGAACCCTAGAGTTTGGCATGAGCTCATGGCCTTGCTAATTAAGCCAATCTAGCCAAAAAACATTCAGCCACTAAGTCACTGGACGTGTGAGCTGGTAATGTTGCAGGAAGGGTAACAGGGCACCTGGTACTAAGTAAACAGAATAACCAAAATGGCATTTCCTTATCAATGAAGTTTAAGGATTGAGTGGTAAACAGAGGTAGTATTGAGAAAGGATAAAATGGGTGTACTTAATGTCAAATCATTTACAGAAAGGGAATTAAAGCAAGGCTGGAGTAAAAGAGTGAAAAAGAATCTAAATTTCAAAATGTTATGTTTTAAAATCTTCAGCAATAGTTCATCAGCTGAAGGAATGAGACATTGCACTTTTAATTGTTTTCTGGCAAGAATTGTTGACTGGCAGTCATTAGCAATTATCACTCATTAATAGGACAGTAATATTATTAGTCACAAGATTTAAATTTCTATGATAATTGTAATGGGTAATCAATGTGATTTTATAAAATGTTATTCTTTCACGGGATGTGAACATCCATGTCTTGGCCAGTATTTATTATCCATCCCTAATTGCCCTTGTGCTCCAGTTTCCTCTCACAGTCTGAAAGATGTGCTGGTTAGGTGAATTGGCCATGCTAAATTCTCCCTCATACCCAAACAGGCGCCGGAGTGTGGCGACTCGGGGATTTTCACAGTAACTTCATTGCAGTGTTAATGTAAGGCTACTTGTGACACTGATAGACAAACTATATGCTGGTAGTTAAAACCACGGTGCACCGTCACAAATGCAACTATACCCGCAATTTCATTCATTAAAAATTCTTTCATTCTAGAACAATTTTGCACATCTGATTGTAGATTTAACCATATTTGCATCTTTTCATCGCTTTCCAAAAAACATTGAATCTGTCTGCACTGCGTATTATTTGGCTTTTAATTTAAACACCTTGCAAGCATTCCAGTTCAGTCAGACAAACAAGAATAGTAATCGAATCTTTAATTAATTCAACTATTTATTTCTTTGTTTAACAATTCTGGTGCCAACTCAAACTTAGACAGTTGCAACTCATTAACTAATTTACTGAACTTTATCTCTTAACTGAGCATCAACTCTCAACTGAACTTTAACTCTCAACTGAACATTAACTTTAATTATTTAACTGAAAATAAATACTACCGAGTTTAGGAAAAACCTTGGCTAAGAAATATCCCTGATGTAGAATCTATCTTCTTCTCTGAGGAAAATTCCTTCAGGGCATATATCTTACGATGGTTAGTCTTGATTGTTACTGGCAAACAAAGGACTGCAGCATCTTTTGTCCACGAATCTTCCACTTGCTTCCAGAAGATTCTCCGTCATCCAGCTAACTGTGTAACCAGAAACTGATCACACGCCTCGAACATCCAGTGAAATTACTTGTGAACAACACTGTTACGCTTACTTCACATGACATGTACCACACATAATGGCAGTAAAAATCGAGGCCATGATGTCTGTTCAACTGTAAACAACTTCCCTTATTTAATCAATACAGGAAGCTTTAGATCACCGTTCCCAGACCAAAGTAACTTTACATCCTTCACCCGATTTTATTTGAGTTGATCAAAAATCCCAGCATGCTTAACTCTCAGCCAGAATAGCCATTTTAAAGCCACTATTCTCCCCCTACATAGATATTACAGCAACCAAATATCAGCACATGTTTTTCTAACCAAATAAAATATTAGGTGGATTGTTGCCTCCTTTACAGGAATTCCAGGATTCCCAGATTACAGACACTGAATTGCCGAAGGAGCAAATTAGAATAGAATCATAGAATCCCTACAGTGCAGAATGAAGCCATTCGGCCCATCGAGTTTGAAACAACACATCACTGCACTTCCAAATAATTCATGCAAATGATACGTTTTCAGGCATTTCAGGGAAACCCGGTTGGCTGTAATATTATCCTTCCAAGATTAGGAATCTAGCAAACAACCAGTCCTCCAGCAGCCACCAAAGTGCAGTCTTTAATGTGAATTTATACTTCAATGTGAAACACAGGGTCATTGCAAACCTCCTTGATCTTCCCTCCGCCAGTCTCACTTAGAATCATAGAATCACAGAATCCCTACAATGCAGAAGGAGGCTATTCGGCCCATTGAGTCTGCACCGACTGCCATCCCACTCAGACCCTATTCCCATAAACCCACACATTTACCCTGCTAATCAATCCCCTAACACTAGGGTTAATTTAGCATGGCCAATCTACCTAACCCCCACATTTTTAGACTTTGGACACTTTCCAGCAACAGCCAAGAAATGGCAATGAGGAGTGTGACTGATGAAAGATCCCTATTGTTTCCACCTCCAAAAGCATTGGAAATAATAGCCCTAATCATGGAATCATAAGGAAGAAGAGGTCATTCAGTCCATCATTCCTCTGCCATCTGTTTGAAAAAGCAATCTACAGAGATCCACTCCACTGCTCCTTCCTCAGATGTAGTTTTTACCCCTTCAATTATTTATCCAACTCCTTTTAGAAAATTATCAATGAATCTACTCTCACCATCTTTCGCCGATCTGTTTGCCTCCCACAGTCCAAAGATAGAATCGTAGGATCATAGAAACCCTACAGTGCAGAAGGAGGCCATTCTGCCCACTGTGTCTGCACCGGCAACAGTCCCCCTATCCCACAAATTTACCCCACTAATCTATACATCCCAGGACACAAATGGGCAATTTTGCATGGCTGATCAACCTAACCCGCACATCTTTGGATGAGTTGTGTGGGGTTAGATGGATTGGCCATGCTAAATTGTCCCTTAGTGTCAGGGGGACTAGCTGGGGTAAATTCATGGTAATGGGGATAGGGCCTGGGTGGGATTGTGGTCAGTGCAGACTGAATGGGCTGAATGGCCTCCTTCTACACTGTAGAATTCTATGATTCTATGATCCACGTGGAACCAAGGAATGAACCTGAAGCCACCCTTGGCTCAAGACCTTAATAAACTGTGAATTTACTCACTGATTGAACATGGCACAAAGTCTCCCCAATACATTGAATTTCTATTGCCTGTAGAAAAATCCAAATCCATCCATTCAGATTTCCCAATAATATTTCTGAGAGAGCAGATTTACCCAGAAAAGATCAACAGACAGTTTATTGTTTGGATTGTGGGGACAGCGGCAAAGTAATCTCATTTTTCTGAGGGCATTAACATTCAGCCCCATTGTGTTGGGCTGGTGTCATGTGTAGACCAGGCCAGGTACAAGGTGAAGGTCCTTTCTTCAGGAAAACATACTGATGAGCCAGTTCAGATTTCCACTCAATTGGAGAATGGCTACAGCAAAGAAGGAGGCCATTTGGCAGAAGGAGGCATTTGGCTGGTCATATCCATGTTGGTCATGCAAGAACAACTCAACCCCCCCCCCCCCAACCCCGCCGCAGCACCCCCTCACCTCCCCACACCACCCCCGCCCCACCCCCCTCCCCCCCCAACCCCACCCCCACACCCCCCCCCCCCTCCCGCCACCCCATCCCATGCCTTCTCCATTCAAACCTGCAACCTGCAAATCCAAGCTATTCAGGTCACCATTATATATCGCCATTCTTCGCAGTTACTGAGTCAAAATTCTGGAATTCCCTCCCTAATGTCATTGTGGGTCAACCCACAGCACATGGGCTGCAGCGATTCAAGAAGGCAGCTCACCACCACCTTCTCAAGGGCATCTAGGGATGGGCAATAAATGCTGACCAGCCAGTGACTCCCATGTCCCACAGTTGGCTAAAAAATTCATTTTCCTATTCCCATTTGAAAGCTACTATTAAACCTGTCTCCACAAGTTGTGCACTCCTAGTTCTAACCATTCGTTGTGTAAAAGGGTTTCCCTTCCTTGTGTTCTTTTGTTAATCATTTGGGTGGCACGGTGGCACAGTGGTTAGCACTGCTGCCTCACAGCTCCAGTGACCTGGCTTCGATTCCCAGCTTGGGTCACTGTGCGTGTGGACTTTACACATTCTCCCTGTGTCTACATGGGTTTCCTCTGGGTGCTCTGGTTTCCTCACACAGTCCAAAGATGTGTGAGTTAGGTGCATTGGCCATACTAAATTGCCTCTTAGTGTCCTGTGATTCGTACATTAGAGGGATTAGTGGGGCAAATATGTGGGGTGTGGGGAGGGACTTTGGGTGGAATTGTTGACAGTGCAGACTTGATGGGCCGAATGGCCTCCTTCTGCACAGTAGGGTTTCTATGATTCTATGAATCCGTGTCCTTTGGTTCTTGACCATTATGGGAAAGGGAAACAGTTTTTTTTCCCTATGTACTCTGTTCAGGCCCCTCATGTTTTTAACAATTAGGGCTGGTATGGTGGCACAGTGGTTAGCACTGCTGCCTCGCAGTGCCAGGGACCCAGGTTCGATTCCAGCCTCGGGTGACTGTCTGTGTGGAGTTTGCACATTCTCCCCATGTCTGCGAGGGTTCCCTCTGGTTGCGCCGGTTTCCTCCCACACTCCAAAGATGTGCGGGTTAGTCGGACTGGCCTTGCTAAATTACCCCTTAGTGTCAGGGGGAATAGCAGGGTAAATACATGGAGTTATGGGGATAGGGCCTGCGTACGATTGTTGTTGGTGCAGGCTGGATGGGCCAAATGGCCTCCTTCTGCACTGTAGGGATTCTACGATTCTATGAACCCAGCAGCTTCCAATGGAACGTTGGCAGCCCCAAACTTATCAAATTCAAAATGACATCACGAGATTTCTAATTTAGAACCATGAAGGTGAGACTATCACATCTGTGGAGTAGGTGTGCTCACTAGCTCAGTGTCTGAGCAGGAAAGCTCAGAACTAAAGTAAACAGAGGATGGACGGAGAATGAAAGAAAAGAAGACGAAATAAGAGAAGGGGATTAAAAAAAAGGAGGAAGGACAGACAAAAAGTAAAATGGTAAACCAGGAGGTGTGTAAGGAAGTGGAATGATGCATGAGCAATTACAGATTTTTATTTTATTTCAGTAAATATCAATGTATCACACTCGTTTGATATGCTGAACAATGAATAGATGCCAATCAAACAGCTCGGTATCCTGAATCAAACCCACTGCTTGAGAGCCATCATTAAAAACCCAAGAGAATTTGCTGAATTCAACGGGCGGGGCTTTCCTGCCTCGCTCAGGCAAGACCAGAAATTCCCATCCGAGGTCAGCAGGGATTTCCATTGCCGGATCCTTGCCCGCTCCGATTCCGTGGCCAGCCAGGTAGTCAAATTCCAGCCAATTTGTTTATTCGTATTCTTTTTTAAAACTCCAATTTATTGGACTGGGTTCACCGAGCTCGGCCATGGCTGGGATTTTCCGGTCCCGCTGCAGTGAACGGAGATTTGGCTGGGCGCCAAATTCTCCATTCTCACTGGCAATGGCAGCGGGGCGTGAATGGCCGGAGATCTCCAGCCAGAGTTTGTTTTCATTTTCTGTTATTTGAATTCTCAGTAAACAAATGCAACCTTAGAATTCTGGAGATTTCAGAGAAAGGTTATTGGGTCTTTTGTGCACTCCTCTTTGTTGCTAATTCTTCTCATTCTACTTCTTTGCTCTTGCTCGTACTTTGCCACAATTCCCTCCTAAATACTCTGATCCAACAGCCACTGTTCCATATTCCGCTCATCTTCTTAATGGACAAAGCCCCTCTGAATCTTCACTGTGTCTAAGGATGAGGACCTCACGCACCCAGGACATTCTCTCTTCCACTTTATTCCGTAAGGAAAAAGGTACAAATGTCTGAGGTCACATACCAACCAACTTAAGAACAGTCTCTTCCTTGGCTGCCAAGGAATGGACCTAGCTTGCACTAAGTTGATCCTTCTCTACACCCTAGCTATGACTGTAACACTACATTCTTCACTCCCTTCTTTCCTTCTCTTTGTCTGTAAGCAGCAATACTTTTCACTGTCTGTTAATACGTGTGACAACAATAAATCAAAGCAAATCAAGAGAGTCGCAAAGTGGGATGTCCAACTCATACCATATGATCTCCCTGCCCACTTTGGGAAGTAGTTTCCAACAGATTCTATCCTTAATATGCCCTCCACAAAATGTTTAATGTGAGTGTTGAATTGCTTGGCTTCCATAAGTCACTTCAATGAACACAGCAGGGGGTCTTAACACACAATCCCTTTTTTATTTTACTGTAGATAGACTGAGAGATGACATAACAGCAGAGAGACCATATAAATGCACTAGACAATATACTGACTGACTGATTTGGATATCAATATTTTGTGGACATGCAATAATATTTATACATGCAAGAGAGGGGAAGAAATATTCTCTTTATTACTTAGGGGAGCAGAGAATTTTCTTCATTAAGAGAGTAAATGTGTGTTTTTCTCTCTCTAATTTCCAGCCTTAATTACATCCGCAGAAAAAGTACCTTCAAAATGCTGCATATTTGCAAGTTAATTCGTTTTGAAATTACAGTGAAAAGTAGGAATGTTTCAAGGGACAATCTGAAGTGGTTGGGCACCATTTTTACAGCACAGTGGCACAGTGGTTAGCACTGCTGCCTCATAGCACCAGGGACCCAGGTTCGATTCCCGACTTGGGTCACTGTCTGTGCGGAGTCTGCACGTTCTCCCTGTCTCTACGTGGGTTTTCTCCAAGTGCTCCGGTTTCCTCCCACAGTCCGAAAGGTGTGGTGTGGGATTCTATGGCTGCACTTGCCCCAAAGCCAGAGAATCCCATCCAAGTTCAATGGACCTTTATGTAATCCACCCGGCTTCAACCCGTTAAGATTCCCATGGCAAGTGGGATGGGGAAAACTACCCCCCCATGCTGGTTAGGTGCATTGGCCATGAGAAATTCTCCCTCAGCGTACCCGAACTGGTGCCAGAGTGTGGTAACTGGGGGATTTTCATAGTAACTTCATTGCAATGTTAATGTAAGCCTACTTGTGACATTAATAAATAGAATAAAAGGCTGATTTATTTTTATGGTCAGCATGAAAATCAAGTTAAATTCAACATTTTAATAAAATGCTTATAACCGGTACTAAATAAGTATAATAATTATCCTCAGAATAAGGGGCTGGGATGAGGAAAAGTTTCTTTATTCAGTGAATCTTTGCAATCTGTAGAAGCTTAGTCATTGAGGGTGTTGTAAATAGAGACTGATAGCTTTCTCGATACTAATGACATCAAGGGATATGGCGACAGTGCAGGAAAATTGTGTGGAGAAAGATAATCAGACATGATCTATCTGAATGGAGTTGATTCAACAAGACAAATGGTCTACATTTTTCTTTATATCATTTGTGGGGCACGGGCGTCATTGGCTGGACCAGCATTTATTGCCCAACCCTAGTTGCCCATGGAGGGCAGTTGAGAGTCAACCACATTGCTGTGGCTCTGGAGTCACATGTAGGCCAGACCAGGGAAGGACAGCAGATTTCCTTCCCTGAAGGACATTAGTGAACCAGGTGGGTTTTTTCGACAATCGACAATCGTTTCATTGGTCATCAGTAGATTCTTAATTCCAGATATTTTTTGAATTCAAATTCCACCATCTATGGTGGCAGGATTCGAACCCGGGTCCTCAGAGCATTAGCTGAGTTTCTGGATTAGTAGTCTAGCAACAATAGCATTAGGCCATCACCTTCCCGTGCCTATTTCCCTGTACTATCTAGATATAACATTGGCTGGGGAACATTCATGTAACAGAACTTGAGGTGACAAATTTGCATGTAAATGAAATTATAAAGAATCCTAGAGTACAGTGTGAACCCCTCTCGACAAGTGGTTACAAAATATCTAATGGCGACCTGATTTACAAATATGGGAAGAAAACTTCACGTTAACGAAGACTAATAATTCTTAGTAGCTTTTAGCTATGAGCATGAAAAACATCTTCAGTAAAAACCTACCCTCAAAGGAAAGTTGCTAAAGGTGTTTTTTCATATTGTTGTGGTGCTTAAAATAAAATATTCTTTTAGAAATGTGATTACGTTATGTGAAAGTAGAAGAGTTGGGAAGTTAGTGTTTCAAAAGGAACCATCAGATGATTCGAAATAAATCAGCATGAATTTAGGGTGGCACGGTGGCATAGTGGTGCCTCACAGTGCTAGGGACCTAGGTTCAATTCCTGGCTTGGGTCACCGACTGTGTGGAACAAAGATCAAAGAAAATTACAGCACAGGAACAGGCTCTTCGGTCCTCAAAGCCTCCTGCCTGACGGAATTAAAATCCCCTACATTTCCAGGGATCGTATCCCTCTATCCCCCTCCTATTCATACACTTGTCAAGACGCCCCTTAAAAATCACTATCATAACTTTCTTCCTTGTGATTTTATGTATATTAGCGTGGGTAGCTTTGCTGCCTCACAGCACCAGGGACCCGGGTTCGATTCCCAGCTTGGGTGACTGTCTGTGTGGAGTCTGCACGTTATCCCCGTGTCTGCATGGGTTTTGTCTGGGGGGTCCAGTTTCCTCTTGCTGTCCAAAGATGTGCAGGTTGGGTTGATTTGCCCCTTAGTGTCCCAAGATGTGTTGGTTAGTGGGGTAAATATGTAGGGTTACGGGGATAGGGTCTTGGTGGGCTTCTCTGTTAGAGAGTTGGTGTAGACTTGATGGGCCAGATGGTCACTTCCTGCACTTCTATGAAGAGTTGACTAATTCTAAGGTAATTGCCTGATCGATAGCTGCGTAGTTACATATTCCACATCACCATGCTCCTTCCTTTTTCCTACAAGTTAAAGCTGAGTGTTTCTACATTTCTCTATCAAATACAGACCAACCCGTCTGCAACCGTACCCATCGATAACCATTTCCCAGTTCAACATTTCATGTAACACATGAGTCTTGCCAGACACACATTGCGTCTCCTCATTTTACATCATGACAGTTGCTGGAAATTGTACTTGCAAAGGGAATTATTAATGTACCAACAGCCGCTCTGAAATAATTGTCTTGTTCAGTAAAACCAAGTTTCTGTTGTGGTTAAATTATTTAAAAAGTATCCCTGTGGGATGAAAGAGGAACAGACTGACCTCTGAGCCTGTTGCACTAACTCACTGTTCCTATGTGTTTTCTTTCTTGAGATTTTACATATATTAGTGTGGTTAGCACTGCTGCCTCATAGCGGCAGGGACCAGGGTTCGATTCCCACCCTGTCTGTGTGGAGATTGCACATTCTCCCCATATCCGCATGGGTTTGCTCCAGGTGTTCCAGTTTCCTTCCATACCCCAATGATATATCGGTTAGGTGGATTGGCCATGCTAAATTGCCCTTAGTATTAGCCCCATAAGTAAGTGGGGTTATGGGGATAGGGAGTGGGTGAGATTGTTGTAGCTGTAGCCTTGATGGGCTGAACAACCTTCTTCTGTACTGCAGGAATTCTATGATTAGTGCCTTCAATTTTTCCTCGTGAAATACTATTTAATGTTTGCTTCCTTTATTTTCCTTGCCAGTTTTTTAATGGCTTCATCCTTTCCTGGCTGATAGTGTTAACTCTTTACTGGGCAGTGTTCCAGGGGCATTCGGTACCTACCAGTACCATGCTGAAACACCAACTTATCACCTGACAATCTCGATAGTGAGCTGTAGCAGCCTGGCTGTTCAGGGCAATCCTGTGCCACCCTTGGATCCACAGTTCCTGAACAGTACCAGTACTGGGTTTTTCTTACTGTAACCCAGGAGTGTTGTGTCTCTGAACTAAAAAAAACACAGAAAGTGCTAGAAAAACTCAGCAGTTCTGGAAGTTTCAGTGGAGAAAGAAACAGGGTTAACCGTTTTGAATCCAATATAGAACTCTTCTTATTCTGAAGAACAGTCATACTGGACGTGAAACGTTGACTTTGTTTCTCTCTCCACCGACAGATTTGCTACGTTTTTCCAACACTTTCTGTTTCTATTGCAGGTTTCCAGCATTCACAGTATTTTGCTTTTAGTTTAGTGTTGCCCATCTTGTTATTGGCCAAGCCAGCAGCAAACCATTGAATCCCTCTAGTACAGAAGGAGGCCATTCAGCCCATCGAGTCTATGTCAATCACAATCCTAGCCCTATTCCCAGAACCCTCACATACCTTGCTAATCTCCCTGACACTAAGGGTCAATTTAGCATGGTCAATCAACCTCACCCGCCAACTTTTTGGACTGTGGGGGGAAACCAGAGCACCCTGAGAAAACCCACGCAGACACGGGGAGAACATGCAAAACCCACACAAACAGTGACCCGAGGTTGGAATTGAATGTGAGTCCCTGGCACTGTGAGACAGCAGTGCTCACCACTGTGCCACCGTCACTCCCCAAATAACATTGGGCACCTTTCTTAGTTTGGAGTGAAGATTTAAAGATTTGCTCTCGATCCAGGCTTCAAACCAGTGAGGAAGAAACACCCCAATTAGTTAATCCATTTTAAAATTCAGAAGGGTGTCTTTTGAAAAAAGACACCGCAGCTTATTAAAATTGAAGAAGCTCAGAATTTAAACTACGGTCAATTGAAATGAAAAGGCAACTCTCAGTTTTGTGACTGTTTACAGAGATTACACCATAAGACTTTCAACAAATATAAAACCAATGATATTCCCTAAATAAAAAAACGCTTTGGTACTGAATAATCCTTACCAGTTTCCATGACGAACACAAATGATGGGATTCGTTCAGAAGTTCAAATTATATTTGGCTCTTTCTTTATTGTTCACGAAGAATACACAGTTTTGGTGACAAAGATTTCCAGCAATTGTGTTAGAACTTTGAGAAAATTGCACCCTTCCAGAATACACTGTGGGTCTGCTGAAATGTATTTCCCATATATATCGATACAATACATGGAATAGTTTGACCTTTCGCAATTTGTTTAAATGCAAATAGTCTTGCCAGCAGTTGATTTTCTGAAATTTGCATTAACATTATAGATGGTTGGAAGGTAGTCAAATACACAATTAATATTTTGGTTTCTGTTTCAAAAAACTAATAGGTATTCGGGAAATATATCTTTTCCTTCTGTCACATTGCAATTGCTGTCCGTGTTTGACAGGTGCGATTCAGGAGAGTTGTCACTGTCGGTAGGACAGAGAGATCATTGCTCGAAGCTGATTTAGCTGGACTGGAAACAGGAAATGCTGGAAAAACTCAGCAGGTCTGGCAGCGTCTGTGGAGAGAGATAAGCGGTCAAGTTGAGTTTAAAATCATCAGGCGGATTTGAAACGTTGGTCGGAATTTTGCCGGCACGCGCCTCCCCACCCCACGATCCCAGGAGCGGGCGAGGCTGGGAGAATGGCATTGTCCATTGGCCTCAGGTGAGATCATACAAACCTCAGGCACACGTGCCGCTAAAATTCCAACAGTTCACCCTGTTTCTCTCTCCACTATTGTTGCCGGGCCTGCTGAGGTTGTCCAGCATTTGCCGTTTCTATTTCAGATTTTCAGCATCCTCAGTACCTTGCATTTATTGTGGTAAGAACACCAAACTGTCCGCACAACTCCAGGTGGATAATGCAAATGTTTTCCCAATGCATCAGCAGGCCAAAACCTACTTTGTATCTTATCCTCTTTTGGGCTCTTAATAACTGAGAATTTTATAGTTCTGCTAAAAAATAGCCACTGACTTGTGGCTAGCTGCAGTTCATCAGGATGGGGATTGGCCCCCTTAAGCCCCGGTAGTGAAACTTTCTAAAGAAAAGTTTTGTATAAACCCAGATAAAGATTTGCATTGGTGAAAATGTTAACTGCAGTTTCCCATCCATCACATCAAGAATTAAAAAAGGCAGCACGGAGGTTAGCATTGATCCGTGAAGAACTGATCCCCCCCACCCATTGAACACAAAATATTACTCTGGCTGCAAAAGGAATTCATGAATGAAAAATGCCCTCCATGGCACAGTGGTTAGCACTGCTGCCTCACAGTGCCAGGGACCTGGGTTCGATTCCCACCTTGGGTGACAGTCTGTGCGGTGTCTGCATGTTCTTCCTGTGTCTGCGTGGGTTTCTGCTGGGTGCTCTGGTTTCCTCCCACAGTCCAAAAGACGTGCTGGTTAGGTACATTGACCCGAACAGGTGCCGGAGTGTGGTGACTGGGGGAATTTCACAGTAATTTAATTACAGTGTTAATGTAAGCCTACTTGTAACACTAATAAATAAACTTTAAAGTGGCCTTTGAGGATCAAAGTTGAGGGGGTTCAATAGGTTAAGTTTGTGACATTCTTAAACAGATTTTTTTGACCTTTGGATACTAACCTAATGTTCTGATACAAAGATAGGGATCCAGCATTTGTCAGAAAGGCAGTGAAAGACATTGCTTTATTTCTGCCTCAATTTTCATAAGAGCATTGGAACAAAAAGGAACAAATCCGCCTGCTAAGCTTACTTTACCATCTAAATCCAACTGAGGGTCTGAGCTGGACTTCTCTTTCGCTATCTCAAAATTCTATACCTCTTCACTTCCACCAATTCCTTTGTGGTTACTTTATCAAGGACAGCATTTGTTCAGTCACAAAATCCAAAAGCAGGAAAGAAAATGATGGAAACTTCCGGCACGTCAAGTTCATAGAATCATAGAATCCCTACAGGGCAGAAGAAAGCTATTCTGACCATCGAGTCTGTACCAACCACAAACCCACCCAGATCCTATTCCCGTAACCCCACATATTTACCCTGCTAATCCCCCTGACACTTGGGGCAAATTAGCATGGCCAATCAACCTAACCCGCACATCTTTGGACTGTGGGAGGAGCAATTGGAGAAAACCCATGCAGACACGGGGAGAATGTGCAAACTCTCCACAGTGAGCCGAGACTGGAATTGAACGTGGGTCCCTGGTGTTGTGAGGCAGCAGTGCTAACCACTGTGCCACCATGCCACCCCCCACATCACCGTTGCAAGTGCACAGAATGAAAAGAGTTAATGTTTCCGATCATTGATCTTTCATTAGAACCCACTTGAAACAACATTTTTATAGATGGATTCAGGTTCATCTTAAGCACTTTTAAAATCCTGCATTTGATAGATGCAATGCACATATACTGTGGCTCAAAACTAGCAAACTAGGGGCAGAGGCTGCGACAGGTTCCAGAACATGCCAGACTTCAAGTTGAGTGGTTCAGGTTATGGTCTGTTAGGGGCAAGCTGGGTAGGATCAGACTGGGTAGGGTGCGGTCAGGGGCCCCTTGGAGCACAGGAATAGACCAGCAAGCAATCAGTGAAGGACATAATTAGTCAGGTGCCACAGTGGAGACCTTGTGGCATAATGGTTAGTGTCAGTGCCTCTGAGCCAGAAGCTTAGAATCCCTACAATGCAAAAGGAGGCCATTTGACCCATCACCGTCTACAATCCCTATTCTCATAACCCCAATATTTACCCTGCTAATCCCCTAGACACTAGGGTCAATTGCAGATCTTTGAACTGTGGAAGGAAACTGGGGCACCCAGAGGAAACCTGTGCAGACACAGGGAGAATGTGCAAACTCCACACAGACAGTGACCCAAGCTGGGAATCAAACCTGGATCCCTGGTGCTGTGAGACAGCAATGCTAACCATTGTGCCACTGTGCCCCTTCTGGGTTCAAGTCCCATCCCAGCACTTGATGGTCAAGGAAGGTGCTTTTATGTCAATGACAGGCAGTAAGAGCAGGGAAGACTCTTGGTCAGTCAGCTTGATACAGAATGGTGTCGCTCAGGCAATCAGTCCCTGGTGACAGGCAAGCAACCTGTTTCAGGGAAGAAGCCTCGCCATGGGGACAGATGCAAGTTTTCCTTGTGTACCATTAGGTCCAGGAAGACAAATGATGATAACACCATGTCAATGCAGAGACAAATTGTCCCAGTTGTATTTTTTAAATTTTACTCGATGCACATTCTAAGAATGCCCAGTTTACAAACAACTCCACTTTTTACCAACCCCAGATTTGAGACACCATCCCATATATTGATAAAATAAAATCTGGGTTTATCTGCATTGATTTAAACAACCACATCATCATTCCCCAGGACAAGATCCGAATGTCATTCTCCTCTTTCTCCACATCATTCTCCTCTTTGGCAGGGGGTGCTGCTTTCCTACCACACAGGCACTGTCTCCTCCCATTCCTTCAGGTCCTATCGGCCCATTCTCTCTGTAATTCCTTTTCCATTTCACCTGCCCTATCCCAGACCCCACTCCATCAGCAGCTAACTGAGGCAGTTTCCAGTTCACAGACTCACTCAGATTTCGGAAGCTGAGATGTTCTATGAAATTAGGAAGCTAATTTTAACCTGATATTGCACTTCCTGATCTTGATTTTTTTTTTGCTGATGGGTCATAGAATTTGTCCAGTGTGGAAGGAGGCCATTCAGCCCATCAAGCCTGCACTGACAACGATCCCACCCAGGTCCTATCCCTGTAACCCCACTTATTTACCCTGCTAATCCCTCTGACACTAAGGGGCAATGGAGCATAGCCAATCATGCTAACCTGCACATCTTTGGAGTGTGGAAGGAAACCAGAGCATCCGGAGGAAAGCCATATGGACACAGGGGACACAGGAGCAAACTCCACACAGGCAGTGACCCAAGGCCAGAATTGAACCCGAGTCCCTGGCATTGTGAGGCAGCAGTGCTAACCACTGAATAGTGAGGCAAATATGCAGTAGTGGTTTAAGTTTCTATTGGAAGTAGTGGAAGCTTTTAAATTGAGTGTAATACTTTCAAGTAGAAAGATGTGCATTTGTATAGCACCTTTCACAGCCACAATACATCCTAAAGTGTTACACAGCCATATTTTGAAGCATGGTCACTGCTCTAATATAGGATAAACAGCAGCCAATTTGTACACATCAAACACCCACAAACAGCAATGTTATAATGACCAGAAAAACATTTTTCTGAAGTGATTTTGGTTGTGGAATAAGTGTTGGGCAGGACAGAATTCCCAAACTGTTCGAAGTAACACCGTGGGATTGTGTACAACCAATTGAAAGGGGAAGTGAGACCTCAGATGGAAATCTCACCCAAAGACAGGTACGCTGACTGTGCGGCACTCACTCGGCACTTCACTGGTGCGTTGGTCTCGATTTTGTGGGGCTCGTAGGTTCCAGAGACAAGAGTGCTGTCATTAAACTACAGCTAACAGCTTTCTGGAATTCATTCTGCCAATGCTATCACATTGTGGATGAGCTGGGAGAACATTGCATGCAACAAACGTGACTTAAGTTGTTAAATCATTCTGAAGGGGAAGTAGGCACCAATCTTTTACTAGATTAATTTACTGGATAGGCAGCATTACAAATATCTGCCTCTTCCCTGATCTCTCAGTGTATTCTTTCCAGCAAACTTAAAGTAAAGCAAAGTAAAAGTAAAGTTTATTTATTAGTACAATTAAGCTGACATTAACACTGCAATGAAGTTACCCCGAAATTCCCCTGGTCGCCACAGTCTATCGCCTGTTCGGATCAATGCACCTAACCAGCACATCTTTCAGATTGTGGGAGGAAACCGGAGCACCCAGAGGAAACCCAAGCAGACACGGGGAGAACATGCAAACTCCACACAGACAGTGAGCCAAGCCAGGAATTGAATGCAGGTTCCTGGCACTGTGAAGCAGCAGTGCTAATCACTGTGCCATCACACCACCAAATTAGCAAAGTTACAATCCTTTAAAGGAGTACTCTCTCTTTATGTGCTCAAGATATTTAATCAATCAATGTGCTTTCCCTAACCTTAACAATATAATTTACATCCTCTTAACATAAGTCAATTTAAGCACAATTGAACTGAAGAATAGAAAAGATGGCCAATGGTATATAATGGCGAGCTTTTCAGGGCTCCCCATGCTGTGATTTCAATCATTGAGGGGGTCGGTTTAGCTCAGTTGGATGGACAGCTGGTTTGTGACACAGAGCTAATGCTAACAGCACGGGTTCAATTCCCGTACCGGCTGAGATTATTCATGAAGGCCCCATCTTCTCAACCTTGCTTCTTGCCTGAGGTGATCCTCAGGTTAAATCAACAACAATTAATTATCTCCCTCAAAGGGGAGAGCAGCCTATGGTCATCTGGGACCATGGCAACATTGCATTGCATTGGTCACCAGCAGGATCTTCTGGTCCTGGTGATGTCCATGGCATATAGTGAGACTCGTCCGTTCCATCACTGGGACATCAGCCTTCAGCAAGGCCGGACAATTCACCAGCAGGAAGAGCTGGAAAACCCACAAAATGTACTCTTAACACCCTCCGAACACTTTACTCAGTATGTATGTTGCTGAGCAGTATGGAGGGCGTAAGAGGAATAAATAAAAGCAGAACACAAAGATCAATTAGATGGTTATTGAAGAGCTGGGTGCAGTGTAGCAATTATAAAAGGACTTCGAACCACTGATGGGTGGCACGGTGACAGAGTGGTCAGCGCTGCTGCCTCTGAGGGCCAGGGGCTTGGGTTCAATTCTGCCCTTGGGTCACTGTCTGTGTGGAATTTGCACGTTCTCCCCGTTTCTGTGGTCTGAGTTGGCCTGTGACCATAGAACCCCTACTGTGCAGAAAGAGGCCATTCGGCCCATCAAGTCTGCACCAACTCTCTGAAAGAGCATCCCACTCAGGGTCTACCCCATCCCCGCTAATTCACCTAACCTGCACATCTTTGAAGTACGGGAGGAAACTCGAGCACCCGGGGGAAACCCACGCAGACACGTGCAGATTCCACACAAACAAGACCAGAATTGAACCCAAGTCCTTGGTGCTGTGAGGCAGCAGTGCTAACAACTGTGCCACTGTGCCTCCACAATGATTATTTGTTTAGTTCTTTCAGTGGATGGTTTGGGCTGCTGGAAGTCAAAGAGATGCACATTAATCTTGACAATGTTGGCATGCCAATTGCCCATTTGCTTTGAGAATAATGATCCTTTGCATTTTTTTAAAATGTTTCCTTTGCAGAGTCACTATGTGAGTGTTTAACCATTCCCAGTACTTGTCTCAATAGCACTGCAATTAGAAAAAAAATGTTAACGACATTGGTACTGATCAGGGAGCGATTTTTTCAGAGTTGCTACTTCCAAATTTTCATATATATGAGGTGTGCAGCAAGATTGCCCATAAGCTGTAAACTGTAAGCCTTAACTGTAAAAACTGTAACTGTAAACACAAGTGAAAGAGATTATAGTGATAGTACCAGAACTGAACTGATAAGGCATGTGCTTACACTGTTTACTTTGCTTATGTCACTTGAAATATATTATCTCTAAACGGTGTGGTCTAACTGTGCAAGGAACGGCACAGGAGGTAACATTGGGGATTGAACAGACCAATCTGAATAAGTTGGCATTAAATTTTATCCATATGACAGACAATGCACAATTTAAATCCTGTTTTTACCATTTTGTAAAATGTGGGTCAAGTTATTTGTCAAAGTGATTCATGGAGTTTGATAAAGTGCATCGTATTTTGATGCATTTTATGTGTTGCAAAGTTTGGATACACCGGCCAGAATGTTACGGCCCTCCATGCCAGCGGCATTTTCCCATCCCGCTGTAGGGAACAGAGATTTGGCTGGGCACCAAATTCTCTGACCTGGCTGCAGAGGGAGAGTGGCCGGAAAGGTCGTGACATCCTCTTAAATCAAGTTTTTATTTCCAGCAAAAGTGTTTACTTTTGTTGGGCTTGTAAAGACTGCATTCGCGCCAGTATTTCTTCTGTTGGGACTCATAAATGAACTTTAACTTTAAAAACTTTAAACTTTAAAACCTGCATTGTTTTCACGCATGACGTGGAAGAAAGGGGGCTTAAAATATTGTGGGAAAATTGTGGAAGAGTAACAATCGTGCACATTTATATTACCAGGTCCCGTCTGATTGCGGGGCATCCTGTAGTTGTAAAATAGCCAAGCTGATCTCTCAGCTCACATTCATCTCGATAATTGGACTTAGTCCTGATACTTCCTGAAGCAGCAGCCAAAAAGACACTCTTTTGCATTCCTGACTCCATTACCAATCTATGTTCAAAGAATAGTATCTGTCTAACCACTCAGTGGCCTGGGGAACATACATACAAATATATACATATTGAGTGGTTAAGCCTTCTTTTCGAAAGCAAATAATCAGCAATGCTATAGCTCTGTTAATGGAATATATAAGGTTAATTCTAACTATAGTAAGGAGTCTCACAACACCAGATTAAAGTCCAACAGGATTATTTACGCTCCTTCATCAGGTGAGTGGGAGTTGGGTTCACAAACAGGGCATATATAGACGCAACCTCAATTACAAGGTGATGGATGGAATGCAAGTTTTAACAGGTAATCAAGCCTTTACGGGTACAGACAATACAAGTGGAGAAGGGGGGGTTAAGCACAGGTCACAGAGGTGTGAATTGTCTCAAACCAGGACAGTTAGTGAGATTTTGCAATCCCAGGCAAGTTGTGGGGGGGGGGGGGGGGTTACAGATAGTGTGACATGAATCCAAGATCCCAGTTGAGGTGGTCCTTATGTGTGCTGAACTTGGCTCTCAAGTTTCTGCTCGATGATTCTGCTTTGTTCTATGTCTTGAAGGCCACCTTGGAGAACGCTTACCCAAAGAACAGAGGCTGAATGCCCCTGACTGCTGAAGAGTTCCCTGACAGAAAGGGAACACTCCTACCTGGTGATTATCAAGGGGTGTCCAATCAATTCTAACTATGTGATATGCTAATCAGATACTCCTCACAGATGATGATGCAATTTCACATGGTTTGCCCTCTCTCTCGTGTTTTCTTGTCTAAACTATAGACAGTTCAATAAGATGTATCTCAGTAAAACTCTTATTTACATACCTCCACATACTCAGTAAATATTCTGCATCAGAACAGCAAGAATATTATATTTATTTCATCATAACATCACAAAATACATACGAAGAAATGGGCCACTGGTATATTTTCATCTACGAAGTCCAACATTGGCCCAATGCATTTGTTTTTTATGATTTCATGGGATGTGGCATCATTGACTGCTGTGGATCTGCCCAGCAACAAGTAATACCTGCAAAGTGACAGTAGTAAGAAATCTCACAACACCAGGTTAAAGTCCAACAGGTTTATTTGGTAGCAATGGGGCAAAGCTAGTGGCGTTTGCTACCAGATAAATCTGTTGAACTTTAACCTGGTGTTGTGAGATTTCTTACTGTGTTTACCCCAGTCCAACACCAGCATCTCCACATCACGACCACTAGAGACAATAGTAGCCAGCATTCATAGGGGATGATGAGGTGCGACCTTTCCCAGTAATGACATTAGCAGTCAGAATCAGGTATAAATAACTACTACCAGGAAACAGCTGACCTAAACGTAGAAAGAAGCATAGAAACTCCACAGTGCAGAAAGAGGCAATTCAACCCATCGAGTCTGCACCTACAATCCCATAATGTGGAGATGCTGCGTTGGACTGGGGTAAGCACAGTAAGAAACCTCAACTCCGGGTTAAAGTCCAACAGTGAGTGAACTCATCTGAAGAAGGAGCAACACTCCGAAAGCTTGTACTACCAAATAAACTTGTTGGACTTTAACCTGATGTTGTAGACTTCTTATCAACAATCCCACCCAGGCCTCATCTCCGTAACCCCACATATTTACTCTGCTAATCTAACCTACGCATCCTGGGACGCGAAGGGGCAATTTTAGCATGGCCAATCAACCTAACCTGCACATCTTTGAACTGTGGGAGCAAACCAGAGCGCCCAGAGGAAACCCATGCAGACACAGGGAGAACGTGCAGACTCCACACAGGGAGTGGCCCAAGTCGGGAATGGGACCTGAAGCTCTGAGGCAACAGTGCTAACCACTGTGCCACCATGCTGCTACCAAGGCTAAGGGATCAGGGAAGGTATACAGATTCTGGTTTCAAGAATCACAGCATGTGAGAGATGCAGACAACCCAAATATACAAAGGGGAAAATCACAGAGGAACTAGGGTATAATTGCCAGCAGCTACAGAAGCACGCAAGCTAGTTTAACATCTCACAGTTGGTGGCCAATTTAATATCTCACAACCAAAAAGACATTGTAGTATTTAAAGAGCTGGACAGGCCAGTATCACAGCTCAGAGTGAGAGGCCATGTTAGCATCTAAGAAGACTTAAAGCCATGATGGTGCAGGAATCTTTGTAAAGGCGGTTCAAATATCTTCACTGGACCAGAAAAAGATGTTTCTCAGACTCAATTGCCCACCGTACATTGTTTGGTAACTATAAGCTGGGTGTAACTCACAGACTTATTTAATTTGAATGTTGTTTGGGAGTGGGAAGGCCTTAAGGAGTTCAGGGATTGCAGCTATATATATTTTGGATCAAGGGGTCATTTTTATACAAATTGTGTGCGTTTAGCAGTTCATATATTTAATTGTCTGAGAGACTCGTAGTCCCAGTTGTGTTTATTTGTCTTTTCTTCGATTTAATAAATAGCAATTGTTACATGGTGACTGTGTTCGTTATTTTGGGCATTTCACATGACTCCTCACACCATTCCAAAACAAAACTACACACCACCATGAACCGGTGTTTCAAGTTGGGACACTCTCACAGTTAACATCCATGTGGTTTGTGACATTGCCCATCCCTAATTGCCCTTGAGCATGTTGCCCTTACACACCAGAGAGTTATCTACCCGTCTAAGAAGCATTGTAGAGATAAACCAGGGAACTACAGACCAGTGCGTCTGACGTCAGTGGTAGAGAAACTATTGGAGAAACTTCTGAAGGAGAGCATCTACTTCCACATAGAGGGGTAAAGCTGTCCATATGGGAGACTTGAAAAGAAGGTAAATTCACATGGGATACAGGGTATTTTGATAAAGTGGATTCAAAATTGGCTGAGTTGTAGGAGACAGAAGGTGCTGACAGAAGGCTGTTTTAGTGACTGGAAGCCATTGTCCAGTGATGTACCACAGGCATCTGTGTTGGGCCCCTTTTATTCATCATTCATAGAAATGACATAGATGACTATGTAGGGGGTAGGCTTAGTAAGTTTGCGGATGACACAAAAATTGGTCGGGTGGTTAACAGTAAGGCAGAGTGTCTTGGACTACAAGAAGACGTAATGGAATTGGTCAAATGGGTAGATAAGTAGCAGATGGAATTTAACCCTGAAAAGTGTGAGGTGATACACTTTGAAGGGAGTAATTTGACAAGGAAGTACTCAGTGAATGGCAGGACACTAGAAAGTTCTGTGGAACAAAGAGACCTTGGTGTGTTGGTCCATAGATCTCTAAAGGCAGAAGGGCATGTTAGTAGGGTGGTGAAAAAGGTGTATGAGACACTTGCCTTTATCAATCATATTATAGATTATAAATTAGGGAAGTCATGCAGGAGTTGTATAGAACTTTGGTGAGGCCACAGCTAGAGTACTGTGTGCAGTTCTGGTCACCACATTATAGGAAGGATGTGACTGCACTGGAGGGAATGCAGGGGAGCTTCACCAGGATGCTGCCTGGGATGGAATATTTAAGTTATGAAGAGAGGTTGGATACCTTGGCTTGTTTCAATTGGTGCGGAGATGCCGGCGTTGGACTGGGGTAAACACAATAAGAAGTCTCACAACACCAGGTTAAAGTCCAACAGGTTTATTTGGTAGCAAAAGCCACTAGCTTTCAGAGCACTGCTCTTTCATCAGGTAAGTGGGAGTCCTGTTCACAAACAGGACATAAAAACACAAACACAATTTACAAAATAGTGAAACTTCTTTGTTTTCATTGAAACAGAGAAGACTAAGGGAAGACCTGATTGAGGTGTACAAGATTATGAGAGACATGGACAGAGTGGATAAAGAGCAGCTGTTCCCCTTAGTTAAAGGGTCAGTCACAAGGGGACATTAGTTTAAAGTGAGAGGCTTGGAGGGATTTGAGGAAAAGCTCCTTTTACCCAGAAGATGGTGACGATCTGGAATGTGCTGCCTGGGAGAGTGGTAGAGGTGAGTTGCCTCACATCCTTTAAAAAGTACCTGGGTGAACACTTGGCACGTCATAGCAATAAGGACTAAGGGCTAAGTACTGGTAACTGAGATCATGTGAGAATTCAGGTGTTTCTAATGTGTCGGTGTGGACTCAAAGGGCCTTTTCTGTGCTGTATAATTCTATGATTCTGTCTTAATTGGATGGATAATATGTTCAACTGTGAGTCAAACAATGTTGGATTTACTCCTATTCTAGACAGTTAAGCAAATAATTTAACTGACACTTCAGTGTAGCACTGAGGGAGTGCTTTGGATGAGATATCAAACTGGGGCCACATATGCCCACTCAGTTACTTTTATACAAGAAGAGTTTTCCTCGTGCCCAGACCATGAATAACGCCTCAAACAATATGGATGGGATTTTGTGGCCTCGCTCATCCCAAAACCATAAAATCCCACCAGAGGTCAACAGACCTTTACGTTGTCTCTCCCTCACCCGCTCTGATTCCTGCAGTGAGCAGGACGGTTAAACTCCAGTTCATAAATAAAAAAAAACCTGATTTTTTTGGTAAGTATCTGATTTTTGTTGAATACAAATTCTCAGACCTTACAATAAAAGTTAATTTATTAGTCACAAGTATGCTTACATTAACACTGCAATGAAGTTACTGTGAAAATCCCCCAGTCGCCACACTCCGGAGCCTGTTCGGGTACACGGAGGGAGAATTTAGCATGGCCAATGCACCTAATAGCCTGTCTTTCAGACTGTGGAAGGAAACCGGAGCACCCAAAGGAAACACATGCAGACCCAGGGAGAACGTGCAAACTCTGACCAGATAGTGACTCAAGCCGGGAGTTGGACCCGGATCCCTGGCACTGTAAGGCACCAGTGCTAGCCACTGTGCCACCGTGCCGTATCAACACTTCAGAGCAATTTAATGGCTGCAAGTATAAACACTTCGGAATGTCCCAAAATCATGAAGTGCACAAACTGTATCTTTATTTTGAGGTGAATGGTGATGGAGAATTCTTTAGTAGATGGTTGGTAAACAACAAAGAACAAAGAACAAAAACAGCCCGGGAAACAGGCCCTTCGAGCCAACGAGCCCGCGCTGCCATTTTAACATTACCAGTCCCCCCCTCCACCCATGATCCTTATCTATGCTTATGGCAAAATAAACAATTAACCTACGGATCTCAGGCGCTGGTTTCTCTGTGTTCTTGTCAATTGATGGAGCATCTGCCTTTCACGATATTATGTTATGGTGGGGTACTGCTCTGTGGAAAATTGATCTGTTATCCCTGCCATCTTTGACCTTTGCTGAAATCCCCAAACTCAGCCAGGGTTAGATTGGGAGTATTTCAATTGGGCAATGTATCACAGGGCAAATGAGGGGATTGATTGAGTGGAGATTTAGCTCCTGAACAATTCATTTAGTAACTCCTGCTGCATCAGAGAGATCGCATCCATTAAAGAAACCAAGACCTATCCCTTTTTGGATAGATGAGTTTACCTACCTGGACTCCTGTGTTTCACCTGGAGTATTGTGTTCCGTTTTGGTTGCCTTGCTATAGGAAAGGTGCTATTAAACTGGAGAGAGTGCCGAAGAGATTTACAAGGATGTTGCCAGGATTCGAAGGGCTGAGACATAGGGAGAGATTGAACAGGCTAGGATTTTTTCTTTGGAGCATAGGTGACTGAGGGGTGAGCTTATAGAAGTGTATAACAGGCATGGATAGGGTGAATGCACTCAGGTTTTTTTTCCCAGGATTGGGGAATCGAGAACTGATGGGCGCAGGTTTAAGAGGGGAAAGAATCAATGGGAACCTGAGGAGCAATTTTTTTACACAGAAGCTGGGATGTATGTGGAATGAGCTGCTGGAGAAAGTGGTTGAGGCAGGGACACTGACAACATTTAAAAGGCATTTGGACAGATACATGGATAGAAAAGGTTTAGAGGGATATGGATCAAATGCAGGGAAATGGGGTTAGCTTAGATAGGCTTTTATATTGGCATGGACCAGTTGGGCCAAAGGACCTGTCCCCGTGCTATAGATTTTATGATTCTATGATCTGCTCACTGAATATAATCTTCCATATTTTGAGTGGGAACACATTGGCCAGAGTATTGGAACTGCTGAATCTGCAAAGCTCAGGTCACCAGCCAAATTGCCTCATAAGGCACGATCACCATTAAGGAGAAGGTGAACAAAGGATGAGATTTCCCTGTGTAATCCCGCAACTCCTGAGTTACGGAGAAAACACAAAAGGATCATAACTGACCATTGCGCCAGCAGTGAAGAAGGAGACCTAACCATTTTCAAATTGGAGCAATATCATTGGCAACAAAGCTACTAACTTTGTTCCTTTGTTCCTTAGTTCAAATAAGCTTGTGGCTTCATCCAATTGTTGAAGGTTGAGCCCACAATCTAGGCTACACAGCCAGAGATACCATGTTTCAGATCAGACATTAAAACAAAGCCCCATCTTCTCTCTCAAATGTTTGTAAATAATCCCACAGTGCGGTAGCATGGTGGTTAACACTGCAGCCTCACAGCATCGGGGACCTGGGTTCAATTTTCGGCTTGGATAACTGTCTGTGTGGAGTTTGCACATTCTCCCCGTGTCTGCGTGGGTTTCTTCCAGGTGCTCCAGTTTCCTCCCACAGTCTGAAAGATGTGCAGGTTAGGTGGATTGGCCATGGTAAATTGTCCCTTAGTGCCAGGGGGATTAGTAGGGTACATACATGGGGTTATGGGGATAGGGCATGGGTGGGATTGTTGTTGGCGTAGGCTTGATGGGCCAAATGGCCTCTTGCTGCACTGGGGGGATTCTATGATTCTATTATTTGAAGAAGGGCATGGAAATTCTCCCTGACGTCCTCAACCAACATCACTGAAAGGTGATTATCTATCCATCGGTTCTTTGCTGGATTGGGAACCTTGCCTTGTGAATGTGGTTGCTCTGTTTCCTATGTTAGCACAATAAATGCACTTTAAATAGTATTTCAGTTATTTTATAGATCCGTGGGATAACTTATGTGGCCACTGGTGCTATATAAATGCAAGTAATTCATTTGTATAGTGTTGTAACCCTATTATTGATTTGCAATGCCTACAAAAATGGGATTCTCCATGAGAATTATGGAATTACTCTTTACATCCATCAGTTTCTTCTCTATCTGGATCTGGGCACATTTTTCCTTGAAACCATCTTAATGTTTTTCTCTCATGACCTAAGCCACAACTCTCTTTCACCATCTCTGGGTGAACCATAGAATAGAATAGAACCATAGAATCCCTGCAGTGCAGAAGGAAGCCATTCGGCCCATCGAGTATGCATTGACCACAATCCCACCCAGTCCCTATCCCTGTAAACCCACATATCTACCCTGACACTAACGGTTAATTTAGCATGGCCAATCAACCTAACCCACAACATCTTCAGAGTGTGGGAAGAAACCAGAGCACCCGGAGGAAACCCACGTGGACACAGGGAGAGTATGCAGACTCTGCACAGACAGTCACCGGAGGCCAGAATTGAACCCGGGTCCCTGGCACTGAGAGGCAGCAGTGCTAACCGCTATGCCATCGTGCCAACCCTGTGGGTGGGATAGAAAAATTCTGCCTTATTTCCATAGTATATCCTGAGGTTCTTGATTTCAATCCATACTCTCTTGGTATTTGAATCCATCATTGTAGGATCATTCAAACTTGTCAATTCTCTCAAAACCTAAGTGCCACCAGGTTTACAATCATAGATTGTAGATCTGTTTCTGTGCATCAAATCACATTGTTACGGACTGGGGGCATAGGGGGTGGGGGAGGGTTGGAAAAACAAGTTCTTCTCCAAGAGACTTTCTCATGTGTCTTCCGTCACTGCGTGTTAGAAATGTGTCTCCTTCACCCTCTGCCTGAAGCAGAATCAGAAACATGTGAGCTAAATGGTTCACTCCCGTCAAACACAATTTTATGGTCAGCTTTTATTTTAACCCTTGAGTTTATCAATCTTAAGAAATAGATAGCAGTTTTTGTCAGGATCGCATCAATTTTATTCTAGACAACATCTAAAGAAGAATTGATACAAGTTCACCAGGCAATGACTGATTAGTCAACCTTATCGGGAATGGTTTGCCCAAGGACAGTCCCCCTCTCTCCCCAACACAAACTGTCCTTGACGTGACCTACGTTGTGGTCCCTTCATTGTTACTGCTGTAGGGTGTTGGTTACATGAGGGAGGTCAGAAGGAGTCTTTTAAGTCATATGTAGATTAACTGTAACTCTTTATTGACTCTCCGAATGGGCAGTAAAGGGTATAAGCTAGGGGCTGTCCCCTTGCTTGTTGGAACACATGGCTTTGTATAACAATAAACTGACCCTGGGTATGAATCATGTGGTCTCTTACATCACTGTGGGTAGGCGGTACTCCACTCAACCCTACTAAACCTATGGCCAAAATCTTATCACCCCCTCACCACGGGAATCGGAGCGGGTGAGGGGCAGACAATGGAAAGATTTGTTGACTATTGCTTTGCTTTCTATTCTAACCGTGGTTAGCACTGCTGCCTCACAGTGCCAGAGACCCGGGTTCAATTTCGGCCTTGGGTGTCTGTCTGTGCAGAGTCTGCACATTGTCGTGTGGGTTTTCTCCAGTTTCCTCCCACAGTCCAAAGATGCGCAGGTTAGGTTTCAGGATGAGGGGGCCATAAAATCCCACCAATTATGTGCCAAGCCCTAATACTATATCCCCCCACAAATCTTTATCCAATGTATTTCAAGTGATTCCAGTTTACCTTATGTCCTAAGGAGAAAATGCTGGAAAATCTCAACAAGTCTGGCAGCATCTGTTAGGAGAGAAAAAAGATGACATTTCAAGTCCAGGTGACCCTTTGTTAAAGGATCTGGACTTGAAACATCCACTCTTTTCTCTCCTTACAGATGTTGCCAGACCTGCTGAGATTTCCAGCATTTTCTCTTTAGGTTTCAGAATCCAGCATCTGCAGTAATTCGCTTTTATTATAACCTTTATGTTGTTCAGACTGGGCTGAACTCGAAGAGGATCATCTGCATCAGTCATTAATTCTCCTTTGAAGCAAGTGTCCTGATGCATCAACAATTCTTTCTCCTGTTCAAGGCATTTTACACGATGCCAACTAAAGATTTGGATCTGATTTGATTTATTATTGTAACATACAGTGAAAAGTATTGTTTCTTGCGCGCTACACAAACAAAACATACCGTTCATAGAGAAGGAAACAAGAGAGTGCAGAATGTAGTGTTACAGTCATAGCTAGGGTGTGGAGAAAGATCAATTTAATGCAAGGCAGGTCCATTCAAAAGTCTGACAGCAGCAGGGAAGAAGCTGTTCTTGAGTCGATTGGTACATAACCTCTGACTTTTATCTCTTTATCCCAAAGGAAGAGGGTGGAAGAGAGAATGCCCATGCTGGCTGCTTTGCCGAGGCAGCGGGAAGTGTAGACAGAGTCAATGGATGGGATGCTGGTTTGCGCGATGGATTGGGCTACATTCACAACCTTTTGTAATTCCCTATGGTTTTGGGCAGAGCAGGTAAGACCTCTTCTGCCTGAAGTTTATCAGTTGTTGAATTTGCTTCAATGATGTTTGTGATTGAAATGCTTCAAATTCTCCAATTCCTGTGAGCTTTGTTCCATTGTTCTCATCAGTTCTCATTTTCCTTTTATAGACTCATCCTTCGGGCGTGGAAAGTTGGTGCTCTGATCAGTTTGTCTTTAGCCGAGTATAATTTGTCTGTGCTACACTTCTGCCCCTTGTTTTCTGAGGCTCTTTGTGCTCTTTTGTGAGATGATTTACTTGCTCTTAGCATTCTAGGTTGTTAATTTTTGTCTCTTCGTACATCTCTTTGGAAATGTAGTTAGGCCGGGATTCTCCCCAAAAAATTCTAAGCGCCAAATTTGCGTAAGAACAGGACTAACCGCCATTGCTTTTATTAGCGGGATTTTCGAAATGTATCTCCCACGCTTCGAGCACTGCAGAATGCCCTAGAGAGATTCACATTGACAATTCAGGGGCAGGGCCTATTCCCGCTGGCAAGGCTGGCAGCATAGCGCTGAGTGGGCCACTGCACACGTGCCAATCTGTCAGTGCCGAGGGTGGCGCAGGCAGTGTCCCCGCATCGCCGGCCTCTCGCTTGCTGGCCAGCTCAATCACCGGCCAGGCCTCCGACCCTGCACCAATGGCATGGGACACCCCACCACCCAATCGCTGGCTTCCTCGACATCTCCCAATTCCCCCCAGCGCCCCCACCGCCAACCCCAATCTCCCCCCCACCACCGGCAGTCCCAGCTCCACCCCTCCCCACCCCACAGCAGTCCTGACCCCTCCCCCCTCATCCCTCCCTCTGGCTGCAATCCTGACCACAGAGTGGCAGCGGGATCTCCCACCTCCCCCCTCCACCCCCCCCCCCCCCACGCCCGGCACTGATCTCCCCCCAGTAGACCCTGCCCCCAGTAGGCCCCCCCCACCCTCTGGGCTGGTCCCCTTGCCATTGCCCAGTGCCTGGTGGTCAGTACCATTTGGGCATTGCAACTTTATCCCTCGGGCAGTGGTGGGGGTCAGGCCGGCACTGCCAGTCTGGCAATGCCCAGGGTGGGGTGGGAGACACATACCCTTACCCCTGACCTCCTGGAGGGCCCTCTATGCCCTCCCTTCACTCGAGCGGGATCTGGCTGCCAGCTCTCCATTAGTTATAAACCCTGCTGGAGCGAAACACCCCTGGTGATGGGGGGGAGTTGGGGGGGAGGCTAACAGGCCCAGAGGCTTCCATTCCGGGCCCGATAATGAGAGTGAAATTTGAATTTTAATGTTTAAATCACTGATTTTCAACAGAGAGTTGACGACTCTGGAAGTCCAGGCTCTGAAATGTGCGAAGGCCATGGCACCCATTGGGTATCTGCTAAACAGCCTCTGTTGATGTTTCCTAGTGGACTGCCAGAATCACCCCCGCCATGTTATCCCAAGATTTCCTCCAAACGACCAACCATTTTCTTCACCCCTTCAGTCTCTTTCTTGTACCTCTTGGCCTCCTCTTAGAATATCAGACATTCCCCAGATAGGGAAGGAGGTTCACCAGGATGCCCCCTGGGATGGAGAGTTATGAAGAGGGATTGGATGGGCTTGGGTTGTTTTTGTTGGAGCCGAGAAGACTGAGGGGTGACCTGATTGAGGTGTACAAGATTATGAGGGGCATGGACAGACAGGATGGGGAGCAGCTATTCCCCTTAGTTGAAGGGTTAGTTTTGAGGGGGCGCAAGTTAAAAGTGAGGGGGTGGGAGGTTTAGGAAGGATTTGAGGAAAACCCTTTTTACCCACAGGATGGTGAGGGTCTGGAATGCGCTGCCTGGGAGGATGGTGGAGACGGGATGCCTCACATCCTTTAAAAAATACCTGGATGAGTACTTGGCACCCTCTAACATTCAAGGCTGTGGGCCAACTGCTGGCGGGTGGGATTGGATGGGCAGATCAGGGCATTTCATGCACTGGTGCAGACTTGATGGGCCGAAGGGCCTCTTCTGTGCTGTAGTATTCTGTGATTCTATGAATCTGATTCTGTGAACGCGCTGCCAGATGGAAGCAAGGTGCAGTAGCAACATTCAGGGGGCATCAGGATGGGTACATGAACAGGGAGGGAATAGAGGGATACGGACAGGTTAAGGGCAGAAGGTTTTGTTTTTGATTTAGTTCGAGCATCATGATCAGCATGGGCTTGGAGGGCTGAAGGGCCTGTTCCTGTGCTACACCTTTCTTGGTTCTTTGTTGCTTTGTTCTTTGTTCCATGCTGACTGGTTCATCAAATCCTTCAAAGCCACACTATCTTTCGGTGCATTTTCTTCCTGCTGTTGTGCCTGGCTAAACTTCTGGTTGAGTTTCTTTTTCCAATTCCTGCTTCAATTTGCCAACAGCAGAAGTCAGAGTTATTATTTCCTCCTGGTACCTTTGTGATTCCTCAGAAACATGTGTGTTCATTGAGCCTGAATTTCAAATCTTCCAATTCAGTTTTATTGTGAACATTTTCCAATCTTGTTTCATTTTCTAGTTGTGGGTTTCTTTATCTTGGACATCATCAGTTATCTTTCCTTCATTCACAGTCAGCTGCTTGCTCCACACTCCAGTTTTGTTAATGGGACTGGATTGCCAAAATGATCTATTTTTGGGATGTTTGGAAAGTTATTTGCCGATCTGGTACCCTCATGTGGTTTGCTTGAGTAATGCCTTTGATCTTTTGTAGCCTTACTGGGGGTTTTCTATCCCTCTTTTTAAGCTTGATGCACTCCGCAACTTGAAGATTTAAATACTCATCAAAGCTATTTAATATTTCATCACAGCTGGTTGAGGATTCCTAAATGATGGGGGAGTGCAGGGTGGGGAGGAGGGGATGGTTGAGAGATACTGTGACGGGGGGGGGGAGGTGAGAGGTGCCAGTGATGATGGGGGAGGGGCAGTGAGAGGGGCCGGTGATGATGGGAGGGGAGGTGAGAGCTGTCGGCAATGATGGGGGAGGGGGCTGAGAGGGGCTAATGATGATGGGGGGGTGAGAAGTGCTGGTGATGATGGGGGAGGGGAGTGAGAGGTGCTGGTGATGATGGGGAGGGGGGTGCGGTGAGAAGTGCCGGTGATGATGGGGGAGGAGGGTGAGAGGGACCGATAATGATGGGGGGGAGGTGCGGTGATAATGGGGGGAGGGGTAAGAAGTGTGGTGATGATGGGGGAGGGGGTGAGAGGGGCCAGTGTTGATGGGGAAGGGGGGAGTCCCTCAGACCTCCCTGGTGGAGTGGGGGAGAGGTTATTTCTCTCTTTGAGAATAGCTGCCTAATTTCAGCACCAGATGGCTTTACTGGCGTGTTTAGGCCCCACCCCTCAAAATGACATTGTGAAACACGCCCCTGGTTGTTTTTTTAACAAAGTGCTATAAAATCTGGCAAGATAACCTGCCTGTTTCTCTGGAGAGAAACACTCCGGCTTTCAGTCACGTCCTGACACCATGTTTTGGGTAAGATTCCAGCCAATGACCTGTCCCAGATTTAGATTATCCCATTCGGTCTGCTGAACCCGAACCCTGGGATTAGAAATCCAACTTCCAAAGGCAGTTTAATGGAGCCTCCTGCTGCAGTAAGGAATTTTACATTGCTGCCTCCAGCTTCCAAGAATTTTTTCGGAACTCTTTTTCCCAGTGATTTTTCCTTTGTGGCTCTGCTTCCGGAGGTTCTTTTCCGGTGAGCCTGCTTTGCTGAATGTTTTGAGTTTTCCAGCAATTTAATTTTTCTCCACAATTCCTGCAAGGTTTGGGATTTTTCCACGAGTTGCCACTAGCATGTCAAGTGTTGAATACGGTTTGATAGGTCTGAAGTCTTCATAATCATACATATGTTAATTATAAGTATTTTGTGATTTTTAGAACTAATTATAAATACTGTGTACAGTAAAAGGTACAAGACATGGGCTTGTCTTCATGCAGTCCGTTCCACACAATGCAGTCCAATACCAGACTCACTCCAGGTGTGGGGCCTGTGCTCCCCTACATCACTGTCTGGGCGGTACTGTACTCAGTCCTACATTAACTGGTATGGTGGCACAGTGATGGGTAAAGTGGCACAGTGGTTAGCACTGCAGCCTTACTGCACCAGGGACCGGGGTTCAATTCCTGGTTTGGGTCTGTGCAGAGGCTGCACATTTTCCCCGTGTCTGCGTGGGTTTCCGCGGGAGCTCCAGTTTCCTCCCACAGTCTGAAAGACGTGCTGGTTAGGTGCATTGGGCCATGCTAAATTCTCCCTCAGTGTATCTGAACAGACATCAGAGAGTGGCGACAAGGGGATTTTCACAATAACTGCATTGCAGTGTTCATGTAAGCCTACTTGTGACAATAAGAAATAAACTTTAAACTTTTAATTAACTCTATATGTGCCAAACCTTTATACACTGATTGCTAGCTCCCGATCCTCCAACTCTCTATCCAGCTATATGGTGAGGGCAACTTCACCACACACAATAGACAATACTAAAGGGGAGGAAAGGACCAGTTGCCACACATTCATGACAACTAGAGCACCTTCACTTATCACATCCTTCCCATCCCAGCAAGCCCCCATCAAACACTCCCTTTCCAAGCTACGTCATCTCTGAGACACGTACAAAAATCACAAGAATAAACCTGGTGGCAGCAAGTGAAAAAAACATCCTGGAAAGTTCCTCTTCGATACTTGTACAGGTCAGGAATGAATGAATGACGTCAGGATGAGTCATTGATGTCAGAAACCGAATCGAGAATGAGTCAAAGTCGGGAAATATGTCAGAAATGACGCTGGGAACTAAGTCAGGAATGAGTCAATGAAGGGATGAGATCCCAGGAGATCACATTGACGTTATCTCAATTGCCATCTATAAAGACACACACCTTCAAAATGATACAATCTCTACCCTAGTCAAGGAACAGTTCAGTTCCCTCTCGGAGACTAAGAGTTAGTTTCGCTGCACCATGCAATCAGCAATATATTCCGGACTCTCACTATCTCTGACAAATAAAGGACCACCCAACAGGCAGTCTACTTGGACCCTGAATGCAGCTTAAGCTCATTCCCACTGGACAGCCACAATCTGGAACAATCGATCAGGACACACAACAAAGCTCTAGAATTACCTAAGCACCATGATATTCACTCAAAGCAGTGGGAGCTGTAGGAAGGAACTGTTGCATTGAAGGGGCTGCCCTTTGGCTGATTTGTGGGAATAATGCAAGCACCAGAATGTCACAAGGATCTAGACTTATTGCTTAATGATACAACTGAGACCCAAATAGTTTTTATTAACATTAGTTTCATGTTTAATTGAATCAGAAATTCATATCAACAATAAATCTAATGAAGGGCAAATGCATCAAGAAAGGTCAGTGTGAGGGAAGGTCACCAGCAGCAGAATACATAGTAAAAACATTGTGCTGTTAAAAGTGTGACCGATTCTTCTCACCTTTCCAAGCCTGGTGAAGTCATTGAACTTTTTCCAGCACTGAGGGGCATCGCTTGCTATAGTTGCGTTGGTTCCCAATGGTCCTCAGAATCCCTCCTTGTTACAATGAACACCTTCCTCCTCAACTCTCGTATGTTCAGTTCAACACCATCAGGGGACTTGTGCTGTGCAGAACCCCCCTTCAAAATGTGGACTGAGGACAAAGTGGTTTCCTGCGGCCAAAATGGTGATGACATTGCCAGGCCCTTTATGTCAGGGCCAGCTTTTAAGTCTTGCAGCAGGCAACCTTTCTCATTTGTCCCAATAAGTGATGATTGAACTGAGTCTGACCCTGAAGATTGCAGCGGAGTCAATGTTCATGAGCACTAACGAATCCGTTCTCACGCTATCGGATTGCTGGTTACACCGCATGAGCGATGTCGGTGGAATGTAAATGCAAGATATTGTTGTTTCGTTAGAGGCTGACCTCCTGCCTGTTTCCAGAACATCTGTTTTTGCAGATGTTATTCGGCAATATTGAACAGACACGAGGCACAGTCTATGTAAGGAATTGGAGGTAGCCTCAGATTCTGGAAGACAGAACAGGAAAGGAGCGAGAAAGATTTTCACACTGAGTGTGAGGCAAAGGGAAGGGGCAGGTTTGGCAAATGAACTGTTTTGGTGTGAATCGTTCTCCCCTAGCCAACCATTGCACCAACGTTACTGGATGTACACCAGATAGCGCAGTTCAGCTTCTTGCGACCTGTGTTTATTGTCAGCCTGCGCAGAACAAGCCTGGGGCACCGCTCAGGTGTGGAAAGGTAAACTGTTTTCAGTCTTACAACTTAATGCTGTCCATCAGATTTCAAAATAAAAAGAAGCCCAAGCATATGCAAACTCTCACAAACAACTCTAACAGCTAAACGCTAAAAGATTGGAATGCCCAAACACAGCCAACCTCAGAAGCTATTGGGTCTGTCTTTCCCTCGGCTATAACAATTTCTTTGTCACGTTTAGTTTTCAAGACACCCTCTGCGAAACAGAATTGTTGATAACTTGATCCACTCAATGCTTACTTTAAATACTCCTGTTAGGAATAAGATTTAATTTAGCACTGGGCATAGAGATGCAAATCCCATTCTGTAGGTGGGATGGCATGGCAGCACAGTGGTTAGCACTGCTGCTCCACAGCGCCAGGGATGTGAGTTCAATTCCCAGCTTGGGTCACTGGCTGTGTGGAGTCTGCACGTTCTCCCCATGTCTGTGTGGGTTTCCTCCAGTTTCCTCCCACATCCTGAAAGCTGTGCTGGTTAGGTGCATGAACCGCAACAGGTGCTGCACTGTAGCGACTAGGGGAATTTCACAGTAACTTCACTGCAGTGTTAATATAAGCCTTACCTGTGACTAATAAATAAACTTTACTTAGATCCTTAAAAACTCAGTCAGACTGAGCAGCACGGTAGCACAGTGGTTAGCACTGCTGCTTCACAGCTCCAAGGACCTGAATTCGATTCCCGGCTTGGGTCACTGTCTGTGTGGAGTTTGCACATTCTCCTCATGTTTGCGTGGGTTTCCTCTGGATGCTCCGGTTTCCTCCCACAGTCCAAAGATGTGCGGGTTAGGTTGATTGGCCATGCTAAAAAGTTGCCCTTAGTGTCCTGAGATGCTTTGGTTGAAGAGGTTAGTGGGTAAATATGTAGGGATATGGGCGTAGGGGCTGGGTGGGATTGTGGTTGGTGCAGACTCAATGGGCCGAATGGCCTCTTTCTGTACTGTAGGGATTCTATGATTTCTATGACTTAAAAATATTAAAAGTCATAAATCTACCATCATGTCGGTGACATTTTAAATAAGTCTGTTAACTGAAGAAGGAATTAAGGAGACGGAATCTGCTTCACAGCAATGAATGTCAGCATTCTACTGTTTTTATAATGTTGACAGAGATGGGGATTTAATAAAGTTAAAGTTTATTTATTAGTGTCACAAGTAGGTTTACTTTAATACTGCAATGAATTTACTATGAAAATCCCCTAGTCGCCACACTCTGGCACCTGTTCAGGTACGCTGAGGGAGAATTTAGCAAGGCCAATGCACCTATAATCAGCACGTCTTTTGGACTGTAGGAGGAAATCGGAGCACGCGGAGGAAACCCACGCAGACACGGGAAGAATATACAGACTCTGCACAAACAGTGATCCAAGCCAGGAATCGAAGCTGGGTCCCTGGCATTGCGAGGCAGCAGTGCTAACCACTGTGCCATGATGCTGTGTTATGGATAACATATTTAATACGGATAGAAGGGCCTTGCCCATTTTCGGAAGGGCCAGTGAGAACCCTCTTCAAAGGGGAGGCCCAGTGAAAGTAAGTGGCACTTAACGGTCCAGTGTTGGACCTTCTCCAGGATTTAGGAGGGGAAACAATGCTTGCTGCCAGTAATGCTCCTAGGCCCAGCCAGAGGATGACTGCTAGAGCTCGGGACACAGCTCAGTGAGGCAGGATGGGAGTTAGGGAGAGGTGGGGGTGGGGGGGGAGCATGTTAGAGAAAGGGGAAACAGAGGGTTTGAATGTAAGTGCAGGGGTCTAGCCTTCAGCAGCCCCTGCCAAACTCTCTGCCCAGCCTCACCACAGAATGGCAAATGTCTGCAGAACCGGCTCAACCTGCTGTGGATGGGGTAAATTCAACAGCGTTATCTTCCAGGACAGAAAGAGCTGCAGCAACTTATTCTCACCTTCTGTACCTGGATTGTCCTCTTTAGTCTTCTTCAGCTCATTCATCCCACCTCACTGGACTCAATAGCAGTTATTACCATTTGAACTGGCCTGTTAACGGGTACATCTTTTGACAACGTTTAGTTTGTTTTACGGGAGAGTCTGATGTCTCAAAACTTGGTGCATTCTGCATCTTAAATATTACGATGTCCAGCTAACTGTCACTCCAACTTGTTCGCCTGGAAAACCGGAAAATTTCACCTGAGGTCAACGGAACTTTGCATGGTCCTGCCCACTACGATTCCCGTGGTAGTGGGAAAATTCTGTCCCATCGCTGAGATTTTTTGACCCCATCCACCGCCAGGATACACTGTTCTGTAGAAAGTCAACGGACTTTCGACTGGTCCACTGCATTTCTCACAGAGCGTCCCAACACAATGGGTGACCTGTAGTTTTCCCTTTAAGGGTTATTGATAGGCCATTTTATGGCTGGTATCAATGAGTAGACTATATACTAATCTCCACCCACTGAACTTTTCAAAATTGTTCGAGGATCCCACAGACCTCAAAAGGCCCAAGTTATCATTAGGCTTCCATCTGAAATTGATGGACATCCAAATGCCAACAATAAAGAAGGTACTCTAACAGATGGATCCTGATGGGTGCTTATGTTTGAAACCCACTATAGTATAAGGGTGTTCAGTACAGTAATGGTTAATGTGGAATTGGAGAGTACTACCACCCATGGTATGATGTAGAGATGATGTGGAGCTGACAAAGGGGCAGTAAGCGCTCCGAAAGCTAGTGGCTTTTGCTACCAAATAAACTTGTTGGACTTTAACTTGGTGTTGTGAGACTTGTTACTTATGATGTAGAGAGCCACATGATAGTAGACTATATGTAGAAGAGGCTGGAAGGAGCCACCATGGAACTAGCACCCATGCAGGGCTACATCTTGGAGATGTACAGCATTATAAGTTGTTAATAAACGCTTCATGTTCAACCACACAAGTCCCGAGACTTCCCTGTGAGACAGCAAAACAATCCTTACAAGATGGTGGCAGTGCAAGATGGACCATGAAATCCCAAAACCATGATGAAGTATTAAAACCGCGAGAAATGGGCCTATATCGAAGGCATAGGCGAAGTCACATGAAGAAATTCCATTGCCAGATCTGAATGATTGCAGAGACAGAACCAAGAGACCTAGCCAGATCACAAAAGGGTGAGCAAAATATTCAAACAAGGGAGTTGAAAGGCAGAAGAATAATCCAATGGGCAGATAAAAAATAAGAACCTGAGTGAACGCAGGGTAAAGGGACCTAGCCAAGTCTCAAAAAGAGTGAGGAAAATGTGGCTCAAAAAACAAAAATTACCTTATATAACAGATAGCAATTAGACTAGAACCGCAGAGCATAGCTGAGAGAATGCTGCAGCAAGCTGGCTAATGTAAGTGGAAATAAAGACTTATGTTTGGGTAACGACTTGGGGGTGAGGTGCAGTATAATGGTGTTTGGCGAAACAAGGGTTAATGTGAGACTGGAGAACAGTAGCGCCCCCATGGTATGATGTAGAGTGTGTGCAGTAGAAGAGTCTGGAATGAGCAAGTGTGGGGACAGCACCCCCTGCAGAGCACATTGGAGATGTAGATCACTTTGAGTTGTTAATAAATACTTACACTTTGGCCCATATTCCGCTATACCCATCTTACCCATGACAGTTACATGGGTAAGGTTGGTATAGAGGAATATGAGCCAAATGCTGGCAATTGGGACTAGCTGAGTGGTAAAGAAAAAGGCGGCATGGATAAGTTGGGCCCAAAGGTTTGATTCCACACTGTAAATCTCTATGACTGTATGACAGGGTGGGATCTTGAGCTCATGTTCAATGGTGAGCCCATTGTCAGAAGGAGTTACGATCCAGCGAAACCCAGGAATCACGAAAGCTGGAGATCTAGTAAGAAAACCGGCCGGTTTTCTCATTAGAACTGATGCTTTGCTAAATTCCCATAAGACTCCCCCTTTTAATATGCAGTCAGACAAACCTCCCAGCCTCTTTGTGAGGCACCAGTCCACCCTTACAACACCCGCCATCACCCAGTTCCTCAGGTAGTAGACCGTGCAAACCAATATTCCAAATACATGGTGACACAGTGGTTAGCACTGCTGCTTCACAGCACCAGGGACCCAAGCTCGATTCCAGCCTTGGGTGACCGTGTGGTGTCTGTGCATTCTCCCCACATCTGCGTGGATTTCCTCCAGGTGCTCTGGTTTCCTCCCACAGCTGACTAAGAGATTTTCATAGGAACTTCATTGCAGTGTTAGTGCGAACCTACTTGTCTCACTAATAATGCCTCACAGTGCCAGGAACCCGGGTTCGATTCCCAGCTTGGGTCACCGTCTGTGTGTAGTTTGCACATTCTCCCCGTGTCTGCGTGGGTTTCCTCTGGGTGTTCCGGTTTCCTCCCACAGTCCAAAGATGTGCAGGCTAGGTGGATTGGCCATGGTAAATTGTCCTTTAGTGACAGGGGGACTATCTAGGGTAAGTACATGGGATTACAGGGATAGCACATGGGTGGGATTATAGTCGGTGCAGACTCAATGTCCTCCTCCTGCACCGTAGGGATTCTATGATTGTCTATGATCCAACCAAGCACATCAATGAGACTGAGTTCAATGACGGTTAAAAGCCCAGAGGAAAAGAAATAATTTGCACCTTGGCTTCTGTTATTAATACAATTTTTATTCCCATCATGCATCATTGGTGCTAGATTCCCAGATTATGTAAATAATTTGATTGACCACCATAAACATTCAGAAGTCACCGGAATGGATTGATAGAGCACACGTTGGTAAACTAAGCTGTCGGATTGTCACCTACTATTAGCACAGCCACTAACTCGATTTCTTTCCTGGATATTTTTTGGTGGGGGTTAGATTAAGATGGCAGAAGGGTCTAACTGGGCGCAAACACTTGCAGGGAGCCGTCGAGGCAAATGGCCAGTACACGTGCAATAAGTTCACACGGCACCAGGGTAAAACTTGGTGAACACCAACGCAGAACAAGGAATGGAAATGGAAACTGCCGGAAGCAGGTCCGGCCCCATTTGTGGCGGGGGTGTGGGGGGCGTGGGGGGCGTTGGGGGGGGGGGGGGGGAGATTTCAGGTCACGACCTTTCGTCGGAACGTTCCAGTTTAAATCTGGTTCTCTCAGACGCTGCCTGCCTCGAACGTCAGGCGTTTTCTGTATTTGTTTCAGATTTCCAGCATCTGCAGCATTTTCCTTTGGCGTATAGGATGGAGATGGTGGGGGTGGGGGTGGGGGAGGGGGGGAGGTGTTAGACCTTCACCTTTAGATTGGTTCCAATTTAACTTGCATTCTCTATCTCTAATCATCCTGATTGGCGACAGAATCCACCGAACGACTTGAAGGCAATTACTGTGCTTCCAGAGGAGCTTTCGTGGATTCTGACAGGACGACAAGTTTCCTGATTTCGTGAATTCCAGGTGCCATGGATTTCCTCAGTTTCTCGATTCCCTCAGTTACTGTTCCCTGGAAGAACGCAAGTAAAGGAGTGAAAACCTCTGCGAGTTCCTGCTGCATCCTTTCATTTGAAGTATGATTGAATTGAATAGGGTTCATGTTCATCTGCAACTGGCTAATGTTCCTCTTCAGTATCTCCAGCTGTTGGGTAATGGACGGTATGGTCAATTTGGAAATGCCCTCATCTGGACTTTGCACCTCTTGGAGCAGGCTGGATAGATTTTCCTTGAGTTTTGCAGTCTGATTGCTGAAACTTGTGTGTAAAGTTTGCATTCGATCGTGGAGTTCCCTTGTCAACAAGGTGATGTTCTGAGCCAAATGTTTAAAAATGATGCTCAGGTTTTGGAATTTGCTGCAGAGAAGAAAATATTGTACGTAAATTTATGCTTGCAGATCTCCGCGACCGGAATCATTATAGGGGCAGCACAACGGCACACTGGTTAGCGCTGCTGCCTCACAGCACCAGGGACACAGGTTCAATTCCGACCTCGGGTCACTGTCTGTGTGGAGTTTGTATTTTCTTCCCGCATCTGCATGGGTTTCCTCCCACAGTCCAAAGATGTGCGGGTTAGGTTGATTAGCCAGGCTAAATTAACCCTAATGTCAGGGGGATTAGCATGGTAAATGTGTGGGCTTACAGGTATAGGGCCTGGGTGGGATTGTGGTCAGTGCAGACTCAATGGGCCAAATGGCCTCCTTCTGTGCTGTAGGGATTCTATGAAATCCAACCAATCTCATGCAAATAGGCCATTTTTTTATTATTCATTTGTGGGACATGGCTGGCCAGCATTTATTGCCCATCCCTAGTTGCCCGAAGGCAGTTGAGAGTCAACCACGTTGCTGTGAATCTGGAATCACATGTAGCCCAGGCCAGGTGAGGATGGGCAGATTTCCTTCCCTAAAGAACATTAATAAGCAGATGGGTTTTTCTGACAATCGACAATGGTTTCATGGTCATCGGTAGATTCTTAATTGCAAACTCCTTTCCTGCCATCTGCCAGGGTAGCATTTGGTACGATCGCAAACTGTCTGGCACCTGGTGCAAAACCAATTTTTAGGCCCACGTGCTATTCTGCCGGATCAGTGCGATCTGCGCCAAGCACAGCCCACTTCCCCTACTGGCGAGAATCACATTTGGGATCTCTTTTCCTAAGTGCCATACAATTGCATCTGGGAGCTTGCCCACGAAACTAGGTTCAATTCTCTCTGTTTTTTTACATTCATTCAGCACTTAGAACTTTTTTGTTAAGATCACCCCCGTAGAAATTTTTAAATGTTACTCCGAGGGCATGGCACTCCATACTTGTAAAACTAGCTTTTCAGTGTCAAAGTCGTTGGTCAACACTAATTATGACTCAATAAGACATTAAAACCTCAATTGTATCTCATTTTACAAGGGCTTACAATTTCCACTGCCCCCAGTACAAGGGACTCACTGAAAAACTTCCGTGGTCTAGGTTTTACAACCTGCAGCAAAGGGACGGTATTCTCAAAACTGCTGCCAACAAACACTCACTGAGGAAGGAGCAGTGCTCCGAAAGCTCTTTATTCCTAATAAATATGTTGGACTTTAACCTGGTGTTGTGAGACTTCTTACTGTGCTCACCCCAGTCCAGTACCAGCATCTTCACAATTAAGCAGATTCAATGTCCTCTATTCCAATGTGACTGAATCTGGGGCCTTATATAGTGCACCTGAGATGACCAGCAACAGTGAATCCTTTAAGTAAACTGATCAACCAGTCAGATTAATGAAATCTCATAGACAGCAATTCAGGAAATAAAAAGCATAGAAATTTTTTTTTTAATTTTGCAGAAAGCAGATTGAAGCTGGGAGAAATAAACATGGAATGAAAGTCAAAATGTCATTAACAGATTTGAAAATATATATTTTTAAATTCTGAAAAACAGAAGAAATGACCTTACCGGTTCTTCACGCTGGTTATCAGCACGGCAAGCTGGGGTGGGGATTGGCTAGGAGGGAGTGCATCAGGGCCAGCAGAAGGGGGGAGGGGTGATCAGGGAGGAGTGGTCTGATGTACTGGGAGATCAGGGCGCATGCGTATTAGTGGCCCTACAGCTGAGGAGCCGGCTTCCTGATGTGAATAGGCTCTGCCTACTTCCCCTACTGGCAAGAATCACATTTGGGATCTTTTTTCCTAAGTGCCATACAATGGCATCTGGGAGCTTGCCCACGAAAATGGGTTCAATTCTCTCTGTTTTTTTAACATTCGTTCAGCACTTAGAACTTTTTTGTTAAGGTCACCCCCATAGAATTTTTTAAATGTTACTCCGAGGGCATGGCACTCCATACTTGTAAAACTGGCTCTTCAGTGTCAAAGTGGTTGGTCAACACTGATTATGACTCAATATGACATTAAGACCTCAATTATATCTCATTTTACAAGGGCTTACAATTACCAATGCTTTCTCACAGTTAGAACATGCATAAAATACTGATCACTGATTCTGTGTTGATCACAGTGGCAAATGTATAGCAATGAAGGGTGCCACTGAGAGAAACTTCCAAGTTCCTCATTTAGCTGTCAATGTGTTGAAACTAGAAGTTTTTGCTGGTCTTATACAGTTGTGATTGTAACCGCTGACAGATTTTAATCGTTACCAGAGCAAATTCAAGGTAAGTTTAAGTTTTAAGTTTATTTTTTAGTGTCACAAGTAGGCTTACATTAACACTGCAATGAAGTTACTGTGAAATTCCCCTGGTTGCCACATTTCGGCGCCTGTTCGGGTACACTGAGGAAGAATTTAGCATGGCCAATGCACTTAACTAGCACATCTTTCGGACTGTGGGGGGAAACCAGTGCACCTGGAGGAAGCTCACGCAGACACAGGGGAGAACATGCAGAATCCACATAGACAGTGACCCAAGGCTGGAATTGAAGCTGGGCTATTGGTACCGTGAGGCAGCAGTGCTAACCACTGTGCAATGTTCACACTAGAACCACAATTTTTCTGCAGTGATGCCAACAGAGACCTCCCACATCAGTTAAGGATGCCAGAAGGTGGGGATCTCACCCTGAAGCTGCCAGCCAATCAGGGGCCCACAGCACTCCATTGCAAGCAACCCAACCAGTGGATGCAGCTACTGTGGGTAAAACCAGCCCCAAGATAAAAGTAGGATCCCAGGACACAGTTAAGTGAGGGTGGAATGCAGGTCAAGGGGAAAAGGTCACCAGCAAAGATGGGAGAGAAAGATTTGTGTTTACACTGTGACCTTCATTAACATAGGAAGCCCCTGAGTGCTTCCCAATGAATAAAGTGCTTTTGAAGAGTGGTCACTGGGTGGTATGGTGGCACAGTGGCTATCGCTATTGCCTCACACTGTCAGGGACCCAGGTTCAATTCCCAGCTTGGGTCATTGTCTCCCTGTCTCTGTGTGAGTTTCCTCCAGGTGCTCCGGTTTCCTCCCGCACTCCAAAGATGTGCAGGTTATGTTGATTGGCCGTGCTAAATTGACCCTTCATGCCAGGGAGATATTAGGGTAAATACGTGGGGTTACAGGGATAGGGCCTGATGGGATTGCTGTCAGTGTAGGTTGGATGGGCCAAATGGCCTCTTTCTGCACTGCAGGGATTCTGTGGCTCAATGAACTTAGGAATCACGGCAGCCAATTTACACATAGCAAGCTCCGACATACAGAAATGTGGCAATAAGATAATCTGCTTTTTGTGATGATTGAGGGATAAATATTGGCCAGGACTTTGGGGCTCCCTTCCCTGGTCCTCCTCAGTTGGTCAATGAGGAACCTCCCAATGAGACCTCAAGTAAATCTGAGTGTTGGCAGAGCAACCTCAGGGAGATATGGGAAAACCATGGGAGTACCGAAGAATTCCTGAGCCACCATTAAATGCTGGTGGGCTCAGAGTCATTGAGACTAATTGCATTCCTATCGCCCGTGGAACAGGGACCTCTGAGACTTTAACTACCCCCAGCTTAATTGAGGGTGAAAGATAAGAGATGATTAGACCCTTACGTGTGTCCATTGGGTGGAACAATAACTTGAATGCTTTCTTGATGCGTTGGTGTATCTTCTGCTGCACCTGGAAGAGCATGAGCGTCAGCTTCTGGTCATGAAAACGGAAAAAGAAATAGATACATTTATGTACATTTATCTTTAAGATCAGATGAAATAACGTGTTTACATGAGTGAGGGATGTTCTTAGAAAGCATAGAATCATGCAGAAAGAAGTAATTCGGTCCACCAAATCTGCCACAAGCCTACCCAGTCGCTATCCCTATAACCCCACGCACTTACCTTAGCTAGTCTCCCTATCACTAAGGATCAACTTAGCAAGGCCAGTCCACCTACCCTTTTGAAGTGTGGGAGGAAACTGGAGCACCCAGAGGAAACCCACACAGACACGGGGAGAACGTGCAAACTCCACACAGACAGTGACCCAAGCCGGGAATCGAACCCAGGCGCTGTGAGGCAGCAGCGCTAACCACTGTGCCACCTTGCTGCTCCATGATTCTTATTGAACCATTTAAGATCCTGAGGGGACTTGACAGGGTGGAGGCTCAGAGAATGTTTCCTCTTCTGGGAGAGTCCAGAAGCTGGAAGTCCACCATTTAAAACTGAGGTAAGGAGAATGTGTTTTCTCTCAGAGGGTGGGTGATGTGTGAAATTTCCTTTCCCAGAGAGGAGTGGAGGTTAGGTCATTGGGCATGTTCAAAACTGAGTTATATAGGTTGTTGACTGACACGGGAGAAGGAGGAAGCCATTCTGTCTTGCAAGTCTGCTCGGCCATTCATTAAGATCACAGCTGAAACGCCCATCGGAGATGAAGGTCCACGCTTTTGTAGATCTGTTGTAAATGGTGCCAGCATAATGTCACACTGTGGACACAGTGGCACAGTGGTTAGCACTGTTGCCTCACAGCGCCAGGCACCTGGTTTCAATTCCGGGCTTGGGTCACTGTCTGTGTGGAGTCTGCACATTCTCCCTGTGCCTGTGTGGGTTTCCTCCGGGCGCTCCAGTTTCCCCCCAACAGTCTGAAAGATGTGAAGGTTCGGTGCATTGGCCATGCTAAATTCTCCCACAGTGTACCCGAACGGGCGCCAGAGTGTGGCGACTCGGGGATTTTCACAGTAGCTTCATTGCAGTGTTAATGTAAGCCTACTTGTGACTAATGAACTTTTTAACTTTTGCTGAATATTCGGTGCGGTCTCAATATCTGGAGTGGGTGCTCGATAATGAGATGCAAATGTATTAAAATGAGCTTCTCAATGTTCAGTGATGTGTTCCCCACCACTTCGCCTGCGGGCCTGGTCTGGATTTGCAAAGCATCATCCCGCCAGCAGGAATCACGGTTATTTTCTGCCAATGATCTGCTCTGGACATGATGAGGCCTGGGTTCAGTTGGTCCCAACGGACCACAGGATCTTAGCCAACTCTTTAAGTGTGGCAACGTCACTGCCCATCGATAATATCGTAACCCAGCCTTGCCCTCCCTCCAAGTGCCTGAGTGCATGCTATCCAGCGCAGGTCACCAGAACAACAACACACATTGATATAGCGTCTTTAACATTGTAAAATGTCTCAAACCACTTCGCCACAGGAACTGATGCCAGGGGTAAAGTAAGGGAAATTGCACCAGGTACAAAAAAACTTAAAAGATTTAGGAGTTAAGCCAACATTTTAAAAGGGAGAAGAAGCCAGGGGAATGGAGAGATAGATGGTCAAGGAGGGAATTCCAGAACTTAGGGTCCAGTTAGCCCAAAAACCTCAATGCGGGCAGAAGAGGAATTGGAGGCTATGCAATACAGTAAGAAGTCTCACAAGACCAGGTTAAAGTCCAACCAGTTTATTTGATAGTAATCCCACAAGCTTTCGGAGTTTGAAGGTCGAAAGCCTGTGGGTTTACTATCAAATAAACTGGTTGGACTTTAACCTGGTGTTGTGGGACTTCTTACTGTGTTTACCCCAGTCCAACGCCGGCATCTCCACATCATGGATATGCAATAGGCCAGAGTTAATAAGACACAGAGATCCAAGAGTGTTGTAGAGCGAGAGAAAGTTACAAAGCTCAAGGGGATGCCTCAATGAGTGAGGGTGGTGTGATGGCTGGGGCATTAAGAGATTGTAAAATTGAGGCACTGGTGGACCAAAAGCCAATAGAAGTCAGGCGTACAAGGGGATGGGCCAACGGGACTTGATGCGAGTTGGGATATTGGACATGATTCATTTTTAATTTATTCTTTCATGGGATGTGGGTGTCGCCGGCAAGGTTGGCCCATTTCCTGTGAAAGGATGTGATTACACTGGAGGGGATGCAGAGGAGATTCACCAGGATGCTGCCTGGGATGGGACATTTAAGCTATGAAGAGAGGTTGGATAGGCTTGGGTTGTTTGGATTGGGTTGTTTGAGGAGTGACCTGATCGAGGGACATAGACAGAGTGGATAAGGAGAAGCTGTTCCTCTTCATTGAGGGTCAATCATGAGGAACGTAGAAATCATAGAAACACCACAGTGCAGAAAGAGGCCATTCAGCCCATCAAGTCTGCACTGACCACAATCCCATCCAGGCCCTACCCCCATATCCCTACATATTTACCCATTAATCCCTCTAACCTACGCATCTCAGAACACTAAGGGGCAATTTTACCATGGCCAATCAACCTAACCCGCACATCTTTGGATGGTGGGAGGAAACTGGAGCACCCGGAGGAAACCCACTCAGACGCGAGGAGAATATGCAAACTCCACACAGACAATGACCCAAGCCGGGAATCAAACCCAGGTCCCTGGAGCTGTGAAGCAGCAGTGCTAACCACTGTGCTACTGTGCCACCCATTTTATGTTTCACCAGGTGAGAGCAGCAGATTTCCTTCCCCAAAGAACATAGGTTCAAAGGATGGGTAAGAGGTTTAAGGGGATTTTTTACCCAGAGGGTGGTGACAGTCTGGAATGTGTTGCCTGGGAGGTTGGTGGAGGAAAGTTACTCATGTACTTTAAAAAGTGCCTGGATGAGCACTTGGCACATCATAACATTCAGGGTTATGGGCCAAGTTCTGGGGGATGGCATTAGGTGCGTGTTAGCAGTGAATAATGTGTTGGGGCAGAATTGATGGGCTGAAGGGCCTCTTCTGCACTGTATGATCTATGATTCTACGAGCTAAGTGGCTGGCTAAGCTATTTCAAGTGAGCCATTAAGAGTGAACTACATTGTTTTCTGTCTGACCAAGTGAGAATGGCAGATTTCCTTCCCCAAAGGACATTAGTGAAACAGATTACATTTATTGATAATAATTTCATGGTGACCATTATTGAGACTAACTATTCCAGCTTCCATTAATTGAATCTAAATTCCACCAGCTGCCACTGCGGGATTTGAACCCATTTCCTCAGAGGATGAATCTGTGCCCCTAGATTACCATTAACGCTATGCCTGTATCACAGCTTGGATGTTTATAAAGAGAGGAGGGTAAGAGACCAGTGTGGAGAGCGTGAGGGTTGTTTGGAAGGAACGAAGACACTTGTGAGAGTTTGAATAGCAGATATGTTGAGCAAGACTCAGTTATAATGTTGGTCTTCGTGATCACTCATAAGATTCTTGTTTAATTATCCTTTTTTAAACTTGTCTAGAATTGTCCCATTTATATTAATGTGATGGAATTTACAAACTGGAAGTCTGCCAGATTAATGTAGCCCAACAGCTTTTAACTATAGTGATTTATTATTTTCTGTTTTTCCTTGTTCTACTTTGTGTGCATATTGGGAGTTATTCTGGGTCAGATCCATGGAATTCCCATATTACAGCTTCCAGTTGTCTCTCTCATGTCTGTTTCCACTATTCAATCTTAACAATTATTGGGGAAAAAAAATGGGGCTTGAACTGATAACCTTCTGAAAGTGATATTAGCATCTAAAGAGTTTTGATGACCTACCTTTCAATACGAACAGCATCAAAGCTACCACAAATATCTTCATGATGATTGTCTCTCAACCTCTGAAAAGATAATGTCAGCTTTGAAATCTTAAAAATTCAATGACTTAAACATCGTACGAATGGCAACTTTTAAAGTCATAAAGTTCGACTGTACATGAGAAGCAAGAAGTCTCATAGCACCAGGTTAAAGTCCAACAGGTTTATTTGATATCACGAGCTTTTGGAGTGCTGCTCCTTCCTCAGCCACTCACTTGAAGCAGTGCTCCAAAAGCTTGTGATTCCAAATAATCCTGTTGGACTTTAACCTGGTGTTGTGAGACTTCTTACTGTGTTTACCCCAGTCCAACGCCGGCATCTCCACATCATGTACATAAAAAGCCCATCATGTTTGCACCGGCCATCAAGCACCAATCTATCCTAACTTTTCAGGGGGATCTGGACAAATACATGAACAGGATGGGATACGGTCCCCGGAAGGGTTGGAGGTTTTAGTTCAGTCGGGCTCATGGTCAGTGCAAGTTTGGAGGTCTGAAGAACCTGTTCCTGTGCTGTGACTTTCTTTGTTCTTTGTTCTAAACCCATTTTTCTAGCACTTGGTCCATAGCCATGGGCTATATTCATCTAAATGCTTCTTAAATGTTGAGGAATCCCTATCTTTCGACTCGATCTGGAAGGACTCAAGAACAGCTTCTTCCCTGCTGCCATCAGACATTTGAATGGTCGTCCCACACTGATCTTTCTCTTTACCCTCTCTGTGACTGTAACACTACATTCTGCACCCTATCCTTCCCCCCTAAGTACTCAATGAACGGTATGCTTTGCCTGTAGAGCGAGCAAGAAATGATACTTTTCACTGCATACTAGTACATGTGACGATAATAATTTCAATCAACTCAACTCAACCACCCTTCCAGGCAGCGAGTTCCAGAATACCACCAAATGGGTGTTTCTCTAAATGGATTATTTCTCCCTGTGTTGGCAGGACTGTAAATCTATGTAAAGACACTCAGGTTGGGATATTACCAGCCTGCCCGCCGCAGGAATCCGAGTGGGCAAAGGACGGACAATGGAAAGGTCCTTTGACTGTGGATGGGATTTTACGACTTCAGGATGAACAAGGCCATAAAATCCTGCCCTTGTATCTGCCATATGCCAAAGTAAACACGCAGCAGAAACTGCTGGGTGACAGAGGGTTAATTTATTAATAGCAGAAGACGTTTTAAAAAAAAAACCCTGCACACCCTGGAGAGCAGCAGACTGCGATTGCGAGCAGCTTACATCACGTGGTCCTCCCTTCCGCCTGAGATGTGAGGCGTGAATGGATTTACAGATGTGAACTCTGGTTGGACACATAAAACCACAGGCCAGCATTTTTCCAGCCATTCCACTGCAAGCGAGGACGTAGAATTTGGTGCTCAGCCAAATGTCTGTTGACTGCAGCGGGACAGGGGAATCCCGTTGGCATGAACGGCTGGAAAATTTGGTCCTAATTGTCTAATCCAGAGCTTTCCAAACTGTGGGTAAGGACCTCTAGTGGAGCCGGCGGGGGGTGGGGGGGCGGGGGTTGACACTTTGGGGTCGCGACCTCCAAGACAGCAATGGCTGCCGTGGGGCTCGGACTAAGTGCTAACAACTAAAGCCCCCTTTACATCCTTGTGTGCCTTTCAGTTGGTAATCATGGCTGAATCTTTAGGTCAGATTGTTGCTGCAAAGAAAAACCTGCGAAAAGTTCACTGCGGTTTAAACGATTCCCACCACGCTGAATCTTTTGTCCTTCTTCCCCTCCTCCACCAAACTCAGGAACTTAAATATGTCCCTTCCCCCAGCCTGCTCAAAGGTTAGAACACCCTGAGCCCTATGGGTCAGAGACATTAAAATGGGGTCAAATGAGGTAAATGGAGGTAATGTCAGTGGGTTCGTAATCGCTTTGGGGACATGGGTTCAAATCTCTCCGCAGCAGCTGGTGGAATTTGAATTCAATTAATAAATCTAAAATATAAAGCTTGTCTCAGTAATGGTGACCATGACGACTATCACTAATTCTTGTAAAGACAACGCCCTGTAGGGAAAGAAATCTGCCGTCCTTACCCGGTCTGGCCTACATAAATAAAAGCAAATCACTGTGGATGCTGGAATCTGAAGCCAAAAGAGAAAATGCTGGAAAATCTCAGCAGGTCTGGCATCATCTGTAAGGAGAGAAAAGAGCTGACGTTTCAAAATCCAGGTGACCCTTTGTCAAAGGGTCATTTGGACTCGAAACATCAGCTCTTTTCTCTCCTTACAGATGCTGCCAGACCTGCTGAGATTTTCCAGCATTTTCTGTTTTAGTCTGGTCTACAGGCGACTCCAGGCCCACAGCAATGTGGTTGACTCTTAATTGCCCCCTGAAATGTTCAGTTCACGGGGCAATTAGGGATGGGTAACAATGCTGGCTTTGTGAGGAATGCCCAGATCCCATGATAGAATAAACACAAGGAATAAGTTTGAGAAGCCATTCCAAATGTTACAGAAGCTCTGTGCTGGCAAACCTGGAGAAACATCTTCCATAAGCAATGCTAGGTCAACAGGAAGACCCAGTCCTGGCAGTGATCAAAGACCCTATTTTAATTGTCTAATCCTGCCCCCACCTATCTTCCCCATAATTTCCCAGTGAGCTACAAGCAAAACTTAAGAGCAGAGTTCAACAAATACATCTATTTGGAGTATTGTGCGCAGTTCTGGTCGCCTCACTATAGGAAGGATGTAGAAGCTATTGAAAGGGTGCAGAGGAGATTTACAAGGATGTTGCCTGGACTGGGAGGCATGCCTTATGAAGTTAGGTTGAGGGAGCTGGGACTCTTTTCCCTGGAGAGACGAAGGTTGAGAGGCGACCTGATAGAAGTTTACAAAATGTTGAGAGGAATAGATAGGGTGGACTCTCAGAGGCTATTTCCCCGGTTTGAAATGGTCGCTACGAGAGGACACAGATTTAAGGTGCGGGGAGGGAGGTTCAGAAGTGATGTTAGGGGTAAGTTTTTCACTCAGAGGGTGGTGAGTGAATGGAATCGGCTGCCGTCAGTGGTGGTGGAGGCGAACTCGCTGGGGTCTTTTAAAAGACTTCTGGATGAGTATATGGGGTTTAATGAGATTGAGGGTTATAGATAGGTCTGTAGGTTGGTAGGTGATGATGTGATCGGCGCAACTTGTGGGCCGAAGGGCCTGTTTGTGCTGTAGTGTTCTATGTTCTATGTTCTATGTTCTATTTGGTGTTTATTGATTTAAAAGACAATCTAACTCAGAGAGGTTGATGTGAGATGGTATTTTGGCGTGGTGCTGAAGGGGATCCACTTTGCAGGGTTAGTGAAGTTTAGTTTTGCAGTTTGTTGAGCTATAGAAACCTGGAATGTTTTCTAATCTGAACACAGGCTGATAAAATCATGGAGACAAGAAGACAACAAGACACGATATAAAAGGCAAGGCACAATACAAAGGGCAAACCTGGCTTTGGTTGTCTGTGTGGAGTTTGCACATTCTCCCTGTGTCTAGGTGGGTTTCCTCCGGGTGCTCCGGTTTCCTCCCACACTCCAAAGATGTGCAGATTAGGTTGATTGGCCATGCTAAATTGACCCTAAGGTCAAGGGTTTTAGCAGGGTAAATAAGGGTTACGGGAATAGGGGCCTGGGTGGGATTGTGGTCAGTACAGACTCGATGGGCCAAATGGCCTCCTGCTGTACTGTAGGGATTCTATGCAAGTTAAGGGTGAAAAACGGTTAGAGGTGAGCTGAAAGAAAAGTGGCAGAGCAAGTGGAAAAGGAAACATGACCCTCTCTATCCATCCCCAAATACCTAACACAGGGTGACAAAATCGTGGGTTGGGGAAAGTGCTTCGCCCCTTAAAAGATTTGCATTTTTGTAAAGCTCTGGTGACATCAGGGTTACATAAAACCAAATTGCTAATTCAAATCCTTCCACATATACCAGGATTACAAGATAAAAATTGAATTTGCTGGGTAGCTCAGCCTCAAAGTTGGGAATTCAACAAGTATATAACACAGCGATTCCCAAACATTTCCCAATGTAACACCATTGTCAGCCTTGAAAATTGCCCCAGAGTAAGAGGTGGAAGAGGAATGGGGTGCCTGTGGGGCAGTAAGGGCGGGAGTGGCTAGGTGTGGGGGCATTGAGGGGTGGAGGGAGAGGCAGGGAGAACAAGGGTTGGTGGTGTTACGAGGACAAAGGGGAGAGTGAATTGTGTGAGAGTAAAATGTTTAATTTGCAGAGTTTCTCCTCAAATAACCACCTATCTTTTTACCGGCCTTTTTGGAGAAGAAAGAAGGCCTCAAATATCAAAAGTCATTCAAGCCACCATGAAAAAAAACAAAAGGATTTAAAAGGGGTTTGCAGTTATCAGCATTCAGTCTAAGTTCGATGGTAGCCATTGCTGCCTCAGACCCCAAAGTGGGGTCCCGCGACTCACAGTTTGGAAAGCCCCAAGATACATACCTTTCCTGACCTCAGAATATCTCGCAGCTTGTTACAGCCATTGAAGAATGGCTCGATGGCGCAGTGTTAGCACTGCTGCCTCACAGCGCCAGGGTCCCGGGTTCAATTCCAATCTTGTGTGACTGTTTGTGTGGAGCTTGCACACTCGGTTTCCTCCGGGTGCTCTGGTTTCCTCCTACACAGTAAAAAGTCTGACAACACCAGGTTTTAGTCCAACCTATTTATTTGATAATATACTCACTAGCTTTCGGGGTTACCCCCTTCGTCAGGTGAATGGAGAGTTCTGGCCTCAGACAGAGCATATAAAGCACAGACAGTTTAGAGATTACTGATTAAAATGCGAATCCTTACACCTAACCTGCTGTTCAAGACCTGAAGTGGCTGATAATGTGAGTGGAAGGAGCACTGATCACAGTTTAAAGAGATGTGTATTGTCTCCAGACAGTACAGTAAGTGAGGTTTTGCAAACCCAGGCAAGTCATGGGGGTTACAGATAGTGCGACATGAACCCAAGATCCCTGTTGAGACCGTCCTCATGTGTGCGGAACTTGGCTATCAGTCTCTGCTCAGCGACTCTGCGCTGTCGTGTGTCGTGAAGGCCACCTTGGAGAATGCTTACCCGAAGGTCAGAGGCTGAATGCCCGTGACCACTGAAGTGTTCGCCAACAGGAAGGGAACAGTCTTGCCTGGTGACTGTCGAGCGATGTTCATTCATCCGTTGTCGTAGCGTCTGCATGGTCTCCCCAATGTACCATGCTTCGGGACATCCTTTCTTGCAACGTATCAGGTAGACAATGTTGGCCGAGTTGCAAGAGTATTTACCATGTACCTGGTGGATGGTATTCTCACGTGTGATGATGGTATCCATGTCGATGATCCGGCATGTCTTGCAGAGGTTGCTGTGACAGGGTTGTGTGGTATTGTGGTCACTGTTCTCCTGAAGACTGGGTAGTTTGCTGCGAACAATGGTCTGTTTGAGGTTGTGTGGTTGTCTGAAAGCAAGAAGTGGGGGTGTGGGGATAGCCCTGGCGAGATGTTCGTCTTCATCAATGATATGTTGAAGACTCCGGAGAAGATGTCGTAGCTTCTCCGCTCCGGGGAAGTACTGGACGACGAAGGGTACTCTGTCCACTGTGTCCTGTGTTTGCCTTCTGAGGAGATCGGTGCGGTTTTTCGCTGTGGCGCATCGGAACTGCCGATCTATGAGTCGAGCACCATATCCTGTTCTTATGAGGGCATCTTTCAGGGTCTGGAGGTGTCTGTCACGATCCTCCTCATCTGAGCAAATCCTGTGTATACGGAGGGCTTGTCCATAGGGAATGGCTTCTTTAACATGTTTAGGGTGGAAACTGGAGAAGTGGAGCATTGTGAGATTGTCTGTGGGCAATCCCAATACTGTACCGCAAGCCCACAGACAATCTCACAATGCTCCACTTCTCCAGTTTCCACCCTAAACATGTTAAAGAAGCCATTCCCTATGGACAAGCCCTCCATATACACAGGATTTGCTCAGATGAGGAGGATCGTGACAGACACCTCCAGACCCTGAAAGATGCCCTCATAAGAACAGGATATGGTGCTCGACTCATAGATCGGCAGTTCCGATGCGCCACAGCGAAAAACCGCACCGATCTCCTCAGAAGGCAAACACAGGACACAGTGGACAGAGTACCCTTCGTCGTCCAGTACTTCCCCGGAGCGGAGAAGCTACGACATCTTCTCCGGAGTCTTCAACATATCATTGATGAAGACGAACATCTCGCCAGGGCTATCCCCACACCCCCACTTCTTGCTTTCAGACAACCACACAACCTCAAACAGACCATTGTTCGCAGCAAACTACCCAGCCTTCAGGAGAACAGTGACCACAATACCACACAACCCTGTCACAGCAACCTCTGCAAGACATGCCGGATCATCGACATGGATACCATCATCACACGTGAGAATACCATCCACCAGGTACATGGTAAATACTCTTGCAACTCGGCCAACATTGTCTACCTGATACGTTGCAAGAAAGGATGTCCCGAAGCATGGTACATTGGGGAGACCATGCAGACGCTACGACAACGGATGAATGAACATCGCTCGACAGTCACCAGGCAAGACTGTTCCCTTCCTGTTGGCGAACACTTCAGTGGTCACGGGCATTCAGCCTCTGACCTTCGGGTAAGCATTCTCCAAGGCGGCCTTCACGACACACGACAGCGCAGAGTCGCTGAGCAGAGACTGATAGCCAAGTTCCGCACACATGAGGACGGTCTCAACAGGGATCTTGGGTTCATGTCGCACTATCTGTAACCCCCATGACTTGCCTGGGTTTGCAAAACCTCACTTACTGTACTGTCTGGAGACAATACACATCTCTTTAAACTGTGATCAGTGCTCCTTCCACTCACATTATCAGCCACTTCAGGTCTTGAACAGCAGGTTAGGTGTAAGGATTCGCATTTTAATCAGTAATCTCTAAACTGTCTGTGCTTTATATGCTCTGTCTGAGGCCAGAACTCTCCATTCACCTGACGAAGGGGGTAACCCCGAAAGCTAGTGAGTATATTATCAAATAAATAGGTTGGACTAAAACCTGGTGTTGTCAGACTTTTTACTGTGTTTACGCCAGTCCAACGCCGGCATACCCACATCATTCCTCCTGCACTCCAAAGATGGGCAGGTTAGGCTGATTGGCTGTGCTAATTTGTCCAAGAGTGTCAGGGGGATTAGCAGGGTAAATACGTGGGGATAGAGCCTGAGTGGGATTTTGTTGGTGCAGGCACAATGGGCTGAATGGCCTCCTTCTGCACTGTCGGGAATCTATGGGTTCTATTCTATAAATGTAGGAGGTGTCTTTGTTTGGCATTTAAATCTTAACTTTTGTAAGTCAACAACAGTAAAACGTGGTGGTACTTGATGTCAAAAATATATACCAGCAAGGATTTAAGGATTCCATCATTTGATTCAAAGAGCAAAGAGCAAATAAAATTATAGCACAGGAGCAGGCCATTCAGCCCTCCGAGCCTGTACTGCTCATGCTGTCCGTCTGAACTAAAACCCCCTACCCTTCCAGGGACCATATCCCTCTCTTCCCATCCTATTCATGTATTTGTCAAGACGTCCTTTAAAAGTCACTACCGTATCCGCTTCCACTACCTGCCCTGGCAGCGAGTTTCAGCGCCCACCACCCTCTGGGTAAAAAAACTTGCCTCGTACATTTGCTTTAAACCTTGCCCCTCACACCTAAAACTTATGCCCCCTAGTAGTTGACTGTTCCACCCTGGGAAAAAGCTCCTGACCTGACTATCCAGATTTGGATCAGAGCTGCTAGGTAGAGTTAGATAGTATTTAGAACACATTTCATCTAACGATGCTATCTGCTACTTCATCTAACTGGTCATGGTCAACCCTTACACTATACGTGAACCTCCTCCTATCTCATCTTTGCTGCCTCTGGATTTACCCAGTTTCAGTCGGCAAATTAATGAGTATTGCTGTCAGAATGTGTTAGGATTTAAATTCCTAATCAGATTCGTTTGAGCAATAAGTAACCAGGTCAATAAAAAGGATTAAATACCAACCGTAACTTACAATAGTTACTAATATTACTTTTCTTCAGAATATCACAAGTAAAAATGCATTTCTCTTGTGTTGTCCTTTGGCGCTGGAGCAGATATGATGGGCCAAATGGCCTCCTCCTGCGCCGTAACAATTCTCTGATCAATCGGAACCTTGAAACTCATTATCAAAGCAAACAGTACTGGAAATGTTCAGCAGATCAGGCAGTATATGTAGGGAGAGAGAGACAGACGGCGAAATCTTGAACCCGCATGCTCCATCATGCGAATGCAGACAGGGCTCCAGATCCACAAGTCGCAATTCTCGCTGATGAGATCACGATCTGGGATCTTCCATGCCCCTTGCCATCAGGTTCATGCCCATAGTGGGCGGGAGCCAGCTTTGCATGCGTTAGCATATTTCAGTACTATTAACCCACCCCCCGCCCCCGCTCATATACCTGGAATGCCTGCCAGGTATTGACTCTACACTAGCGCGATGTCACATTGGCACAGTCCACAGCAGGCTTACACTGATGTGAACCTGTCACGGGGGTCTACCCGGGACTAAGGGACATGGCCAGGCAGTGCCCTTTGGTACAGTCCCTTGCCACAGATTGACACTGCCAGGTGGGCACCATGCCAACCTGTGCCAAAGAGCAGTGCCCAGCGAGAGCCTGCTGTGATTGTGGGCTTGGTGCAGTCCAATGACAAATGGATGTCAGATGCCAGTGATGGCCGTTATGGGGGGAAGTGGGGAGGGATGCGGGGGTGCGGCAGGGTGGGTGCCTGCATTGACTGTGAGGATGAAGGGGCCAATGATCATGAGAGGGAAGGAGAGAAGAGGCCGATAATTGCGAGAGGGGGGAAACGAGAGAAGGGGCTAATGATTACGAGGGGGGAGAGAGAAGGGTCTGATGATTGTGACAGGGCAGGGTCTTGGGGGGTGTTGGAGAGTGAAGGGGCTGATGATCACGGGAGGGGGGCAGAGAGAGTAGGTGCCAAAGATCCTTGGGGGGGGGTGGGGAGTGAAGGAGTGAAGGAGCTGATGATCACGATTGTGGGGTGGTTGGTCAGAATGAATGCTGGCTGCAATTGGGGGTGGTGGGGTAGGGGGGAGGTGGGTGAGGAGTCCCTGAGATCTCAGTGGTGTGGTGGAGGGAGGTGTATTGGAGTTATGATCAGGGTGTACTTTAAAGATGGCGTCCTGACATGTTTAAGCCACACCCAGCTTTATGATGCCGTGTTTCACGCTCCCTTGGTACTTTTTGTCAAAGTGCGGCCGAATCTGGAGAGAAACACGTGGGTTTTCTCACCGGAACTGGCACTCTGCCAATTTTTGGTAAGGTATTGTCCACCATTCAGGTTTCTGGTCACTATGACCTTAGATAAGAATCTTGTTGCATTCTGCTGTTGAAATACATTCCCTGATTGGAATTACATGGTGACTCAGTGTTGGAAATCCAATAACATTTCAAGGTTGTATGGCGTAATGGGATAGCTCCTTACCCTTTGAACTCTGGAACTTGAGCTTCAATTTGGTCAGAATTATGGACAGTGGTTGTTGAAAGGCTGTTACACCAGCTGATGCAAATCCAATGTGGTTCCTAATGGGTGATAGATCCCTGTAACAGAAAATTAGCACCAGTTTACTGGTGGAAGGTAGAATCATCTTGAGTTGGATATAAACACACTCGCACGCAATTCAGAAAAAGGCCAAATATTCCATATGATACCAAACTGAACTCCAAATTCTTTTTGCTAAAACATACAAAGTTAGAGGCTCAACTTGACCAACCATTCCAATACTGTGGCTACGAGAGCAACTGGGAATTCTGCACTGAGTAACTCATCTCCGCAATCGCCAAAGACTGGTACTCACAAGTGAGGAATGTGATGGGATACCCTCCATCTGCCTGGATGAACGTAGCTTCACCAATTCTCAAGAAGCTCCTCACCATCCGAGGCAAAGCAAGTGAATTGATCAAGACCACTTGCACCGCCATCAATATCACTTCCAGCAGCAGTTTTAAGGCTTTAATTGGCTCACAGGCAAGCCAGCCACCCAACCCCACCATCAACGGGGACCAAGTAGAAATGGTTGAGAGCTTCAAGTTTTTAGGTGTCCAGATCACCAACAACTTGTCCTGATCCCTTCATGCCAACACTCTTGTTCAGAAAGCCCACCAACTTTCTCAGGAGACAAAGGAAATTTGCAAGTCTGCTACACCTCTCACCAACTTCTACAGATTCACCATAAAGAAACATTCTTTCTGATTATATCACAACTTGGCATGGGTCCTGTTCTGTTCAAGATTGCAAGAAAGTACAAAGAGCCGTGAATGAAGCCCAGTCCATCACACAAACCAGCCTCCCATCCATTGACTCTAACTATACTTCCCTCTGCCTCAGAAAAGCACCCAGCATAATCAAGGACCCCACTCAACCCGGACACACTCTCTTCCAAAGATGCAAAAGTGCCAACCCCCCGACTCAAGAACAGCTTCTTCCCTACTGCCATCAGAATTTTGAACAGATGTACATTGCATTAAGTTGATCTTTCTCTACACCCTAGCTATGACTGTAACACTACACTCTGCACTCTCTGTGAACAGTATGGCGCAAAATAAGCAATACTTTTCACAGTATGCTAATACATGTGACAACAATAAATCAGATCAAATCAAATCAGATCAAAAATCAGTAGTCTTTTAAGTCTTCTCACTTATCATTAAGATTTGCGCAGGTATATAGGTACCTGACTCCTTAAACCCTTGACAATCTATTTAATGTTTAATAAAGTAAATTCAATAATCATTTCATTTTAACTAAAGACAGAGAATGCTGGAAATACTCAACCGGTCTGGCACCATCTGCAGAGAGAGAAATGGAGTTAATGTTCCCAGTCCAATATAAGTCTTCAAACCATTATTTATTGCACTTGGTTCACTGCATTTTTGTTACAGATAAAAGTCTAATATTCACTCCTACCTTTGTTTAAGACAACACTTTGTTTATGCTCTCAAATAAAGTCACAGACCACTCCCGTATTAACTTCCACAAAGATTTCTGATATCTTTTGTTACCCCTATTCCCGAGTCTGCCCCTGTTACTCTGAGGTTGTGGAGACTGCGACAATTCTCTCAGGGACTGGCTATTTCGCTCCAGTGACTACACTTCAGACGGACAGTGAACATCAGTGAAACATTCACCAGAAGAAGCATCAGTGACAGGTCCCACCCCATCCTCAGCATAACACACACATGCATGCACCGCTGCTCCTCCAGATCATTGGAAGATAATGAAGAGAAACTCGGGGGGGGGGTTGAATTATCACCCTAAACTCCCGCCCCCACCCCTTGATAGAGCGGGGACATCAAGGGCAATTGTAAATGATCCCAAATATCATTGCAGCCTTATTGAAGCTTCCTGTCCACTGTGTTACAGTTAAATACAAAGATCTTTAGTTACTGAGTTATTGAACCATCAAAAGCAAAATTTCCCACGAACAAGGCTGTTCATCTGGTTACCATGAGAGGAAACTTTAACTCTTTTCCTTACACTGCTGATTAATCCTGAAACACTTCTTACCTCCCCTGAGTTGGATCCTGTTGTTTTCTGATGTGACTGGTTTCTCAACTTCACTTCTCTGAGATTTATTAACTTGCTCTTATCTATTCCATCAGATAAGGAAAAGAACAGCAAACTACCAATGTGGGGTCTTTTTTTTTACTTGTTTTTAACCAAAGGGTAAAGATTTTTGACCTTTTGGACCTGTTTGTGTGCAAATGTCCCAACATTTGTCAGGTGACGGTGTCCTGATGGTGCACACTAAATGCAATCTAATTAAATGGAAAAGCCAGTTACCACTGTCATTAACTGTATTTGCCTGACCGTAAAGTTGTTATAAACAGATCTGACTGAGGAGCTATCAGGCAGCACGGTGGCACAGTGGTTAGCACTGCTGCCTCACAACTCCTGGAACCCGGGTTCACTTCCCGGCTTGGGTGGCTGTGCTGAGTTTGCACATTCTCCCTGTGTCTGCGTGGGTTTCCTCTGGGTGCTCCGGTCTCCTCCCACAGTCAAAAAAGATGTGCAGGTTATGTTGATAGGCCATGCTCAAATGCCCCTTAGTGTCCTGGGATGCGTAGTTAGACGGATTAGCAGGGTAAGTGTGGGGGGGAATGTTACGGGGATAGGGCCTGGGTGGGATTGTTGTTGGTACATACTCAACGGGCCGAATGGCCTCCTTCTGCATTGTAGGGTTTCTATGAACTGTCCTGATCCCAATGTTCTGCGTGAGAGGAGCTCTGGTGGGATATGGTTAAGGTCACCGGTATGAACAAGCGTTCCCCATATCACCCAAATGAACTTTGCTCTAAGGTGGACCAACTGGTCAGGGAGACCATCACAGACATACACACAATGCCATTCCCATTCAACATCCAAACAATAACAATTTGCTTTTATATAACAGTGAAACCATCACCAGGCACCTCTCAGGAATGCCAGACACAAGTGGACATTGAGCCACGTAGGAAAATAGTTGGCCAAGGGTGAGAATGGAAAAACAAATTGGGACGTTCCTTGACTGGGAGCCAATGTAGGTCAGTAAATGGAGTGCTATGGAGGTAAGGAGAGGCACGCTTGCTGTTCTGGAGCAAGCATCATGGAAAGTGACCAGTAGCCAAACCTCTGGCTGATTTTCACCAACGCAGCCCAAGGATGCTGAGGCCAATGGACAATATGTGGGCAGCACAGTAGCACAGTGGTTAGTACTGCTGCCTCACAGCGCCAGGAACCCAGGTTTGATTCCCAGCTTGGGTCACTGTCTGTGTGACATTTACACATTCTTCCTGTGTCTGCGTGGGTTTCCTCCCACAGTCCGAAAGATGTGCTGGTTAGGTGCTTTGGTCATGTTAAATTCTCTCTCAGTGTACCTAAACAGGCACTGGAATGTAGTGATTCAGGAATTTTCATTGTAACTTCATTGCAGTGTCAATGTAAGCTGACTTGTGACTTTTGATTTTACATTCTCATCCTTGGCCGTGGACGTGCTGTAAAACTCTGGCTCTTATTTTCCAAACTTTGTGTAGAAGGGTTTGATGAACATGTCCTTGGTTCCAGATTAACATTTTCAGTGACTTAATTCGATTGAGGGAAATAATCCACCCTCATCAGATTGGTTGGATGGATGCTCGCTGCATGATGGTATTAAAACACCTCCAGTAATTCTACACGAGATACCTCCCAGCCTGTCCCCTGTATCTCTCCAATCCAGTCTGCCTCAGCTACGCTATAAAGATAACTCAGTACATAAGACATACACACCTTAGGTTCAATGGGAATTGCACTGTTGGTTTTAAAAATTAGAAATAGATACAACTGGGCGGCACGATGGCACTGTAGTTAGCACTGCTGCCTCACAGTGCCAGGGACCCGAGTTTGATTCCAGTCACTGTCTGTGTGGAGTTTGCACTTTCCCCCTATGTCTGTGTGGGTTTCCTCCGGGTGCTCCGGTTTCCTCCCACAGTCCAAAGGTGTGCAGGTTAGGTGGATTAACCATGATAAATTGACCATAGTGTCAGGGGGATTAGCAGGGTAAATGAGGGTTACGAGAATAGGGATTGTGGTCGGTACAGACTTGTTGGGCTGAATGGCCTCCTTCTGTACCTTGAAGATTCTAGGATATGGGTGCATGTGGCCACAGAGGTCAATTCCTAGAGTTTAGCAGCCAGATTATAGGGCGGCAGGACGGTGGTTACCACTGCTTCCTCACGGCACCAGGAACCCGGGTTCAATTCCAACCTCAGGTCACTGTCTGCGTGGGTTTCCTCCGGGTGCTCCAGTTTCCTCCTACAATCCAAAGATGTGCAGATAAACTGGATTGCTGAATTAACAATTGGTGTCAGGGAGATTAGCAGGGTAGATACATGGGATTCCGGGGATGGGGCCTGGGTCAGATTAGATGGGTTTTTCCAACAATCAACAATGATTCCATGGTCATCAGTAGATTCTTAATTCCAGACACTTTTTTATTGAATTCAAATTCCACCATTTGTCATGGTGGGATGCAAACTTGTGTCCCCAGAACATTAGTTGAGTTTCTGCATGAATAGTCTAGTAATAATATCACTTGGCCATCACCCCACCTAACACACTGCACAACCCGGATTGGTACCAAGTTATACTTTTGTTTTAATGAGCAATGCTTTAAGAGAAGCAGATACTCTTCTTCAAGATGTTGAACAAATCTATGTACCCTTGTGTTCTATAAGCTTAAGAGCTGAATTCTGCTCACATTTTATTGTCTACAACATGTTACTGCGCAGAGGGACCTGGGGGTCCTTGTGCATGAATCACAAGAACTCAGTTTGCTGGTGCAGCAGGTAATCAAGAAAGCAAGTGGAACATTGACCTTTACAGCGAGAGGGATAGAGTATAAAAGCAGAGATGTCGTGCTGCAATTGTACAAGGTACTGGTGAGGCTGCACCTAGAGTACAGAGTACAGTTTTGGTCCCCTTATTTAAGAAAGGATATATTAGCTTTGGAGGGGGTACAGAGAAGGTTCACCAGGTTGATTCCGGAGATGGGGAGGAGGTTAGCTTATGAGGTTAGCTTATGGGCCTGTACTCATTGGAGTTTAGAAGGTTGGGGGGCGATCTTATAGAGACATATAAGATAATGAAGGGGCTAGACAGGGTAGGAGCAGTGAGGTTATTTCCACTTACAATGGAAACAAGAACTAGGGGGCAAAGCCTCAAAATACTAGGGAGTCAATTTAGAACAGAGGAAGAACTTCTTCTCCGGGGGGGTAGTGAATCTTTGGCGTTCTCTGCCCAATGAAGCAGTAGAGGCTACCCCATTAAATGTGTTTAAGTCACAGATAGATTTTTAACCAATAAGGGAATTAAGGGTTATGGGGAGTGGGCAGGTAAGTGGAACTGAATCCACTATCAGATCAGCCGTGATCTTATTGAATGGCAGAGCAGGCTTGAGGGACTAGATGGCCTACTCCTGCTCCTATTTCTTATGTTCTTATGTTCTAGCTATGTAGTTCTTTTGACTTTTATTACTTATGAACATGTGTCAATATTTATTTTATAAGTGTATTGTGCTGCCTCCGTTTTAACACACCAATTCTCCTGCGCACAACAACTTTATAATCTCTGAATCAGGTCGAGCCTTTGTACCAAATTATGGCCAGAATTCTCCAACTATTCATGCCAGTGGGATTCTCCAGTCCCGTCGTCAGTGTACCGTCCGCGTTCCCGTGTTGTGGGGCTGATATCAATGGGAGGTTCCATTGACAGCTGCAGGGTTCCTGGTCCCATCCTGCGCACAGCAAAGATCCCAGAAACTGAGAAACATGTCCGCAGTCACTGGGTGGAATTTTCTGGCCATTCATGCTGGCGGGATTCTCTGGTCCCGCTGCAGTGAACGGAGATTTGGCTAAGCACCAAATTCTCCATCTTCACTTGGAGCAGCAGCAGGTCATGAACGACCAGAAAATACCAGCCGCTCTGTTTCAGATGGTCATAGTTGAGGGAGGAATGTTGGCCAAGGCTCTGGGAAAATTTGCAGTGTTCTTTGGCAAGTGCCCTGGGAATCTTGCAGAAGAGCCAAGTTGTGAGCTTCAAGTCTCAGCCAAAGCACAAGGTAGCATTCCTTCCGTCACAGCCATGTCAGAATGAATCTCTTGGCAATTTATTTTAACAATAACCTTATATAAAGGAGAACTTCAGACCCACATTAAAGAGATTTGTTTTAATTCTGGACAAAAGGAAACATGAATTTGCTAAAAGAAATCCATCCCAATGTCCACGTTATTATGTTTGTTTATATTTAGAGATGTTAATCAAGTATCACTGCATTAGCTTGGTCCATGGTATGTATTCTGGCAATAGATCAACTGGCTAGTCGCCTCCAGTCTAACTGGGTTACATGTTAGCTGCCCCTAGTTCCCATGATCTTACCAAGGTTATTTTGAGCAGGCTTTACCAGTGCTTCCTGAGGAGGAGCCTTTGTTCAACTTCTGTTCCTTCTGCAGAAAGAAGCTTCCATTTACCTCATCCCATTCAACAATGCAACTGAAATCATCAACTCAAACTTAAAGGAAATGTGTTCCATTCGCTAATACTAACGTTCTTCACCAGAGTTAAGGACATCAGTGTTAGAGAATGGAGGGGAGGCGATAGCTAGAGGCATGGCTAGACTATTAATCCAGAAACTCAGCTAATATTCTGGGGACACGGGTTCGAATCCTGCTTTGGCAGGTGATGGAATTTGATCTCAATAAAAAATATCTGGAATTAAAAATCTACTGATTACCATGAAACCATTGTTGATTGGTGGAAAAACACATCTGGTTCACTACTGTCCTTTAGGGAAGGAAATCTGCCGTCCTTACCTGGTCTGGCCTACATGTAACTCCAGACCCACAGCAATGTGGTTGACTCTCAACTGCCCTCTGAAATGGTTGACCAAGCCATTCAGTACAAGGGCAACTAGAGATGGGCAACAAATGTTGGCCCAGCCAGTGAAACCCATGTCCCACAATTGAATTGAAAAAACATACATTCAGGTAGATGGTGCATGGAGCTTTATGTTGCATCTGAGTCTTTTCATCCCATGCTGAGCTAGGTTTGCTGAACTCTGACACACAGTGAAAAAATGTGGGGAAACGTTTGATTCTCACAATAGCGTTTCCCTTTTTCGGTTGGCACAGTGGCACAGTGGTTAGTGCTGCTGCCTCACAGCGGCAGGGACCCAGGTTCAATTCCAGCCTCAGGTAGCTGTCTGTGTGGAGTTTGCACATTCTCCCCGTGTCTGCATGGGTTTCCTCCAGGCACTTGAGTTTCCAAAAATGATTTGATTTAATTTATTATTGTCACATGTATTAGTATATTGTGAAAAGTATTGTTTCTTGCATTCTATACAAAGCATACTGTACATAATGAAGGAAATGAGAGAGTGCAGAATGTACTGTTACAGGCATAGCTAGGGTGTAGAGAAAGATCAACTTAATGCGAGGTAGGTCCATCAAAAGTCTGATGGCAGCAGGGAAGAAGCTGTTTTTGAGTTGGTTGGTATGTGTCCTCAGACTTTTGTATCTTTTTCCCAACAGAAGAAGGTGGAAGAGAGCTGGCTGCTTTTCCCAGGCAGCGGGAAGTGTACGAGAGGCTGGTTTGAGTGATGGGCTTCATTCACAATCCTTTGTTGTATCTTGTGGTATAGGACAGAATGGGAGCCATACCAAGCTGCAATACAGCAGAAAGGATGCTTTCTTTGGTGCGTCTTTAGAGGTTTGTGAGAGTTGTAGCAGAAATGCCAAATTTCCTTCATCTCAAAAGAACAAAAGAACAAGAACAGCCCGGGAAACAGGCCCTTCGGCCCAACGAGCCCGCGCCGCCATTTTAACATTACCAGTCCTCCCTCCACCCATGACCCTTATCTATGATTATTTTTTCTCCTGAGAAAGTAGAGGTGTTGATGGGCTATCTTAACTATAGCGTCGGCAAGGACGGACCAGGATAGGTTGTTGGTGATCTGGACACCTAAAAACTTGAAGCTCTCAACCATTTCTACTCCACTTCATGTGGGTTGGGTGGATTGGCCATGCAGAATTGCCCCTTAGCGTCAGGGGCTAGAAGGGTAAATAGATTGGCTTACTGGGACAGGGCTTGAATGGGATTGTTGTTGGTGCAGGCTTAATGGGCCAAATGGCCTCTTTCTGCACTGTAGGAATTCTATGATTATATGTATGGAAGGATTGAGCTTGGATTCTGCCACTCATTGGCGCAGAGCGTTTATTTGATGCTCCATTCTAGACATCCTTATCTATGGTGCCATAAACTCCCTCGCTTTGCTGACAATGGATTGGGCAAACTGGAAGTCAGCTTATTGCTGTGATATTCACTTTACTATATTATTCTTGTATTCTCACTGCTAGTTGTGATTTGAGTTAGTTTGAAGAATTTATATGAAATACCTTTGACCACATTGAGCAATAAAGCAATACTGCAAATATCATCATGATGGCATCCAGCCCTCGAAACTCTGATAGAGTGCTCAAAATGAATATAATTTGTTGAGTGGAGTGGGTATGGCCAACGATACAATTCATCACTAACCTTACGAAGCAAACACTGAATTAAATTACTAATAAACCCTATTGTCTGCTCTGTTACCCTACTAATCTCCCCGATACTAAGGCGAAAACTAGCATGGCCAATCAACCTAACCTGCACACATTTGGATTGTGGGAGGAAATTGGGGCATCCGGAGGAAACCCACGCAGACACAGGGAGAATGTGCAACCTCCATGTAGACAGTCACCTGATGCCGGAATTGAACCTGGCACTGCGAGGCAGTCATGCTAATCACTGTGCCACCATACTGCCTAGTTAAGTGATTATAGTATCTCACTGGAGGCTGATAAGAGATAAGGGAACTGATTCTCCAGCCATTCACGTCAGTGGGATTCTCTGGTGCTGTTGGCACAGCCCCTGCCTGCGGTTTTCCAGCCCTGGATGAGAAAAATCTGATTCACTTTTCTTTATAATCACAATTTTTAATTATCTTTAGTCCCATCCTTTGTTTAGTCCATTAACCAAACTGTTCACCTGGTCTAGTTGGGAATAAATTTTCAATCTATTTGTTTTCATTTGCCCATTCACAGGATCGCTGGCTAGGCCAGTATTTATTGCCCTTCAGAAGACGGTGAGCTGTCTTCTTGAACTGTCCCTGAGGTGTAGGTACACCCATGGTGCTGTTAGGAAGGGAGTTCCAGGGTTTTGACCCTTTGACAGTGAAGGAACGGCGATGCATTTCCAAGTCAGGATGGTGTGTGGCTTGGAGGAGAACTTCCAGATGGTGGTGTTTCCATGCATCTGCTGCCCTTGTCCTTTTAGATGGTTGTGGACATGGATTTGGAAGGTGTTGTCGAAACAGCTTTGATGAGTTGCTGCAGTGCATCTTTATGTAAATGGTACACACAGTGCATCGATGGTGGAGGGAGTGAATATTTGTGCCAATCAAGCGGGCTCCTTTGTCCTGGATGGTCTCGATCTTTTTGAGTGTTATTGGAGCTGCACCCATCCAGGCAAGTGGAGCGTTTTCCATCACATTCCTGATCTGTGCTTTGTAGATGGTGGACAGGCTTTGGGGAGTCAGAAAGTGAGTTACTCACATCATCATTCCCAGCCTCTGACCTGCTCCAATCCAATTTCTGGTCAGTGGTAACCTCTAGGATATTGACATTTACTATTTGACAACGGATTAATGAATGTAAACCACTTGGATAATCCGGTGGCACAGGGGATAATTCTCCCCTTGCCTGGAGTTTGGCAGGGGAACAAGATAAAAGAAAACTTAGCAACCTTCTTCAGATTCTCTCATGGCGGATCGCTGGTGTGAGGAATGGAAATATTCACACTGATGTAGCAGAGAGTGTTTTTGAACTGAAAGCATATTACTGGGCAAGAGAAAAGGGTTGTTGTCTGCACTTGGCTGTCCTGATCTGAGCTGGATGCTTACGACTGACACTTGTCAAGAAAAACTTTGGAAAAAGTATTCATTCACTAGAGATACCCATCATCGCCTCGTGAGGTGAGTTGCTGCTGAAGAATATAGAATCATACAATGTTTACTGCACAGAAAGAGGCCATTTGGCCCACCATGTCTGTGCTGACATATAAACAAGCCACCCAGCCCAATCACACTTCCCAGCATTTGGTCCATAGCCCAAGCACTGTATCCAGGCCTCCCACAATTTTGTACATCTCAATCAAATCTTCCCTGAGCCCCTTCCCTTCCCAGGGGACGATGGCCTAATGGTATTACAACTAGACTATTAATCCAGAAACTCAGCTAATGTTCTGGCGACCTGGGTTCGAATCCTGCCATGGCAAATGGTGGAATTTGAATTCAATTTAAAAAATTTGGAATTAAGAATTCTATTGATGACCAAGAAACCTTTGTCAATTGTTGGAAAAACCCATCTGGTTCACGAATGCCCTTTAGGGAAGGAAATCTGTCATCCTTACTAGTCTGGCCTACATGTGACTCCAGAGCCACAGCAATGTGGTTGACTCTCAACTGCCCTCCAAGGGCAACTAGGGATGGGCAATAAATGCTGGCCAGCCAACGGTGCCCATATCCCACAAATAAGGAAAACAACTCCAATCTTTCCTCATAACTGCAATTTTCCCTCTTGGCAACATTCCCGTAAATCTCCTCTGCATCTTCTCCAGTTCATGACAATGTTTATTTGGAAGATGACAACAGCCTATTTGCTCTTGAGTTTTTACAGTCTAACCCCTTTGGGCCATCCACCATACAAACTTAGACTCGAGGAAGGGCCGGTTATCATGTTGCCTCAAAACAACATCCTAAACAAGAACTTTGTCATGGAATAAGATTGGAAATTAGGAAGCTGCTTCTTCGATGACACACCCTGAAATTCTAACAGACAGATTTCAAAGAAATAAAGGGGGCAATTTACTGGCCCCATGCACGAAATGCTCTGGGACTGAGCGGGATCAGGAATCAAGTGGGAGAGACGAGTGTCCTTTGAAATTTTCCTAGGCACCCCTCCCACCCACCTACCATCACCACCAACTTGGACATAATCTGGCTAATGCCCTTAGTATATTTAAGCGTTCCAAGCCAGAGTCAAGCCAGTTTCTCTCTGTTCCAAGGATTCTCCAAATCTCAGGCGCAGCAGGAAGTCGGAGAGAATTACTACTGGTTTCCAAACACGGAAACTAGTCGTGATGGCCATGCTGGGGGGGGCTTGGAGGCCATTGAAGACAGGGCCATGGTTGGGCATTGCCATGTAGAAGGACACAGAGTTAACTCACTAAATCACATGGGCCTGTTGCAGAACACTTTCACCACCTGGAGCAGACACATGGGCAGTGCCAAGGGGGTAAGGCAGGAAGGGGCAGGCATGGAAGGGGACCCATTAGGGGGGCTTTGATGCCCCAATGCTAGCAGTCATGCTCGAGGCAGGGGGGAGAATCGCGTGCCATCAACGAGAGGGGGCTAGGTTCCAGATATCTGTGGGGAGAGACGAGGTCCAATTGCTGTGAAGCCAGATTGGTCAGTGAGATTACACCCCGTGCCTCTGAGCTGGTGTAAAACTCACCCCTTCCCAAAAACTGACAGCGTGCAGGAAGATCACAGTCAGATTCACGCTGGACATTTCCATATGAATCACAGCGGTTTTCTCATTCTTTTACAAAAAATCTGCCCAGAGTACTTCTTCCTGAAAGAATACCAGTCCAGAAGATACAAACCTACTTTTCAGCTCAGGAGAAACCAGTTCACAATTGTAATTTCATCTTCTATAACTGTAAAGGCCAGAGTCCTGGGAAAAATATATTTTTATTTCCAGGCCTATCTTTAAACAGGGGCAATTTCAGATAGCCTTTTCTAGAGTCAGTGACTTTTGAAGCCTTTGGTGAAAAAAATAGCTAGAATTCCTGTATTTAAAGAAGTACTGTTGCAAGAAAGATTGTAATTTGACTGCAAATATTTTGTGTTTCTCCATTAATTACTACTGCCAAATACAGAGGAATATAATTGATATTTAAAGATTGCTTTCTTTCAAGACTAATTCCGGTGGATTTACATTTACAATGGGTGGAACGGTGGCACAGTGGTTAACACTGCTGCCTCACAGCCCCAGGGACCCCAGTTCAATTCTGCCCTCGGGTCATTGTCCGTGTGGAGTTTACACGTTCTCCCTGTGTCTGCATGGGTTTCCTCAGGGTGCTCCAATTTCTTCCCACACTCCAAAGATGTATGGGTTAGGTGGATTGGCCATGCTAAGTTGCCCCTTAGTGTCAGGGAGATTTGCAGGATAAATTCATAGGGGGATAGGGTCTGGGTGCAGGGCTGAATGGCCTCCTTCTGCACTGTAGGGATTCTATGATACTTCTACTTGGCCGCAGTACCCTCTAACAAAAACATATGCAAGCAGATTTAAAATGTTACTCCAGTACTCGATCGATAAAACATTCTGCGTTAGGTCTGTGTGATTTAGCGTATTAGACCTTCTACATTTGAGCTTAAATTCAACCCAACACAGTCCAGGAATTGGACCAGGGAATTTTCCAGTCCATGTGACTCACTAATATGTTGAAACTTTAGCCACAGAGTTATCTGGGAACCTGAGCACAAGTGGGGATCAAAAGATAAGTTTAAAGTTTATTTATTATTGTCACAAGTAAGGCTTCATTAACACTGCAATGAAGTTACTGTGAAAATCCCCTAGTCGCCATACTCCAATCCCTGCTTGGGTACATTGAGGGGGAATTTAGCATGGCCACTGCATCTAACCAGCATGTCTTTTGGACTGTGGGAGGAAATCGGAGCACCCGGAGGAAACCCATGTAGACATGAGTCAAAAAAAAGAGATTTTCATTGAATCATCTGTAAAGAACATGTTTTTTATTAATTTTACTAGTTTTCATGCACGGTCGTTTAAACGCTTAGTAAAACATGAGGAGCATCTCATACCTGGTTCAAATTTGTCTCCCTGCTCGCTGCGTACCTGCTTTCTAATCCTCACGTTATGGTTTATTAACTTGGTGAAACCATTGAATCAAGGAGCAAGATTTCTGACCTCCCTGTGTTTGCATCTAGAAAACATTAACAGAATGGTAACCAGTTGATGTCTTTCTAATCTAATTAAACAGCAAACTAGTTACATCTTGTTCAGTTCTATCTGTTGCTGGCTGCTAAGTTGCTACAAATATCCCAGTTCTTGAGACAGGGAGAAAATTAAGTCCATAACTGGAGAGAATTCTATTGCTGAAAACTCCTGTTCTCGATAGTCAAGGTAAAACAGTGATGCCTGTAAACAGTGGAATAGTTTGAAATAATGTTATATCACCACTGGACTCATCATCAAAACATAGAATGTATAGTACCTGCATGGTGGCACAATGATTAGCACTGCTGCCTCACAGCACCAGGGACCCAGGTTCGCTTTCCAGCTTGGGTGACTGTCTGTGTATAGTCGGCATATCCTCCCCGTGTCTGCGTGGGTTTCCTCCGGGTGCTCCAGTTTCTCCCACAGTTCGAAAGACCTGCTGGATTAGGTGCATTGGCTGTGCTAAGTTCTCCCTCAGTGTACCCAAATAGGCACCAGAGTGTGGCAACTTGGGGATTTTCACAGAAACTGGTGTAAATGTAAGTCCACTTGTGACACTAATAAGAACGTAAGAAATAGGAGCAGGAGTAGGCCATCTAGCCCTTCGAGCCTGCCCCGCCATTCAATAAGATTATGGCTGATCTGAAGTGGATCAGTTCCACTTACCCACCTGCTCCCCATAACCCTTAACTCCCTTCCTAACTAATGAATTAACTTTAAAGAAATCATTGAGAGAACATTCAGCCCATTGACCCTGTACCATTCTCTTTTGAAGAGTAGTGCTGTTGGTCTCCATCCCTTGTTCTTTCCCCATATCCATTCTGCCTCCTTCAAATATTCTATATCTTTGGAACAGATGTAGACCAGAATTTTACCGGCCCGCCTGCGGGGGGGATGCAGAGTGGGTGAGGGACAGACTCTGTTTACCTCAGGCGGGTTTTAAGATTTCAGAACGAGCAAGGCCATAATATCCCACTCATCATGAGTGTTATGGGCCATTTTAACTTATCCCATCTGGCAGGAACCTGTTTTGAGCTGGTTCCCAGTGCTATTCCACATCCAGTTTTACTTTTCCCTGGCTTTTGTGGAGAGGGAAATGGGATGATTTTAAAAGCGGCATTAGAAAGCAATTACCTGTGAAGGTTTAGTTTAAAATTACCTCAAAGTGCAATCAAGCTACTCAAGAGTACATGCAGAGTACAACCTAAAACAGCATCACCAGGCAGATTTAAGACAATGTTGATATGATTTACAATTCTGGCTAAATGATTAATGGCTGAAAAGTGCGGTAAATCTCAACTTACACCTCGACCATGGTTGTCTCATTCAGTAGTAATAATAAACTTGTGCTATTAATGTCTAAAACAGAGGCTGGAATTGTCCAAACTCAACCATGGCTGGCATTCTCCAGTCCCGCTGCAGTGAATAGAGTTTTGCTGGGCACCAAATTTTCCATTCTCACTGGCGGCAGTGGTGGGGCAAAGGAGATCGGAGAATCCCAGCCAGACACAAATAAAATGAAATTATTTCTGACATTGTGGAACACATTTTAGAATGCACCCCTTGTTTAAGACAGTACTATCCCTGGTCTGTGTGGAATTCTACATTTCATCACTTCAGCTTTGTTCCTGAATAAAATCTTCAGTCTCGCCCAGGTCGCATGTTCCCTTACAATGGCCCCACCTTCACATCCGTGAGTCTCAGCTGTCAGGGTTGAGTGTATCCAGTTCAAGTTGGGCTGAATATCCTGTTTCAATGCTGTTAACCTCTATGAATCTATGACACTGGTTTAGCCATCCGTCATTAGATCAACTGGGCCATATTAGGCACAAGTTCATAGAATCATAGAATCTTACAGTGCAGAAGAGGCCATTTGGCCCATCGAGCCTGCACTGACTTTCCAAAAGAATATCTTCTTTCCCCCACCCTATCCCCATAACCCCACATATTTACCATGGCTAATTCTATCTAATCTACACATTTTGGGACACTAAGGGGTGATTTAGCATAGCCAGTCCACCTAACCCACACATCTTTAAACTGTTGGGGGAAATCGGAGCATGCGGAGGAAACCCAAGCAGACATGGGTTACAGGAATAGGACCTGGGTGAGATTATAGTCGGTGCAGACGCGATAGACTAAATGGCCTCCTTCTGCACTGTAGGAATTCTATGATTCTATGGATTTGATGATTTTTAAAGTCTGAACAGCTTTGATCCCCTTGTCTAAGGGAAGATACATTGGCATTGGAGGCAGTCCAGAGAAGATTCACGAGGCTGGGCCTGAACTCATTGGAGTTAAGAAGATTGAGAGGTGACCTTATTGAGACATACTTAGGAAGCTTGACAGGGCAGTTAGTGAGAGGCTGTTTCTACCTGAGGGAGAGTCTGGGATCAGAGTCAAAGAGGCAGGTTCAGTCAAGGCATTGAAGGGGGAATTAAACAATTATCTGAAAGAGTTGAATGTACAGGGTTACGGGGAGAAGGCCGGCAGAGTGGCACTAGCTTAACTGCTCATTCAGAGAGCTGGTGCATATAGGGTGGGCTGAATGGCCTCATTCAGCACAGTAACAATTCTGTGATTCTGTATTAAACACATTATAGTCCACCGGAATTTTTGCTTTTTGCCCAATCTATAAAGCAAGGTTGTTGTTGTCTGAGTTAGCAAACTGTATTTATTGTGGCACGGAACATTCACATGTTTGCCGATTGCACTAAACATCTTGCGTGATTCACTTTCCTGCGTATTTCCAGCTTTTGGTAGGTTTTCAGTTTATTGGATAAGGTCGGTCACTACAGTTTATGCCAATTCGGCAATTACTCTGCTTTACAAGTTAATATCCCAGCTATTTTCCCATTGGCCTGGATTAATCTTGTATGTTCGCCAATTTCATAAGGCTATTTAAATTCAGTGACACGGCAAGCAGGAAATGAGCTCCTATCAATACCACCCCAGGATCTGCAGCCTGGCCACATTGCGCCTTCCTGGGAAGCCGTTATCATCTCCATTTCGTGGAAGAGCAGGGACTGAGTGACGTCACTTGTTGTGTGTTAACCTACGGCCTGACTTGGTTCTTTTCATGAAAGTGAAGGTTGCAAATTGTTAATTCCCCATCCTCCATTCACGTCACCAATGGGTCTGAGATGGAGTTGGAGATTAGATGAACATCCCTAAAAGGAAGACAGTGCATCTCCCTCCTCTCCTGACATGCTTCTTGAGCTCAGCAGTCCGAGAATTCTAACGGGGATGTTGGCAGAGCTGCTTCACATCAGGATGTCCTGAGTGAGATGTGGAAGAATTCAAATTAGTGCAAAATGGATGTTTCGCCAATACAGATATAAAGGACAATAAACACATCTCTGATTTGCATCTTGTTAAAAACATTCTTCAAAGGAGGATACTGTCAGAAGTCTAGAAGTTCAGAAGAACCACATTTTGCAAAATGGGTGATAGACGTAATGAACGACAGTGACTGGACTTGTTTCCAATTCTTTTTTGGAACGTTAGCTTTTCTGAGCAGTCCAGTATTTATTGCCCATTCATAATTGCCATTGAGAAAGCAGTGTTAAGCCACTGCCTTGAACCATGATACTCCTTTTGGCATAGGTGCACCGATATTGCTATTATGGAGAGAATTCTGGGAATTTGATCCTTGGTGTGGTGACATAGTTCCAAGACAGGATGAAATGTGGCTTGGGGGGGAAATCGAAGTGGTAATGTTCCCATGCACATGTAGCCTTTGATTGTCCAGGTCATAGAGTCACAGAGGTTTGCAGCTTGGAAACAGTCCCTGCAGCCCAACTTGTCCATGTCGCCCAGTTTTTACCTCTAAGCTATTCCCAATTGCTCGCGTTTGGCCCAGATCCCTCCATACCCATCTTACCCATGTAACTGTCTGTATGCTTTTTAAAAGACAAAATTGTACATGCCTCTACTTATGTCTTTGGCAGCTTGTTCCAGACACTCAACAACACAAGGGGTAAAGACTGGGAGCTTAGAAAGCAATTTTGAAGGCCAAGTGTTAAATTTTGTATGATTGTAGAGGGTGAGTTAGCTACGCCAAAAAAAACTGTGCTGCACTTCAATTACTTTCCTAATGGCACAAGTATCACAGTAGTTAGCACTGCTGTCACAGAGCACCAGGGACCCCGGTTCAATTCCGGCCTCTGGTCACTGTCTGTGTGCAGTCTGCACGTTCTCTCCGAGTCTGCGTAGGCTTCCTCCGAGTGTTCCAGTTTCCTTCCCCATCCAAAGATATGCAGGTTGGATGGATTGATAATGGCAAATTTTCCCTTAGTGTCCAAAGATATGTAGAATAGGTGGACTTGTCATGGTAAATGCACAGAAGAGGGTAAATAGGCTGGAGAGGGTGGGCCTGGTTAAGATGCCCTTTTGGAGAGACAGTGCAAACTTGATGGGCTGGATGGCCTCCTTCTGCACTGTGAGGATTCTATAGCTCTATTTTATAGTTCTTTCACTGCTGATTAATCCTGAAACATTTCTTACTTCCCCTGAGTTGGATCCTGTTGCTTTCTGACATGATTGGTTTCCCAACGTCACATCTGAGATTTATTAACCTGCTCTTATCGACTTCATCAGATAAGGGAAAGAACAGTAAACTCCGTAAGGGGAGGGGTTTTGTTGATTTTCACCGAATGAAGGATAAAGACTTATGATCTTTCGGACCTGTTTACGCGCAACAAACACTGAACACTGAAAGAATGCTATCGGCTGATGGTTGTCTGATGGTTCTGAGCAACTAAAATTAATCTGTAAAATTCCAGTTAATCAAATTGTTTTCATTGTCAGTCTTGGAAGCAATGCTTTTTCTCTTCTGTGTGAGCATCACGAATGACAAGAACCATTTTGCATCATGGTTAGCAGTGGATCTGGGTGCCTTATGAGAAGAACCAATTACCACTGCAGTTAATTGTATCATTTTATCCATTCATGGGATGTGGACATGACTGGATAAACCAACATTTATCACCCAACCCCACCTGCCTTTGAGAAGGGGTGTCAACTTGAACCTCTGTAGACTCAGTGGGGTAGGGAAACTCACCATAATCCCAGATGACCACAGGCTGCTCTCCGCTTGATTTAATCTGAGGGTCACCAAACCTCAGGCGAGGGGCAAGGTTGAGAAGGCGGGGATTTCATGAATAACGTCAGCCGATACAGGAACTGAACCCACGCTGTTGGCATCACTTTGTATTACTAACCAGCCGTCCAGCCGACTGAGCTAACCGATGCCCGGTGTAAGTATGCACACAATGCTGTTAGGGAGGGAGTTCCAAGATTTTGAGCCAGCGACAGTGAAGGAACTATGATATATTTCTAGGTCAGGATGGTTTGTGACTTGGAGGGGAACAGTCAGGTGATGGTGTTCCCATGAGCCTGCTGCCCTTCTCCTTCTATATGGTAATGCTCATGGGCTTGGGAGATGCTGTTTATGAAGCCTTGGTGAGTTCCTGCAGTGCATTTTGTAGATGTTACACACGGCTGCCACTGAGCAGTGGTAGTAGAGGGGGTGAATGTTTGTAGATGGGGTGCCAATCAAGTGGGCTGCTTTATCCTGGCTGGTGTCATGTGAGTGATGTTGGAGCTGCACCTATCCAGGCAAGGGGAGAGTATCCAGAGACTATTTCCTCTGGTTGATGTAGCTGTTACTAGGGGGCATAAGTATAAGGTTCATGGTGGGAGATAGAGGAGGGATATTTGAGATAGGTTCTTTACTCAGAGAGTGGTTGGGGTGTGAATTGGACTGCCTGCTGTGATAGTGGTGCCGGACACTTTAGGAACTTTCAAGCGGCTATTGGATAGACACATGGAGCATTCCAGAATTATAGGGACTGGGATAGCTTGATCTTGGTTTCGGACAAAGCTCGGCACAACACTGAGGGCCGAAGGGCCTGTACTGTGCTGTACTGTTCTATTCCATCACACTTATTATAGATGGCAGACAGAATTTGGTGAGTCAGGAAGTGAGTCACTGGACCAGGGAAGAGGCTAGGAAGAATCCTAGCCTCTTCCCTGGTCCAGTAGCCACAGTATTTATGTGGCTAGTCCAGTTCCATTTCTGGTCAATTGGGTTACTAGTCCAGAGACAAAAGCGCCACACCATCAACACCCCCAGTGTCTGCCTGTTAAGATGTTATGAACAGTTCTGTCCTCAGGAACATGAATGAAATCCATAGCAGGAATTCTCCTGATTCCAATGTGTTGTACAGGTGGAATGCTGGGATCGGATTGGGTTGGCGGAGGCTGGAAAATGCAGCCCATCACCCTTGTTTTCACATCCCTCCATGGCCTCATCTCTTCCTAACCTCTTAGTTTTATCGGTCTTACAACTTCTGAGATCTCTGCATGACTCTCATTCAGTCCTCTCGAGCTCCCTGGATTTTGATCACTCCAGCACTAGCGGATGTGCTTTCAACTGCCTAGGCTCTGTGCTCTGGAATTCAATGTCGAGACCTTTTTATCTCTGAACCTTTCTCTCATCCTTTAAGACGCTCCTGAAAGCCAACCTCTTTGATTAAGCTTTTGGGGAGATGGTGGCGTAGTGATATTGTTACTGGACGAGTAACCCAGAGACCCAAGGTAATCCTCTGGGGACCCAGGTTCGAATCGCGGCAGGTGGTGAAATTTGGAATTCAGTAAAAATATTCTGGAATTAAGAATCTGCTAATGACTGTGATACAATTGTTTGGGACGACACAGGAGCACAGTGGTTAGCACAGCTGCTTCACAGCTCCAGGGACCTGGGTTCGATTCCTGCCTCCAGTCACCGTCTGTGTAGAGTTTGCACATTCCTCTTGTGTCTGCATGTGTTACCTCCGGGAGCTCTGGTTTCCTCCCACAGTCCAAAGATGTGTAGATTAGGTTGATTGGCCATGTTAAAATTGCCCCTTAGTATCTTGAGATGCGTAGGTTAGAGGGATTAGTGGGTAAAATATGTAAGGATACGGCAGTAGGGCCTGTGTGGGATTGTGGTTGGTGCAGACTCGATGGGCTGAATGGCTTTTTTCTGCCCTGTAGAGTTTCTATTTTATAAAAATTTTGATCAGTAGTCCTCATATCTCCTTATGCAAATTGGTGTCAAACCCTGTTCAGTAATAATTTTGAAAGCTGTTGTGTGGAGCAAGAACGGTTTTGTGTTTATCCCTGATGCTCTCCATGACAAGATAGCCTCCAAGTTAGAAGGTTCAGGTCCTGCAAACAAGGCGGGACTCCAGTACAAAACTGAGGGAATGCTGAACTGTCTTTCAGATTAGAAATTAAACCCGGCCTTGTCATCACTCTCAGGGGGACATAGAAGATCCCATGACAATGTTTTGATGAAGAGTAGGAGAGCTATTCCCAGCATTTTAGAACATAGAACATAGAAAAACTACAGCACAAGCAGGCCCTTCGGCCCACAAGTTGCGCCGATGATATCCAAAATAAATATGTTGACAATATTTATCCCTGAATCCGCATCATAAAATCAGAAAGAAGATTATCCGGTCATTATGACATTGCTGACTGTAGGAGTTAGCTGTGTACAAATTACATTACAACATTACAAAAAAGAAACGTCATTGGCTGTAAAATGCCGAAGGAAATCCATTTTTTCCTTTTATTTTATTCTACACAAGACAATAAAGACAGTGCATAAACTGTTGAGTATTTTCAAAATCTACTTGTAGACTTCCCACAACAACTTAGCATTCTTATTAATGTTAACATTATCAATGTAATTATCAAAGTGTAAACATCAGAGAAAGAATTAGCTTAGAGGTATCATCGATCAGAAATGAGTGAGTTAATTAGATGTGACCATGACCCTGGAATTTGATAGGTATCTTTCACATCTGACCTGGGCAGAGAGGATTAAAACTGGAATATCTCTCCCAGTTGGCGTTTCTCTCAACTGATGGGATCTGTCGGACAAATGTTTCTCATTCCTCTTCGTCATCCAGGCTTATGAGGATGCACCTGTAAGCTGCCTACCTGAGTGACTGTCTTTACAGATCATCTTCTCTGGAAGATTAAGCAGTAATGACGTCAACATATCAACTTATTTCCCTCAGTGACTTTGCCGCTGGAGCATTCCATATCTTCCATTCTCTATATGGAAAAATTCAATGATTTTCCCCCATCCCGTCTCTAGCCACGTTGTCTGCTGCTTGATACATTGCCAATTATTTTCAGACTACAACAAATCATCTCCAGTACATCCCAAGTAGGGTGTCGTATTCCAAACCTCCTAATTTCCCTCTTAAACCATTTTGGGGACTCTTCACTCAAGTCAATTAATTTGTAGATTGTGACGTAGAATCATAGAACCCTACAGTGCAGAAGGGGCCCTTCGGCCCATCGAGTCTGCACCGAACACAATCCCAACCAGGCCCTACCCCCATATCCCTACATATTATACCCACTAATCCTTCTAACTTATGCATCCCTGGACTCTAAGGGGCAATTTCTTAGTGTGGCCAATCAACCTAACCCTCACATCTTTGGACTATGGGAGGAAGCCGGAGCACCCGGAGGGAACCCACGCAGACACAGGGCGAATGCGCAAACTCCACACAGACAGTGACCCGAGCCAGGAATCGAACCCAGGCCTCTGGAGCTGTGAAGCAGCAGTGCTAACCACTGTGCTACCGTGCCACCCACATTACACCAGAGCTCAAAATCCTGGGCTGATGTTAATCTGATTCCCCAAATGTGGTCCAAATCCAGGAAGGGGGCAAAAAAGAAACCTGCTTGAAAACATTAGGTATTAAGAACTTGTCTACTTCTGAGTTCAAGGCTCACACTTTTTGTGACCTAATTTGATTGGAGAAAATCATCACATTTGACGGAGTGAATGGTTTCCAACATTACAGATTTCCAACGGAACTTTTAAGGGAAGCATTCATTCATAGAAATGGTTTGGAAAATAAAAGAAAATGTTTAGTTTCAGGCCAAATATTTATATTAATTGTTAAGACCAAAGTAGAGTGGGTTTGTAATTGGTTAGAAATCTGATTTAAATTCTCTGTCCCTAATTAACCTCATTGGTGTGAGAACCCAGCGAGCATGTTTTTTTAAACAACTGTTGGTTTTCCATTTAGGTTCACCAATATTTTCAACCCATCCTTCATCGCCTGAAGCACATTTGTCAGATAGTCCTTCACATCTTGCATACGTTGAGTTAAGTTGGCAGGAGAGGTAATGTTATAGCTTTCCAATTGATGGGTGGCATCGTGGTATATCTGGTCCAGATGGTGAGCGATCTGGGTCTTGTTCAGGTTGTGACGTTTGAGCTCTTTGTGAACTGTCTTCAGTTTCTGGTGAATGGCAGCCACCGTATCATTACCAATGGCCTCCTGTAGCTGTTCCCCAGCATCCACCAACTTTTCATGGAGCAAAGAGGTCTTGTTTATAAAATGCTGAGTGAGGGACTGCCCCTTCCATGTGAATTCTTCAGATAAGGAGTACATTCGCTTTATTGAATTCTCAATCAATTCACTGAAAAGTTCTTCAATAATGGATAGGTTTGCCCTTGTTAGGAAACAAAATGCCAGAGCCACGTTTTACATTGACAAACATAAAAGCTACAACACAGAAATAGGTCAATAAGACCAACATGGGCAGTGCAGAGGTTACCATGCTGCCTCACAGTGCCAGGGACCCGGGTTCAATCCCAGCCTTGGGCCACTGTCTGTATAGAGTTTGCACATTCTCATTGTGTCTGCGTGTGTTTTCTCCGGATGCTCCGGTTTCCTCCCACACTCCAAAGATGTGCAGGTTAGGTTGATTGGCCATGGTAAATGGACCCCTGAGTGTCCGGGAGATTTGTAGGGTTGATAATTGGGGTTACTGGGGTAGAGCCTGGGTGGGATTGTGGTCAGTGCAGACTCGACGGGCCAAATGGCCTCCTTCTGCACCATGGGATTCTATGACACATTTATGTTTATACTCCAAACCAGACTTGTCCTACCCTGCCCCCATATCCCTCCGTTCCATTCCTCTTCAAACGTGAAACAAACCTTTCCTTAGTTTACTCAATCTATTTTTCAGACGTTGCTTTGTTTCTTTAGCTTACTTGATGCACATACACTAGAAGGTAGACAAAGGATGGTTTTGTGCCTGTTTTTGGACATGGAGTCGTGCGGCAGTGATTCCAGACCTGCAACGCACCTTTGTTTGCAAGAGGAATACCATTGCTGTTCCCCCTACCTTTCAGAGTCTTTGTGTGGCCAGCTCACCCAATACCTGTGAAGATTCAGGAACCTTCCCTGCCACACCCTGAAACTTACCACAACCTTCCCCTGCCCTGCTCTGCCCCAACCCCCTAAAAAAAACCACAGAATTTCCACAACTATTGTAATCGCTCAATGTGATCAAAATTCAGCTTGCTGGCAAATTGGGTGATTGTCCCTTTGACTAATGCTACTGGTGGGGCTTCCTCTTGTAGTTTTAAAGTTTATTTATTAGTGTCACAAGTAGGCTTACATTAACGCTGCAATGAAGTTACTGTGAAAATCCCCTCGTCGCCACACTTTGGCGCCTGTTCGGGTACACTGAGGGAGAATTTAGCATGGCCAATGCACCTAACCGGCACATCTTTCGGATTGTGGGAGGAAACCGGAGCACCCAGGCGAAACCCACGCAGACATGGGGAGAATGTGCAGACTCCACATGGACAGTAATTCAAGCCGGGAATCGAACGTGGGTCCCTGGCGCTGTAAGGCCGCAGTGCTAACCACTGTGCCATGGTGCCACCCCAGCTACTGAATGCATGTTCTTCGGTGAGTGTGCTCTTTGGCAAGTGAGTAGGGAATGCATTTTGCCGGAACATGTGCACTGCAAGTTTGGAATTCACGGGTCGATTTAGCAAGAACAGCTGACTGACCTCACAGTCCAAACAGGTGGAAAAGTCCTAGTGACACAGAACCATGGGCTGCAACCAGCAAAATAACAGAGAATGCAGAAATAATAACCAATTAATAACCTGGCTGGAATTTTCTGGCGGTTCACACCAACAGGATTTTCTGATCTCGCTGCCGTGAATGGAGATTTGGTTGGGCGCCGAATTCTCCGTCCTCGCTTGCAGCAACAGCGGGGCATGAACAGCTGGAAAATCCCTGCCCCTATGTTTGAGAGAGACTGTAGTGTTCTTGAAAGGACAGTGAAGTGAGCAACAAACTGAATTCTGATTGTTAGGGAGTTGCAGTGAGCACAGTTCCTATCCTTGATTTTAAGGTAACCACATTAAATGTGATTTACAATTACATGTTTAGGATAGGAGTTGGCAAAACTTTGTAGCAGACAAATATATTCATTATGGTGAAAGAGTCAAACGCTAAGGGATACAATGTCAAACCGTCAGGGGCTGCAGGGTGGCACAGTGGTTAGCACTGCTGCCTCACAGCGCCAGGGACCCTGGTTCGATTCCCGGCTTGGGTCACTGTCTGCAGTCTGCACGTTCTCCCTGTGTCTGCGTGGGTTTCCTCTGCCCGCTCTGGTTTCCTCCCCCAGTTCAAATGACGGGCTGGTTAAGTGCATTGGTCACGCTAAATTCTCCCTCAGCGTACCCGAACAGAGTGCAGCGACTAGGGGATTTTCACAGTAGCTTCATTGCAGTGTTAACGTAAGCTTACTTGTGACACTAATAAATAAACTTAAAACGTAACATAAGATAACCGCTCTAAAGTTTACATGATTCGGACGGGAATTGGCAAAATTTGTACTGGACAAATTTGTTCATTATGGTGAAAGAGTCAAACACTAAGGGACACAATGTCAAAACTAGAAATAAGAGTGAACTCAGGTGAAACATTCTCATTAGAAAGTGATTGCGTTAATAGTAATAAATGTTCTCCAAGCCAGTGGTGCCCATCAATGATTCTTTTACAAAAAAGTATTGAAAGAGAGAAGTTGGGAGATAAAATATGATCAGGAATGGAAAGATATGGTGGTGTTAATGTTGCTAAATACTTTAACAGTAATAGTGAGATAGGGCATGTCGGTGATCCAGCTTTCGGGGTCGTTTTTACATCTTACAGTGCAGAAGGAGGCCATTTGGCCCATCAGATCTACACCGGCCACAATCCCACCCAGCCCCATCTCTGCAACCCCATGCATTTACCCTAACTAGTCCCCCTGGTACTAGGGGGCAATTTAGCACAGCCAATCCACCTAACCCGCATATCTTTGGACTGGCATTTGTTTGGGTTTCCTCAAGATTGCTGGAATTTTAGTCCAGAAACAGAGCAGCCACATGGATTGAAAAGAACGTAGGAGGTAGGAATAGGCCATTCGGCCCATTGAGCCTGCTCTACTATTCAATTAGACCATGGCCAATCACTTTCCTAGACGGTCTCCATATCCCTTGATGTCATTAGTATCCAGAAATCTAATTGAATTCTATCTTTAACATGCTCAATGACTGAGCTTTCTCTGGGGTAAAGAATTCCAAAGATTTATAACCCTCTGAATGAAGAAATTCCTAAATGACATACCTCCTATTCATAGAATCATAGAACCCTACAGTGCAGAAAGAGGCCCTTCAGCCCATCAAGTCTGTACTAAACATAATCCCACCCAAGCCCTACCCCCATATTATACCCACTAACCCATACATCCCTGGACACTAAGGGGTAATTTCTTAGCATGGCCAATCAATCTAACCTGCACATCTTTGGACTGTGGGAGGAAACCAGAGTACCCGGAGGAAACCCACGCAGGCACGAGGAGAATGTGCAAACTCCACACAGACAGTGACCCGAGCCGGGAATTGAACCCAGGACCCTGGAGCTGTGAAGCAGCAGTGCCAACCACTGTGCTACCATGGTGCCCTGTACGTACGCCCGTACCGTATTCTGAGACTGTGCCCCCTGGTTCTAGACTCACCATGTGGAGTTGCCAGCGTTGGACTGGGGTAAACACAGTAAGAAGTCTCAGAACACCAGGTTAAAGTCCAACAGGTTTATTTGGTAGCAAAAGTGGCTTTTGCTACTGAATAAATCTGTTGGACTTTAACCTGATGTTGTGAGACTTCTTACAGTCTAGATTCATCAGCCAGGGGAAACATGTCATCTACATCCACCCTGTCACCACCTTTAAGAATTTTGCAACTTTCAAGGAGATCACTTCTTACTGTTCAGAATTTAACATCAATCTCTCCTTATAATATAATCCCTGCCCTGGGATAATCAGTAACCACTCACTGCACTCCCTCCAAGACAAGTATTTCCTTCCTTGGATAAGGAAACCAAAACTGTACACAAAGCTCTGGCTGTGGTCTTACCAAAGCTCTGTAAAATTGAAGACATCTTTATTTATTCCTGAACTCAAATCCCCTTATGATGGAAGCCATTGGGGCAGTAGGCTGGCATAGTGGTTAGCACTGCTGCCTCATAGCACCAGAGACCCGGGTTCAATTCCGGGTCTTAATTCAATCACTGTCTGTGCAGTGTTTGCATATTCTCTCGCGTGGGTTTCCTCCGGGTGCTCTGGTTTCCTCCCACAGTCCAAAGATGTGCAGGTTAGGTTGATTGGCCATGCCTCTAGTGTCAGGAAATTAGCAGGGTAAATATGTGGGGTTACGGGAATAGGGGCTGGGTGGGATTGTGGTCGGTGCAGGCTCGATGGGCTGAATGGCCTCCTGCTGCACTGTTAGGGTTCTATGGGATTCTATGATTTGCCCTCCATGGGTGATCTCCTGCCTAACGCACCCGTTGACGAGGTAATCTGCCCTCCCACGTAGACCCAACTAACCTATATTACTCTGACAGCAAAAAGAGCAACTTGTATCAATATACCAGCTTTAAATTAGTAAATAGCTCATGTACCACAGGGTGAAGTCATACAGGAGTATGGGGATAAAGGTGATGACTTCATAGAATCCCTACAAGGAGGCCCTTCAGCCCATCAAGCTGCTTCACGAACAGAATCAAACAGAACTTGATAGCAAGCCGTGGACGGAGATATCAGGACTTACAACCAAAGGTTTGGTCAAAAAAACAAGTTTAAAGGAATGTCTTAAAGTGGAGAGAGAGAGAGCGAGAGGGAATGGAATTCTCTGGTTCCGGTTGCCACGGGAATTGTAGCGGATGGGGGAGGGGTCACACAAAGGTCTGTTGACTTTGGGTTGTCTTGGGGTGAGCGCAGCCGGAAAATCCATATCCCGGAGAGTTAGAACCACAACCTGAAGATGTTTCCTTTGATGATTTTAATAACTGGTAGCCAACTACTTACATTATTGTTTTTCCAATCTCAGTCTGGACCAAAGCTCCAACACCAATGGAGGCCACATCATTGCCTATATTCGATAGGTCCCAGTAGACCTGTCGCAAGTGTACAGATGTGTTGGGTTTAGATTCACCCGGGGGGATGGCAGCGCCCCAGGTACCTGTGCAAGAAAAGAGGCGGAGGAAGCAGGCTGTTTAGCGGTGTTTTTTATGATTACTGTGTAGACCATGCCAATCGTTACCACCCCATTACTAAAACCTGTCTTCCCAGCCCCCACCCACCCCCCCCATTTTCTCCTCGTCCGAAGACCTGGGCAGGGATTTTGAGGATAGAGGGGTTTCCCATTCCACCATCCAAAGGCCCTGTCCGTCCAAAACTGTCCATCCCATGGGCTGCTGGCAGATCTTTCCCCCACCCCACCCCCATTACTCAGGAGGTGATCCCACCTTGGAGAGATTCCGGACAATCTGACCGGCAGGAGGATCCTTAGTCCTTGCAGCAGAGGGGCTACAGTGGACAGGAATGGGAGTGAGCCCGGAATTCCAGGAAGAGCGAGTTTTGGAGACCTCAGGGCATGAAGCCTCGGTGGGGGGGGGGGGGGGGGGGGGGGGGGTGGTCAGTGGGGAGGTTGGAGTGTCAGGGCAGAGGCTGGGGTGGTGTGAGGGTGGTCATCCTTCCGTGTGGTTGTAGAAGATGTGGAGATGCCGGCGTTGGACTGGGGTAAACACAGTAAGAGGTCTCACAACACCAAGTTAAAGTCCAACAGGTTTATTTGGTAGCACAAGCCACTAGCTTTTAGAGTGCTGCTTCTTTGTAGTAAGTGGGAGCTCTGTTCACAAACAGGGCATATAAAGACACAAACTCAATTTACAAAATAATGAGTAGAGAGTGTTTCTCTCCATTCACATTGTCTATACCTTTGAGACTTGATTACCTGTAAAGATTCGCATTCCAACCATTATTTTGTAAATTGTGTGTCTTTATATGCCCTGTTTGTGAACAGAACTCCCACTTATTGACAAAGGAGCAGCACTCTGAAAGCTAGTGGCTTGTGCTACCAAATAAACCTGTTGGCCTTTAACCTGGTGTTGTGAGACTTCTTACACTGTAGAAGATCTCAGGGCACCATTTTGAAGAGCAGTAAAGGGGAGTTCTCACTAGCAGTCTGGCCAATATCTACCCTTAATCAACCACCAAATCAGATCACATGGTCATTATTACATGACTGTTGGAGTTTGCTGAGTGTAAATTGGTTGCAGTGACTATACATCTAAACACATGTTTCATTTTGGGATACCTGGTCAACATGAAATGTGCTACTTAAATAGAGTCTTTTGTCTTTTCTTTTTCACCTGATGTCCATGGACATACCCTCTAGCCGAGGGTGCAGGGTAGCAATGAGGAACACAAAACCCTTGCTCCATCTAGCTGAGGATCACTAGAATGGCAACGAATCAACCGGCCAATCACCTCCAGCCTAACTCTGTCACATGTTAGGTGACCTGAGGAGATCGTGGTGGTGTCATCACTGGATTAGTAATCCAGAGACCCAACGCTCAGGTTCGAATCCCACTGCGGAAGATGATGAAATTTGAATTCAATATAAAATCTGGAATTAAGAACTGATGATCATGAAATCATTGTCAATTGTCGTAAAACCAGCTGGTTCACTTATGCCCTTTAGGGAAGGAATTCTGCTGTCCTTACTGGGTTTGGCTTACATGTGACTCCAGAGCCACAGCAATGTGATTATGTCTTAAGTGCCCTCTAAAACGGCCTAGCAAACCATTCAGTTCAGGGGCAATTAGGGATGGGCAATAAATACTGGCCCAGCCAGCGATGCCCATGTCCCATGAACGAATATTTTAAAAATGATCATACCAAGACTATTTTAAACTGGCCACACAAGAGGTGCCTGAGGAGGAGGCTTTGATCAACTTCTGTTTCTCCGACAGAGAGACACTCCCACTAGACCCGGCACATTTAACAATGTAACTGCAGTCATAACCTCAATGGATAACTGAAAGGAAAAGGGCTCCTTTCTGCTCTTCAGCATGGTAATGTATATAGGAGGGAACTTTACTTTGCACCTGGACCATTCTATGCAGAGCTAGCTGAATGCTCACAGATAGTGCAAAACGTGGAGAAATGATCGATTCCTGAACTAACATCCCTCAAGTATGGGAGAATTGAGACCGAGTTCTGTTGCACATTGGTGTAGAGCACAGATATTGTTATGTATTCTGTTCCTATTTCTAATGCCATTAACACCCTGGCAATCTGCCGATGCAATATGTTGCTGTGATATTCACTTTTCCACATCCCATGTTTTTGTTTTAGTTGTGTTTTGTGCTGGTTTAATAAGTTTTCTTTTACCTGTGACCACAAGGAACATCAAGGTAACTGCAAGTGCCTTCATGATGGTGTCAAGCCTTCAAACCTGTGTAAACAGTTGGCGAATTGAATGGCTTTAATCATTAGATTCAGAATGATTTACAGAATAGAGAGTTCATTATCAACAATATAATTCATTGACAACCTAACCAAAGAAATCATAGAACTAAATTATTCATGAAATTTATTGTGCATGGTGGCACAGGGGTTAGCACTGCTGCCTCATAATGCCGGGGACCTGGGTTCAATTCCCGGCTTGAGTCACTGTTTATGCGGAGTTTGCACATTCTCCCCGTGTCTGCGTGGGTTTCCTCTAGGGGCTCTGGTTTCCTCCCACTGTCCAAAAGATGTGCTGGATAGATGCATTGGCCATGTAAACTTCTCCCTCAGTGTACCTGAACAGGTGCCGGAATGTGGCTACTAGTGTGGCAACAGAAACTTCATTGCAATGTTAATGTAAGCCTAGTTGTGACACTAATTTAGAAAAAAACTTACTGGCATAGCTCACTGGAAGCTGATAGAAGATAAATAAGTTCCCAAGCTTTGGAACACATCCTTCTGTCATTTTCCTACCATTTCTTTTGAATAATCAACCTTTACAGTTTCATTTTCTGCCCATCCTTTTAATTTTTCAGACATTTCTTTCTCGGCACGTCAAACTTCTCTTTTCCCTAAAAATTCAGTTCTTCCTACAATAATAGCAAAATGCTGAACATGCTGCAGTGAAAACAGAGAGTTCTGGAAAATTTTTGCCAGTCTGGCAGCATCTGTGGAGAGAGAAACAAAGTTAACGATCGGAATTTTCCAGGCCCGCCAATGCAGACTGTGGTTTCAATGGCTCGCCAGCCCCGTCGCAGGGGGAATTCACCTCCAGAGGGGAGGGGGGGCTGGAAAATTCCTTGTGAGTCCGTGTGACTCTTCCTCAGGAGATCCCAAGTTCCAAAGAAGAATCAGGTGGGACACCAAACATTATTAGTGACAGGTTCAGAAATATTATCAATGAATTAGGGACTGGGCTGTTCTCCTGAGTTTGATAACGAACCGTGAACCTTGAGCATAGGTAGCTTCACATTTCAAAGATAAATGCCTTTCAGGCAAAGCATGACCTCAGTTCCTTACATTGTTAGTAAAATTGGGCAAATCATAACAGTTGCAAGCATTAAAGTGCATTTAAATTTTTACTCCAACCTTAAAGTTACAAAGTCAGAATGGACTGGCCAAACCCAAATCCATTTGTTGTTTGTTCCAAAAACCAAATTCAAATTAAACCCAATTCCTGGTCCCCACAAGGGGGATAAACATGATCCAAGCTGACAAGATAAGGCGTCACACCCCCACCTTGGGCTTGATCCAAAGCTTGATTTGTAATGTTGGTACCATTCTGCGACCAGTAGCTAAGCAGCTTGGAGTACCTGGCTCTGACTGCCAATCTTGACCAGATAGAGAGGTCAGTGCTTGTTTAGAGGAGGGTGCAGAACTCCCAGTTGTTAGGAGTTACTCACAGTTTAACTGCAATCTCTAGATATTCAATTGGCAATGTGTCAAATCAAGTAGTCAAAAGTTCCGAGGTCCCCCAGGAGTTGGTATTGACTTTGACACCATTACAGGGCAGCACAGAGGTCTCAAAGCCCCCTGGAAATTGAGAATGCTTTCTCGAGAGACCCTCATACCACCCTGCTGTAGAATCAGACTAGATATTGTAACACCTGCTTTGCTGTGAAGCAGCAGTTGCTTTGCAGTAACATCGGATAGTGGTTAGCACTGCTGCCTCATAGCACCAGAGATGCGGGTTCGCTTCCCAGCTTGGGTTCATTGTCTGAATGGAGTTTGCACATTCTCCCCGTGTCTGCATGGGTTTCCTCCGTATGCTCCAGTTTCCTCACACAGCCCAACGATACACAAGTTAGGTTGATTTGCCATGACAAATTGACCTTTAGTATCAGGGGGTTAGTGAGTTAAACGGATAGGATTGTGGGGATGGAGCCTGAGTGGGATTGTGGTCAGTGAAAACTCGATGGGCTGAACAGCCTCCATCTGCACTGTAGGGATTCTATGGATTGTCTTATGGCTAGACCCTTTATCTCACACACCTTTCATATGAAACTAGTTTGTTTGCATTATTTGAAATGCAGGAATTTGAAGTAACTAATATCTTGTTGGTGAAATTTGTGTTGGACTCACTCAGCACACTGTCCTCACAAATTAATCCTAAGCGGAATCAACTGAATAAAAATAATTGCTACTTTTCTCAATGCATGCCCTTTAAACAGTTGATTTTGTCTATCTAGAAATCTGTAATCATACGGAATACAATTTAGACATTACATTGCGGCACGAAGGTTAATTTCTTTGTCATTTTATCTAATTGTACAACGAGCTGTTGTTTTCTCTCTGAACTCAGAGAATCCCCTCGATTAATCATAGAATCTTACAGTGCAGAAAGAGGCCCTTCGGCCCATCGAGTCTGCAACAAACACAATCCCACCCAGGCCCTACCCCCATATTATACCCACTAATCCCTCTAACCTACACATCTCTGGACACTAAGGGGCAATATCTTAGCATAGCCAATCAACCTAACCTGCACATCTTTGGACTGTGGGAGGAAATCGGAGTACCCGGAGGAAACCCACACAGACACGAGGAGAATGTGCAAACTCCACACAGGCAGTGACCCAAGCCGGGAATCGAACGCAGGACCCTGGAGCTGTGAAGCAGCAGTGTTAACCCCCGTGCTACCGCGCTGCCCTGTCTGTACGATTAACTGCAGAACCATAAGAAGGTTTTTAGGGGAGTCGACACAGGAATAGGGAGTCAGGATGCTTTCTCCCTGCTCTGGAAGATGTGCGACAATCGTATTGCCACGGGCTTGGAATAACTAACTCCACCCATGCCAGTTACAAGACCAGGGAGTTTCCCAGTCTAGATGGCTTATAGCCATAGTGGGAATTGGGCCAAAGAACAATTTTGGGACCTGAACAAAACTGGACATTAAGAAGGGCTTTTCACTGAAACAACACAAGCAACAACTTCTTCTTACAATTTTGCTAGTCTTTCCGCATTGCATTGTAAACCTCAGGAACACATGAGAGGCATCTCTTACCTGCTCCAAATTAGTCCTCCTATCTCTGTGTGTCTGCTTCCGAATCCTCAGATTTCTCAGATTTATTAACTTGATGTTATCTTGTATATCCGATAAGGGAAGGAGCAGTTAACTAACTGGGGTTACATATTTCTTTCATGTGGAAATCTAGGGTCAAGGATCACAAATTTTGGCCACTCAGTGTTTGTCCAGCAAACATTCACAGAACAAAGTTACTGGTTAATAATGCCTGTCTAATCTCACTGAACAGTAAACTAATTACCTCTGTGGTCAGTTGTAGCTGTATCTGATTGTAAAGTTGCTACATACAGCCTTGCACATGCGGTACGCCCATAGTTTGAGTGAATGTTCCTGAAAACTATTTTCAAAAATGGAAGTAGGACATCGATGTAATTTTTCCAGCTCACTCTGCTACTTTCCCTTCTCTCCTGCATACAGACAAAATCCCGGGTAAGAAGAAGGTGCCCCCTGACTGCGGGGGGTGAAAGTTGGGGTTCAGGGAGATCAGGGCTGGCCCGGGGTAGGGGGACGGGATATTGGGGTTTGCCCAGGGAGGTCTGTGAGGCCAGGAATTGAGGGGTAGGGAGGAAAGGGGGGTGTCGCTGGGCTGGCCAGCAATCAGGAGGCCAGCAACGCGGGACTACTGCGCATGCGCCAATCTCGGTGCTGACAGATGGGTGCATGTGTAGTGGCCCACTCAGCGCTATGCTGCCAGACTATCCAGTGGGAATAGGCCCCCACTCACTGATTATCATATAGAATCCCGCTAGGGCACTCTGCAGTGCACAGAGTATCTGAAATTCAGTTTTACTCCAGTTTACTCCAGCACTTAAAACTGTTTTAGGAGAATCGCCCCAGATATTTTTCACTGAATTCAAATTTCACCACCTGCCCCGGCTGGGATTCGAACCCAGAACATTAGTTGAGTTTCTGGATCAATAGGCTAGAGATAGTTCCATGTCATTGCCTCCCCTCAATTCATAACAAGTTACAGTTAATGTTTAATCATTAATATATATAGAAACATACATAGCGGATAGAAGCAGCAGTAGGCCATTTGGCCCTTCGAGCTTTCTCTGCCATTCATTATGATCATGGCTGATCATCAGATTCAATATCCTTAACCGTATCTCCCTCATCCCCCTCTACTTCCATATTTCTTGACACCTTTAACCCCAAGACCTATATCTAATTTTTTTCTTGAAATCAGGCATTTTGCCTCAGCTACTTTCTGTGGTAGTGAATCCACTCTCCGGGTGGAGAAATTTCTCCTCGGCTCAGTCCTGAAACGTTTACCCTTTTTCCTGAAACTATGACCCCTTGTTCTGGACTCCCCCCACCATCGGGAACATCTGACAAATTTACTGGAGTTCTATGAGGATGTGTCTAGGGCGGTGGATAGAGGAGAGCCGGTGGATGTGGTCTTTCTGGATTTTCAGAAGGCGTTTGACAAGGTACCTCACAAGAGGTTATTGCAGAAGGTCGAGGGACATGGAGTTGGGGGTAGGGTGTTAGCGTGGATAGAGGATTGGTTGTCAAATAGGAGGCAGAGAGTGGGGGTTAATGGGTGCTATTCGGATTGGCGGATGGTGACTAGTGGGGTGCCCCAGGGGTCGGTGCTGGGGCCTCAGCTATTTACCATTTATATAGATGATCTGGAGGAGGGAACCGAGTGCAGGGTGTCGAAATTTGCTGATGACACCAAGATTGGGGGAACGGCAAATTGTGCGGAGGGTGTGGAGAGTCTGCAGAAGGATCTAGATAGGCTGGGCGAATGGGCCAGGAAATGGCAAATGGAATTTAATGTTGGCAAGTGTGAGGTGGTCCACTTTGGTAGGAAGAATGGTAGGAAGGACTATTCCTTACGTGGCGAAAAACTGCAGCAGGCGACGGTGCAGAGGGACCTCGGGGTCCTTGTGCATAAGTCGCAAAAACCCAGCTTGCAGGTGCAGCAGGTGGTCAGGAAGGCAAATGGGATGCTGGCCTTCATAGCGAGGGGGATTGAATATAAAAGTAGGGAGGTCTTGCTGCGGCTGTATAGGGCATTGGTGAGGCCACAGCTGGAGTACTGTGTGCAGTTTTGGACGCCGCACCTGCGCAAAGATATTTTGGCCTTGGAGGGAGTGCAGAGGAGGTTTACTAGGCTGATACCGGAGTTGAGGGGGTTGAGCTATGAGGAGAGGCTGAATAAACTAGGCTTGTACTCGTTAGAGTTTAGAAGAATGAGGGGAGATCTCATTGAGACGTATAAGATGATGAATGGGATGGATAGGATAGAGGTGGAGAGACTCTTCCCGCTCAAAAAAGACAGTAGGACCAGGGGGCACAGCCTCAAGATAAAGGGGGGCGGTTTAGAACGGAGTTGAGGAGGAACTTCTTCACTCAAAGGGTGGTGAATCTCTGGAATTCTCTGCCCGTTGAAGTGGTGGAGGCTACCTCGCTAAATATTTTTAAGACGCGGGTTGATGGGTTTTTGATAAGAGAGGGGATTAAGGGTTATGGGGAGAGGGCGGGAAGGTGGAACTGAGCCACGACAGATCAGCCATGATCTTATTGAATGGCGGGGCAGGCTCGAAGGGCCAGATGGCCTACTCCTGCTCCTATTTCTTATGTTCTTATGTTCTTATGTACCCTGTCTAACCCTGTTAGAATTTTGCAAGTTTCAGTGAGGTCCCCTCTCATTCTTTTAAGCTCCAATTAATGCAATCCTAATCAACTTCGTCTCTCCTCTTATGACACATTAATAGACTTCTCATCAACTTCGAAAGATAAAAATAAAAGAGATATTGACACTTTGGGCAGAGGGAGTGCACGGCTCTCGCAGTCAATGTTGTGAGCAATCAGCATGCATCTCATTTGGCTTGCCCTCGCTTTATGTGTGAATCATTTCAGCCACACCGGTAGCAAAAAAACTACACGGATGGAAATCAGTAGAATGTGGCAAACACTGTACGTGGGCAACAGTCAACAAAATGTCTCATGGGGTCTCACTCAGAACCCACTTGGACCGCATGTGACCTCCAAGCTCTGGGTTACCCTCCACTGGTGTGGACAGTGTACAGATCTTTAATTCCCATTCCTGCTATTAGCTAACGAGCATGTCCCAATTGTTCCGGTGCCTCTGACCTATACTCAGGGATAACTGCAGGGAACAAAATGTACAATTGTGTAATTGTTATCGTTTTCAGAGTCTGTCAAGTAGAATCTTACCAAGCCAGCACTGATTGTCACGAGCCATTAAACAGCAATTCAGGTGAGGGTTCGTTAAAAGAATTGTAATTTTTTTACATCACAAGACACATTTTTCCTTTTCGGTCTAGTCCAGTTAGAATTTTATAAGTTTCTATGAGGTCCCCTCTCGCTCTTCTAAACTCCAGTGAATATAATCCTAACCAACTGAGTCTCCCCTCATATGATATAATAATAGACCTGTCATCAACTCCAAATGGTAAAAATAAAAAGGAACGGTCACACTTTAGATTCAACCCACAGCACACAAGTCTAACACTAACAGTGCCAGGTTCCCCCACGGTGACAACCTCGTACTAAATTCGTAGCACGTGGAATTCTGCAATTTCCAGGGATCAAAACATGAAATTAACAATGGACTTTATGAGCACTGGGCCACGCAGATAGACAAGGTACGTGAGCCCATGACAGTCCAATGGCCTCACCCGCCCCTGGCCAATCTATAATGCGAGCTTGCAGTTTGAGTTAGTGAATGTTTGTCTTGGCCATGAGCATTCACCTATAACTTGTGGCACCAAACTTCTAGTATAATATTTTTTCCGTGTGGTTTTGGCTTTTACCCCAGTCTTTAATTTACTAAGTGTGAATTTCATGTAATCTTGACAATTGCACTGCATTACACTTGGAAGTAAAACTTCAGAGGATGGGGACCAGTATTACTCTCACCATCGGGCTGTATCAATGTGATAACTTTGGCAATTTTACAAGAGAGTTCAAATTTAACAGCACTTCAGGCCCAATACCCAAGAACGTGCATTGACAGACTTCATCACATACCTCAGAGGAAACATTTTTTGGACAACTCTCTGCTGGTTGGAGTCATCCCTGGCACAAAGGAAAATGGTCGTGATTCTTGGAGATCAATCAGCTCCAGAACATCACTGCGGGGCTGGTAGTGTCCTAGGTCCCAACCATCTTCACCTGCTTCATCAATGACCTTCCTTCCATCCTAAACTCAAAAGTGAGGATATTCATCAATGATTGCACAATGTTCAGCACTATTCACAATTCCTCTGACTCTAAAACAGTCAATGTCCACAAGCACAAAGATCTGGAGAGCATCCACTCTCAAGCTGGTAGGTAACATTTACATCGCACATGGGCCAGGCAATGACCATCTCCAATAAAATAAATTCTAATATTGACATTCAAAAGCATTACCATCACCGAATTCTCCACTATCAACACTCTGATGGTTACCATTAACTAGGAATTGAACTGGGCGAGCCATATAAATACTGTGGCTACAATAGCAGGTTTTTTCAGACTACTTCCTCAGGTGGTTGTAGCTGTTACTGGGGGCATAACTATAAGGTTCATGGTGGGAGATATAGGAGGGATGTCTGAGATAGGTTCTTTACTCAGGAAGTAGTTGGGGTGTGGAATGCACTGCCTGCTGTGATAGTGGATTCGGACAACTTTCAAGCAGTTATTGGATAGGCACATGGAGCACACCAGAATGAGAAGGAGTAGAATAGCTTGATCTTGGTTTTGGACAAAGTTCAGCACAACATCGAGGGCCGAAGGGCCTGTACTGTGATGTACTGTTCTATTTATCTATCAGCAGGTCAGAAACTTGGGATTCTGAGATGAGTAACTCACTTCCTGATTCCCAAAGCTCATCCACTATCTATAAGGCACAAGTCGAGATGTGATGGAATATTCCCCACTTGCCTGGATGAGTGCCATTCCAACAACACTCAAGAAGATCAACACCATCCAGGACAAAGCAGCCCATTTGTTTGGCACTGATTTACCACCTTAACCATTCACTCCCTCTGCTGCCAGTGCGCAGTGACAGCTGTTTGTATCTCTTCAAGATTCAGTTCAGCAATTCACCAGTACTTTTTCAACAGCACCTTTCAAACTCATGACCTCCACCACCTAGAAGGTCAAGGGCAGCAGAATCATGGGAAAATCGCCACCTCTACATTCTCCTTCAAATCACTCACCATCCTGATTCAGAATGATGACCAGAATTCTCCGGCCGTTCGTGCCCTGCCTCCAGCCAGAATGGAGAATTTTGCGCCCAGTTAATTCCCCCGTTCACTGCAGCAGGAGGGGAATATCCCAACTGCGGGTGAGGTTGGAGAATCCAGCTTTATATCTCTGAAGGTGACTGCCACCACCTTCACCAGTGACACCAACAACCTGTGGAGAAATTAAGAGTTGTCACCTCTCCTTCATTAAAGGGGTAGGGACCAAGTAATCTCACTTGCTGTGTGTTAACCTGCAGGTAATTTCAAGAGCTAAGATCATTCTTTGCATAAAGGTCAAGATCTCAATGGCCTTAAACCTCAACGCAATGCAGCCCTTCTGTACAAACCAAAGAGCCAGTTAAATGGCAGTTAAATAAGCCACCTACAAATCACAAAGCAAGGAGTTTGTACCTTTATCACTTTCCATCTGGTAAGAAAGCAGCAACTGACCAAGACATGCAACTCTTAGTTGCCAGTCCTCTAAAGGTTAAGGCAGATATCAAAGAACAAAAAACAGCACATCAACAGGAGTAGACCCTTTAGCTCATCAAGCCTGTGCCAACACATGACACCTTCCTAAACTAAAGACTTTTTGTCCCTACGCAGTCCCTATCCCTCTATTCTCTACCTAATCATTTATCTGTTAAGAAGCCTCTTAAATGTTACTATTGTATCTGCTTCTACCGCCTCCTCTGACAGTGCATTCCAGGTTCTTACCACCCTCTGTGTAAAAAAACTTGTCTCTCACCTTTCCTTTAAACTTTCCCCCTTTTACCTTAAACCTATGTCCCCCAGCAATCAATCGGCCAACATACCTGTCAGGATTCCACATATTAATTCTAATGAAACACTCGGTAGGAAAGGATTCAATGAATGCTGGATTTTGACCGTGTTTACATGACCTTTGAGTGAGAGGGTCAATTTTACTGGACGCTTACAGTCACATCTGACAACGTCATAGTTATTATTGACTCTGGCTACACTTCCCGCTGCCTCAGAAAAGCAGCCAGCATAACCAAGGATCCCACACACCATTAAGAAAACAGATAGGAAATTTGGCATGTCCGCTGTGACTCTCACCAACTTTTCCAGGTGCACCATAGAAAGTGCTCTTTCTGGTTGTATCACAGCTTGGTACGGCTCCTGCTCTGCGCAACACCACAAGAAACTACAAAGGGGCGTGAATGAAGCCCAGTCCATCATGCAAACCAGCCTCCCATTATTGCCGATACTTACCGCTGCCTCAGAAAAGTAGCCAGAGTAACCAAGTACCCCATGCACCGCAGACATTCTCGCTTCCACCTTCTTCCCTTGGGAAAATGATACAAAAATCTGAGGTCACGTACCAGCCGACTCAAGGACAGCTTCTTCCCTCCTGCCATCAGACTTTTGAATGGACCTATCCTATATTAAGTTGGTCTTTCTCTACACCCAAGTATGACTGTAATACTACATTCTGCACCCTCTCCTTTCCTTCTCTCAGCGTATGCTATGAATGGTATGCTTTGTATAGCGCACAAGAAACAATATTTTTCACTGCATACCAATACATGTTACAATAATGAATCAAATCAAATTTTTAAAAATCAGTAATTCCCCACCCTCCAGTTGTGTCATCAATGTTTTGCAGGACTGAGATGGGATGGGAGATTACATGGACATCCCGAGAGGGAGACACTCCTCCTCTCCTGATGTGCTTCTTGACCTCGGCAGTCCAAGAGATCCAACAGGAATGTTGGCAGAGCAGCTTCATACGAGGATGTTATCGAATGAAATGTGGAAAAATTCAAATTGGTGCAAAAGTAGATGTTTCTCCAATACAGATATAAAGGACAATAAACACATCTCTGACTTGTACCTGTAAAAACAATTTCCTGAAGGAGTATCCTGTCAGGAAAACTATATATTTTTTATTAGTGTCACAAATAGGCTTACATTAACACTGCAATGAAGTTACTGTGAAAATCCCCTAGTCGCCACACTCCAGTGCCTGTTTGGTTACACTGAGGGAGAATTTAGCTTAGTCAATGCACTTAACCAGCACGTCTTTCGGACTGTGAGAAGAAACTGGAGCACCCGGGTGAAACCCACACAGACATGGGGAGAACATGCAGACTTTGCACAGTCAGTGACCCAAGCCTGGAATTGAACCCGGCTCCCTGGCGCTGTGAGGTATCAGCGCTAACCGCTGTGTCACCCCATTGTGCTGTGCCTCATCATTCAGAAAGCCAACAATGTTGAAAAGCAGGAGGTACAACACCATGGACACAGAGGTGACAGAGTTGTGTTAAACTTAATTTTTGTAAGTCTGCCAACCACAGGAGAAGATGAGGTGGATCCAAACGTTCCAATCGGAAGAACATAGTGGTGATTGAAGATTTTAATTGAACAGTGATAAAGATTACCTGTTTAACATATCCGATGTTTAGCAAGAAGACTTGCCATCGATAAATTAGATAAGAAAAATTGTGATAATTTAGTTGGATGTAAGAACCAAGGATTGTCTGTCAGCTAGCAACATTTTTCTTGTATCCTGTCCCTGATTGCAAAGGGTATGAAAAAGGTCACCTCCAAACGTGGGAGTGAGGAGGCGATTCTGGCTCTGCAGAGAGTGGTCAGGGAAAAGCTTTAACCCTGGTGATTGGCAGCACAACATCGTCAAAATAAACAAGCTGGACATTTATTTAATTGCCACTCGTGGAAGTTACTGTTCACAAATCATCAAATCCCTACAATACAGAGGGAGGCCATTCGGTCCATCGAGTCTACACTGACCCCAATCCCATCCAGGCCCTATCCCCACAACCTCACATATTTACCCTGCTAATCCCACTGACACCAAGGGATAATTTAGCACAGCCAATCAACCTAACCTGCACATCTTTGCACAGTGGGAGGAAACCGGAGCACCCGGGGGAAACCCACACTGGCACGGGTAGAAAGACTGCACGGACAGTGACCCAAGGCCGGAATTGAATTCGGGTCCCCGGCACTCTGAGGCAGCAGTGCTAACCACTGTGCCACCCCCAAATCAGATCACCCATCGAGCCTGTACCAACAACAATCCCACCCAGGCCTTGCCCCCATAACCCCACCTATTTACCTGATATCCCCTGACACTGAGGATCAATTTAGCACGGCCAATCAACTTAATCTTTGTTATGTGGGAGGAAACCGGAGTACCCAATGGAGAAGATGCAAACTCCACACACCCACCTGAGGCTGGAATCGAACCCGGATCCCTGGCACTGTGAGGCAGCGGTGCTAACCATTGTGCCACTGTGTTGCCCAAAAGTTTCCATGAGTTACAACAATGACTACACTGAAGTAGCCCCTTGTCTTTAAAGCTGTTTGAGATGTCATAAGGTCATGAAAGGTGGTAAATTAATTCAAATACACAAATTAGGAGGAGGAGTAGGCCATTTGGCCCCTCGAGCCTGCTCCGCCATTCAATGCAGTAATGGCTGATCTGATTGTAACCTCAGCCCCACATTCCTGCCGATCCCCCGATAACCTTTCACCCCCTTGTTAATCAAAATTCTATCTAGCTCTGCCTTAAAAATATTGAAATTCGTTGCTCTATTGCCTTTTGAAGAAGAGAGTTCCAGAGACTCTCAACCCACTGAGAGAAAACCTTTCTCCTCAACTCTGTCTTAAATTAGTGAGCCCTATTTTTAGGTCCTCCAACGAAACTTTTGGGGTCTTAAAGTTTCAATCAAGCCACATCTTACTCTTCTAAACTTTGGGGATTCAAATGTAACTTCTCTAAACCTTTCTCATGAAACAACCCATCCATTCCTGCTATATACCTTCTCTGAAATGCAACTAATGCATTTACATCTTTCCTTAAATAAAGAAGGCGCTGCCGTACACAATACTCCAGGTGTAGTCTCACCTATAAAACTGAAGCATAACCTCAGTTTTGTCATCAATTCTCCTCATGAGAAATTGAAACATTTTAGTAGCTTTCCTGATTACTTGTTGTATCATTGTACCAGCCTTTTAGTGATTCATGCACCAGGACACCCAGATCCCTCTGCACTTCAGAGCTCTCCAATCTCTCACCATTTAGATAATAAGCACATGTTTTATTCTTTCTGCCAAAATGGACAATCTCACATTTTTCCCACATTATACTCCATTTACCAGAGTTCTGCCCACTCACTCAACATATCGATGTCCCTTTGTAGCCTCCTTATGCCATCTTCACTATCTGCTTTCCTACTTATCTTTGTGTCCTCAGCAAACGTAGCAACCATGCCTTCAGTCCCTTCATCCAAGTTGTTTATATAAATTGTAAGAAGTTGAGGCCCCAGCCCTGATCCCCGTAGCACACCACTCTTCACATCCTGCTAACTAGAAAATGACACTATGCTAAGACTGTCAGGAAACTCCGCCATATCGTCCAGCATAATTAATTATACATCTGGGGGCTCCATGTCCTCTTCAATGAGAGTGTCTGATGGTGCGTGTCCCATCATCAAATCCAGGTGCGATATTTAAAAGGAGCCCAACATCACTGACCCACCATTGAAGGCGATGGATCCAGGAACACACAGAGACTGGAAGATGAAGCTTCCCGAAAAGGCTGGAGCTGGAAGATTCACTTGAACGATGCCATCGCATCCACTGCCATGGCGTTCCAGGATCCAGCAGCCTTCATCCCGAACAGTGAAACCAGCCCGAGGGAACCTTCAGTTAAGTTCCACCTTACTGCAGTTCATTGGTCTGGACATGTTCTGGACTGGCCTATTGTCCTGCCACAGGATCAGGTGTGAGGAGGGAGACCCCAGTTGGGCTATCATTTGTATCCCATTAGCGTGATGCAGTCAGCCTCATGCTGGCTTCCACCTGGACTCTAGATCCAACATGTTGGGCAGCATTGGAAAATCCCACTGTAATTTCACACCAGCCTGACCCCCTCCCCCCGCCCCCCCCGCCATCCTCCATTCACCCCCACTCCCCCCACCACTGCTCATCATCCCCCATAACCCCAACACCAATCCAACCCACCACTGATCCCACCGGCAGCAATATCGGAAAATCCCGCTGTAATTTCACACCAGAGTAATCCCCCCATCCCCCTCTGCCTCGTTCCCCTCCCCCAACACCCTCCCGCATTTTCCAACCCACCATTGATCCCACCTGCCCGAGCACTGGAAAATTCCACCCAATATTCCCACTCCAAATACTTGCAATGTGTACGAAAGAAATGTTGGTCATGTTAAAACACATATCGAGCTCTCCCTTTCAGTGATACAAGGATTTACAGAGGACTCTGCAGTGAAAAACATTTTCCTGGCAGCATTTGTTAATCAGGTTAATTAATAAATGTAAAGACAGGGTGCTGAATAAACTCTGTGAATAATTTACCTAATTCTTGCTATCTGAGCTGTTAGTTAGGATGTCATTAGCTTACACAAATAAAGTTACAATCGATGCATTCAGGTGACTTTACGCGCAAACCTTGAGGACTTTGTGAATGTTACATGAATTCTCAGTTTCAATTTATTGCTGGGAAATTTGGTGAGGGAGGGACGGATCCGAATTGTGAATGACGGGAAATGGTGAGATGTGACCGGGGGTGGCCGCACTCACCCCAAGGCTGGAAAATCCCGTCCGAGGTCAACGGACCTTTGTGTTGTCCATGTCCAACCTAGTAAAATTCCCTTGGTAGGAGGGACAGGAAAATCCTACCCAAGGTGGGAGGGAGTGAGGGAGACAGGATGGTTTCACACGTGGAGGTTTTGGAGAGGGTACAGAAGAGATTTACCAGGATGTTGCCTGGTCTGGAGGGAATTAGCTACAAGGAGAGATTGGATAAACTTGGTTTGTTCTCACTGGAATGACGGAGGCTGAGGGGTGACCTGATAGAGGTTTACAAGATTGTGAGTGGCATGGACAGAGTGGATAGTTAGATGCTCTTTCCTAGGGTAGAAAAGTCAAGTACTCAGGGACCTAGGTTTATGGTGTGTGGGGACAAGGTTAGAGATATGCGAGGCAAGTTTTTTTTTACACAGAGGGTGGTGAATAATTGGAACGCGCTGCGCGGGGGAGGTGGTTAGAGCAGGTATGAAAGCAGCATTTAAGAGGCAGCTAGATGAATATATGAATAGGATGGGAATGGAATGATACGGACTCTGTAAGTGCGAACGGTTTTAGGTTAGGCAGGTATCATGATCAGCACAGGCTTGGAGGGCCGAAGGGCCTCTTTCCGTGCTGTACTTTTCTTTGTTCTTTCTTTGTCATCCTGGGAAAGTGGTGAGTTAGGGGAGTCAATCTGATGAATGTCAGAATGATCCGAAGCTTGACTTGAATTTATGGAGCAGCTTTCAAAACCAGGGGACATTCCCAAAAACGTGCTAGAGTTGACAAAGTATTTTCAAAGTGTAGTCACTGTGGTAATGTCGGAGAAACAACACGCAATTTGCACACAGTAAACTGCCAAAAACAGCAGTGTGATAAGAACATAAGAACATAAGAACATAAGAAATAGGAGCAGGAGTAGGCCATCTAGCCCTTCGAGCCTGCCCCGCCATTCAATAAGATCATGGCTGATCTGTTGTAGCTCAGTTCCACTTTCCCGCCCTCTCCCCATAACCCTTAATCCCCTCTCTTATCAAGAACCCATCAACCCGCTTCTTAAAAATATTTAGCGAGGCAGCCTCCACCACTTCAACGGGCAGAGAATTCCAGAGATTCACCACCCTTTGAGTGAAGAAGTTCCTCCTCAACTCCATTCTAAACCGCCTCCCCTTTATCTTAAGGCTGTGCCCCCTAGTCCTACTGTCTTTTTTGACCAGATATGTGTGACGTTGGTTATATATATTAGTTATAAATATTGGTTATAAGTATTGGTTATAAATATTAGTTCCAATACCGGGAAGAACGCCCCTACTCGTCTTTGAATAATACCATGTGATCTTCTGGGGAGCCCCTGGTTGAATATCCCATCGGAAAGTCTGTCAGTGCAGCACTCCCTCACCACTGAGCGAAGGGTTAAGTTTACGGGATGACAAGGCTGGCGTTTAGGACTAACAGTTTAATTGTAAAATGATTGGATTATTGCTACCCCGAGGAGTTAAATCCTCTACATTGAGAAGGATCTTCTGCAGGTACTAATTCTGTAATATGATCAGCTGCAAGAAAAGACGGCTTTTAAAACTAAATTAAGTTTGGCGTTAAGCATCTTTGAAGCAGAAAGGTAAAGACTGAACAACAGTCATCTCTTCCGTGGTTAGAGAAATGTTTTGTTTCATTAATCATAGAATCCCTACACTGCAGAAAGAGGCCATTCAGCCCATCAAGTCTGCGCCAGCTCTCTGATAAATTATCTTAACCAGGCCCTTTTCCCCACCACCCCACACATTTACCATGGCTAATCCATCTAAACTACATAGCTTGGGATGCTAAGGGACAATTTAACGAGGTCAAGGCATTTAACCTGCATATCTTTGGACTGTGGGAGGAAACCAGAGTACCCGAAGGAAGCCCACACAGATAGGGAGACTCCACACAGAGAATCACCTGAGGCTGGAATTGAACCTGGGTCCCTGGCGCTGTGAGGCAGCAGTGCTAACCACTGTGCCACCATGCCACCGAACTTGATCCCTATTTGGAGAATCAGTGTTCCCTTCTAACCAGGACCCTGCTATGAATCACACACACTTAAGAAGATCAGAAAGGAACACTGAGGATGTCTATGGGGGAGGGGGGGCGGTATTATCTGGCCTGGGAGGGGTGTGGCAGGGGAACCGCATTCTATCACATTTATCTGCGCGTGCGCAGTTGGTCACGCCTATCAGAGCTGCAGGATTTCGGGCATGTTAAGCCCTGCCCGCAGGCTTGCGCAGTGCCATTCGGGCTCACTGATATTTTTGCAGGCAGAGTGCATATGGATGCCTGCAAATGGGTCTAAAAGCCAGATCTGAAACGCTCCCAGTTTCAAGTCCGCCCAGCACTTGGAATGAAAATGGTAAAATAGGGCCTTGGTGTCCAAAGGTGTGTACGTTAGGGCGAGTGGCCATGGCAAATGCACGGTATAACAGGGATAGGGTGGGGGAAGAAGCCTGGGTAAGATACTGTATTAGAGAGTCAGTGCGGACTCAATGGGCCGAATGGCCTCCTTCTGCACTGCAGGGATTCTAATGGTTCCATGCTCTTCTAACAAAAATCTGTGTGTGTGGCTGATCCAGTTGCACTTGTGGGCGGTCAGGACCCCCGGGATGTTAGTGGTGTAGCATTTGACAATAGTAATGCCTACAAATCCCGTGGCAGACGGAAGGGGAAAACTCTGTCCTGTGGCTCCTGTTGGAACGAGATGGTTACTGACACCCGTCCGATACACATGCAGAAAATAAATGGAAAAAGGGAAAGAAAGAAAGAATAATTACACAGAAAGAATAATCTATAAACAGTGAACTGAATGAGCAAGTCCTGCAGCATTTGCAGAGAAGCTCGGGTCATCAGGCCAGAGCACTGAACCTGGTCCAGACCTGGAAGTTGATTCCTAGAGTTCTTGCCAAAGATGTGATTTCAGTTTATTTTCTTTTATTTGTGGTCTGGCCTATTCCGTTACAGAGTAAAGTGTGCAACTGGGCATGTGCGGCACATGTTGGCAACAAACACAGTCATGGAGAAAATATTTACATTTAACAATGATTTTATTACCAAGCATTTCATCCAAGAACATCGCAAAATCAAGAAGATACACTTTTCAAAGTCACTGTCAAAATATCTGCTTACGTTATTTCCTGTGGTAAATCAGATTACTGTATCAGGAGAGCATTTTGCAACGCTCGCCAATAGCGAACTAGGGGGAATCGACAACGCACGCTTAATTTCTCCATCTCCGTCAAGGCATTGGGTGGGATTTTCCAGCCCTTCCCACTGGCAGGATTTTCCAGTCCCGCCAAAGTCAACAAGGATTTTGACAGCCCAACAATGGATGGGGAACACACCACAGCAGGGGGGGGGGCCAGAAAATCCCAGCCAATGTTTACCCAACACCAGGTAGGAGTTAATAAGCTAGCTTGAGATAGCAGTTTTCCCAAAAGTGGGAACAACCTGCGTAATGATCTACCTGTCGAGAGAGCAATACATATTTGGTAATGCAGGATTTTGGTATCCTGGCCAGTAAATAAATAAAACTTGTGTGTACTCAAGTAAACTTTGGAACACTGATGTGCTAACATGACAAAAAAAAAGAGGCAGGCTATAGTTGTTACATCCAACGTATAATTTCAGTTGTCCTATTGTTCCCCATCCAACTTTTGCTGTAACGTTTCCCACAGCGAGTTCAACTTGCTTTTAAGGTCTTTTGCATACGGAACGACATGCTCCTGGATGTTCCGGGTCAGGGGAGTTAATGTCTGTCTCACCACCGCCACGTTTTGGTAGAAGTTTTCACTCATCTTCCTGGTAAAAGGGGAAGTATTCTGATGGAATTCATCTAGGTGACGGTTGATAATCCCGGAGGCGTTTTGAGTAAATGGGGCCATCTTTACTTGAAAGTCCTGGAAGTTGGTCTCGATTGACTTCTGGACCTTCCGAGCCAAAGGCTGGAGACCTTCAGCATTCTGAATAATCCGTTTCTTCAGGTTGCGGGCAACGGGTGCCAGCATAACCTGGTAGCCCTCAACACTCTGGTTGACCTTGTTGCGGAAGTCGTCCGTGTAGGAAAGGATTTTGACTTTGAGCTCTTCCAGGTCCTTCTGAATCTTCTCCTCAAGCTTCAGCCCGTCTATCTGTAATCTCTGCTGAATCTCATCTGACAGCGGGGATACCATCTTTTGCAGCTCTGTGACATAATTGTTGAGTTTCTCCAAGCTCTCGGAGATTCTTAGGCTGCAAAGAAAACCGGAGGTTACAGGGAGGCTTCCACCTTTGTCCCCTACATTAAGCAGTACTGTTAAAAATAACTGAGCTAGTTTGCATCTCCCACCTCAATACATTCTGAAATTTAAGCTATTCGAGTAGTGTTGGCAGAAAGGTAAAATATCACAATTGGAAACAGCTAAGATGCAGGTAAGATGCAGGTCCTTACCTGGTCTGGCCTACATGTGACTCCAGAGCCACAGCCAATGTGGTTGACTCTCAACTGCCCTCGGGCAACTAGGGATGGGCAATAAATGCTGACCCAGCCAGTGATGCCCATGTCTCACAAACTAATTTAAAAAATCCCAGATTTTTTAAATTAAATTCCACCAGCTGCCATGGCGAGATTCAAACCTGGGTCCCCAGAACATTTGCTGAGTTTCTGAATTAATAGTCTAGCGATAATACCACTAGGCCATTGCTCTTAGACAACACATGGACACCATGAATCATCTAAACAGAGCTTACAGTTCTATACAAGACTCTGTGGGGAATATTTGCTCGTCTGAGCTGCGAGGAGTGGTTTGCTCTGAAGGTCCAGCAATTTGGAACTCCCCCCACTTGCTACAAAAGTTTATTTATCAGTCACAAGTAAGGCTTACATTAACACAGCAATGAAGTTACTGTGAAATTCCTTGAGTCTCCAATCTTCCAGCGCCTGTTCGGCTCAATGCACCCTAACCAATACAGCCAACCTAATAAATGCACGTACTCCGCAGTGTGTCGGTGAAGTCAGTAATCAGCCATCCGGCTGTGGGTCCAGCCCTGACCCTCCATGTGTCAGACAGTGTGTGGTATGTCAGAGTGAGTTAGCCTGTGGCATGGATGGGGAAGAGGGACGACAGTGTGGGGATCATTTGAGAGAGGAGGGGATGGAGTTGATCAGGTGACTGCTGGTCCCAAGGTGGGAGGAGGACAGGGGGCTGACCTTGTAGGCCTCATGCTGGAGATACAGCAGGCCAGCGCTGAATCAAAGCCCTGGAGAAAGCAGTGGGAGTGGTGGAGTGGGGGGGAGGGAATGACCAGGATGCAAGGGTTGGGCATAAAGGATTGCCTCCTCAATCCATTGAGTTCGCACCTTGGGGAGGCTGCTGGCTTTCCCAGGGAAACTTAGACAATAGGAGTTAAACTTCAACAGAAACATTAAGGAGTCTCACAACACCAGGCTAAAGCCCAACAGGTTTATTCGGAATCATGAGCTTTTGGAGCACTGCCCCTTCATTAGGTGAGCGAGCAGCACTCCAAAAGCTCTTGATGCCAAATAAACCTGTTGGACTTTCACTTGGTGTTGTGAGACTTCGAACTGTGGCCACCCCCAATCCAACGCTGCCATCTCCACATCAAAGGAAACATGACAATGAAACTTGGTTATCAGTTTCAGCCTGACTTCTTCGATTGAGTTAGTCACTCGCACAACTTCCAGCTTCAGTTAAAGCCAGAGGTGAGTGGGTTGGAAGTGGGAGCAGGTCTCACAGACTTTCACTCCCCTCACCTGAGAGAAACTATTTCCTGGGTTAAAGTTCAGCCCAGTGAAAACATTCAAATGTAAGTTAGTCAAAAACAATTAATCTCCGTGATCATTTTTAAATTCTGACTATCAAAACCTTATTGTTCTAAAAACAGAAAATGCCGGAGAAACTCAGCAGGTCTGGCAGTATCTGTGGGGAGACAAATACGTTTCGAATCCGTGTGACTCTTCTTCGGACAGGAGTCCAAGAAATGGGTGGGACGGTGGATAGAGGAGAGCCGGTGGATGTGGTCTTTCTGGATTTTCAGAAGGCGTTTGACAAGGTACCTCACAAGAGGTTATTGCAGAAGGTCAGGGGACATGGAGTTGGGGGTAGGGTGTTAGCGTGGATAGAGGATTGGCTGTCAAATAGGAGGCAGAGAGTGGGGGTTAATGGGTGCTATTCGGATTGGCGGTTGGTGACTAGTGGGGTGCCCCAGGGGTCGGTGCTGGGGCCTCAGCTATTTACCATTTATATAGACGATCTGGAGGAGGGAACCGAGTGTATGGTGTCAAAATTTGCTGATGACACCAAGATTGCTGGAACGGCAAATTGCGCAGAGGGTGTGGAGAGTCTGCAGAAGGATCTAGATAGGCTGGGCGAATGGGCCAGGAACTGGCAAATGGAATTTAATGTTGGCAAGTGCGAGGTGGTCCACTTTGGTAGGAAGAATGGTAGGAAGGATTATTACTCACGTGGCGAAAAACTGCAGCAGGCGACGGTGCAGAGGGACCTCGGGGTCCTTGTGCATGAGTTGCAAAAACCCAGCTTGCAGGTGCAGCAGGTGGTCAGGAAGGCGAATGGGATGCTGGCCTTCATCGCGAGAGGGATTGAATATAAAAGTAGGGAGGTCTTGCTGCAGCTGTATAGGGCATTGGTGAGGCTGCAGCTGGAGTACTGTGTGCAGTTTTGGGCGCTGCACTTACACAAGGATATTTTGGCCTTGGAGGGAGTGCAGAGGAGGTTTACTAGGCTGATACCGGAGTTGAGGGGGTTGAGCTATGAGGAGAGGCTGAATAAACTAGGCTTGTACTCGTTAGAGTTTAGAAGAATGAGGGGAGATCTCATTGAGACTTATAAGATGATGAATGGGATGGATAGGATAGAGGTGGAGAGACTCTTCCCGCTCAGAAAGGACAGTAGGACTAGGGGGCACAGCCTCAAGATAAAGGGGGGCGGTTTAGAACGGAGTTGAGGAGGAACTTCTTCACTCAAAGGGTGGTGAATCTCTGGAATTCTCTGCCCGTTGAAGTGGTGGAGGCTGCCTCGCTAAATATTTTTAAGACACGGGTTGATGGGTTTTTGATAAGAGAGGGGATTAAGGGTTATGGGGAGAGGGCGGGAAGGTGGAACTGAGCCACGACAGATCAGCCATGATCTTATTGAATGGCGGGGCAGGCTCGAAGGGCTAGATGGCCTGCTCCTGCTCCTATTTCTTATGTTCTTATCTTATGGCCTCACTCATCCCGAAACCCATAAAATCCCACCCAAGGTCAATGGACCTTTCCATTGTCCGCCCCCTCTCCCGTGGTGGGCAGGACAGTAAAATTCCAACCATCGGCTCTGCTTCTCTCGCCACAGATGCTGCCAGACTTCCTACTGTGCAGGAGGAGGCCATTCAGCCCATCTGGTCAGCACCAACTACAATCCCAGCCAGGCTCTATTCCCATAACCCCACTTATTATTCATCCTGTTAGTCCCCCTGACACTAGGCTCGATTTAACATGGTCAATCAACCTAACCTGCACATCTTTGGACTGTGGGAGAAGACTGGAGCACCCGGGTGAAACCCATACAGACACGGGGAGAATGGGGAGAGGGCGGGAAAGTGGAACTGAACCACTATCAGATCAGCCATGACCTTATTGAATGGCGGGGCAGGCTCGAGGGGCTAGATGGCCTACTCCTGCTCTTATTTCTTATGTTCTTATGTTCAAACTCCACACAGACAGTAACCCGAGTCCAGAATTGAACCCAGATCCCTGGCACTATGAGGCAGCAGTGCTAACCACCGTGCCACCTGCTGAGAGTTTCCAGTATTTTCTGTTTTTATTTGAGATTTTCCAACACATTGTTATTCTGCTGTATAAATAGTCAAATACGTGCACGACCATTTAAATACTTACTTGAGCTGCATGCCAATCTCCGAGTTATCGATCTGTTTAACAGTGTCTCGAGCTGCGTCACTCACTTGGTTGAAGTAGCTCTGAAGAGTACTTCTCAGCTCATTCAGACGAGTTTGGGTCTCATCCTGCCACAGGGCTGCACCTCGAGCTCCTTGAAGAAGAAAGATCTCCATCGTAACAATTGTTAAAACAGGCTTAAGTCACAGTTTAATCTATATCATTCAAGCTTTATCGTACTTACAAAAATAGCCAAAGACCGATGTATCTGTCTTATTTAGCTTAGTTTTCAATTTTGTTTATTTATTAATGTCACAAGTAGGCTTACATTGACATCACAATGAAGTTACTGTGAAACTCCCTTAGGATTTTAGAAAATACACAGTTTCACTGGTGCTGATCTGTGTACAATCTCTGAGATTACCGTGTAATAAGTAATCCCTGTTCTGAAGATCATCTGAAAGTTTGAGAATGTAATGGAAATTATACAAACGTAGACCATACAACAATTTCCATCAGATGTTGTCGAAGTTGTAACAAAGATGTATCATGTTTGAGCCTGGTTTCCTCCCACGCTCCAAGGATATGCAGGTTAGGTGCAATGGCAATGCTCAATTCCTCCTTAGTATCCCGAGATGTGTAGATTAGTGGATTAGAGGGGTGAGTAATTGGGGTTACAGCGATAGGGCCTGGGTGGGATTGATGTCAAGGCAGGCTCAATGGGCCAAATGGCCTCCATCTGCACTGTAGGATTCTATGGTCACAATGGGGAATAGAATATAAAGGTTTGAATGAGATGCAAGAGGTTCAAAAGAAGGGATAAGATGTGAACTTTGCATTTTCATTTGAAAAGGTAGACTCATAAACAAAGGTAATTAAGTATGACTTCTGAAGAGATTAGCTGAGATAAGGGAAGATCAAATAGGGTAAACTGTGCATCAGAAGCATTTCAATCGATGCAATAATAAGTGTTTGAGAACTCAGCCAACAAGAGGAACAGTTGTTTTAACTCCTAGCAAATCATGTCTGTAAAGAAAGCCTCCCTTGAAAAATAAGTTGTTTCATTCTATATGAAAAGTAACTGCAAAGAGATGTAACTGCCTGGTGTGGTAACTGTTGCTGGATTTGTTATAGTTTTTAAAATTGTGGAAGCTCAGGGAGAATTAGCTCTGTCGCCTTATTGTGTAATACTAATGCACCAATTGGTTCGTTCCTGCACTAATTGAATGAAACATCTCAGCATTACTCATCTGATGAGTTTCCTCTGGCTGCTCCGGTTTCCTCCCGCAGTCCAAAGATGTGTGAGTTGGATAGATTGGCCATGCTAAAATTGCCCCTTAGTGTCCAAGGATGTGTAGGTTAGGGGGATTAATGGAATAAATAGATGAGGTCATGGCGATACAGCAGGGGGGTAGAGGGAATGCTGAGCCTGGGAATGATGCTCTATCAAGGGAGTTGGTGCGGATTTGATGGGCCAATTGGCCTCTTCTGCACTGGAGGCATTCTCTGAAAATGTTTAATGAGTTCTGATGTATGCACAATTCTTTGGTCAGTTTTAATTTTGTACTTTGTGACGGAGTTCCTCATCAGCACAGAGCACCGGACTGAACATGGCAACGTATTTTTGGAGTCCTAGGGAGTTCCCATTATTATTTATAATGCTTAACAGGTTGTCTGTATAAGTAACTGATTATTTATGAGTTGAACAAAATGAAGAAAATAATAAAGCCATTAAATTTGGTGATATCAAAGGCTTCCCCTCATATCAAAACCATTATTCATACACAGCTGGTGTGTTATTTCTTATTCAGGGAAGTGAAGGATTGTATGCACATACCTGTGATCAGGAAGAAAGCCAAAGTTAAAACAATAGTCTTCATGGCAGCTGTGCGAATCGACACTGTGAATAAAATAACCTCTGTCAGAACTTCTTAATTGAATGCATTAGTTTAATTTATACATTCAGTCTTTCGGGATTATTAATGGCAACAAAATAGATCTAAAGATCTTTAACTTTCCAAAGGCTCAGTTGATTAATGCCGGAACTGTCTCGCTACAGACCAGGTTCATCTGAGCCAGAACCTGAGCATCACAATTTCCTGCCACCCCCCCCTGCTGCTCCAACTCCCTCGCTCCCCACCCCACCCCACCTCCCTCACTCCCCACCCCACCCCACCTCCCTCACTCCCCACCCCACCCCACCTCCCTCACTCCCCACCCCACCCCACCTCCCTCACTCCCCACCCCCCCACCGCCCTCACTCCCCGCCCCACCCCACCCCACCTCCCTCACTCCCCACCCCCCCACCTCCCTCGCTCCCCGCCCCACCCCACCTCCCTCACTCCCCACCCCCCCACCTCCCTCGCTCCCTGCCCCACCCCGCCTCCCTCGCTCCCTGCCCCACCCCGCCTCCCTCGCTCCCTGCCCCATCGCCACCTCCCTCGCTCCCTGCCCCATCGCCGCCTCCCTCGCTCCCTGCCCCATCGCCACCTCCCTCGCTCCCTGCCCCATCGCCACCTCCCTCGCTCCCTACCCCATCGCCACCTCCCTCGCTCCCTGCCCCACCCCGCCTCCCTCGCTCCCTGCCCCATCGCCACCTCCCTCGCTCCCTACCCCATCGCCACCTCCCTCGCTCCCTACCCCACACCGCCTCCCTCGCTCCCTGCCCCATCGCCGCCTCCCTCGCTCCCTACCCCATTGCCGCCTCCCTCGCTCCCTACCCCACACCGCCTCCCTCGCTCCCTACCCCATCGCCACCTCCCTCGCTCCCTACCCCATCGCCACCTCCCTCGCTCCCTGCCCCACCCCGCCTCCCTCGCTCCCTGCCCCATCGCCACCTCCCTCGCTCCCTACCCCATCGCCACCTCCCTCGCTCCCTACCCCACACCACCTCCCTCGCTCCCTGCCCCATCGCCACCTCCCTCGCTCCCTACCCCATCGCCACCTCCCTCGCTCCCTGCCCCACCCCGCCTCCCTCGCTCCCTGCCCCATCGCCACCTCCCTCGCTCCCTACCCCATCGCCACCTCCCTCGCTCCCTACCCCACACCGCCTCCCTCGCTCCCTGCCCCATCGCCGCCTCCCTCGCTCCCTACCCCATTGCCGCCTCCCTCGCTCCCTACCCCACACCGCCTCCCTCGCTCCCTACCCCATCGCCACCTCCCTCGCTCCCTGCCCCACACCACCTCCCTCGCTCCCTGCCCCACACCACCTCCCTCGCTCCCTGCCCCACCCCGCCTCCCTCGCTCCCTGCCCCACCCCGCCTCCCTCGCTCCCTACCCCACACCGCCTCCCTCGCTCCCTACCCCATCACCACCTCCCTCGCTCCCTACCCCACACCGCCTCCCTCGCTCCCTGCCCCATCGCCACCTCCCTCGGTCCCTGCCCCATCGCCACCTCCCTCGCTCCCTACCCCATCGCCACCTCCCTCGCTCCCTGCCCCACACCACCTCCCTCGCTCCCCGCCCCACCCCACCTCCCTCGCTCCCCGCCCCACCCCACCTCCCTCGCTCCCTGCCCCACCCCACCTCCCTCGCTCCCTACCCCACACCGCCTCCCTCGCTCCCTACCCCATGCCGCCTCCCTCGCTCCCTACCCCATGCCGCCTCCCTCTCTCCCCACCAAGAACAAACATGAAACATCATCTCAGAAAGTCAAATGGACTTCCTGATTTAGAGCAATCCCCAATCTTTGTGAAACGTCTTCTCACAGTAACTTCATTGCAGTGTTAATCTAAACCTACTCGTGACACTGATAAATAAACTATGTGCCCCAGGCACAACTATCTACTTTGAAACTTGTTGCCTGGAAAAATTTGGCAAAACAATCCCTAAATTAACCACTAAGAAAGAAGAAACTGCTGGAGAATCTCAGCAGGTCTGACAGTATCTGTGGAAAGAGAAAACTCTCAAGTCGGGATGACCCTAAATTAACAGATCTATGAGTGTCCAGGTGATCTGTTTGTGATGGTGCCATGGGATCTTTGTTGAATGGTTCAATTGAAGACAAACACCTCTGCAGACAAAGCAGCACTCCCTCAGTACTGTACTGCCATGCAAACTTTGATTGCAAGCTTAACTTCTGGACGTATCAGCAACTTAGCCCAGTAAAATGTGAATAGTGGTGCTATGTGTAACTGAGGATGTGTTATCTGTAAATTCCCTATCAGAAAAAAATAACATCAATGGATGCCCTCCAAAGCAGTTAATTTCACTATAACAAGTCAAAAACTGGTTTTAAGAAGAAAGTGTTTACAATTCATGGTAACAAATCCTCAAACGAATATTTGTGCTGGAATTTAATTGAGTGATTTTTTTTTCAAATTGGATTACCCTACCACACATACCTATCATTTTCACCAAATATTTGACCCTGGAACACAATGCTGCAATGCAAATATTACCCTCATGCATCTCACTTACACCTTATTGCTGTAATATTAGTAAAATCAGTGGAGCATCACTCACCTCTCACCTTTGAGATAGTTTCTCATCCGTCTTCACTTCTTCTGCTGCTTGTCCCCACATGAGGCCTTGTATTTATCACCCAGCTGCTATCACATCTGATAAGGAAGAGAACTATAAACTGTGCTTGGTAAGTTTTAATTATGTGGAAGTATCGGAATCAAAGTTCAAAGTTCTCAGCTTGCAAACAGTTACAACATTCAACTTCCAACAAGCACCAGAGGAGGACAAAGATCAACGGGTCACATGGAGGCTCTTTTGAAGCATTTGTAGTTTACAAGATGATTTTTTTTGATTCTTCACCCCATCAAAATACTTCTATATTCCTTTTTAATTCTTATTTTGCAAAGTGTCTTCTCTCCACAGATGTAGCCTCACTGCCGAGTATTTCCGGCACTTCTTATTCTTATTTCTAACTCACTGCACTGTCCCAGACAAGTTAGCTCAATAGTTTTGAGCTTCTATTCACTTAAGTTTATTCCTATCCAGATTGCTCCCTGTCCCTCTCCAAAGGATACGAGCATAGAGTGATGGGCATCCTAACTCCAACCCTAAACCTAATCTCAACCTTAACCCTAACCCAAACTCCAACTCTAAACCTAACCCCAACCTTAATCCCAAAAGCAAACCTAACCCTAAAGCTAACCCCAACTTTAACCTGAACTGCAAACCTAACTCCAAACCTAAACCTAACCCAAGCTTTAACCTTAACTCCAACCCTAACTCCTACCCCAACCCCAATCTTAACCCCCAACCCCAAACTTAACCCCAACCTTCACCCCAACCGCAACCTTAACCCTAACCGCAACCCTAACTCCAACTCCAACTCCAACCCCAACCACAACCCCAACCCCAACCCCAACCCCAACCCCAACCACAACCCCAACCACAACCCCAACCCCAACCCCAACCACAACCCCAACCCCAACCACAACCCCAACCACAACCCCAACCCCAACCACAACCCCAACCCCAACCACAACTCCAACCCTAACTCCAATCCTAAGAGCAATTCTAAGCACAACCCTAACTCCATGAATAAAAATAAAAAAGCTCCAGGAGACAACCAGACACAATAGAAGGGGCAAGGCATCACAAGTGGAAACAAGGGTTGGACGTGAGCCGAACACAAAGTGGCAAAGCAAGGGTTCTGCTCTCTATCCGACCTCAAAAACCTAACTCTGACCCTGGGGCAACAAGGGTTGGATGTGAGCCAAGAGAAAAGTGGCAGAGCACGAAGAAAAGGGGACATTTCCTCTACTTGTCCAACCCCAAAACCTAACTCTAACCCTCACCCTAACTTTTTTACCTTACTCAAGAGAGCTGGATAAATAGGTCAAGCTGAATAAGTTTTAGCATGTTAATTGAATTAAAGCCACAAATAACCAAGCTTTTGGTATCTGCATGACATATCTGCATGTGTTCATTAACAGCAATCAGAAATAGAGCGGGTCTGAAAAATTTTGTAAGCTTTCTTTATTGCCCCAAGTCTTAGCTCATCACGGTCAATGGTTTGAATCTTCTTGGCCCCAGGTTGGCAAGATGCAACACCATGCATCTGCTCACTGACGGTAGAATCCACTGCTCGTGACATGAGTCAAGGCCGCTTCTACCTCCTGACCCAGGTCTGACTGTCAGGGTGCATGCCTGGGAGATCTTCCAAGAAGTAGCCAATAAGGAGGCTTCTTCTGGCAGATCTGCCCCCAGTCACTCTCTGAAGCAGTTTGGAATTGTTTAAGATAAATGGGAGCCACAGCTACAAGGCCACCCCTGTGAAGGGGGAACTGCTTCTCAGGAGATCCATGCACCTCTGAAGGCCTAGGCACTGGTGGGGGACTGGGGGGCAGTGGTGGAGCAACAATTGCAGGAGACCTGAGGGGACCCCTGGATCAAATTTCAATGAATTTTGGTTTACAACACTTCCAAATAAATTGTTAAACTCATATTTAACCCTCTCCCAATAATTGGTTGGGTATATTCTCCAACTGGATTTCTACTGATTGAGATATCAACTAGCATATACACAAAAAAGGCGCAGGAATAAACTAAAGGATGCCATTGGGTATTTTCTAAAAGGGGTTTTAAGTAGCTTGTTTTAACTTGCTGAGTTGGAACAGGCAGATAAAAGAAACAACAGACTAAAGGGTTGGTTCTTTTGTTAACTTTGACCACAACACAGAAGCCGACAGTCTATCTACCAACCCTCGATATTCTGAAACTCAGACAAGTAGAGTTCAATGTACCTGCAGTATCACTTGGTTTCAGCACTATTTCATATCTATCTTTATGGGTATCAGGTTTTATATTGTAAAACTGGAGGTTTAACGTTACAGCTGGAGGTGGGGGAATGTTATCTGTATCCAGTGCTGTAGATTTATGTTCAGTCAGATTTTATCTCTGACCTCTATGTCAATGGCCAATGTATCTATTATGCCACACCAAGACAAATAATACTACATTTTCATAAACAAACAGGCCAACAGGGAAGTTGATGCTGGCAGAACTAAATACACATATTGAAATCATGAGCGTGTTTTGAGGGTTAGATCAGTTAATTCTATATAAGTAAATTTAACAGCTCCACTGAAACACTGCTTATTTTTGTAAAGATTTGGAACACTTTTGTGTTAAAAGTATTCTTCTGGTGTTTTCACTTCAGCCTATTTAATCTACCCTCTCAGAAAGCTAAGGAAGTGCAGCGTGCCTGCTATGACACTCACCAATTTCTACAGATGGAATGCATCCTTTCCAAATGTACCAAGCTTGGTATAGCTCCTGCTCTGACCAAGACAGCAAGAAATTACAAAGAACGTGGCCCAATGCAAACCAGCCTCCCATCCATTGACACTTCCCGCTGCCTATGGAGTCAAGGAATCCACACACCCCAGACATTCTCTCTTCCACCTTCTTCCATTGGGAAAAAGATGCAAAGATCTGAGACCACCCACCATCCAACTCCAGAGCAGCTTCTTACCTGCTCCCACCAGTCTTTTGCATGGACCTATCATATATTAAGTTGATCTTTCCCTATACCCTAGCTATGACTGTAATACTATATTGTTCACCCTCTCCTTCCCCTTCTCCCCTATATACTCTAGTTTTCATATGTTTTATCTGTAACAGCTCGCAAGAAACAATACTTTTCACTGTATCCCAATACATTTGGCAATAATTTTTTTTAATTCATTCGTGAGGCATGGGCATTGCTGACTGGCCAGCGTTTATTGCCCATCCCCAGTTGCCCTTGAAGGGCAGTTAAGAGCCAACCACATTGCTGCGGCTCTGGAATCATATGCAGGCCAAACGAGCTGAGGATGGCATTGAGCAGCATGGAAGTGCAGTGGTTAGCACTGCTGTTTCACAGCTCCAGGGACCTGGGCTCGATTCCCGGCTTGGGTCACTGTCTGTGTGGAGTTTGCACATTCTCCTCATGTCTGTGTGGGTTTCCTCTCGGTGCTCTGGTTTCCTCCCACAGTCCAAAGATGTGCGGGTTAGGGCGATTGGCCATGCTAAAAATTGCCCTGAGTGTCCTGAGATGTGTAGATTACTGGGTAAATATGTAGGGATACGGGGGTAGGATTGTGGTCGGTGCAGACTTGATGGGCCGAATGGCCTCTTCCTGTACTGTAGGGTTTCTGTGATTCTATTTCCTTCCCTAAAAGATATTAGTGAACCAGGTTTCTAGTGAACAGGTGGGTTTTTCTGACAATTGACAACGATTTTAAGGTCATCAGTAGATTCAAAATTCCATGGGGGATAATTCTCCAAGCCCTCTGCGCTGCTCAAGCACCGGAAGACATCAGTAGAGACCATTTAGCAGGCTCCCTGCTGGGAACAACAACCCCTATGTATTAGTTCCAGATTATTTTTATTGAATTCAAATTCCAGTGGCAGTCGTGATGGGATTCGAACCAGAACCTCAGAATATTAGCTGAGGCCATCGCCTACCCCCAAATAATAAATCAAATCAAATCTTGTTAATCTTTCTCTACACCCTAGCTATGATTGTAACACTACATTCTGCACTCTCTCATTTTCCTTCTCTATGAACAGTATGCTTTGTCTGTATAGCACGCAAAAAACAATACTTTTCACCGTATGTTGATATATGTGACAATAATAAATCAAATCAAAACGTATTCTCTATGCTGTTGCTAAAAGTTTGCATTGATTCTCAAACCTGCAGAGGAACTGGGTCATTCTTGTAGTCAAAAATACTGCACTTTCATCAGCTTAGGTTTCAAAGCCAGGCAGGGCAAATTAGCTCAAAGTTTATTTCAGGTAAATACCTGACAGAAACTTCAATTCAGTTTCAAACAAATTTGACTCTGCACCAGGAAACATCATTGTCTTAAATAAAATGACATTCACATACACAACCGATAACTTGTTCCTGCCTGCTACACCGATCTTCCTGTATCGGGATAAAAAGGGTGAGGAACAAATGAAACAAAAGGACATTTGAAAATGACCCTCTTTGGAAAACCATCAATTCAAACATTTGTCAAAAGAAACCACAAACGAGCTGACACATTAATGCTCCAAATATAGTTCCTGCAAATCCCATCCCCATTCTTCAGGGACAGATGATGCTGGCACATACAGGGAGATGGGGAGTTTCTGGGGAGGCTGAAAATGAAAGCACGGCAAGTCACTGGACACACAAGTCCTACCAAACTTTATGGTAAAAGCTCACTATATCTTTTTTCCTGTATGACAGAGGGCCAACTGGACAGCTTGGCCAGCGGCTGGACTGAAAAATCATAGAATCCCTACTGTGCAGGAGGCCATTCAGCCCATCAAGTCTGCACCAACCCACAATCTCACCCAGGCCCTATTCCCTTAACCCCATGCTCTTACCCTGCTATTCCCCCCAACACTATGGAACAATTTACCATGGTAAGGCGCCTCACAACACCAGCTTAAAGTCCAACAGCTTTATTTGGTAGCACAAGCTTTTGGAACACTGCTCCTTCATCTCGTGAGTGGGATGAAGGGCAGTGCTCTGAAAACTCGTGCTACCAAATAAACATGTTGGACTTCAGCCTGGCGTTGTGAGATTTCTAACTGTGCCCACCTTAGTCCAACGCTGGTATCTCCACATCATGACCAATTCAGCATGACCAATCCACCTAACCCGGACATCTTTGGACTGTGGGAGGAAACTGGAGCACTTGGAGGAAACCCACACAGAAACAAGGAGAAACTCCACATAGACAGTGACCTAAGCCGGGATCGAACCCAGGTCCCTAGCGCTATGAGGCAGCAGTGCTAACCACTGTGCCACCACGCCACCCAATCAATGGCAAGAAGACATAGCTGGGGATGGTGAGGTCCCTGATAATCAGAAGAGGCCTTTGTGGTGGAGGGATGGTTGGCAAACATGACATTGGGAATGGGGAGTGTGAGGGAAGCGGGAAGAGATGAGATGCTGAGATTTCAAGTCTATTTATTAGTGCTGCAAGTAGGCTTACATTAACACTGCAAGGAAGTTGTGAAAATCCCCTAGTTGCCACACTCCGGTGGCTGTTCATGTGCACTGAGGGAGAATTTTGCACGACCAATGCATCTAACCAGCATGTATTTTGGATTGTGGGAGGAAACTGAAGAACCCAGAGGAAACCCATGCAGATATGGGGAGAATGTGCAAGCTCCACACAGACAGTGACCCAAGGCAGGAATTGAACCCGAGTCCATGGTATTGTGAGGCAGCAGTACTAACCACTGTGCCACCCTGCTGAGAGACTGACAGTGTGGGATGCAGGAGGGAGGGGGAGCGCTTACCAAAAAGGTAGTTACTGATTTAATCATCAAAACATGATCATGACTTCAACATGCCAACAGCTCCTATCTTAGTTCATAACTCACAAGAAATTGAAAGGGGCTATTAGGCTCTCAAGCCTACTAGAGACTGTGGGGATTTGGTGTAATCTCAGCTCCACTTTCCTGCCTATCCCCCATAAACCCTTAATTCCAATGTTGATCAAGAATCTACTCAACTCAGCCTGGAATATATTCAATGATTCAGCCTGCCCTGCTGTGTGGAATAGAATTCCAAAAATTAATAACATTTGAGAGAAGAAATTCTTTCCCATCTTAGTCATCAATGTGGACACTGCTTATTTTTAAACTGTTCCCCCTAGTGGAAGATTTCCCCATGAGCTGAGACTCTCCCAGCATCTTAAAGTTAATATTAAAGTTTACTTATTAGTGTCACAAGTAAGCTTACATTCACACTGCAATGAAGTCACTGTGAAAATCCCCTAGTTGCCACACTCTGGCGCCTGTTTGGGTACACGAAGGGAGAATTTGTGATGTGGATATGCCAGCTTTGGACTGGGGTAAACACAGTAAAAAGTCTGACAACAAAGTCTGGTGTTGAGGGAGAATTTAGCATGGCTAATGCACCTAACCAGCTCACCTTTCAGACTATGGGAGGAAACCGGAGCGCCCGGAGGAAACCCACGTAGACATAGGGGGAACGTACAGACTCCACACAGACAGTGACCTAAGCCAGGAATCGAACCCAGCTCCCTGGCGCAGTGAGGCAGCAGTGCTAACCACTAACCGTGCCATCCACCATCTAGCCTGTCAAGTCCCTTCAGAATCTCATATGTTTCTATTCTTCTAAACTCCAGCGGGTAAAGGCCCAACCTGCTGAACCTTTCCTCATAAAATCTCCTCATCCCAGAAGGAGCTGAGTGAACTGTCTCTGAACTGCTTCCAAAGCAGGGATCTCCCTCCTTTAGCAAGGAGGCCAAAACTGTCCTGTAAGTATGGATTCAACAATAGTTGTTTAAACTTTCATATCCTATCCCCTTTGCAATAAGGTCAATATCCCATTTGCCTGCCTAATCACTTGCTGTATACTAACCTTTTGTGATTCATGCTCAAGGTCACCTAGATCTCTCTGTGCTGCAGCATTCTGCTATCTTATTATATAAGTAATATTCAGCTTTTCAATTCTTTCTGCCAAAATGGATAACCTCTAATTTTTCCATGTTATATTTTATGTCATATTTTTGCCCATTCACTTCACCTATTGAGATCCCTTTGCAGATTCTTTGTATCCTCTTCATTGCTTGCTTTCCTTCCCATCTCTGCATCAGTAGTAAATGTGGCTACAATACAGTCTGTCCCTGTATCCAAGTCTTTCATATCGATTGTAAATAAACGTGGTCCCAGGATCGATTCCTGGGGTGTCAAGTGGAAAATCACCCATGTATCTCAACTTTCTGTTAGTTAGCCAATCCTCTATCCTTGCTAATATATCATCTTCAACACCATGTGCTCTTATCACCTTTTATGTTGCACCTTAGTAAATGCCTTTTAGAAATTCAGAACCACTCATGGTTCCCCTTTATCCATCCTGTTTGTTACATGCTCAAAGTACTCTTTGTCAAACACAATTTTCCTTTCGCAAAACCATGCTGAGTTTACCTGATTGCATTATGATTGTTTAAATGTACTGCAACTACTTGCAAAAGAATGGACTGAAGCATTTGCACACCGTGCGAGACTAACTGGCCTATCGTTTCCTGGTTTCTGTATTCCTCCCATCCTGCAGTGTTGTATTACATTTATAATTTTCCAATTTGCTAGGACCTATCTACAATCTACGAAAATAATTTTACAGTCCTTCAGCCAGTGTATTTGCACATGAGATGGGACAGATGACTAGCCCACTGCCATCCCACCAACCCCTGAGCTATCCCCCATAATTTGTGGGCAAGTAATACATAAAGTCCATCGATCCTTGGATTTACTGAGGTCATAACTCCTTCCCTGGCCTTCCAAAACCAACACCCCATTCTCTTCCTCTGGTTCCACGATTTCTCTTTGACCATGAAACTCAGATTCATCTTAGTCCATTATTCATGTCGTCTAACTTCTCGAGACAGCGTGTAGCCACAGCGGCATTCACCACTGCAGTCAGGCTCACTCAGCTGTCAGTCAATCAGATCTTGAGGGCTGGACTTCCTGTCCCAGAGAAGTGAAAGTCTCACAGTTATCTTGCTAAAGTTGACCCCAATGCATGATTGCTGGGGAAAGCATTTCAGTACTAGAGAATTTTGGACACTCAGAAACAATGTATCCACTATTTCTATCGCTACTTCCTTTAAGACCCTAAGTAGCAGGCCATGAGGCCCAGGGGATTTGTCAGCCTTTAGTCTAATTAGTTTTCATGGAAACCCTGCAGTGCAGAAAGAGGCCATTGAGCTCATTAAGTCTGCACTGACCCAATCCCACCCAGGCCCTACCTCCATATCCCTACATATTTACCCACTAATTCCTCTAACCTACGCATCTCAGGACTCTAAGTGGCAATTTTTAGCATGACCAATCAACCTAACCCACACATCTTTGGACTATGGGAGGAAACTGGAACACCTGGGGGAAACCCATGCAAACACGAGGAGAATGTGTAAACTCCACACAGACAGTGACCCGAGCCGGGAATTGAACCCAGGTCCTTGAAGCTGTGAAGCAGCAGTGCTAACCACTGTACTACTGTGCCGCCGTAATATTAAGTATTTTCCTAAAGCTTTTTGTCTCATGATCATGATTATTTTAAGTTCCTCCTTCCCATTCGCCTCTTGGTTTTCTTGTTCTTGGGATGTTTTCTGTGTCATCATAGATCATAGAATCTACAAGTGCAGAAGGAGGCCATTGGGCCCATCGAGTCTGCACCGATCACAATCCCACCCAGGCCCGCACCTCTCATATTTACTCTATAATAGTCCTGACACTAGGGTTAGTTCAGCATGGCCATTGAACCTAACCTGCACACCTTTGGAACTGTAGGAGGAAATCGGAGAACTGGAGGAAACCCACAGACATGGGGAGAATGTGCAAACTTTACACAGACAGTGACCCGAGGCTGGAATTGAATCCAGGTCCCTAGCACTGTAGGGCACCCGTGCTGACCGCTATGCCACTCATCTTTTAGTGTGAATGCTGATACAAGATACCCATTCCAAGTCTCTGCCATCTACTTATTCCCAGTCTCACCCGCCAAGGGAGCAATGCTTATTTTAGCTAATTTTTTTAATATATATTTGCAGAAGTGTTTACCGTCATTTCTATATTTTCAACTAGTTTTTTCTCATACTCCAATTTCTTCCTCCTTATTTAAGTCATCTTTTGCTGGTTTCTAAAGTGCCCTCAATATCTACCATTAATCTTGACACAATTGCATATCTTTTCTCTCAATTTGATGCCACCGTAAACTTCCTTCGTTAATCATGGATGCTGCGTCCTTTTCATAGTGTCTTTCTTTCTCAGTGGAATAGTTCTTTGTTAAAAGCTATGGAATATCTCATTAAATTTTTGCAAACCTCTTATTTTAACCTGCATTTCCAATTCACTTTACCCAACTATACCTTCAGATTCTTGTAATTGTCTTTATTTGAGATACCACTTTCAGACCCAAACTTTTCACCTTCAGATTTAACGTGTAATTCAATTGTGATGTTATGATCATTCTTACCGCGAGGAGTCATTAATTATTCCTGTCACTTTACAAAAGACCAGGTCTGTAATACGCTGTTCCTGGTTAGATCCAGAAAGCATTGTTTGTTCTCAGAAACTGTCCTGGATACAACTTTTGCCAATTTCGTTTATCCAATTTATATGAAGAGTAAAATCCACTGTTGCAGTATCTTTCTGACAAGCATTCATTATTTATACTTTATCCCACAACATTGTTACTGTCAGGGGATCTATAACCAGTGACTTCTTTCATATCTCCACCAAACTGATTAGACATACTGATCCTCTGAACCAAGACCATTTCTCACTACGTACTGATCTCACCCATCATTAACAGAGCCACACCACCTCCTTTCCCTTTCTTCCTGTAATTCTGAAACTTCAAGTTCCTTGAATATTCAGGTCCCAGCCATGATCACTTTACAACCGTGTCTCTGTAAGGGCAGTCGTATCAAATTCCTTTATGTCTATTGTACAATTCACTCATCTTTTTATGGTGTTAATTCAGATACAAAATGAGATTCTCCCATCCCAACCTGCTAATGTTTTGGCCAGTCGGCCTGGGAGAATCTCACATCGGCCATTTTGCAGGATCTGCACAAGAGTTCACGCTGCAATTGAGCCATCCAGAACTGGGTTTCTGGTGGTGTCTGCACGGTGCGGGAAATCGGCAGGGAGGCGGAGCTGATTTGCAAAACCTAATTTAAATATCATTTCAAAGTAATTAGCAGGCCCAGGACTGGGCCCAATAGCAACTCCCACTCCGTCAGTATGAAAAGAAAGTGGCGGCGTTCAGACTGGGTCCCCACTTTCGGGGAACGAGTGGCAGGTGCCGCTGAAGTGAAGGGGGCAATTGGAGCCCCCAACTGGGGTCAGGCAGCAGGGTGGTGGCCCCTGGGCATGGGCCACCCTGGCTTTGCCAGCCTATGACCCTAGCACTGCCCAAGGGGCAAAGTGCCCATACCCAGAAGACACTTTGGCACTGCCCACTGGGCATTGGACAGTGCCAAAGGGTAATGCCTAGTGAGCATGGCCAGCTGGGGGCAGGGCCTAGGGGGCGATCGGGGTGGGGGGAGGGGGGAGGCCTGCTTGGAGAGGGGATTAGGGCGCTCCAGGACGGTGGCTGGGGGGGTTCGAGGTTGGGCCAGCCCAGGAATGCTCATGGGGTGGCCACAGTTGTATTGTGGTATAGGGCAGCACTGCAGGAGTCCTGGGCTGGCCAACGATTGAGCTAGCCGACAAACTGCTGGCTGACAGATGGGGGCCACTGCTCATGTGCAGAGCTCCAGAACAGTTAGACTCCAGCATGAATAGGCCCCATCCTGAGCTTTTAATGATAATCACGATTGTGACCTCTGCAGTGCACAGCGTGGGGGAAATTCGGGTCTGAACTCCCACTGAAAAAGCAATCGTGAATTACACCAGTTTTTCCAAAAATTCAGCGCTTAGAACTTTTTTCAGAGAATCGCCCCCAAAGTTTTTTTTTGGTATTTTCCCTTCTCTGACTTTATATGCTGGTGCACTATATGTTTCTATGCCCTGTCACACTCCGGTCATCATTACCTGCATCGTTGCCTTGACCTTTCTCTTTAACTTTATAAATCTCCCCCCCCCTTTTAGTTTAATCCCCAGTTATAAAATTCATCAATATACTGGTCCCAACACGGTTCAGGTGATACCCATCCCAATGGTATAAACTCTTCCCCAATGCTGTGCCAGCACTCCATGAACATAAACCTGTTGCTTCCAGCCCAATCTTCGAGCCACTCATTCAACTCTCTCTTATTCATCCTATGTCAGTTTTGCTCACAGCTCAAGATAGTAATCCACAGATGTTACCTGAAGTTCCCTAGCCGCTCATGCTCCTTTCTCTACAGAATCTCCTTAGAACTAACTGTGTCACCTCTTTCATTTGCAAATCTTTTGACAGTTCAGTAGCAGTGGATTTTAAGCCATGGTCAAAACTATATTGTGATTGCCTGACTTAAGTGTATTAATGAGGCATCCAGCACTCTACACACTACAACTCAGGATACTTGGGAGTCCCAATAACCACCACCATTTAAAATAGTGGCAAAACATTGAACATTTTGTTGGGGACAAAGAACAAAGGAAATTACAGCACCGGAACAGCCCTTTGGCCCACCATGCTGCCCAACTGAACTAAAACCCTCGACCCTCTGGGACCATAATCACTCCATTCTTATTCTATTCATGTATTTGTCCAGACACCCTTTAAGTCACTGTTGTATCCACTTCCACTACCTCCCCCAGCAGCAAGTTCCAGGCACTCACCACCCTCTGTGTAAAACATCTGCCTCATACATCTCCCTTACATCTTCTAAATATAAAGTTTTTAACCCTTTCTTCCCACTAACTCTCTCATCCATTTTGGACAGGACTTTAATTTCTAAGGCCACAGTATCTATCCCCCATGGTTTTGCTCTCCCTTCCCCTACACCTGCAAAATAATTAAAGCAATGTAAGAATGGGCAATCTGAAGTACATTTCCTTCTAAAGTTTTAATATTTGAAATCCGAGTTTATGTTTATAATGAGAATATTGGATTGCATGTAAATTCAACCTAGTCTGACATTTGGAGAAACTGATATTACCCAATTAGCACAAATGTACCAAGTCTCAAGAACGTGAGGAATGGGCAATGAGATGCAGGTAGATTTAACATCAGAATCCAGTACGTTTTGGGAAGAACAAATCCAGCTCTACTCCCACTTTACCTTCCATCCTTTCAGTTAACACACTTCCAACATAGCTAATTTCTCCCATTTCTTGTGTATTGGACTTTGCCCACCTTAAGAAATCTTAAGAGCACACCTTAAGAAATCTTAAGAGCAAAGGAGGAAGGTTGACATAGCCCATTACCTGCGAGCAAGTACCATGTGGATCTGTACAACATCAAGTGCCCGCATAAGCAGACAGGAAGGCAAATGTCAGATTCATGTGAATTCAGGTCACACGCTTACGAATTAAGACACATATTTGGCTCAAAAGGCTTGGCAACTTAGGAATGTTGATCAAAATAAAATTATTGCATTTTTTAAAATGCTTGTTAACTTTGTGAACAAAGTTAAAATAGAGGCCACAAGTCTCTGAAAATTAACAGCTCTGATTAAAATCACAATTCAGCTGCAGCCATACCACAGGTCTGGAGAGGGGAAATAGATTCAAATCCAGACCAGTGTTCGCAAAGTTCCCCACACAATCCGATAGAAATTGTAGACAACTCTGCTGGGCAGCAATGTTTTTGACGCAGAAGTGTGAAGCAGTACGATATGGAATTCCACTCAGTAACTAGCCCTTATCATGTCACCAAAGAGGACATACTAACCAGACAGGTTACTTTTTCACAGGAAGGGTGAAGCATATCAATAATGGAAAGTAAGCACTGTGATAGTATTTTAAAAGCATTCAGGCGTAGATATTTGGTCGTTTGAAGTTTATTTGTGTCACAAGTAGGCTTACATTAACACTGCAATGAAGTTACTGTGAAAATCCCCTCGGCGCCTCACTTCAGAGCCTGTTCGGGTACACTGAGGGAGAATTTAGCATGGCGAATGCACCTAACCAGCACGTCTTTCAGACTGTGGGAGGAAACCCACACAGACACGGGGAGAATGTGCAAACTCCACACAGTGACTCAAACCAGGAATCGAACTTGCCACTGTGAGACAGCAGTACTAATCACTGCGCCACCATACCAGCCCATTGGCTTCTTGATAAATAGTCAATCTGCAGTACTCTTTCAATGACAAATTGTAGTTACATGAAGGCAGGTATGGCTGAATTAAACCATTTCAGTTCGATCACAAAAAAATTAGACATTTAGTTTAATTATCGTTCCTAAAATTGCCAGGCCTGATTCAAATATGTTGCCTAGTTCACAGTTACAAATTACTAGTAGTTGCAGGTAAATAAATGATCCAGGCTTTGATATTCCACTACATGCACAAGGATTTTAAATATTTATGTATCATGGGATTGGAGTGTTGCTGGCATGGCCAGAATTTTTGCCCATCTCTAATTTTCCTTGGGAAGGTGGTGGTGAGCTGTCTTCTGGAACCGCTGCAGTCCATGTGGTGTAAATGCACTCACAGTGTTGTCAGGGAGGGAATTCCAGGCTTTGGCCCAGCGACGGTGAAGGAACGCTGATATATTTCCAAGTAAGGAGGGTGCGTGACTTGGATGGTGATCTTGGATGTAGTGGTGTTCCCATGAGCTTTCCTTATTCTTCCAGGCAGCAGAAGTCACAAGTTGGAAGGTGCTGTTGAAGGAGTTGCTTCTGGAATTAAACCGTTCAATCAGCAGAACAAGCTATTTACTCTGGAAGGTATTAGGCATGAATATATGTCTGTTGATCCTAAGGTTGCAGTTAAGCCACATTGTAGTAATCAGGGTATAGTAAACGTTACTCAATTCACATTCCATGTTATATTTGACCAGTAGAAATTCACCATAAGCATTTATTTGCCTTAAATATGGAAAATACTAATGTCCCACTGTTATCCTTCATTGCAATGAATTGCTCATTTAATTTAAAATATAGCAATTGTATACTTTTAATCAAATTCAAACTTTGGAAATTCAGAAACATATTGGGAAAATTACCATTTGCTAAAATAAATACCATGCTAAATGGTTAAATGTTGATTTTTAAGTATAATCTTTTCTACAAAAAAGGAAACTTTCATTTGATTCAATAATTAATATTTGAAAATATGCACAATTCTGGATATTTCAGAGTTGGCACAGCTTTGGTGACTGGCAGTATACAAACGCCATCTTTGCCTTGCATATCTACTAAATTTTTGACTCACATTTTGCATCTATGAACCTGCTCACTCCTAATGTTTGTTAGGCTCACTGGCCATGCTAAATTCTCCCTCAGTGTACCCGAACAGGCGCAAGAGTGTGGCAGCTAGGGGGTTTTCACAGTAATTTCATTGCAGTGTCAATGTAAGTCTACTTGTGACACCAATCAATAAACTTTAAACTTTACCTTCTCCCTTGCTGTTCTTTTAATCTAGCCCAGTTGAATCTGACAATGGCAGAATGAGATTATTTCTGAAGAAAGAGAATTTTTTGCTGAGAGTTCAGATGCATTACCATTTTTGAACTCCATGATAAAATAAGGATCTAGAAGTAAGGCGGCAGGAGATGTACTAGAGATTGCGTGAATGTTTAAGTGTGTTGCGACTTTATCGCACTACATGAATTAAAGTCCATAATTTTCCAAGAATGAATCAATTATAAAATGCAATAGCAACAGATCTCTTAAATTGTCACAAAGCATCAACAGCTTGGAGATACTTTATCCATCATCGTAACCCTTTACCCAACAATGTACGTGGGTAATACACTTGTCCCAATTTAGAGCACTAGTTTTTCACTGCGCTGGCAATAAAGGTAGCCAACTACAAATGTTGAATTTTGGACCAATTCCCTTAAGTATCACAGCTCTGATGAAGGGTCATCCAGACTTGAAATGTTGGCTCTATTCTCTCTCCACAGATGCTGTCAGACCTGCTAAGTTCCTTCAGCATTTTCTGTTTTTGCTTCAGATTCCAGCATCTGCAATATTTTGCCTTCTTTAAATATCAACTGCATCTGTTACCACCATAACACATTTCAATCAATCAGCTTAAGACACGATTACTATGTTACGTTGTGGTGCAAATGCACCCGAAACATCAACAATCCATTATTATCTCTTTGCCTAACTTGTCCAACATGCCAACAAAAACAGAAAATGCTGGAAAACTTCAGCAGGTCCGACAACATCTGTGGAGAGAGAATCGAGCCAATGTTTCAAGTGTGAAAAGGGTGATCAGATTTGAAACGTTGGCTCTATTCTCTCGCTACAGATGCTGCCAGACCTGCTGAAATTTTCCAGCATTTCCTGTTTCTGTTTCAGATTCCAGCATCTGCAATATTTTGCTTTTATCCAATAAGCCTACTGCTGTCAGAAAGCAGAGAAAAATAAAGAGCCTCCCAACTTTTATGCCCGTGCTCAACAAGATACTGCAAAAGTGAAGAGGGGAAAGGGACTCAGGAAAAGCGCTTACTGTTAACTAAATAAGTAACATTTGTCAGATCAAATTACATAGGTTTTATTTGTCATGATCCCACTTTCCAACTAAATTACTAGTTGCAAGTGACCCACACAATGTACTAGATCACTGAACCTTTTGTCCAACATAAACAAGAAAAAATACTTTTCAACATTTCCGAAACAGAAATAGCAAAGTATATTAATATACATTCAACATATACTGCGTATTGATTACTACAATACAAAGCAACATTAAAAATGTGTTACAGGTGAGAGATGGCACTGCATTTCAGTTCTGATTTTGTTTTCCTTAGATTGGCAGTTGACTCTCCCATAAATACAGTGTCATGTAAACAAAAAAAAGATACATACAATAAAAGCTTTCAGTGTTTCCTTGGTACCTTCCCGTCGAACAGCTGAATATCAAGTTTTTTACTTTTTTTCATCAAATAAATGGAACAAAAAATATACAAATGACATAAGTTGGACAGATGTGTAGTTTAGAAGCAGATAAATGGGTGATATTTAAATTTTCATCAGGTCTAAAAATTCTCTGTCCGAAGCTACTTTTTTTTGTTTTTTTTTAAAACCATGATTATTAAAATCACAGTTAAACACTGCTTGACTGGCTTAGTTGTAGTCTTTCTTTCCATTCGTGCAAATTCCTTTCGAAGTTCTGCTTCTTCCCCTTTTCTGAAGCAGCTAAATCTTTCAAACTTAAATTTCATTTTCTGATCAGTTTTAGAGTTCAGAAAGAAGCCCCAAAAACCTTGGGCAGGTTCTGGGTGTTTCAATATATATAAAAAAGATGACATGACATAGAAACATAATACGCACTGTGAAATTTCAAGGGTTAACATTAACAAATTTCACCTGGCACAAGGAAACAAGTCACATTACAATGCCATAAAAAGGGAAAAATACTTTAACAAAGGTGCAAGTTACAATTCAAATATAACAAAATCATCTATTTTGACAATTTATTTTTAACACGCGGTTCATTTAATTGATATCTTAAGGTAACTTAACAGGTTCTACGTGGATGGAAAACAAAAACCATAAAATCTAACTTGCTTTTTTAAAAAAAAAATGGCCGTACGCTTTTTTTTGGTAAATGACGCAGAAATTAACATGAGAAAGAAAGCACAACGACAAACACTGGAAAATAAAACTTAGGAAAACAAAAGCATATTGCACCACTGTTAGGCAAAAATCGAAAATGGAGGAGTATCAGAGGGACAGCAAGCAGTCTTATTGCTCACAGAGTAAAATAGGCCTCAGGGCGCATGCTGCACTGCTCAGTTACTCTGCCTGGATAAAGTGACATCACAGGGCGTGGAGGGTTTTTGTTTCTGCAGGGTAAGGCCAGGGCGAAAGGGCTTGACGCATGAGGATGTATGGGAATCATGGCTGTTTTGCTTTTTTCTCTCTTTTTTTTGTAATTTTGAAAACTTCAGGCTTCTCTTCTCGTGACCGTGGCACTGACAGATGTGGCAAGTAGCGCAACCCTCAACTGACAGCAGACAAGTCACGATATTGTGCTGGAAAGAAATACAATGAAGTTTTGGCGTGATGCTGCTAGATACTGTTGGCAAAATGGACCTTGCACCTCAAAGCTGAACACACTCATCTGTAAAACAACGAGATAAAACAAATGGTTAGTTTGCAATTTTTTAAATTTGCCAACTGTGAATTGTATCCAAACTCCCTTGATAGCTCAGTGAGTATTGAATTATTATTGTCACATGTATTATTACTATGAATTACTATTATCAAATGGGGTGGCACAGTAGTTAGCACTGCTGCCTCACAGCACCAGGTTTCGATTCCCAGCTTGGGTTACTGTCCATGTCGAGTATGCACATTCTGTATCCTCTGTGTGCTCTGGTTTCCTCCCACATTCCAAAGATGTGCAGGTTAGGTGAATTGGCTATGCTAAATTCTCCCTCAGTGTACCCGAACAGGTACCGGAGTGTGGCAACTAGGGATGTTCACAGTAACTTCATTGCAGTGTGAACGTAAGCATTCTTGTGGCTAATAACAAATAAACTTTTTTAATGTGTTGGTCTACAGTGAAAAGTACTGTTTCTGGTATGCTATCCAAACAAAACATACCATTCATAAAGTTCACAGAGGAGAAGAAAAGGATAGGGTAGAGAATATAGCATTGCAGATAGGGTAAGAAGAATGTGTGAGCTTAGTGCATGATAGGACCATTCAAAAGTCTGATAGCAGGGAAGAAGCTGTTCTTGAGTTGGTTGGTGCATATTTTCAGATTTTTGTACCTTTTTCCTGACAGAAGAATAGCACAGAATGACAAGGTTTCAGGCTCAATTTCTAGTACAGGGAAAGTTAGCTGGGACCCTAAATTAAGTAGCACTGGCTTGTAAGTGGCAAAAAAAAATCTGTCAGGGGTTTTGTTCTTATCATTATCTGTTGACTGTGTTTGTGTGTGAATGTAAGGACAGAATTTGGATCTGGAATGCTGTAATGGAAAATAGCTAGCCAACAAAGTTTACAGGTCAGTAATAGCTAGGTAGGCCCAGAGTGTAAACTGCATGTGCGTCAACAAGGAGCCAATTACTTCAGAAAGAGTGGAGAGAAATACCATTTAAATGCTCTAAATCTATAATATTTTCCTCAGAGCTCTAGAGAAGTTTGACCAATAAATGGATTTTTAAACATTTATTGTTCATCCCTTATCCTTCCAAGCACATGGGGTGACCCTTCTTCTATTAGATACTTAGTTATCCAGAAGCAAAGACGTGCAGGTTAGGTGGATTGACTATGATAAATTGCCCTTGGTGTCAAGGGCACTAGCAGGGTAAATACATGGCGTAATGGGGAATAGGGCCTGGGTGGGATTGTTGTCGGTGCAGGCTCAATGGGCCAAATGGCCTTCTTCTGCACTGTAGATATTTTATGATTCAATGATTCAAATATGCAATGAAACCGAACTTGTTGCCTGCAATGCCATTTTAAACTAATCATAAATCTTTCAGTACAAAAGGAGGCCATTCGGCCCATTGAGTCTGCACTGATCACAATCCCATCCAAGCCCTATCCCCCATGCATTTACCCTAGCTAATACCCCTTGACACAAAGGGCAATTTAGCATGGCCAGTCCATCTGACCTGCACATATTTGGTCTCTGGGAGGAAACCCATGCAGACACGGGGAGAATATGTAAATTCCACACAGACAGAGTGATCCAAGCCAGGAATCGAACCCAGGTCCCTGACGCTGTGACACAGCAGTGCCAACCATTATGTCACGCCAGAGTGAGTTTTGTTGATTTCAGCCATGGCTATAGTGGAAGTATTGATCAACATTTTCCCCAGTCACTACACAATGAAACCTGCTAAGAACTGCAGGTACATAAATAAGATCAAATTTAATTTTAATGTGTGTTTCAAGGTTGAAAAACATACTCACTTTGTTCAATTATCCAATCTACCCATTTTTCATTTTCTAGACTCATAGTTGTAGAATATTCACCTGGCATATTTGCAATTTAAGGGTGCCTTATGGTTGGGGTGCACTGGGATATGGGGGTGTGTGTGTGTGTGTGTGTGTGTGTGTGTGTGTGTGTGTGTGTGTGTGTGTGTGTGTGTGTGTGTGTGTATTTCAGATTGGAGGGAAAATATTACTTTACAACTCTCAAATACTATACTATAACCTGTTTACAGAGGTTTTGTTTCATCTATCAGATATACAGAACATGCTAAAATTTGCTGTTCAAGGATATTGGTAAAATTATATTCTTAACATGCTTGTATGACATTGCTAAACCCTCTACATTAAAAAGGGTATTAACTCATTTTAGAAAATGAATTCATGCCTCATTTAAATTAAGACAGATATCAGAAGGCACATTAAGCAGTCACTCACTACAGCCACACAGTATCATTTCAGCCTTGCATCATTATGGTATCATTCTTTTATCAACTGAGCTTGTCAACATTAAAGCGCACAAACTCATAATCCTGCAGCATTATGTCAAAAAAAAAACAAAACACCATAGAATACATTCCCAAATTTGAAATCTTGGCTTTGTTTTATTGAATCCAGGTCTCATAATGTAATACTAATGGTCAAATCACAGCTGAACTTGTGTGTTCAGGTCTGACAGCTATGTGGTGTGTCAGATTAACAGTAGTTGTAAAATGTGTGGAGAAAAGCAAGAATGATGCAAGTGAAAAAGTTTTAAGGAATGATTAAGGGGGATTTAATGGTATTAGCCACGGCTCAATGGGAAGCATTCTTGTCCCCGGGTCAGTAGATATCAGTTCAAATATTACTTCAGAGACTTGTGTACAAAGATCTAAGACTGACATGCTGGTCTGTAATTAATTACACCAGATTGGTACTTAGGGAGATGTTGCACTGTTGGAGGTGTGTCTTCTGGATGAGAGGTCAAACTGAGGCCCCACATATTCTCTTGGGCGGATGTAAAAGATCCCATTACAATATTCTGTAGGTGAGTACCCCGGCATCATAGCCAATACTTTTTCTTCATCGATATTGATAACACAAAAAAAAAGGTCCCTATAACATTGTTATTTATGGCTGCCACATTTTCTACATTACAACAATGACTACAAACTCAAGAGTACTTCAACAGCTCTGAAGTGCTTTGGGGTATTCTTGGGTTGTGAAAGGTGCTCTACGAATCTTTATATCCTAGAATCAAGATACATAAATTATTAAGTAGATAACATGAATACAGAATTTTGAGGCTAGTTTGGGCCAAATGGAGAGCTCAACATAATTTTAAATTATGGAAAAGGAAAATAATCTTGTAAAAAAACGGTTCATCTCAGGGTGTTGGCTGGCAGGCAGGCTATGCTGCTGGCTCAATAAGAAGGCTGGTAGCACCACTGGGTGAGGCGGACACTGATGAGGTAGTTCAGGGACAGCAAGGACACTCCAACATAGAGGCAGTACACCAAGTGAAAATAACTAAAACCAAGGGTGGTAAATCATTAGGGATGGATGATAAATTTCGTGCTAGGGTGTGCCTGCAATTGTAGTCATTAATGATGTGGAGGTGCCGGCATTGGACTGGAGTGGGCACAGTAAGAAGTCTCACAACACCAAAGTTAAAGTCCAACAGATTTATTTGGAATCACGAGCCTTTGGAGTGCTGCTTCTTGATGAAGGACCAGCGCTGCAAAAGCTCGTGATTCCAAATTAACCCTTTGGACTTTAACCTGGTGTTGCGAGATTTCTTGTGGCCTCTTCAATGCAGCATGGAGCCTGTCTCCTATTTTCTCCCAGTCTGCCTGAGGGAAGGGGGGTGGGGAGGCACCTAAACTAGTGTCCTCCACATGAAGTGGCGTCTGTTGCACCAATGGCAAAAATGCTGGTAAGGTTGAAAATTCACCCCTAATTGCATCTAACCCTGTTGCTATCCCTCTATTTTCCTGGCCCTCTACTTCAAGTTTGCCATTACAAGCTCAGGACATCTCAGCGCAAAGCCTGTTGAACTCATACTTCAGTTTGATAGGCATAGCTTTATTGTACAAGTAAAACTGTCCTCTGCATATATTTACTTTGATGATAAAAATGCCAATGCAAACCTATGTGAAACAAGACAAAATTTTCATACACAATAAAACTACTAGGAGCACAGACAAGCCAAATACACACGTTCTCCTATAACAAGTTATGTTGAAGCCCACCTCTGTATGCCTTACACTCCAGCTTGCTCCATTCCAAAGGCCAAATCAGCGTGTTTGTAGGTGAGAAGTTTGTTGTCAAATGGTGGATTCAGTTCTTTCAGAATGTCAGTGAAACATTTGGTGGTGTAGCAGGAACTGTTTGAATGCGGTGAACCCTCTCCCGGATTTGGATCAGCAGAACTCTGCGAACCTTCATCACACTCTGAAAAACCATTGAAGAATCCAACAAGACAGTAATTTAAAAAAACGTTTGCACTCAAACCTTTATGTTTTCTCATAGATCATTGTCAGCTACAATGAGAGCCAGAAACAGGGAATTCCAGAATTTTTATCAGCGTTCCAGTAGTAACATTTCTCATTTCTTGTTGCTATGAAGTTGCATATTTAAGGTTAAAACTGTGATGTTTGAAAATGTACATAATGAAAAGAAATGCTATGAAAAACAAACAAAAGAAATCATAGAGCATTGTCTCTTTAAAAAGCATGCGTCTTTCTGTGGATTTTAAACTGCAGCAGCAGGTTTGTAACATCTTCACATTCAAAGCAACAGCCAGTGTTCCAACATAGCAAAACAGGCTTTTGAATTGAACCAATTAGTTTAAAGCAAGCACACAGACACACAGGACTAATGGAATTCAAATGTGAGTTTTGTTGACAGCCTCAAGCCACTGAGATTGCAGAATATGAAGAGGTAATTCCAGGTATTTAACAATTATTTCCCCTTGACCATGTTTAGAGTAAGCTTGCATCTCTTTAGTCAGAAGGAGGGGAGGCGAGGCTCTCACATAGGATCCCGCAGTAATATCTGTATCTCCAGGAAATCACCATCTAAGTTGAAGGAGCTTCCAGCTTGGAAAGTATTCCAGACAAGAGCATCACCGAAGAATGTTTAAAGATGCCTAGTTGCATATTATTTGAGAACGATTGTATTCTATAAGGATTTATTTCATTATTCCTGAATGAGTCTTGCAATATTTGGACAGCAGTCTATTGGGATGTTATTTAGTTTGTTAATTGTTTCATAAAGTTGTCATCAGTTTAAAAAAAAGACTTGTTAATTATTCATTACAGCCCGTGGCAGATCCTGCTTTAATCTAACAAAACCAGTAGCTTCCTATGACCTCACACACATTCGTATAAGATTACTAGGCGAGGTATATCCCTTTGGGTGGTTCCAAAATCGCGCAGAGTGACACATCACCTCCATGTCCTAACATTGTTCATAATCTGACCTGTTGGTTTATGAAGGATTGACTAAGCCAAACTATGTTTATGTCACATGTAATTACAGGATTTTAATCAACATTGCTGGTATTAAAAATCACAAATCCACCATGTTCCAGTGAAAATCACAAGCCCAGTCACCTTAACAAATGTTTATTCTAAAGCTTCATCAAAACATAAACTTTAAATTTTTTTTCAGAAGGCCGGCTTCTTGTATTCCAATTGATTTTTTCTGATGAGAATAGGCTACCTGATTTTGTTCCCTTCCTGCATTCAGGTCATATATCTTTTGATGTACAGAATGAGCAGGCAAATTGCTATCAACCTTCGCTAATATCACTGATGTAAATGTTCCCGCGAGGTGTTAAAAGGATATGCTTTTTTTCATAAAATAAAAAAGATACTTTCCAATTCTTTTTCTGGCTGGGTTTAAAAAAAACAAAAAACTGTAATCGCATTAAGACAATAGAGAACTGCAGCTAGCCACAATATACAACTTACATTTCACCCAAAAGGGACAGAAACCCAAACTCCCCTGAGCATATGAAGGACCCCATTTCCTTTAGGCTTTTACACTATCCTGAAATTTTCCATAGTTTCTGAGATGAGGCATCAAAATGCAATTACCAATGACAAAAGCAAACACGGATTAATCAAATTCCTCTAATATATACAGCCAGCAGAAATTTAAGAACCGGTTACCAAGCCAGAAAGATCATGACTGGAATTTTCCCATCCTGCTTGCCTTGGGAATCACTGGGGGGGGAGGGGTGGATTTCCAGTTTTCGGGCAAGCACAGCTGGAACATCTCGCCTGAGAAGTCAGAATGCTCTCCTGAAAAGCTGCAAAGAAGCTGTCTCTCTATCTCTCTCTCTTTCTTAAACTCTTGTGCCAGAATTTGCAAAGGTACCACCCTAAAGAGAGAGATCTGCTGTAAACCAAGACTTCGTGGGAATAGAACGTGGAAATCTGCTCCATACAACAACTGTATCCATGATGACGGCCAAGCAGAATGACTGCAATGTGGAAACACTCCATCAGGGCCAGCCAAAGGACAGCTAACTTTGTATCCCTTTGTTTGTTTGTCTTCTTCACGAATTGGAAAAATATCTTTAAGCCTATCGTCTTATTTTACTATTTTACCAGTGTATATGGATGGGGGAATGTGTGTGATGTGGTTTTGATTTACCTAGTTGAGGAGCAAATTTTCTCCCAAAGTGTGGTGGGGATCTGAAAATTACTGCCTGAAAGGTGATACAGACAGAAACCCTCAACATATGAAATAAAAACAGTTGGCTATGCACTTGAGAAGCTGTAAACTACAGGATATGGACCAAGAGCTACAAGGGACCGGACAACTCTTCTTCAACTGGCAGGAACATAATGGGCCAAAAGACCTCTTTCTCAACTATACATCAGTTATTTTGCTATCTTGTCAATAAACTCAATTTTACCCAGATTATTTTGTGCAACCAAGGCATAACTTCTCATTTAATAAATTAAAAGCAGTCAATAAGAACATTTGATTGACACAATATTTGATGTAGCCCATGGAAATGAATGATGGCAATGAACTAGTAGCACAATGGTTAACACTGCTGCTTCACAGCTCCAGGGACCTGGGTTCGATTCACGGCTTGGGTCACCGTCTGTGTGGACTTTGCACGTTCTCCTTGTGTCTGCGTCGCTTTCCTCTGGGTGCTCCAGTTTCCTCCCACAGTCCAGGGATGTGCAGGTTAGGTTGACTGGCCATGCTAAAAATTGCCCTGAGATGTGGAGGTTAGAGGGATTAGTGGATAAAATATATAGGGATACGGGGGCAGGGCCTGGGTAGGATTGTGGCCTCTCTGTACTGCAGGGTTGTGGAGAACGCAAGACCATTCTCCAGAGATCATTCCAAAATAGAGAACATAATTTGTGCATCATGCAGCATGTAACCAACATTATCACATCAAAAATATCAACTTCTGCAAAAGCAGTGCATAGAGAGCACAACACCTTTCCCATTGCATTTATTGGAAAGGCAAATAATTAAACAATTAATTATTACACACTTAAATGATGCTGACGCCAAAACAGATTTGAGTTAGTGCATCCTGTGCAGAGGTATATTATTTTTGTGTCAATTTGCTAAGTATTTAACTTGTGTTTAAAGTATTATGGATAGCATACTCAAGAAGCTCTGACCTTCATTCTCTCTGGTCTGCAGCTGTTGGCTTCCTGTGAGTGACGACTGGCTAAGGACAACATCTGACATTCGGGCAGAGCTAAGCACCTTTCCAGCTAACAAACTCATCCCTGAAGGTTCCGCCTGATCCTTAAAAATAAAAGTTAAATGTGAGAACAAGGGTAAACGGGCACAGTAAAGAAACAAGCAGCACCATCAGTGTTTTATCCCTTCAAGGAAATCAAATAAAGGCCAGAACTTTCCGGCCATTAAGACCAGCAAGATCTTCCAGTCCTGGTAATGGTGTACCTCTGCTGCAGATTTCACAGCAGCAAGGGGTACATTCAACTGGAAACCCAGTTGACCACGGCGGGATCAGAAGATCATGCTGCTGGCAGAGGTCCTGCCGCTACCACGTAATACACAGCAGGTTGCATAGTAAATCCTGCCCAAGGATTTTCTTCTTTTATGTCTTTTTATAAACAGAAAATATTAGTGACATCATACGGAGAGGAAACTTGGAAAACTCCTTTGCTCCAGATGAGAGTTTAGCAATTTCTCCAGCTCCCAGATCACAAATCATAGAATCAAAGCACAAAGACACTCAGAAAAGAATGTCATTTATCCAACTGTTGCTTGATGCTTCAGCTGACTCTTTAGCGAACTGTTTAAATTTCTCAACTTCTTACATTGTCTCAGGCAAAGTTGTTTTGGAGCAACTTTGTGAGGCAGAGCGGAGTGGACACTGGAGGCAGATTGGAAGAGGTAGGGGTGAAGGCACAGTTGAAAACAAGACTTGAGTTTATCTTGAAACAGAAACACTGATAAATCAGACAGCTTTTAACCTTAATTTTGATGACTATCAATTAAGTCAAGACCAATCACTGTTGGGTTTTGCTGGGCAAAAAACTGTCAGGGATTCTGCATAACTAAAGCTCCACTGATTGTTTAATAACTCACTAAATATTCTGTTCTTTGCTTTAATAATCTTAAATATTGAAAACAAAGAAAGTAGAACAAATTAAACTTAAAACAAAATGCACCCCATTACTCAGACACCTTCTGTTACACTTTAAAGCAGGGATAATAAGCAGATATTTAATAATCAAAGATGAAAGAGAGTAAAAGTGATATGTACGTACATAAGCATCATCACTTGTCTGAATGGTGTGATGCCGTTGGAGGGTTCTAGTTGACTGTCTCGTTGTATAACTGACTCCATTGTGATCATTCACCTCCATTGGCTGCATAGGAGCTCTTCTCCCATCCATTCGATCCCCTGTCATGGACTCTGAAATGAGAGGATATTTATGTAGCTTCAATGCTTTTTTTTGGCCAGCCTCCCATCCACTGACTCTGTCTACACTTCCCGCTGCCTCGGAAAAGCAGCCAGGATAATCAAGGACCCCACGCATCCTGGACATTCTCTCTCCTGCCTTCTTCCATTGGGAAAAAGATACAAAAGTCTGAAGTCATGTACCAACTGACTCAAGAACAGTTTCTTCCCTGCTGCCACCAGACTTCTGAATGGACCTACCTTGCATTAAGCTAATCTTTCTCTACAGCCTAGCTATGATTGTAACACCACATTCCGCAATCCCTCCTTTCCTCCTCCCAATGTATGCTATGAACAGCATGCTTTGTCTGTACAGCGCACAAAAAACAATACTTTTCACTGTGTACTAATACGTGACAATAATAAATCAAATCAAATCAAAAAGTATCTCCGGCTCTTGGTTTTTAATAAATTAAGATACATTCAATGCAACTGTCCTCAATCTTTGAATGTGGATCATGATTTATATTTAAATTAATATAACCTTGTATAAAAGGAGAAATAAGAGGAACTTGATCATGAAGACATTACATGGGATTTTCTTGGGTCCTGCTGTATCTAAAGCTCTCCATTTAACTTCTTCATTGAAGAAGGTGGTAAAAATTTGAGTGCAAATAAAGAGGGAAATGAAAGGCCAAGGCATTTCAAGTTGCAGAGGGAAACAGAGAAAAAAGTCAGAGTGATTTGTTTGTGGGTAATGCACTACATTCAAAGTATGAGAAAAAAAACATACCAATAGGTAGGCAATATAATGTTCTGCTTTAGTAGAAGCATGCCTAGCTTGATCTGGTCAACAAGTAAGATCCCCCTATTTTCCTAAAATAGTTACAAGTTCTGGCATATCACACATTATCACTTTAGCAGCTGCATTACTGTCTATTCATCATGAGGCTGTTCAGAGTGCCAACTCGCTTTCTCTGCCCACTTTCTCCTCTGCTACTGGTGTCTTAGATATATAAAAGCTTTCAATAGCTGCTCAGTATCTTCCTTGCTGATGCTCCAACAGCTGATCAATGTGCTCTTTGTCTCAGTGAAATATTAACTTTTCACCCATTTTGATTGTCAGGAGCAGAGGTGCCCCAGCCATTGTGGGAATTAATCAAGGTTTTATTCTAAAAATCACATAGCACAGTGATTGAAAGAAGTGTAGATGATAAATGTGACAAAGCAATCACTTGTCACATTTTGAGTCAAGTACAATCTACTGTAGTTAGCAGCTGTTTGAATGGAAGACTGCATTTTTTCCAAGGCAAAGCAGGAAATGAAGTCCACGTTTGCACTCACAGTGAGTTCCTGTGCAAGGAATAGCAAACATAAATGAGAAACTAAGTTCAGATTGGAAAGAGAACAAAGCTCTCTTCTGGGAGCTAACAAAAAAAAAAATTCCTTCTGAAGCTATGCCCTTCGCAAGGACAAAAATGATCTCACCGTACTGCTGTGTACTATCAATAATAGCAAACTTGTGTTTCTGGTATGCTATCGCCCAGATCCATTGGCACTAACTGCAGCTCCCAGTTATCTTGAATAAGCAAAACTAATTGTTGAAGTAACGTTTATGCCATTAAGACAATTTTCATATTTTTCAATAGAATCTTTAACATACAGATTACACATTCACACCGACATCTAAAATGGTCATAAAGCTTTTAAGCCAGCTGAGTGCAGTTCCGAAATGTTTCAAGTAAGTTTATTTACTTCTGTCACAAGCAGGCTTACGTTAACACTGCAGTGAAGTTAATTGAAAATCCCCTAGAAGAACAAAGAACAAGAAAAGTACAGCACAGGAACAGGCACTTCGGCCCTCCAAGTCTATGCCGGTCATGATGCCCTAACTAAATTTTAAAAAACCTTCTGTCCGTACTTGGTCCTTATCCCTCTATTCCCTCCCTATTCATGTACCCATCCAGATGCCTCTTAAATGTTGCTCAGGTGCCTGCTTCCACCACCTCCTCTGGCAGCATGTTCCAGGCATCCACCACTCACTGCATTAAAACCTTCCCCCTCACATCTCCCTCAAACTTTCCCTCCAAAATCTGTAAAATTGTAAGGGACAGTCAATTGATTATTTGCACTTCTGAAGGCCTTGGGAATTGCTTCAAGTCAGGAGTTGATATGAGCTGCTTCTTTGTTTTTCCTACAATGTAAAGAGCAAAAGAACAGTCTGATAATGCCCATGAAATAATCTGGAATTTGCCCATCTTGTCCCACTGCCAAGAGGAATTCCTCTTGCTGGCCATTAGCAGAATGATTCTGGCAATTGTTAAGAAATCTGAAGCTTTGACTATCGTGTTTTATTTAGCATAGTAAAGCTACAAGAAGTGGAAAAAGATAGTTGAAATTTTAAAAAAATAATTGCCATGTTAAATCAAGAGCAAGTTGCGTTGAACTCAGCAACCTTATAGTGTATGGGCAGGAAGAATTAGTTATCTCTTTGAATCTGCACTTGCTGAGATATACCATATAGTGTTCGATCACAGAGAACAAGAGAACAATGAACAAAAAACTGTACAGCATAGGGACAGGCCATTCGGCCTACCAAGCCTGTGCTGATCACATTATCCTATCTAGACCAACTGCCTGTGCCCCTCTATTCCCTGCCTGTTCACGTGTCTATCCAGATAAGTCTTAAATGTCGCTAACTTGTCTGCCTCAACCAACTCAGTTGGCAGTGCATTCCAGGCCCCCCCACCCTCTGTGTAAGAAACTTCCCCCACATATCTCTACTGAACCCTTTCCCCCCCTCACCTTGTGTCCCCTTGTAGTTGTCACTTCTGACTGAGAAAAAGCTTCCAACTTTTCACCTTGCCTATGCCCCTTATAATTTTATAAATGTCTATCAGCTTGCCCCTCAGCCTCTATCATTCCAGGGAGAACAATCTCTCCGGGAGATATTAGGAAGACAGATTTTAGGATATTTTGGTGGATGTTGCTGGGCTGAAGATAAGAATGAGGTGGATGGGGGCATTGGGGACTGGGGGTTGGGGGGGTGGGGGGCGAGGAATGGTGGAGGTAGGTTGGAGCATGTGTCATTTCAGGACACTCATTCAGTATGTTCAGTAGCCAATTGCACAGGAACACCAGCAGAAATCTTAGAATAAGTTATCTGTTTTTTGAGGAAGTAATGCACAAGATAGAAAAAGGAAGAAATTGGGAGAAATACAAGGTGAAAACAATAGATGTTTAAAACTTTAAGTAGTGATAATTCTTCTTTCCTGTCCCTGTAATGATTTGCAAGAATAAAGGAGGGATTAGGTACTGTACAGGAACAGAAAGTCAACCTAGGCTGTCTTCAAATCTAATTTCATTTAATTATCAGTAACTCCTCAAAACTTGATGATTTTGCACATTTCCAACCTATTTCAACAACAAAGAATGCCTTGACAGAGCTTATTTCTTATTATGACAAACTCCGTAGCTCCAACTGTTTCTTCTGAACATCACAATAGCATTTATATAACACCTTTAATATAGGAAAAAACATCCCACAGAGAATTACTTTATAGAATCACAGAACCCTTACAGTGCAGAAGCAGCCATTCGGCCCATTGAGTCTACACCAACCACAATCGCGCACACGCCCTATCCCCATTACCCCATGCATTTACCCGAGATAGTCTCCTTGACATTAAGGGGCAATTTAGCGTGGCCAATCCATCTAACCTTATGGAGACATTGAAAAACAGAATGTCTCAAAATGAGTCAAGCAAAGATAACAAGGAAGGTAAACAAAGTTTGGCCAAAGAGATAGTTTAATCATAAGAAGTGTTGAGTAGAAGCGACCATATAGCCTCTTGAGTCTGATCCACCATTCAATATGATTATGACAAAATATAACAGCCTGAAAGAGGTAGAGGTGGAAAGGCAGAATTATTTAGGAAGGGATTTCCAAACTGTGGGGCCTAGTTAGCTGAAGCATTGACCACCAATAAGCAAAAGGGACAGAATACAACAGAAACCACTGTCAATGGGATGGAGGGTTCAGGGTATGGTGTGAGGGAGAAAATGAACTTTAGAGCCTGGAGGATGTCACAGAAATAGGAATTCCAAAAGTCCTTCCTAATATGCATCAGAGGTTTCAATAGCTATTTATGTATTTAGTATCTGGATATTATTAATTTGTCACCAGACTCTGCATTCCTCATTTTAAGCTTTGTCGCTTGCTGTAGCGATTGTACCAGTTTGTTACCATGCTGGTCTAATTTGAGAACTTGTAAGGATGGCTGAGGATATTAAGCTTTAAGTCGGGGGTTTGGGGGGTGGGGTGGATATTCCATGTGCCAAGCGAGCATGAAAACAGGTGAAATTCACACTTTTTATTTGGGCAACTTAGAAGTCGAATTTTATCACACATTGTCAAGAAAATCTTGACAAACTTGAAATTTACCAGTAGGGGGAGTTGTCCTAAATCACCAGAAAGCCAGCTGATAGCATCATGTACAGAGACTGCTGTGCTGCTATCAGCTGGTCTCCGTGCCCCAGTACTCCCACACCCTGCTACCGCATGGCTCTGTGGCCAAATCACGAAATAACACCCCCCCTCCCCCCACGATTGCAACCTTCCCTCCACCCACCCACCAATCGCCATTGCAGAGTGGCAGCGTTCCCACCTTCTCCCCACCGTTTGCTATTGCAGAATGTGCAGTGCCCTCTCCCCATTCCCCTGTCAGGTTTCACTGCCTGGTGCCCAGTGGGCAGTGCCAGTGTGCCAGCTTTTCAAGTGTGAGGCTGATTGCACTGGATACCCGGTGCGTTAAGATTGCGAGAGACAAAAAATCAGGTGTGAACCTGATTCCATGGCTCTCTCGCAATCTTACCAACTTGCCCCACCTATCGGCCACCAGGGTGCAATGTATGATCATCCCCAGGGTATTGAATTTAATCCCATTTTCTTTGCCACGAAAAGTTGATCTTGTGTCCAGCAAACATAAGAAAATTTGTCCAGAAGCGAAATACTGCAGATTCTGGAAATCTGAAATAAAAACAGCAGCTGCTGGAAACATTCAGTTGGTCTGGCAGCACTTGTGGAGAGAAACAGCATTAACATTTCAAGTCAATTTCAGTCCTGATCAACCTGAAATGTTAACTTCTTTTTCTCTCCAAGGCTTTGAGTATTTCCAGCATTTCTGTTTTTGTTTGAAAATGCATATTGTGCTCTAACTCATCTTTTGCCAGGATTTTTTAATGACTTCACTATCCATCCTTCCTCCTAAAACCTGATGCTTTTAAGAACTTGTCATGGGTCACAGAATCCTAAGCACAGAAGGAAGCCATTCAGCCCATTGAGTCTGCACTGACCACAAGGCTCTATCCCCATAATCCCATGCATTAACCCAACTGATCCCCCTGACATTAAGGGGCAATTCAGCATGGCCAATCCACCTAATCTGCACACCTTTGGACTGCGGGAGGAAACTGAAGCACCCAGAGGAAACCCACGCAGACATGGGGAGAATGTGCAAACTCCACACAAAGTGACCCAAGCCAGGAATTGAGCCTGGGTCCCTAGCACTGTGAGACAGCAGTGCTAACCTCACACCATTTCGCCCCTAATTGTCATTTGGATTTATCCAAATTCTTTGCAACAGAATTGCACTAGAATTGCACTCCTTTTCACCAACCTATTTAATCAAACTGGATTTACCCAAGACACAGCAGTCCATTTTTTCAGTACAAAAGTCATACATAAAGGTCACAGCATATATAATGATCTCAACAATCCTTTGCAACTTGCCTTTTACATTGTGCATAAATTGTTAATGTCCTTGGATCAGATATTTTCTAATTTTCTCTGACTCATATGCAGTGTTTTAATAAAAACAAAATAAAAATCTGGAATGATTAGTAAATCTCAGCAGAGCTGAATCCCATCGCAGACTGCAATTTTCTAATGATCTCTTTAAACCTTATTTATAACAATACACTGATTTGATTTTACTTAATTTTTAAAAAATTTTATTAATGTCATTAGTAGGCTTACACTAACGCTGCAATGAAGTTATTGTGAAAATCCATAGTCGCCACACTCCAGCGCCTGTTCGGGTACACTGAGAGAGAATTTTAGCATGGCCAATGCATCTAACCAGCACGACGTTTGGACTGTGGGAGGAAACTGGAGCACCTGGAGGAAACCCATGCAGACACGGGGAGAATGTGCGGACTCTGCAGACACGGGGAATATGCAGACATAAGGGAGAACGTGTAAATTCCACGCAGACAATGACCCAAGCCGGGAACTGAACCTAGGTCCCAGCTGCTGTGAGGCCATCGTGTCTCATGCATGTGTATCCTTTCTTAAATAAAAAACTAAAACTGTATCCAGTACTCTACATCTAGTTACATCAATGCCCTGTACAGCTGTAGCAAAACATCCCTACTTTCATATTCCAATTGAAAACCGAGGACTGCATGAGAAAGCATTTGTGGTTTCATTGGCAAGTCAAATGCAGGAAAGGTCAGAAGATGCCAAAAAACGGTGAGCTTTGAAATAAAATTTGGGTTTTATTCTGGGCTAAGAGGAGGAGTATTCCCTTAGGCCCCACAAGGCAACCCTGGGTGACCCCCTCCTCCGGAGGCTCCCTTTTCCGCAACTTTGATTCCCTTCGTCACTAGGACGCTTACCGGTAGTTGTAGTGTTTTTTTTCTTGAGCCCCTAATCCTATAAATTAGCGCAGAGAGGATACCCGATCCTCTACACTGGTAGAGAATCCCACCCTCCCACCTCCTCTAACCTAAATTATAAGTGTGGGAAAGTTTTTTTTTCTGCTGGTAATTGTTTCAGGGATGGCAGTTCCGGCAGTGTGCTGCATCTCCTGTGGGATGTATGTGGTGAGGGACTCCAGTAGTGTTTCAGGGGATTTTACTTGTAAGAAGTGTGTTAGATTGAAGCTTCTGGAGGAGCGTGTAAAGGAGCTGGAGGTGGAATTAGAGGAACTCCGCATAATTCGGGAGGCAGAGGTGGACATTGATAGGAGTTATAAGGAGATAGTCACTCCTAGAAATCAGTCTTGGGTCACTGCCAAGAGGAGGGGAAAGAAGCAAGTGGGGGGACAATCCCCTGGGGCTGTTCCCCTCCAAAATAGGTTTTCGGTCCTGGAGGCTACAGTTGAGGAGGAATCAACTGGGGATAGCCAAAGGGAGCAGGTCTCTGGGGGTGAGCCTATCGTAAAAGCTCAGGTGGTTAGGGGATGCAAAAGATTGGGCCTCGTGATTGGGGACTCCACAGTTAAGGGGACAGATAGGAGAGTCGGTAGTAATGGTAGGGACTCAGGGCTGGTGTGTTGCCTACCAGGGGCTGGAGTCCGGGATGTATCAGAGAGGATATTCAAGACTCTTAGGGGAGAGGGAGATCAACCCCAAGTTATAATTCATGTGGGGACACATGACATAGGGAGGCTAAGGGAAGGGGATATTAAGCAGAGATTCATGGAGTTGGGGTGGAAACTAAAGGCCAAGTCAGACAGAGTGGTTATCTCTGGACTCTTGCCTGTGCCACGGGATAGTTTAGAGAGGAATAGAGAGAGGGAAAGTTTGAACTTGTGGCTGAGGGGATGGTGCAGGAGGGAGGGGTTCAAGTACTTGAGCAATTGGGGCTCATTCTGGGGAAGGTGGGACCTCTATAAGAGTGATGGTTTACACCTGAACCAGAGGGGAACAAATATCCTGGGGGGTAAATTTGTGAAGGCTATGCGGAGTGGTTTAAACTGATTCAGAGGGGGGGTGGGATCCTGAGTAGAGGGGGTGAAAGTGAGGGGGGCATAGATGGGGACTGCAATGCACGGCATTGTGGGGGTGGGGCGGAGCAGGGTTTGAAATGCGTATACTTTAATGCGAGGAGTATTTGCAATAAAGTGGATGAACTTGCAGCGTGGATCAGTACCTGGGACTTTGATGTTGTGGCCGTTTCAGAGACATGGATAGAGCAGGGTCAGGAATGGATGTTGCAGGTCCCGGGGTACAAATGCTTTAGTTGGAGTAGAGAAGGAGGTAGAAGGGGGGGTGGGGTAGCATTATTGGTCAAGGACTGTATCACAGTGTCAGGGAGGAAGTTTGATGAGGGCTTGTATGTTGAGGTAGTATGGGCGGAGATTAGAAATAGGGGAGGAGAGGTCACCCTGCTGGGAGTCTTTTATAGACCTCCAAAAAGTTCTAGAGAGGTTGAGGAAAGGATTGCGGAGACGATCCTGGTTAGGAGTGAAAGTAATAGGGTAATTGTTATGGGGGACTTTAACTTTACTAATATTGATTGGAATTGCTATAGCTCTAGCTTGTTAGAGGGATCAGTTTTTGTTCAAAGTGTGCAGGAAGGTTTTTTGACTCAGTATGTAGATAGGCCAACTAGAGGTGAGGCTATATTGGATTTGGTGCTGGGTAATGAGCCAGACCAGGTGCTAGACTTGGAAGTTGGTGTGCATTTTGGTGATAGTGACCACAATTCGGTTACGTTCACCTTAGTGATGGAAAGGGATAGGCATGAACCTCGGGTCAGTGGTTTTAGCTGGGGGAAGGGTAATTATGAGGCTATTAGGAGAGAATTAGGAAGCATAGGTTGGACTAGGAGATTACAGGAACTGGGAACGTCCGAAATGTGGAGTTTTTTCAAGGAGCAGCTACTGCGGGTCTATGGTAGGTATGTCCCTGTCAGGCAAGGAGGATTTGGTAGGGCTAGGGAACCGTGGTGTACTAAAAAAGTTGATTCGTTGGTTAGGAAGAAAAAGGAGGCTTATGTTCGGATGAGGCTTGAGGGCTCAGGTAGTGCACTAGAAAGCTTTAGATTGGCTAGGAGGGAGTTGAAGAGGGAGTTAAGAAGGGCTAAAAGAGGACATGAGATGACTTTGGCTGATAGGATTAAGGAGAATCCTAAGGCGTTCTATAGGTATGTCAAGAACAGAAGGTTGGTTAGGGCAAGATTAGGACCAGTTACAGACAGTAGAGGGAAGTTGTGTGTGGAACCGGAAGAGATTGGAGAGGCATTGAACCAATATTTCTCTTCGGTGTTCACGCAGGGGGACATGAATGTAGCTGAGGAGGACACTGGGGTGCAGGGGTGTAAAATAGACAGTATTGTAGTTGATACCGGGGATGTGCTGGATATTCTAGAGGGCTTGAAAATAGATAAGTCCCCTGGTCCGGACGGGATTTACCCTAGGATTCTCTGGGAGGCTAGAGAGGTGATTGCAGAGCCTCTGGCTCTGATCTTCAGGTCATCGTTGGTCTCTGGTATAGTACCGGAAGATTGGAGGACAGCGAATGTTGTCCCATTGTTTAAGAAGGGGAACAGAGACTTCCCCAGGAATTATAGACCGGTGAGTCTTACTTCTGTTGTGGGCAAGGTTCTAGAAAGAATTATTAGGGATAGGATTTATAGTTATTTGGAGAGTAATGAATTGATTAGAGACAGTCAGCATGGTTTTGTAGCAGGTAGGTCGTGCCTTACTAACCTTATTGAGTTCTTTGAGAAAGTGACCAAAGAGGTGGATAGGGGTAAGGCAGTTGACGTGGTATATATGGATTTTAGTAAGGCGTTTGATAAGGTTCACCATGGTAGGCTTCTGCAGAAAATGCAGATGTATGGGATTGGGGGTAATCTAGGTACTTGGATCAGGAATTGGCTAGCAGATAGGAGACGGAGGGTGGTGGTTGATGGTAAATATTCGTCATGGAGTTCGGTTACGAGTGGTGTGCCTCAGGGATCTGTTTTGGGGCCACTGCTGTTTGTAATTTTTATTAATGATCTGGATGAGGGTATAGTTGGGTGGATTAGTAAGCTTGCTGATGACACCAAAGTCGGAGGTGTGGTAGATTGTGAGGAAGGGTATCATAGTTTGCAGGGTGACTTCGACAGGTTGCAGAGCTGGGCCGCGAGGTGGCGGATGGAGTTTAATGCGGAGAAGTGTGAGGTAATTCATTTCGGTAGGAGTAACAGATGTGTTGAGTATAGGGCTAACGGGAGGACTTTGAATAGTGTGGAGGAGCAGAGGGATCTAGGTGTATGTGTACATAGATCCCTGAAAGTTGGGAATCAAGTAGATAAGGTTGTTAAGAAGGCATACGGTGTCTTGGCGTTTATTGGTAGGGGGATTGAATTTAGGAGTCGCAGCGTCATGTTGCAACTTTACACTACTCTGGTGCGGCCGCACTTGGAGTACTGTGTGCAGTTCTGGTCCCCACATTACAGGAAGGACGTGGAGGCTTTGGAGAGGGTGCAGAGGAGGTTTACCAGGATGTTGCCTGGTATGGAGGGGAGGTCCTATGAGGAGAGACTGAGGGATTTGGGGTTGTTTTCGCTGGAAAGAAGGAGGCTAAGAGGGGATCTTATTGAAACGTATAAGATGATTAGAGGTTTAGATAGGGTGGATAGTGATAGCCTTTTTCCTCAGATGGAGAAAGCTAGCACGAGGGGGCATGGCTTTAAATTAAGGGGGGGGTAGTTATAGGACGGATGTCAGGGGTTGGTTCTTTACCCAGAGGGTGGTGAGGGACTGGAATGCCCTGCCTGCTGCAGTTGTAAATGCGCCTAGTTTGGGGGCGTTTAAGAGATCTGTGGATAGGTTTATGGACGAAAAGGGATTGGTTTAGATTAGTGGGTCAGTGTTTTTTTTTAAAAAACTGGTCGGCGCAACATCGTGGGCCGAAGGGCCTGTTCTGCGCTGTAATGTTCTATGTTCTATGTTCAAGACTCCCTGGCTACTTACTAAACTTCCAGGGATCATTCCATAGGGTTCCTGTTGGCTCAATTTTCCCTCCAGCCTACTGATGGAGTAGTGAATTTGTCCAGAGGGTTCAAGCTACTATCAGGAAATGCAATCCATAAACTCATTCCTTGGAGCTTCACATGGCCATTTGCCCAGCCCACGCCTCCTCATTAGTAAATTCACCCCCATTATTTGTAGATGGAGAGCAATTGAACTAATCACTAAAAGTTGAGTCCATCACTGTTTGGATTTTAATAATGAACCGTGAAAATGGCATCTTATTTCAAGGTAATATATCTGGATTCATGCGGCAATTAATATAACAGACTGGTACTATCAAAAAAAAGACTACTCTTTAAAAAGTGAGTGACTGAGTGTGATCTTGAGTAGTAAGCATTTAGTTTATACCAGACTGTACAGCATCAAAACGAAAAGACATATGCAGATAATGCACCTTTCACAACTTTGGATCACCTCAAAATACTTTACAGTCAATTAAGTGTTTTTGAAGTGTAGTCACTGTTATAACATGAACACAATAGACAATGTACATGCAATGGGCTCCTATAGACTGTAAGGAGATATTGACTCAAATTTGTCACATTGGTTAAAGAATAACTATCTGTCAGAACACCCAGGAAAACTTTTTTTGCTTTTTGCCAGAATAGTGCTATGTGGAATCTTTTACACGTACCTGAGAGAATTTACCATCTCATCTGAAAGCCACCATCTAAAACAGCATTGCAGTCACTTGGTACAGCGCTGGAGTGTCAGTCTAGATTTTTTGTGTTTAAATTGTGACAGCAAGAAAGCTTCCCTTCTGTAAAAAGTGAAATGTTATGAATGTGCCTAATATGCCCATGAGGTCTGAAAAATACTTATCTTTGTCAGCGATAAACATAAACTTACGTGAATCTTGCATTACAGCATGTTGACAAATCTGAGGCTGCACTCTTATCGATTATATACTCAGTTATTGTGCAAATCTGACAACAGAAGCTCCATGTGCATATGGAGTCATGTTCCCAAAATTTATGAATGGTGCAAAGTGCTACCCAACCAGACAACAAGCTGAGCTTTTGGCTTCTCAACATCTTGAGGAAACAAGGTTTTAGTAATTAGAAGTCCACTACTTAGACTAAAACTATCTAAGCACAAACACTTGCTCTTACCTCTGCTTGGCACTTTGCTTCTGGCAAAACCAGGGACTGGCTGATGACTGTATGGCTGTGCCATCTCATGCACATGATTCATATTTACTAGTAGTGTCTCTGTATCCCCACATCTAATAGCATTAATCAGTGCTGGGTTCTCTTGGCAGCCTTTGGTGGGTGTGTCAGTGCAGTCTGTATTGTCCTGATATCCCTCCCTGTTCCCCTCACTCACACAGTCCTCTTCCATACTCTCTGAATGCATCAACGGGGAGTGGTGTACAAAACTGTGCCCTTGGGATGACGAAGGGGGTTGTGGAATATGCTCTTGACCTCTGACCTGTAATAGACGATGGTGCTGATGATAAGTTTCTGTACTTTGATAAGGCATATTTAACGCTTGGCGCTCTGATAAAGTCTGTTGTTGCCCACATAGGTTGGCAGTCATGTTCCCAGCATCCCCCACCCCTTGGTTCATGTGCCTCAGCAAGTCATATTCCTGCTGCTGCTGTTGTTGTTGTTGTTGCCGCTGGTGACGTTTTAAGAAATGTGCTGTCTCAATAGGAGGCAAGCGCAGATCCTGTTGTCCCGTCAAAGAATGTCTGGGTGATAGCAGGCCCTGGATCATATGACCATACTGTTGTGAAACTTGCTGGTGTCTTGTGTAGTCAGATGGTGTTGGGGAGAGCAATGCCTGATGTAGTGACGAGGCCGTGAGATCCTGCTGTTGTTGCTCATGCTGCAGGAGGGCTTTGCCAGCCATGTTTTGGTTATAGTTTAAAAGCGGGTCCATCTGTGCAATTTTCATGGCTTGGGAAAATGCTGCTGCTGGATTGAAGTTGTTAGTTACACATCGGAACGGCTCCTGATAAAGGTGAGGGTGCAAGTGTGTCTGATCGTAGCTCAAAGGAGAGAATCGACTGATAGGTCGACTGAAAACAAACAGAAATCAGTGTTAACAGCCAGTTAAAAGCATTATGAATAGACACATACAGATCAGCTGGGTGAGGGAGCCAGCTTCAGTGCAGGACATTAATAAAATATTTGTGTTTTTATTACAATTGGACTGCATTCGTGGCTCATTAATTGCCATATTTACAGGACTTCATTCCAGGGCTCACGGATGGTATTTGAACTCATGGCCTGTCTGTTGGTTCTAGGTCATAGTCACTATACTTCCATTCACACTGGGGGGCTTGAATACGCTCAAAGGCAGATAGGATGAAATTAGATCTGTATTGCTTTTGGAGGCATGATCATATATATTGTCAAACTTACAACTTTGGAGTTAATATCGCTTGTTCTTCTGCATATTTAACTAATTTCTTAAGCCCATTTAACCCTTTCAATACTCAAAACTGTAAGATCACATTTGGGGATCATGATAGGATTTTTTAGAACAACGTTTCAACATTAGTTATTTTCTTCTCCCCATTAATTTTGATTCCAACCATGCAATGCTGAATTCCCCAAACAAATAGATGGCAAAGCGATTCCCCCTCTCGACCCAGTTGCTAGGTGGTGAATGAGAATAGCTAAAATGCACTTCAATTTTCTCTCCTTTACAGTGTAAACATCTAACTTTTCTTTGCTGTCTTGCCTTAATAACGTAATTAGAATTGGGAGCTGGTTTTTCTGACTATTTCACAAATACTGGGATACACAGATTCACACTGGGGCAGCAATTCCAATCAGGGGTGAGGAGTTCTGGTCCCTGAACACTGGAAGTTTTAATGCCACATCATTCATGCTTTTTATTTGATATGTAGAGAATGGTTTAGAAAGTGGGAGGCATGTACAGGGGTTGGAAGAGGGGACAGAGATATGGGGTGAATGATCATGGTAGAGAATCAGTGATCAGGAAGATTGGGTTGGGGGAGTAGAAAAGGGTGGGAAGTTCGCCTTTCTAGGAGAGAAAAATATTACTTTGGTGTGGTGGCAGCTGGAAGGAAGCACACTGTTCCTGCTAGCCCATAGGCAGTGCTGGAAAGAAGCTCTTGTGTTTCCTGAGGTTCCAGAAACCTGGCAGGCTGTGATTATATTTAAAATAGAGCTAAGAAGTGAGACCTGCAATCTATAATATATTTAAATAGCCCACCTACTTCCTAGGAGCAGGTTGGTTTCCCCACCACCACTCCTCTCCTCACCATCTATATCCACTTGCCCATCCTCCACAACCCATCCCTTCTCCATTAAAATGGAAAGTAGGCCTTCTCAAGGTATGTTAGGATGTGAGTTTTTTTTTTAAAGGTTCTCCATCCTGCCCAACCCAAACCCACCTGTTTCTGGGGGCTTAAAATTACCCACAAGCTGTCTAAATCACCATGTCATCATTTACAATGCATGAAGCAACCCACAAGCCTCCTGAGGCACATAGTACTAATTTCGTGCCAAGGAATTGGTTCTTAACCTCAACAGAAGTTAAAAGAACGAAAAGATTAGAAGTCATCAGCTTAACTTCTCAATAAAATGTCCCTGATCCATACACTATTTCAACACCATAAACGGGAATATAACATTTAAAATAAATTCATACAAATCAGAATTCATTGCGTGGCGATTGCCATTTAAGGGCTGTGACTGATCATGTTAAACAGTTAATTTTAAAAAATATACGATTTTGGATAATTAAAAGGTCACTATAAGTAATCAACAGGTCATATTAAAATTACGGCTGGGATTTTCCACTCACCCTCCGGTGGGAGGTTTCCAGACAGCGGCTGCTTTGCACTGGATCTTCTGGTCCCACTGAAGGCAATGGTCACTTGCGTTGCTTGCCGGACACCTCATTGGGGAACATGCCACAGGGTGCTTTTTTGGAAGGACCAGAAGATCCTGCTAGCAAGAGGGCTGCAAAATCCCAGCCTGTGGCACTGATTGATTTCCAACTGATGTAAAGAACACGTTTCAGACATTCTGGAGAAAAACTTAGATCTTGAGGGCCTACACATCACAATTGGGTTCAAAGATAATCTTACCTGTTTGTCTCTGCACTGTCAGCACTCAGTTGTTTTGCTAAGGCCCTATGCTGTCCAAGCCCAAGTGATGGCATGTGCAATCCTCTCTGCTGCAGGGGTATTTGATTCCCTGGACTGATGATTCGGGGGTGCGTGGTGTGCAATGGCTGTCCAGCAGTTTGTAGCAAGTTGTTGCTGAGCATATCTGGTGGTTCTTGGACTTGGATTGTAACCTGCTGCGTTTGTGATTGCTGTGATAAACCAGACTGTAAATTCATTCGAGGCAGATTGAGGTTTGCAGGAGGAGGGCTATTACTCGGCTGTTGGAACGGTAAGCCTTGAAACTGAGATGGCGAGGAAACACAACCTAAGGAATTAAAAACAAACACGGGTGTTAGAGATGGAAAGGTGGTAGGACTGGAGGGTCTTAATGACATTACTGTTGCTAGAGAGGAGGTGCTCAACAGACTGGAGGGGCTGATTGTGGACAAGTCGCCAGGACCGGATGGAATGCATCCGAGGGTTCTGAAAGAAATGGCGGAGGTGATAGTAGATGCCCTGGTGGTTATTTTCCAGACGTCGCTGGATTCCGGGGAAGTGCCGGAAGATTGGAAAACGGCTAATGTTACGCCGTTGTTTAAGAAGGGTGCCAGGCAAAAGGCAGGGAAGTATAGGCCGGTTAGTTTAACGTCTGTTGTAGGTAAAATGTTAGAATCCATCATCAAGGAGGAAATAGCGAGGCATCTTGAGGGGAATTGCTTGATAGAGCAGACACAGCACGGTTTCGTTAAAGGGAAGTCGTGTCTGACAAATTTACTGGAGTTCTATGAGGATGTGTCTAGGGCGGTGGATAGAGGAAAGGCGGTGGATGTGGTCTTTCTGGATTTTCAGAAGGCGTTTGACAAGGTACCTCACAAGAGGTTATTGCAGAAGGTCAGGGGACATGGAGTTGGGGGTAGGGTGTTAGCGTGGATAGAGGATTGGTTGTCAAATAGGAGGCTGAGAGTGGGGGTCAATGGGTGCTATTCGGATTGGCGGATGGTAACTAGTGGAGTGCCCCAGGGGTCGGTGCTGGGGCCTCAGCTTTTTACCATTTATATAGATGATCTGGAGGAGGGAACCGAGTGTAGGGTGTCGAAATTTGCTGATGACACCACGATTGGTGGAATGGCAAATTGTGCGGAGGGTGTGGAGAGTCTGCAGAAGGATCTAGATAGGCTGGGCGAATGGGCCAGGAAATGGCAAATGGTATTTAATGTTGGCAAGTGTGAGGTGGTCCACTTTGGTAGGAATAATGGTAGGAAGGATTATTACTTACGTGGCGAAAAACTGTAGCAGGCGACGGTGCAGAGGGACCTCGGGGTCCTTGTGCATGAGTCGCAAAAACCCAGCTTGCAGGTGCAGCAGGTGGTCAGGAAGGCAAATGGGATGCTGGCCTTCATAGCGAGGGGGATTGAATATAAAAGTAGGGAGGTCTTGCTGCGGCTGTATAGGGCATTGGTGAGGCCGCAGCTGGAGTACTGTGTGCAGTTTTGGGCGCCGTACTTATGCAAGGATATTTTGGCCTTGGAGGGAGTGCAGAGGAGGTTTAATAGGCTGATGCCAGAGTTGAGGGGGTTGAGCTATGAGGAGAGGCTGAATAAATTAGGTTTGTACTCGTTAGAGTTTAGAAGAATGAGGGGAGATCTCATTGAGACATATAAGATGATGAATGGGATGGATAGGATAGAGGTGGAGAGACTCTTCCCACTCAGAAAGGATAGTAGGACTAGGGGGCACAGCCTCAAGATAAAGGGGGGGCAGTTTAGAACAGAGTTGAGGAGGAACTTCTTCACTCAAAGGGTGGTGAATCTCTGGAACTCTCCGCCCGTTGAAGTGGTGGAGGCTACCTCGCTAAATATTTTTAAGACGCGGGTTGATGGGTTTTTGATAAGAGAGGGGATTAAGGGTTATGGGGAGAGGGCGGGAATGTGGAACTGAGCCACGACAGATCAGCCATGATCTTATTGAATGGCGGGGCAGGCTCGAAGGGCTAGATGGCCTACTCCTGCTCCTATTTCTTATGTTCTTATTTCAGATAGTGAACTATTCAGCCATTTCAGATGGAAGTTAAGAATCAACCATATTGTTGTGGATCTGGAGTCACATATAGGTCAGACCAGGTAAGGATGGCAGATTTCTCCCTAAAGAACATTAATGAACCAGATGGATTTTACCTTATGACAATCAGTGCTCTTTTCATGGTCACCATTACTGAGACTAGCTTTATGTTCCAGGTTTATTAATTGAATTCAATTTTCTCCAGCTGCGATGGTAGGATTTGAACCCATATCCCCAAAGCAATAGCCAGGGCCTCTGGATTACTCGTCTCATAATATTATCATGATGCTACTTCTCCCCAATTATTTTGAGATAGGCCGCATCTGAGTACTGATTTTGTAACTAAACAAAATACTGGCTTTTGAAGGAAGCAATACCACCACCCACAATGACAGTGCAACAAGATAATAGGGAACTTCCTATTTGACGGTGCACCATATTTTCCTGCTGATTAGATTGGGTGAGTGTCACTTAACCAAGCATATAATACAATTGGAGTGAAATGAAAGTCACCGTAGTCCCAGATGACTTGTGGTGATTTAACCTGAGGGCCATCACAGCTCAGGCAAGGGGCTATGTTGAGAAGGTGGGGCCTTTATGGATAGTCTCAGCCGGTACAGGAATTGAACCCGTGCAGTTGGCATTGCTCCGCATTACAAACCTGCCACCCAGCCAACTCAGCTAACCGACCCAAGTCAGTTAGGGACAGTTATGTACACTTATGAAAGAATTTGGGCAGAACTTTACCGGCACATCCACCCAAGTTTCATATGATTCTGTCCAAGGCCAACAGAAAATGCCATTCTCCAAGCCTTGCACACCCTGGAATTGGGTTGTGCGTGCAGGTAAAATTCCGGCCTTTGTCTTTGGTTATTCAGGTGTCTGACATGGGAGGAACACTATTACCACGTTTAAGTTTCAAAATCAAGCATCTAAACAATCCAGATGTGTAGAAATTTAGTTTGCTTATTGTAAGGTGCACAATCCTTCTATAAGAAAATAATAAACTATCTGAGCTTATAAAAGTGTAAGAGCAGCTGGGTTGAAGCGGTCTATCACTAAGATTCTTATTGCTTGTGCAGCATTAATATTAGAGCATTGGCTTGCAGGGTTATGTGAAACCAAACTGGAAGAATCCTGGTCTTCGCTATCAACTCTACTGCTTCATTGGGAAACCAGGTTGCTAGTCAACCATTCGGTTCAGGTAACAATTCAGGAAAGTAGTACAAAGCATCGCCTGGGTTCCAAACTACCTCTTACAGGCATATCACCTTGGAGCCACATCGAGCAACTCCACTTACCTAGACAGAAAGATGATAAATTGAAATAAAAAAACTGCAAAAAATGTTCAGACTGGTTCATTTAGGCCTTCAAAATTAATATGGAAAATGCTTACCGCCGGATTGTATGATGGCCGTGGTGCCAGGAGAAGGGCTGTTATTAGATTTGCTGAAGAGATGGTTGTTGGGATGGTTTGGAGGAGGGCTTGACTGTTCATGCTGAATTTGTAACCTGAAAAAGGTGATTTTTTTCTTAATATCATAATTTGGAGGCAATTGTAAATAATGTAAATTAACTGATCATTGTTAATAAAATTTGCAAATATAGCACTGATCTAAAATACAACCCAAGATTCCGCTGATAATAACTTACCATGAGTGAGCCACTCCTATAAGATAATTTGAAATTGACAAACCCTTGTGGGTTATAGCCATAAGGTAAATTCTGCTGAATGCAATAGGCTTTGAATGTATTATCTGACAAGTAATGTCAGTTATGGTGAAGGTTTCACTTATAAATGTAACATTAGAATGTTCCCATTGTAATTTCACAAACATTTCAGATGGTGCAGTTCCACAAACGCTGCTTTAATTCCAAATTAAACACAATGCAAGTATTAAACACTTTACAAGGTCAATGGCGATGCCTGCAAGGACAGGCAGGTATTCGGGGGAAGACAGATTGTGGAGGGTTCGACTGCTGGGAGGAGGTGGTGGGAGAGGGTGGTGCTGTATTGGTTCAGTAGGGGCTCCTCCTCACGAGCATGGAGTTGAAGGTCCAATGATGGGGGTGATGCCCTGGACATGCAAGAGGGCCTCACAGTGGTTTTGGCATGTGAATAGGGAAGGTGGTGGTGAAAGAGGTGGGGAGGCCTGTTGAAAACACTCTGCTCCCTTGACCCACACACTTTACATCATGGATTCAACTCTTCATCCCCTTTAAGTGGCTGAGTGTCCTGAACCTGGGGAAATCCAACCGCCTGTGGTGAAAATGAAGGCACACAATCGCATCATAATTTTGAAATATCAAATCTGTTTATCGAATGCTCAGCCTACAAATAACGCACACTACGTTAAAGTTGTCGATTACTCACCTTTGCAGCTGGTGGGTGATGAACGCTGGCTGGTTTTCCATATGTTGTACCAAAGAAGCTGTTGACAATGGAGGTGAAGGTTGAGCTGGTCGAATACATTCCTATAGGCCAGAGAAATGGATAGTCACATCTGACAAAAATGCATTACTGTGCAGTGCATATGGCACCAAGCTTCACTAAAATCAAACATACTGATTTACTGTCATGGATTAGCTGGTCATTGTTTTTTTTACTTTAACATTCACTGTGGAATAAAATCATACTCTGAAATTTGACAGGCCCTGCTCTACTACGTTGGGCTCTCCTGTTGTTGTGAAAGCCACTTGATGAGGGCAGAACACTGTTGCCCTTTCTCCAAATCTAACAATGACCTCCTTGAAGTGCCCACTTGTCATCTTAAATTTCCCAAAACACTGGTAGCCCTTTAACATGCTACAATTGTAAAAGTTTCAAAACATATACCACACACCATCTACTCTGCCAAATTCAAATCCAGTTCAAATCATTTGATAATTTGATGTTCTAGCATTAAATTCCCATTATTCTGTGGAATTTACGTTGCTTGATTTGAATTGTTAAACATTCAAATACTTAAGCACAAAAAAAATTGAATTATCAGCAATCAACTTTATATTGTAAACAGTTCATGTATAACTTAAGACACATTTTAAGAATACAAAATAAGGGCAAAAATACTCCTAGGAGCTTTGGCTGGCGTGCCTGCCCCTTTGTGTCTCTACAGTGGTTTTTTTATCAATTTACATTACACAGTATGACTTCTGGGTGATCTATGTTTATCATGGATACTTTTATAATGGGGAGCTTTTGACATCTGATTTGATTTTAAAGTGTACTTTGTTGCTCCTTGAAGAATTACTTCATGATTAATTGATTCTCCTTTCCATTTAGCAAGCAGAAACTGTAGGCTGCTTTTGGGTGGGAAAGGAAGCTGTGTCTTCCAGATTGACTATTTTTGGAAGGGGAGTGTGCTAGGGTCCATCAGATTAGCCACACCATCAAACTAGCCAATTAGTACTTGGACTCACAGCACAGCCAGTATGCCACTGTAAATAACAATATTACCTGAATCTGTTGGTGTAGGATTTGTTGCTCTTGTTGGTAAAGTATGTGTTGTTGCTGTGTCTTCTCAAATATCTTTTCATCCATAGCATTTCCATACATCTTTTGCAAATGTTCACATTCCTAAACACAAAAATAGAGCTTAACACTGTCTTTTGGAGAAGAAACCAGTAATTAATGTTCCTGAAACACTGGATCAGCACTAATCAGTTTAATATCCACAAAAAGAATCATTGGACAAAATCTTTCAGCTCTTCACGCCAGCGGGACCTTCTGGTCCCATCGATGGCACACCCTTGTCGTGGGTTTCCGAAGGGGTGGAAATCAATGGGAAGTCCTATTGATAGAAGTGGAACCAGAACATCCCAGCACCAGCCCACGGTGTGCCACCTCCTGCCACCGAGAGACATGCCACAGGGAGGCCAGAGAATCTCGCCCCTTATGTAACAGATCCAAAATCTGAAAATATTCTGTCTATGAGACAAGGCAACCAGTGTGCATTCCTGATCTTCTTGGAAGTCACTAATCATCAGTTAAAAATACATGAGAAAATACTGATGATAAATATTTACTTTCAGTGGAAGATGCAAACAATCTGTTAAATGACCAGCATTTTGTAACTGTTCATAGCAAGTTCCACTCCATAAGTAATTTTGGCTTTATTAAGTATTAGCAGGTAATCATGCAGGTTAAAACTACTTCCCTTTTTTCTGTTGAAAGGTTAGGTCTGCACTTTCAAATGGAGATGGCAAGCCTTAAACCTGGTATATGAATAATTCCTAACAAGGCAGATAGCGTCCCCCTACTGTTTAATCCACTGTCATCCAAACTGTGGCAGTGGTTGGTCTTGATTGATGTGCTTCAGATCTAAACAAAGGCTGTCCCTTACGTAGTTTCAATTACACAAGATGACAAGAATAGTGGAAAGTACATGCAGGGTGTGGAATCTTTCCCATTGATCCTCCAAACTGAAGAATCATATTTTGGTTTTTTTTGGTTTAGCTATGAGAGGCTGAATAAACTAGGCTTGTACTCTTTAGAGTTTAGAAGAATGAGGGGAGATCTCATTGAGACGTATAAGATGATGAATGGGATGGATAGGATAGAGGTGGAGAGACTCTTCCCGCTCAAAAAAGACAGTAGGACCAGGGGGCACAGCCTCAAGATAAAGGGGGGGCGGTTTAGAACGGAGTTGAGGAGGAACTTCTTCACTCAAAGGGTGGTGAATCTCTGGAATTCTCTGCCCGTTGAAGTGGTGGAGGCTGCCTCGCTAAATATTTTTAAGACGCGGGTTGATGGGTTTTTGATAAGAGAGGGGATTAAGGGTTATGGGGAGAGGGCGGGAAAGTGGAACTGAGCCACGACAGATCAGCCATGATCTTATTGAATGGCAGGGCAGGCTCGAAGGGCTAGATGGCCTACTCCTGCTCCTATTTCTTATGTTCTTATGTTCTTAAAACACTGAGGAGCTGAAATTCTTCTGAAATTACCATTATTGTTCTCACATCAACTTTTTTACAACTCCCTCATAATATTAAAAGCAAAACAATGTGAATGTTAAGAGACCTAAAACAGAAAGTATTGGGGGAAAAAAGGTGGCATCTATGAAGAAAGAAACAGAGTTAATGCTTTCTCAGAAGAAGAATTATATTGGACTCAAAATATTTACTCTGTTTCTCTGATCACTCCTTCAGTTTGGATGACAATGGATAAAACAGTAGGGAGATGCTTTCTGTCTGGGTAGGTATTATTCAGATATTTCTCTTAAGGTTTACTATCTGTGTTAAGGGTCAGTACGGATAATGAAATTACACTTCACAAAGTTAAACAGGTTTTCCTAATCAATGTTGTGGAGTACTGTTACCTGTTGTAGCTGTTTTATACTGCTGTTGGTGGTTGTGCTTTTCTCCATTTTCTCCAAATGGGCTTTGAATGCCTGTATGCTAGCAGCACCGTCTGAGAAACGGCGAACTGGAGAGAACCTTTCAGTTGGAAGGTGCAGGGTGTTGGGGTCTTTGTAGCAAACACTGAAATAAAATATATTTTAAAATTGGGTTCCATGGAATGGCAAAAGAATCAGACTCACTTACACCACTTTAAACTCAAAATTCTGACTTAACCTTATTTCATTTTGCAGCTGTGTATATGAGGTGATAAGCTATCTCTGCATCCCACATACATAAATTCCTGTAAATTATTCACCGCTTCACTGTTTACTTTTCTCTGTTTCAGTTTGCATTAACCAACTTGCAAATGGAAAGAAACAACTATGTTACATAAAGATACTTAAATATAGATTAAATTCTTAAATAAAGTAACTTCCTTATACAATTCTGGCTTGGCCTCAGCAGGAATTCTCATTCTGGAGACTGCACTTTAGGAAGGATGTGGAAGCTTTAGAGTGGACGCATATAAGATTTACACAAACATTTTTAAATATGAGCGGCTTCAGCTTTATGAATAGTTTGGAAAAGTTGAGGTTATTCACAGAGAGGAGAAAATTTAATGGTGATTTGATGGATGTGCTGAAAATAATGAGGGGTCTACATGGACAAAATTGAGAAAAAGGAATCTTGAGAGGGTAAATAAAATCTGTTTCGGTTGCCAGGTTCAAGACTAGAGGGACACTGATTGAGAGTGATTCGAAAGGAACCAATCGCAAAGCAAGAGAAAAAAACTTTATATTGGGTTAGGGTCTAGAATGCACTACTTGAGGGTGTGATAGAGGCAAGTATAATCAGAGTTTCAAAAGAGAATTGGATAAGCACCTTAAGGGAAAACATCTGTGCCCTGGGAAAAGTGTGGTATGAGGAACAGCCAAACTGATCTTGCAAAAGCCAACACAAGCACAACAGGCATGGCAGGCTGAATAGTCTCCTTCTGTGTTATGATTCTATAAAGATCTGTTACCATATTTTTAAGCTTAGTAACTCTTCCAAGCAAGCTTCCTGAATTAAAACTTAGAAAGCATAAAACATTCAAAACAAACCATATCATACTAAATGGCCTGCAAAATGCTTTTTGTTATTTTCTTTTCTACGAATACTGTTTTAATTCCCACCCTCGCCATGAACCGTCTGTATTACCATAACAGTTTAACTGGCATCTGTTTACTTAATAGCAACAAAATTGCTTTAAAGAGACAGCATCACTGCACTGGGACTGCACTGCAGTCTTGGAGGACCGACTGGCCTACCCCTGCTGCTATTTTCCATGGTAAAAAGTCTGACAACACCAGGTTTAAGTCCAACCGATTTATTTGATAGTACACTCACTAGCTTTCAAGGTTAGTCCCTTCATCAGGTAAACTTCGTCAAGGGACTAACCCCGAAAGCTCGTGAGTGTACTGTCAAATAAATCAGTTGGACTTAAACCTGGTGTTGTCAGACTTTTTACTGTGTTTACCCCAGTCCAAAGCCAGCATATCCACATCATGGCTATTTTCCACACCAGGTCGACAAAGCCTGGCAACGCCGAGACCAAAACATTCTACTGATTTTTGAAGCAGAACTCATTGGAATTCAATTTTTCTGTTACTTGCCTGGCAGCCTTGGGGATTGTCCCTGACAATTGGCAGGTGTGTTGGTTGAGGGGGGTGGGGTGTGACAGTGAGACTTTGGAGTAGGGATGGGAGGCCATCACAGGAAGGAAAAGGAGAAAGGTCAGGACAAGGCGAGTGCAAGAGGGGCCGTGGAGGGAGAGAGAAAGATATTTAGGCTTGTGCAGTTGGGGAGTGGATGGATTGTAGAAACTGAGCAAAAGTGGCACCAATTGGATGAGATTGGAGGGCTCAGATAGTGCACTAGAAAGCTTTAGATTGGCTAGGAGGGAGTTGAAGAGTGAGTTGAGAAGGGCTAAAAGAGGACATGAGAAGACTTTGGCTGATAGGATTAAGGAGAATCCTAAGGCGTTCTATAGGTATGTCAAGAACAGAAGGTTGGTCAGGGCAAGATTAGGGCCAGTTACAGACAGCAGGGGGAAGTTGTGTGTGGAACCGGAGGAGATTGGAGAAGTATTGAACCAATATTTCTCTTCGGTGTTCACGCAGGGGGACATGAATATAGCTGAGGAGGACATTGGGTTGCAGGGGTGTAAAATAGACAGTATTACGGTTGATAAAGAGGATGTGCTGGAAATTCTTGAGGGGCTGAAAATAGATAAGTCCCCTGGTCCGGATGGGATCTACCCTAGGATTCTCTGGGAGGCTAGAGAGGTGATTGCAGAGCCTCTGGCTCAGATCTTCAGGTCGTCATTGGTCTCTGGTGTAGTCCCGGAGGATTGGAGGATAGCGAATGTTGTCCCATTGTTTAAGAAGGGGAACAGAGACTTTGCCGGGAATTATAGACCGGTGAGTCTTACTTCTGTTGTGGGCAAGGTTTTAGAAAAAATTATTAGGGATAGGATTTATAGTTATTTGGAGTGTAATGAATTGATTAGAAATAGTCAGCATGGTTTTGTAGCGGGTAGGTCGTGCCTCACTAACCTTATTGAGTTTTTTGAGAAGGTGACCAAAGAGGTGGATGGGGGTAAGGCAGTTGACGTGGTATACATGGATTTTAGTAAGGCGTTCGATAAGGTTCACCATGGTAGGCTTCTGCAGAAAATGCAGATGTATGGGATTGTGGGTAATCTAGGAAGTTGGATCAGGAATTGGCTATCAGATAGGAGACAGAGGGTGGTGGTGGATGGTAAATATTCATCATGGAGTGCAGTTACGAGTGGTGTGCCTCAGGGATCTGTTTTGGGGCCACTGTTGTTTGTAATTTTTATTAATGATCTGGATGAGGGTATAGTTGGGTGGATTAGTAAATTTGCTGATGACACCAAAGTTGGAGGTGTGGTAGATTGTGAGGAAGGGTGTCATAGTCTGCAGGGAGACTTAGATAGGTTGCAGAGCTGGGCCGAGAGGTGGCGGATGGAATTTAATGCGGAGAAGTGTGAGGTAATTCACTTTGGTAGGAGCAACAGATGTGTCGAGTATAGGGCTAACGGGAGGACTTTGAATAGTGTGGATGAACAGAGGGATCTAGGTGTGTGTGTACATAGATCCCTGAAAGTTGGGAATCAAGTAGATAAGGTTGTCAAGAAGGCGTACGGTGTCTTGGCGTTTATTGGTAGGGGGATTGAATTTAGGAGTCGCAGTGTAATGTTGCAACTGTACACTACTCTAGTGCGGCCGCACTTGGAGTACTGTGTGCAGTTCTGGTCCCCGCATTACAAGAAGGATGTGGAGGCGTTGGAGAGGGTGCAGAGGAGGTTTACTAGGATGTTGCCTGGTATGGTGGGGAGGTCCTATGAGGAGAGACTGAGGGATCTAGGGTTGTTTTCGTTGGAAAGAAGGCGGCTAAGAGGGGATCTTATTGAAACATATAAGATGATTAGAGGTTTAGATAGGGTGGATAGTGATAGCCTTTTTCCTCGGATGGAGAAAGCTAGCACGAGGGGGCATGGCTTTAAATTGAGGGGGGGTAGCTACAGGACGGATGTCAGGGGTAGGTTCTTTACCCAGCGGGTGGTGAGGGATTGGAATGCCCTGCCTGCTGCAGTTGTAAATGCGTCTAGTTTGGGGGCGTTTAAGAGATCTCTGGATAGGTTTATGGACGAAAAGGGATTGGTATAGGCTAGTGGGTCATTGTTTTTGTAACTGGTCGGCGCAACATCGTGGGCCGAAGGGCCTGTTCTGCGCTGTAATGTTCTATGTTCTATGTTCTAATTGGCAAAAAGGAAGCTGAAGGTTTCCTTGAGAAGCCAGCTTAACTCCAAAAGAAGGGCTGTAAAAGGCACTTTAAACCAACACGCCATGGAATCCCCTGGTTGTAAAAACTGCAATTGACATGTACACAGTAGCTTGAAGACTCATTTTCCACTAAATTTTTCAAGCCACCTCTCCTACCCATCGTTGGGGAGTTGATAACAAAGCCAATGGAGAAGATTTGACGTTCCCAATTTTGGGAAGCAGGAATGGCAGAGGTGGCGAGGAGTCACACGGGAATCCCAAAACAGTTTTTATGCCAGCAGGATCTCCCCAATTCATCCCACACCTTGCCAATGTTGTAAATGGAATTCCCCTTTGCATCAACATAAATATTATTATCAAGCCCACCCCCCACAATTGTCCATGCATGTCGGCACGACAGCATGTGACTTGAATCATGATAGGTCCCCTATGATGTCCATTTGGTATGCAGAACTTACTAGATGCGCACAGCTGAGTACAGCCCCAAGGAGGGGGTCATGCCTGGTTAGTACCATGACACTGTCCCTGGTAGTGACCCTGGGGAAGTTTATCTTTTTCTCAACCTTTAAAAAGCACCTGATTTTTTAAAAGCCTTAGCTGCTACTGCAGCGGGCCCTGAGCATGATGTCATGGAACGTGCCCCTTACCATTTTTTTCTCAATCAGTTCAAAAATACAGCGGGGAAAAACAGCAACACTGCTGACGGACTACCCTTCACTTTTCCCACCCGAGATGATACTTTGCCAAAAAATAACAAAAATCTGCCCAATGTATCTAAATGTGGTTATGGTTGGAGGTATGAAACTGGCCTGTGTTGGAAGTATATATGTGTCTCATATGTTGTAAGGAATGGATCCAATTCCCTCCTGCTGGTTGCCATTCACAGTATGACTGAAAATGAATAATGACCACTTGGACAGAAATGGCACAATGGTTAGCACTGCTGCCTCTCAGTGCCAGGGACCCAGGTTCATTTCCTGGCTTGGGTCACTGTCTGTGTGGAGTCTGCACATTTGCCCTGTGTGTTTCCTTTGGGTGCTCTGGTTTCCTCCCACAGTCCGAAGGACGTGCTAGTTAAATGCACTGGCCATGCTAAATTCTCCAGTAGTGTACCCAAACAGGTGCCGGTGTGTGGCGACTAGGGGATTTTCACAGTAACTTCATTGCAGTGTTAATGTAAGCTTACTTACGACACTAATAAATAAACTTAAACAGTTTTTTTATGACTGCATGAGTCAGCAACTATGAAAGAGGGAAGAAAGTAGTTGAAATATACTGTAATATCTGAACATTTTAAAATGTTGCTTCTTCTGCTGCCCTATCTATGGAAGTTAATTTGGCAGAGATTTAAATATTAATTTTCAAGAAATTAATCACGCTCCAAGGAATGTCATGGTTATAACATAGCAAACTCCAGAGAGTTCTGGGTCTAACTGTAAAAATTCTGGCTCTCAATGAGTTATTCCTTTCTTTGAGGTATATGGCATGTTACTTAAAAGTTCTCACAGGTAATATGGTTAAATATTAACATTATTTCAAGGGCTATTGAACATAATCATAGAATTCTACAGAGCAGAAAGAAGCCATTTGGCCCATCGAGTCTGCACTGACGACAATCCCACCCAGGCCCTACTGCCATAACCCCACATATTTACCCTGCTAATCTCCCTGACACTAGGGTCAGCTTAGCATGGCCAATCCACCTAACCCACACATCTTTAGATTGTAGGAGGACGTGCAAACTCCACACAGTGATCCAAAGCTGGAACTGAACTCCAGTCCCTGGCGCTGTGAGGCAGCAGTGCTAACCACTGTGCCATCCTGTACCACACACTGGATAATGATTTATTCATTATTTTAGTCAGAATACATTTTTAGTTGATTTTTACTAAAAACTATTTTTAAACTGAATATTACAATAATTTCAGAACAATACATTTGGCAATTAAATGTCTTTATAGTAATGTGAACATTTAGGTAACTACTTATTTTTAAAACACATGATACAAAATATGTGCAAAGTTTTAAAAAGTGGCTAAACCTAACCAAACTTAATAAAAAGTTTCCTAACAGAATTAAGGGTTTAAGATTTTGCAGCAAACAAAATATGGATAATGATGTTTTAGGGTGATGGTTCAAATGATTAACTGTCTGGATCGTTTCCAACAATTTTGTTAAATCAGCAAGTATAATTCCAAGTGTTGACACAGACAATGATTTTTATTTAGTCAATAATTTGCTGCTATTAACAATATCTGCGTTGGTATCTCTTATCACCACGTGCGAGAATTCCAATGTGGCAGCAACCCTGAAGTCCACTGGTCTAATTTTTCAGAATGAAATCAATAGCCTTCGTACCTGTAAATTTATTTAGTATTTGCTTTCAACAGTTCACTCCGACAATCTTTTGTAATAGATTTATTTATTAGTGTCACAAGTTAGCTTACATTAACACTGCAACGAAGTTACTGTGAATCCCCAAATTGCCATACTCCAGCGCTGTTCAGGTACACCGAGAGAATTTAGCATGGCCAATGCACTTAACCAACACATCTTTCGGACTGTGGGAAGAAACCAGCAGGAAATCCTTTCTGCTCTGTAGGATTCTATGATTATGTTCAATAGCTCTTGAAATAATGATTTTTTTTAGTCAATAATTTGCGAGAATTCCAATGTGGCAGCAACCCTGAAGTTCTTTCATAGTTGCCACACACCGGCACCTGTTTGGGTACACTGATGGAGAATTTAGCACGGCCAACGCATTTAACTAGCACGTCCTTTGGACTGTGGGAGGAAACCAGAGCACCTGGAGGAAACACACGGGGCAAATGTACAGACTCCACACAGACAGTGAGTGACCCAAGCCAGGACATGAACCTGGGTCCCTGGCACTGAGAGGCAGCAGTGCTAACCATTGTGCCATTTCTGTCCAAGAGTAAACCCACACGGATACAGGGAGAACGTGCAGGCTCCACGCACTGACCCAAGCCGGGAATCGAATCTGAGTCCCTAGCACTTTGAGGCAACAGTGCTAACCATTGTATCACCCCAACAGATTATATCTGAGGAGATAATAAACCTAATAAAATAATCACGAAGCCCTAAAATGTATGTGAAGCTGCAGGGCGTGGGAAATCCATCCAAGCATTTTTTTGTCAAATGTGAACCAATTAGCAAGGATGGTTAGGTTTGAAAAGTTGTAAATATTACAATATTAAATATATCCATACATATATGTATGTTTATATATATTCACATACAATATTTTGCACTTAATTTCTCAAGTAAAGTAAATAAGATAATTCAAATGTAGAACAGCAGGTATTGCGCATGCATGAGGTTCAAAGGGCTGAATAATGGGAACAGCGCCCCGACACAGGGGTCAGTGGCCTTAAATACAGGTCAATCCAGTAAAATAAGGGATGATTGGTCACTCCAGCCTCCTCCTTCCCACAAAGTTAGGTTCCTATCTTTGCTGTTCCCAATTCATTCCCTTCTTATTCCCATGCCCTTTCCTTGCTTTCCCGAGTTCCACCCCCACTCTCAAATTGTTGTAAGGTACACACAACTCAAAAACAATTTTTAAAATGCGATTTAAGAACATAAGAACATAAGAAATAGGAGCAGGAGTAGGCCATCTAGCCCTTCGAGCCTGCCCCGCCATTCAATAAGATCATGGCTGATCTGTCGTGGCTCAGTTCCACTTTCCCGCCCTCTCCCCATAACCCTTAATCCCTTCTCTTATCAAAAACCCATCAACCCGCTTCTTAAAAATATTTAGCGAGGCAGCCTCCACCACTTCAACGGGCAGAGAATTCCAGAGATTCACCACCCTTTGAGTGAAGAAGTTCCTCCTCAACTCCGTTCTAAACCGCCTCCCCTTTATCTTGAGGCTGTGCCCCCTAGTCCTACTGTCTTTTTTGAGCGGGAAGAGTCTCTCCACCTCTATCCTATCCATCCCATTCATCATCTTATACGTCTCAATGAGATCTCCCCTCATTCTTCTAAACTCTAACGAGTACAAGCCTAGTTTATTCAGCCTCTCCTCATAGCTCAATCCCCTCAACTCCGGTATCAGCCTAGTAAACCTCCTCTGCACTCCCTCCAGGGCCAAAATATCCTTGCGCAGGTGCGGCGCCCAAAACTGCACACAGTACTCCAGCTGCGGCCTCACCAATGCCCTATACAGCTGCAGCAAGACCTCCCTACTTTTATATTCAATCCCCCTCGCTATGAAGGCCAGCATCCCATTCGCCTTCCTGACCACCTGCTGCACCTGCAAGCTGGGTTTTTGCGATTCATGCACAAGGACCCCGAGGTCCCTCTGCACCGTCGCCTGCTGCAGTTTTTCGCCACGTAAGTAATAGTCCTTCCTACCATTCTTCCTACCAAAGTGGACCACCTCACACTTGCCAACATTAAATTCCATTTGCCATTAATAGACAGGTGATTAATAATGGATTTAAAACTTCATTCACTGTGTTTTTTTTAATGAATTTCAATACTGGAGGAAGTCATATTGGGAGTAATTTTCTCTTCCCAATGGCCATGGGAATCGTAGCGGGCAGGGGATAGACCATGCAATGGTCTGTTGATCTCTGGTAGGATTTTCCAGTTTTGGGGCGAGTGCGGCCGGACCATCCTGCCAGAGCACCATCCACAATAATCTCATCTCTGCATTCTTTTCCCATACCCTTGTTAATTTTGTTCAAGTGTTTATTTTGTTTTCTTACATAATCAGACTGGACTGTCTTCAATGATCATTTGTCAGACATGGCTCAGTTAATAGCTCTCATGTCCAAATCAGATAGCTGTGGATTCAAATCCCCCTCTAGGGCTTGAGCATAAAATCTCGGCTGAGAGAGTGCTGCGATGTTGGAGCTTTCAGATGTGATGGCACAGGCAGCATGGTGGCACAGCAGTTAGCACTGTTGCCTCATAGTGCCAGGGTCCTAAGTTCAATTCCAGCCTTGGGATACTGTCTGCGTGGAGCTTGCACATTCTCCCGTGTCTGCATGGGTTTGCTCCAGGTGCTCCAGTTTCCTCCCACAGTCCAAAGAGGTTAGGTTGATGGGTCAATTTAGCATGGCCATAGTGTCAGGGGGATTAGCAGGATAAATGTGTGGGGTTGCAGGAATGGGGCCTGGGTGGGATTGTGGTTGGTACTGACTTGATGGGCCAAATGGCCTCCTTCTGTACTGTAGGGATTCTATGTTAAACATATATAGATATTAAGTCAAAGCTCCATTTATCTCTCAAGTGCATGCATAAGATTCTATGACATCAATTCAAAGAAGAGCATCAAGTTAACCTTGTTGTCCTGGTCAATACTTAACCCTCAATAAATGTCATAAAAAACAGGTTACCTGGTCATTATTGAAATCGCATTGGTGCAGGCTTGTTGTGCACAAATTGGCTGCCTCATTTTCTGTATTACAACAATGACTACACTTCAGAAGTAATTCACTGGCTGTAAAGCGCTTTGGGACATTTTGAAGTCATGGAAGATGCTATCTAAATGAATATCTTTTTATGATAATACCTTTCATATTTCATAATCTTTCATTTCATTTGACTTCCCCCCTTTAAGCTTCGAATATTAACACTGGGTAAGAAATAATAAGCATTAATGTACACATAAGATTTGTTGCATGTGAATAATTTAAATTGTAGATAATTTAATAGTCTTCCATTTACTCATAATTATTTGGGTTCTTATGTATTGTTCCAGTTTCAAACTGTTTCCTATTGTAAAGGTTAGACTGATATCCTGCTCTCATTCATCTACTGCTCTGTAACCAGATAGGGGCTGTCTAAGAGCAATCTTGGATCATTCACCTGATAAATTATTCCCTTTGGCATTCCAGGAAACCGCAACTGTGCAATGATATCTACCCTCTTTACCACCGAAATAAGCCGTAGTTTAGAGCTAGCATTAAAAAACAGAAAGGTACATGGAAAGGAATTATCCTGTGCTGTTGTCCATTTCTAACGGTGCCCAGGAGATTTTTGTAAATAAATCTCCTTTAAAGATCCTTAAAATAATCTAAGTTGGTCACTCTGGAATCTATACACCTGCAGTAGTTCAACTCTAACATCTGAGGTTTCTGCGCAAAAGCCACTCACCGGCTGTGCTGCTCAGGGTGGGGAACCCAGGCCCGTGAACGGATTGCCTGTTGCTGTCCCAGCTGCCTCTGCAAATCTAGGGGAACCTCAGCTGTAGGGTTGGTCATTGCAAGGGTATGGCGTTTAGACCTGTTAGCCAGATACCTGCAACACAAGTGTATATTTAAGTTGAAATATATCTATGTGATATAGATACTATAATATTATCTAATAATTAGAAAGTTAGGATTAAATTTATTTTTTTAAATTATCAGTGATTATATGTTATTTATTAATCTTTTGTAAATGTGATATTTATTATTTAAGCGAAGGTTCTGAGCCTATTCGGATTCAAATAGATCATCTCTGCAACCAGTGACAGCACCAAGTTTTCCCAGTCTAGTCAATGGTGAGGTTTAGGTACCCTTATATTGTGCTTCTCAACTCTTTTATGAACACTGATCATGGATTTTCATCAAAATAAAGGTAGCAACACATAATATTGTCAAATAATCTTTTCTCCTGCCTGAGTTATTTTGCTCTCAATGGCAAATTGTGTGTGTTCCTGGAGCAAGAAAAGGTTAAATTTGTTTGAGCCAGAAAATGAATTCTTTAAAGGGGCAAGATTTTATCTGTGACTGGACCCTTATATTGCCAACAGAGCTCATATGATGCCAACTAAGGTACGGTCCATACCACTCCCAACCCCCAGCCTGTGTAAATTTTTAATAAGAACAGATCTTTATAAACACTAAACTACAAAGCATACATACTAACACTTGTGACATTGCTCAGTTAATAAGATATAAATAACATGTTGTTTAAACAGCAACAGCAATGTATTATTTTATAGCACAAAGGTGATTTAATTTGTTTCCTTTGTGCAATGACTAGTTCCAGACTAGTGACATAAAACAATAGTTGATCAGCACAATTGATATTTGCGGGTTGCTGCTTCAACAGGCAGAGACAACTTTTTCTATTCACATGGTGACAATCAGAAGTTTGAACAAATCATAATGCTTATTTGAGCAACTATTATTTGAGTCATTTACAACCGCTAACTGAAGCTATGGGCACATAGTGTCATGCATATTAAACACAAGACTTTTAGTGAAATAAAAATTTAGATATAGATCTCCCCTTTTAATAACCTAGTCCAGTACTTGTGCTCTGACATATTTGGTTGTTTTTTCAACTAAGGGTTTCTACCTGGCATTCAAATGTAGACAGCCACCAGAATTCCCAGTTCCTCCACCTATCAATTTCTCAAATATCTATGTATTTAGATAGCATCTATAACAAAGAGCAAGATCCCAAGGCACTTCACAGAAGTTTAATTAGGAAACAAAAATTACCAATACCAAGCCAAAGGAAATACTGAGAGGCGTGATCAAAAGCTTGTTCTAAAGTTAAGCTTCAAAGAGCGTCAATGGCAAAGGAGATGAAAAGGCAGATGGACTCGAGGGATGGAAGATCCAGAGCTTTGGTGTTTGAAAGCATGGTTATCGACAGTGGTTGAAGTGAGGGTGAATTTATAAAAGTCACATTAGAGTCCGGGAGATGGTAATGGCAGCTTTCAGATTTTCAACAATAGATGGACCAAAGCAAAGCCAGATGCAGAGTTGGGTGATATTATAGTTGTGCAAGTAAGTACTGGGAATGCTAAATGCATGCTTTCTTATGGGTATAGCCTGGAAATAGAAAGAGATCAACAACAAAGAACATCACTGCTACAGTTACATACCTTTGCACAGCTTCCTGATCTGGCTCTCCATCTGAGCTCTCCTCATCTACTGGTGTCACGACTGGCACAGCGTGCTGTGGGGAAAGTAAGTGAGTACAACACTCTATGTAGAATTAAATGTGCAAGGGCATGGAGGAGCTACAAAGAAAAGAAACCAAGAGCTGCACAAAGATATGCTGAACTGCATTCATTAAGAAAGACAATGGGCAACACTTATTTAAGGGTAACATTACCTAAAGAGAATGTGTGCTGTGCAGTCAGCCAATGTTTAGTTATTGCACAGCTAATAGTCCTAAGGATTTGGAAAGATTCTGACTTCTTCAAAAATTATAGCCATTAACTGACAGAATCATCAAAATTAAGTGACTTTACCAGATTTAAAAATCAATGCAGCAGTTATCCAGTATACTGTCTGCTGGCAAGAGGAGAAAAACAAGTATTTATCTTGATTTTTTTAATTCATTATAGAGGGGAAGTATAAGGTAACAGAATCTTATGAAATAGCCTGCACTAGGAAACCAGGCTACAAGTTCAAAACTTTTTTTTATTCATTCAAGGGATGTGAACTTCACTGGATAGGCCTTTATCAGTACTTCTTGCATCATCACCCCTCTTTTCTTCATTTGCAACATCCTCAGTGACATTCAGTCTTTCATAGGTAAAGATAACTTTTTTGGCAGGATTTAATCGGGCAGGACAACTTGGATCTTCCTTCATGTTTTGTTCAACATAAGCAACTGCATTCCTTGAGCTAGATGACGGTTCAAGTGGTTCTGTTGATGCAGATTTCAGTGGCAATTTATTGTCCAGCCCTAATTGCCCTTGAGATGAAGGTGTCGAGCTGCCTTCTTGAACCCTTCAGTCCTTGTGGTGTAGATATATCCACAGTACTGAAAGGAAGGGAGTTCTATGATTTTGATCCTGTGTGAAGAATAATAATGTATTTCCGAGTCAGGACAGTGAGTGGGTTGGAGGGGAACTTCTAGGTGGTGGGGTTCCCAGGTATGTGCTGCCCTTGTCCTTTGAAATGGTAGTGGAAGGCCCTGTTGCAGGAGCCTTAGTGGATTTCTGTAGTGCATCTTGTAGATGGTACACAGTCCTGCTATAGTGCATTGGTGGTGTAGGGGCTGAACGTGGAAGGGGTGCCAATCAAGCAGGCAGCTGTGTCTTGGATGGTGTCAAGCTTCTTGAGCGTTGTTGGAACGATACAGAAACAGTTTAAAAGGAAGCTCCTTCTGTTTGCCTTTAAGATCAATACACAGGAGAATATAACAATGATTCAAAATACTATGCTACAAGGTAAAGTTTATGATCGCTTATGGTCTCTAACAAGGCAAGCTCCTGTCAGCCGAATGAAAATACACAGGAAATGTATGCACAGAAATAAAAATTTTCAGGATATGTAACTAGTCTGCTCACTAATACATACCACTGGACACTCAGTGTCAGCATCATCCTGAACAATATGCCCGGATTATAGATTCAGCTGAGAAGATGCAATCAAATATTTTAAATTCTACCACATCGCTAACTGTGTATTCAGCATAATTCATCTAGGAAGAAAATGCCTGTTGTTTTATTGTCCCTCAGTTGGGACTGGTTTTCTACACAGTTGCATCTCATGTCACTACTTACTGGATTCATGGTGACTAATGGTGAAGGGCCTCTTGGACGTTTTAGTAACTGCTGGGCATGCAACTGAATGTTGGCTCCACCATCAGATGCACGGCGACCGAGAGGTCCCATCCCATTTAACAACTGTAGAGTTGGAGGCTGAAGCAAAGATTGTTCCTAAGGAATTCAAAAGAGAGATTTAGAAAAATGCAATAAACAAAATTAATTAAAAGTCGACTCCTGACTTTTGAAAATGTCCTGCCTAGTAATATCAGGTACAGCACATAAACAGAACATATTTTCCTTAATACAGTTTCCTAAAAGCCAATTTCTCATTAATAAGTTTATTAAATGTCACAGCATTTGCACATTATCACCGTGCAGGACTAAATGTCTTCTACAGAATGGAAGAAAAAGAAAAAGCTGTATGAGATGAAGGGAACAAAGAAGACTGGCATGAAAAAGCAACACACTAAACAAGAATTGAATATTTATGATACATACACAGCACCAGCCACGACACTGCTCATGGTCAGAGGAAATTTTAGCTGTTTAATCTAACAGATTTACAGTGCCCTCTCTGGATCAAACTTAAGAGCAGCTGTTTGGCCACTTGTAAACCAGGTAAGAACATCAGACATTAGCACAGCAGCATTATTTACGTGGGCTATTCAGTAGAAGATAATTAGAAGTATATATATCAATAACAGAAAGGAAGTACAGGAGAGAGAGAATGGGGTTTGAGCAGAGGGAAATGTTTATATTCATTATTTTACATAAATTCTGTATTTTGTTGATTAACAATGAAGTGTTCCTGATACTGGACTAATTTTATTACTGAAAAACTTGCATCCAATATCATGGTAGGGAAACTGAAAACTTCAACATGTCAAAAGTGTTGAAGAATCAATGCATTTGTATCCATCCCATTCCTTGTTCCACACTGCTATGCATAAACAGAAAAGTAGCTGCGCTTCTCATGTCAATGTTGTATAAAAGAACAGGATACCATTTATGAAAAATTTTGAAAATTACATATTTATACTTTAAATTTCAAAGAGTTAAATAGTGAAACATTCAATGAGGAATGTGCAGCATTGAACAAAATGAACTTAAAAATGTATGGTCAGAAGTAACTAGTTCTTATTGTAAATTTAATGCATTGTGTGTTTCTTGGCTGCTTCGTTTTTTTTTGTTTAGAAGGGCAACAAGGGCTGGGTAATAAATGCTAACACAGCCAGTGACACCCATATCCCAAAAATGAATATAATAAAAATCAACAAGCACAGCTAACCATATTTTTACATATTCGTAAGTAAAGTAAATATGCGGTATTTTTAATGAGTGCAATCCAGCAACAAGAATTTTCTAAATTACAAATAAACTGTTTGGTTTAGCCATTTTCAATTTGTCTTTTTATTTGAAGCAAAAGCTTAGAATTTTCCATTAACCACATCTTTTCACCAGTGTTCTGTCATTTAACATGCAAGTTATTTTAGGAAACCTGGGCACAAATAGCCACTAAGTTTGTTTATCATATTTAGTGCAAATTTATGAGATTTTTCTGAATCTGATTAACGTGGACATCAACACCAGACATTCCTATCCAATTGAAAATCTGACACATGAAGGCAGAAGGCTTATCCTTTATCTGCTCCCTGTACCTTCTTAGGAGACTGAAGGTGCAAGGACAGATAAAGCGGACAACAGGAGTAATCCTCATCAAGGATAAATATGCTTTTCCGCAGCCTCCGTCCGAAGTGCGATAAAACTGATTTGAATAAAGATGGCAGTTGTGAGTTACAGGCAGCTGAGGTTACAAGTTGTCTGATTTGCAAAGAATTGATATCGCACATAAAAGTTTTTAGTTTATTCTTATCGAATTAATAGTTGAGCTCGAGGTTACAAGGCTCCCCCGGTGCGAAAAGTGAATGCATCAAACGTTCAGGGTCAGGTTCAACTCACAGCAAGTTACTGATTAATGACATAGATTTCACAGACTGTCTTTTCAAAAACAGAAAGCTTACGTTTTATTTAGAAAATTTGTCAGAAAAAAAACTAACTCGAGGTGCATCATCAGTTTTTTTACATTTAGATATTATACTTAAAAACACCTGAGTACCTTCAACACAAGCAGTGAAATTGGTGGGATTAATCCTCACGTTTGGAACTTGTAGGGCAGAATTTAATACAAGCAGTGGGTGTTCCGACTTTCAAAAGGAAAACTGGTGGCACTCCCACCAGCCTGATCTCCAGCAGCTCCAAAGGAATAAAATTCCTAATAGACAGCGGAACCCCGTGGGGCTCTTGGCTGCACAGAGGGCATGAAATCGTCATACCATCTAGTGTGGAATCGATATAATGAGTCAGAGAGCTGCCAGCCAATCAGATTCTGCAGCTCTCTAGTACCAACCGGATACCAGTAGCGGTGGTCACTGTTGACTCAAGACTGCGACCTACACCAGGGATTGTTGCTAGAGTCTTCGCAAAAAGGTAAGTGGAGTGGGATGAGAACTCCAACGATGGTGGCACTAGCAAGAGGTGGGAGAGGGACATTGATGGAAGGACATGCATGTGGCTCCCCAAGTTATTCCCCATCCCTTCTAAATGCCAGTTCCTCTAGTGGGCCCAGAGTATCTGAGAATGAGGGATCCCTCAAATGAGGCCCACTTTGCTGGCCACTGAAGGCTTTGTTTGGCTTCCGGGCAGGAGGACTGCTAGCCATCTTTCCTGCCAAGAGCTTGATGTGTGTAGTGTGGCAATACGAAGCTGGCAGGTCCATTCCACATCCTACACGTTTCCCACCCCCAGCCCCCCACACCTTCCTGTTCTATGAGGTGGCACAGTGGTTAGCACTACTACCTCACAGTGCCAGCGACCTGGGTTCAATTCTGGCCTTGGGTGACTGTCTGTGTGGAGTTTACATGTTCTCTCCCATGTCTGTGTGGATTTCCTCTGGGTGCTCCGGTTTTCTTCCACTGTCCGAAGTTGTGCAGGGTAGGTTGATTGGCCATGCTAAAGTCCCCTTAATGCCCCAAGATGTTTAAGTTAAGGGAATTGGTGGAATAAAAACTAGGGCTTAGGGTCTGGGGAGGCTATTGGAGGGTCGGTGCAAAGTCAATAGGCCAAATGGCCTTATTCTGTACTGTAGAGATTCTATGTTTACACAGCAACCCCCTATCATTTGCTCCCACCCCATCTACCCCTACTTCTGAACCCGTCTCCATAAGTGCAGCGGGAGACATTAAATTCTCACTATAATCCCAGTTGACACTTCAGTACTTTTTTTCGGGTTTTCACTACTTCACTAACTAGCATACATATTGGTTGGCATTGTTTGACTTTACTCCCAGCTGGGATTCTCCAGTTCCACTGTAACGAATGGAATTTTGGCTGAGTGCCAAATTCTCTGTCAGCGATGGCGGGGAAAATGAAATGGGAGAATCTCAGCCATTATATTTTGTTTAAAAAGACCCTTCTCAGACAACACAATGAATTCTGTTTAGACATCCAATATGTGTCTCAGTTAGAATGCAGAATGGTAACACAGAACAAATCAATTATTCACCAGTCATAGGAAATTCAAAAATTTTGAATGGTACAATTGCATACTCTGAATGTGGAGCTTCACCTGCTGTGTAAACACTGTAGCATATTACATACAATTAACTCAAGCTCTCATCCATTCATTTAAATAGATGTAAAATCAGCTGGAAATCCCAAAATAGGCATTTGGCAGATAAAACTTCATCCTAAGAGCACAATAAATTAGCATCCTCTTTAGAATCCTGCAGATTAATTAAATGGTGTTTGCTGTATGTCTAATTTATACATACATATATACATTTACTTACACTCAAGCTGCCAATGTTACCACCTTCACCTGTTAATTGATGTAAAAATGGAAACTTTTTAGCACATTTTTCAATTTTCATTTGAAACCTCTGCAAATACCTGCAATACTTCCATGTGCCTTGTAGAGGCAATGTTGATGTACGGATCTGCTTAGGAGCACCACCAGCAGATACCGAGTAGCACTACATTCCTGCACTGATGTAAATTATAATTTCCATGGTAATCTCGTAAATGTGGGTTAAAAATCCTGGTTACACAATTTCTGGGATCAATAACAACAACAACAACCTCTAAATGCAGGAATGTTAAGTAAGTAGTCACTGGAAAGTTGTGCTGTACTGACCTTCAGCTTGGGGATAGCAGGGGTCCTTAGTTAAATCTCAAGTTCATTATTTATTGATAATTTTACAGCAGAAACAGCCATACCTTGTACTCCAACTGTGTGGCTGGTTGTAAATTCTGCGTAGGTAGCATGTTCTGCATTAGATTAACATTTGGAACAACTTGGAGGAAAGGAGCCTGAGGCATGACACGTGGAAAACCAGGCAGGTGGCATTTCTGCAGATCTTCAGTAACTTCAGTTCTACATCATAAAAACATTTAACAATTAATTTCATAATCAAATATCCTCCCATACTTAACCTTTTCCTTTAGAGTCAGCAATCAGATTTTACATTGCTCTGTCCACATTGGCAACCCTCTGGTAAGCCACCTGGATATTCTTGACATGCATATCTAAAGAATGACTGTCAGCAGGTTGTTCATGATGTGGATATGCCGGCGTTGGACTGGGGTAAACACAGTAAAAAGTCTGACAACACCAGGTTTCAGTCCAACTGATTTATTTGATAGTAAATTCACTAGCTTTCGGGTTAGCCCCTTCGTCAGGTGAATGGAGAGTTCACCATTCACAGAACTCTCCATTCACCTGACGAAGGGGCTAACCCGAAAGCTAGTGAATTTACTATCAAATAAATCGGTTGGACTGAAACCTGGTGTTGTCAGACTTTTAGCAGGTTGTTCAACCATGGAGAAACAATAGCTTGACCTTGTTCTCACTTGGCATCCACACATCTAAAAACTCAAGCAAAAACCACTTGATAGTAATTAAAAACAGGAAAATTACACAATTCTTTCATAGCTCAAGATCACTGGGGTCAGCTTAAATCTTCATGATCATCATTCTGACAGAGAACTTAGATCTGTTACTAAAACGGAATCTTCTTGGCGTGTATGCTTCAGTACCATACCAAGCCATGCATTTATCCACTAAACCATTAGGGAGGCTGTTATCCAATGTTTTAAACCAGCAGAACTATAATGTTTTCCAGTAATGTAATGTTCAATCATTAATCACCAAGGTTGCCAACTGCAATTAAGTGTAATCCAGGAGGTTTCATCGTATAACTTGCCTCCACACTCCAGCCATTATTCAGCCAACACATCCATCCTTGTGATGCACTGCCTTCCTACTTCAACTGGAAAGCAAAATGACTCATTACCCATTCTCTACCATTTGCAATAATTCTTATATCTGGTAAAAAGAAATATTCAAAGAAATGACAAAAAAAATTGTTTAATGTCCCTGTGATTTTCTTTCCAGGGCTGCACACAGCATTATCCTGGAGATTGACCTTCAATTCCTATGGACTCAGATCTATCCTGTGATCTGGCACATATTGGGTTACGGTAGGACTGAGTACAATACCACCCAAAGTGTGATGTAAGGGGACACATGACCTGCACCACATGCAAACCTAAGCATGGAGACAACTCCTAGTTTTCACCCTTTACCGTATACTTATAAATAATTAGTTATTAAAGACTTACAGTTAACTAAAGACTATGAAGATTTCATCAAACTACCAAGATGTAACCAACACCCTTGTAATCATTGGAATGAGCATTATAATTGCAGTCTATCTAACGTGATTCATACTTTTTGCATTGCGGTTCCCCATACAAAAATCTCTATCAATGCAAATAATTGAGCCTTTGTCCACATACCTTCCTCCACACACAGTTTTTAAATTTACCTAGTCCTGACTGGAGTACACATCCATAAGGCTTGGCTAGTACAGTTGAACTCGCTGTGTCTCAGGGCACATGATTCTCTCTTCCCTAAATCCCCACTGCTGTGAAATTCAGTCTGCACTAGCTCATTCTCTTTCTCATCTCCCCCAGTAATTCTGAGCATGGAACTCTCAAATTTATTCTTGAAATTCTTGTATTGAGAATATTACCATGACAAGCTCAAAATCAATTCTGAAGTAACGACCTTTACTGGTATGAACTAAGTCTGATGAAAACAGAACAAATGCAATAGAAGCACATTTCATTGTCCTCCTCGACAATATATACGTTTGGGCCCTTTCACGTTTCATAAAAAACACAGGGCCATTCAGTATCACTGCATGTTGCTTATTTTCCTGATATATATGTATAAACATGAAATAAAAGCAATTATGAATCAATGATGTTTATATTGGTTATTTAGACAAAGTCACCACATTGATAATACTAACCTGGGGTCAGCCACACCAACAGTATGTCTCCTCATGGATAGGTATCGTGCCAGTGCCTCCGGCGATGGTTCTTCACCTTCGTCACTATCTAGATTCATGTTACCGTCAGTCTGAGAAGAAAGTTAACAACACAACTGACTTACGGGTCACTGTTAGCCTTATTCACCATAATTAAATCTGACCCACTATTTGAAAACAAACATTTAGACATTTTGTAAAAGAAATCGTAGTAAGATCTTCATATAAACCCCTGAATCTATAAATTTTAGAATTACGAGCTTCTAGATAAAAATGGTACAATTAAGCCAATATTCATCAGGACAGACAGCTCAAGGCCCGAGTTGTGAAATCTAAATGACAAAGTGTCACATTCCAATAGCTAGCCTGGAAAGTAGAAGGCCAATGGCAGATCTTAACAAAAAAACTAAATTAACTAACAAATGCTCTATCAGTTATACTTTTCAAACAGATTTAAAGATTAGAATGCCGCAGACTGCCATTTTTCTACCAAAATAAAAATATTTGTAGTTTATGCATGAACAATAATAGAGTTGAAGCAATGCTTTATGGTTTAATGCCAGTTAGTATTTGTCACTTGAGAAGTGTCATAACATGTACATAAAAAAAATCTGCAATTTATCCTGATTGTTAGATTTAGAAACAGGATTAAGGTTAGCCTAGCAAGCCTATTAACATAAACACAGGAAATGCTATGCTAGAAAATTTCAGCAGGTCTGACATCATCTGTGCAGAAAGGGTAGAACTAACATTTCAGCCAGAATTTTATCGGCACGCCTGCCCCAATTCCGGGGATGACCGAGGCTTGGGGAGCAGCATTCTCCATTGGCCATGGGTGGAACTGTACAAACCTCAAGCAAACATGCCAATAAGATTCCACCATTCAAGTCTGGCTGACTCTTCAGGTTCCAGCATCTGCAGTAATCTGTTTTCGATGAGCCCGTTAACACAGCTGATTTCCAATGAAATCTTCACTGACTATTTAATTTTTTTTGGTACTTGTGTGTGTTTTAAGTTGGGACAAATTATCCGGATTTCGATTATAGAATCATAGAATCCTACAATGCAGAAGGAGGCCATTTGGCCCATTGAGTCTGCACTGACCAAAATCCCACCCTGGCCCTATTCTCACAACCCCATGCATTTACCCTGGCTAGACCCCTGACACTAAGGGGCAATTTCGCATGGCCAATCCACCTAACCAGCACATCTTTGGAGTGTGGAAGAAAGTCAGAGCACCCGGAGGAAACCCACGCAGGCACTGGGAGAATGTGCAAACTCCGTACAGACAGTGACCCAAGTTGGGAATCGAACCCTGTTGGAACCTGTATTGCTAGTTTTCACTTCCATTCAATACTAGAGGAAGTGATTGGTGCGGCATTACATCTGTTAACAATGAATTCGCGTGATATCAAATTACTCATTTTATTTATTGGGCCAGATTCTCCAACCTCACCCACGGCTGGGATTCTCCAGTCCCATGCTGTGTTTTAGATTTGGCTGAAAGCCAAATCTACTGATCTTGCTGGCAGCAGTACCCGGGACCTGCAAGACTGGCGAATTCCAGCCATTACGTACAAGTACATATTTGGCTTGTGTATTATTTCAAAAATACTGTTTGTGTCTTATTCCAGATATAAAATGAAGTAAATGGTCTCAAAAATAAATTGCTTGTTATTGTTTCTTTTATCTTACAGATGAGAATTTGGAACAAATATCAGCATTAGTAAAAGTTTAATAGATTATCACTTAATTGGAAATAATTAAGGTTCTCAAACCAAAAAATTAAAATGTCCAACACACAGTTATATGTAATTAGGTCTTCAGTGGATAGAAATGCCATTTATAAAGAAACATATTTATTGTACTTAAAAGAATGAAACAAGAAATCATAAGTTATGCATTTTAAATGTCAGAGAAAAATCTGTGCTCAAGTTTACAACCCATGTAGGGCTTGACTTTGCAAAAGTAAGAATAGAATCCCTACAATGCAGAAGGAGGCCATTCAGCTCATCAAGTCTGCACCCACCACAATCCCACCCAGGCTCTATTCCCGTAACCCCACATTTATCCTGCTAATCCCCTAATACTAGGGTCAATTTAGCACGGCCAATCCACCTAACTTGCACATCTTTGGACATCTTTTAATGTTAAAGGAAACCTTTCTAAATTTTTAATATAATTAATTTAAAAAGTATGCCCACTATATTATCAGCACATTTGTTCACCAGAAAAATAGAAGATCACTAGCTACAGAAATGATAAACACAGTGGGTTAGAAAGGGGATCTTGATGACTGGGTAGCTTCAGGGAACTTGAGGTTGTTGTGCATGATCTGAAAAAGGAGTGGGCCTGATGAGCTGAATGGCCTTTCCTCATCATCAATGTTCTTCAGTTTTATTCCTGTTCTTTGCTAACATGCAGAACTGGTGCCAGGATGAAGATTTCTGTATCTTTTAAATCTGTTGTCCTGTAACAAAAAGTCTCCATGAACTTAATCCCATAGCCCCTACCTGCCACACCCAAAAAGGGATATAAAAAACTATCAAAAAGATAATCTAATTGGGTAAGAATTTTTCAAACATGCCCCAGGAAATCCTGATTATCAACAAGTGAAGATTTGGCAGAGTGGTTAGCATTGCTGTCTCTCAGCGCCAGGGACCTGGGTTTGATTCTAAGCTTGGGTAACTATCTGTGTGGAGTCTGTACGTTCTCCCCATGTCTGCGTGGATTTCTTCCTGGTGCTCCGGTTTCCCTCCACAATCTGAGGGACATGCTGGTTAAGTGCATTGGACGTGCTAAATTCTCCCTCTGAACAGGCGTCGGAGTGGGGCGACTAGAGGATTTTCACAGTAACTTACTGTAGTGTTAATGTATGCCTACTTGTGACACTGGTAAATAAACTTCTAAAGATTTGAAGGGTTCCCCCTCCCCTTTCCTACATCAAAGAAAGAAAAATAAATCAGCCATAAATATTAAAGATTTTGTTCTCACAATTTCTGATTTTTAAAAATCCAAATATGGCTACTGTAGCCATAAGATGCCAAAACTGTTTGATGACCTCACCAGGAAAAATTCAAATAAATCACATTTGAACATATCGTGCATTTACAAAAATAAGGGTCTCATAACTGACCTGCACTATCTGGTTCTCTGGGTTGATGAGCTGCACTTGTGGCACATTTAGACTCAGTGTGTTACCTGTTTGCTCAGCCTGGTGTTAAAGATCATAGGAAAGTCAGAAAAGAAGCAATCAGTTTCTCCAAAATGTCATCCTCAACACAAAAGTCAGAATTATTCCATAGGTTTTCATACAGATATAGGTGTCAGCAGGGGATTTCTTTTTCTTCAAAATATTCTCGTCTCAAAATATATCAGCATGTACATAACAATTGGTTAAGACTGAAAGCAATCCCTGGCCAAGTTAGAAAACAATTAAAATGTAGAGGAGAGTGAGATCTTGGAATAAGAATTTAAAAATAGAAAACCAGACCTGGAGGAGAAAGAGTAAGAATAATATAAAAGAGGAAAATAATTCCAAGCCAAATAAACAAATACTCAGTAAATGAAGGCCTACATTTTTTTTTCCAAGTATAATTAAATACCACAGTCCGAATGCTAGAATCAATAAGGATTCAAGTGAATGACCAATTCCCCAGGAGAAATAATGGTGTTGCAGGAGTTTGAAAAACATGGGGGTGAATTCCATACGCAGAGGTGAAGAATGCTGCAGCAGACAGAAAAGCCTAGTCGCAAGAGTAATGCAAGAAATTAAGGATAACAAATTGATAGTCAAAAGATGCCCGCTTAGTTATTTAGTGGGTAATGGAAAGAACATGATGAGATGGCAAGGATATGTTCAGATAGTTGTACTGTTGCTTTGGAGAATCAAGGGGTATAAGAGAGTGGAGGAAAATAGGAGTAGGTAGATTAGCCATGGTCTTTATAGTGGTGGAGTAGGAACAAAGGCCTACAATCAATCCAATATAAACTGAGGAATAATGAATGGAAATGAGATAACAAAATCAACTACTGGTGCTGAGGAACAACTGCATTTAGATATTGCATCTTTCACATCCTTGGTATGCCCCAAAACTTATAAGGCTCAATTAATTACTTTCAAAGTGTCATTATGTAGATAAACACTGGAGCCAATTTATGCACAGAAATATTTCACAATGAGTAATGAGATAAACTGCAAATTATTTTGCTAGCATTGGCTGTGGGATGAATGTTGGTCAGGTAAAAGAGAATTTCTTTCTTTCCAAAAGTGTTAGGGATCTTTTTAAAAATTCCAAATGAATTGCTGGGCAGGGTCACAGTTTAATATTCACCCCGACACTGCAGCAATCCTTTAGAATTGCACAGAACTGGCAGAAAGAATATGTGCTGGTGTCCACAATGGAATTTCAACTTACAATCTTTTATCTGAGATTGGAGTGATATCTGAGCAAAACAAAAGGTCAAATATTGTTTATTGATCAAATGTTTCAAGTACCCCATTAATAACAACTTGTTTCTTTCAACTAGTTCTTATAAATGATCAGTGTACATTTCATAATAAGCAGTAGTGGATCTTCTATTGACTAATGACCACAATATAATGACACTAAAGATGTGCTAGCATTGGCAGCAAGGAAGACAACTGTAGCTTCATTTAAAGTGGAACATTTTGAAAGAGTATGAAATAAACTACTACATGTGGCAAACTTAAATAAAAAAGGTCTTAGCTGAGGAATGATGGAACACTTTTATAATTATAAACGTTGAAACATCCAACATAAGCATTTACACAAAAACACGTTTAAAAAAGTGGTATAAGATCAATAGAAAAAAAGGAAAGAAAGAATGATGAGAGGAGTATTTGGTGTTGTATTTTCCAGGATAAGTTGAAAAGATATTAGAGATACAAAGAGGAGCCTTGAGATAAACATTTCTGTAGTTGGCAAAACTAAAATGTTCTTCTTGCATTAGAATCAAAGATATGAACAAATTATCTGAAATATTTGATTAATATTTTCTAGAGGTTTTTATTCAAACACAATTCTAACTTGTTATTTAATTTCTGTATTCAGTATCTCAGAAAAATTGGAATTCCCCATGTCTATGTCTAAGGCATAAACTAGGGGCAATTAAGATCAGTAGATCCTCTGGAATGAGCTGTATACAAGATGCAGTGAAGGGGGAGACTAGTTAAGAAACTTGTGGGACATTGGCTATTAAAAAGTAATCACTAGACACTGGTGAGAATGCTAAAAGCTTGAAAGTAAGCATACATCATACAGCAGGTCCACTTAAATCAGCTATAAATCTGACCTAGCAACATACAGGCTCAATACCCATGCAGGTAAAACACTGGGATCTGTTTTGTAGCATTGACTGGAAGTGCACTTGCATAGCAGGAATTCCTAATATTCAAAAATTCCACTTACCTCATTCATCAATCTTAAAAAATACATAATAAAATGTTTGAACATACCATGTACAGAATGCAAGACTGCCAGTGATCCTAACAGTTTATAATGCACTGGTCAGACTAAATTTATTGTACTTAGTTTTGCAAACAAGCCACAAAAAAAATTGATACATGTGTTAGAAAGGGGCAATAATTGCAAAGATAAAATATATAAGGATGAAAACTTTGCAAATTACAAGAAGGGTCACTGAAGGGAAATCTCTTTGAATGCATAAGATCTAAAACCGTACCCATAATAATAATATTTCAAAGTAAGGTAGGGAAAGAGGGTGTAAATGGCACTAAATGGAAAGCTTAGCTTAAATTTAAATCGAATCAAGAAGAACTTTGCTCAGTGTGATAAATGTTTTGGTGACTGCAGGACAGGGATATGGAGGCAAAACCACAATGGTTGCTAAAAATTATAGTTTTATGTGATGGAAGAGGTAAGGTTTTTGAATAAATGGGTTTCAGGTCATTCAGTTGCCTCTTCTAGTCCCAAATGTTCTTGCGCTCTTGTGACAAAGCACTCCACAATTAATGGTCACTCAGGCTATGGCCATCTGCTATTTTGTAAAAGGTACTTGTCATGGAGAAAAATTAATTGGTGTTGTTTCAGGGTCACACACTACAAATGGAAAATGATCACTGGCAATGAGCAAAAGCCCACACTTGATTTCGGAGGTGTGAAATGATAGGAAAACATGCATTTCTGACATATGAAAGTGCACTTATTCCTTTAACAACCCAAAAATAAGCTGCACCCAACTAAGTGCTTAATTTTAATAGGTTGGCAAGCCATGAGCAACCATGCCCTGGTTGTTTGGGAAGCTGTAGCTGGATTTGTGCAGTTAACATGCTGTCCCTTCAAGACCTGCTGGCCAGAGGGCTGGCAGCTAGAGTCATAGAATCCTGCAGCGCAGAAGGAGAACATTCAGTCCATCAAGTCTGCACTGACCACAATCCCACCCACGTTCTATCCCCATAAATTTACCATAGCTAGTTCCCCTATCACTAAGGGGCAATTTAGCATGGCCAATCCACCTAACCGAGACATCTTTGTACTGTGGGAGGAAACCCATGCAGACACAGGGAGAAGGTACAAACTCCACACAGACAGGGACCCAAGCCGGGAATTGAATCCAGGTTCCTGGCGCTGTGGGGCAGCAGTGCTAACCATTGTGCCGTCCATAAACTCTTCAGTTCCAGCAGTGTCACCTGAAGTGGTGGCCACTTTGGGACGGCACCCAGCTGACAGGATGCAGTGACAGATGCCACCTTCTCAGCAAGGTAAGTGGGTTGGGGTGGTCACTGGGATCAATAAGACAGACTCAGTGAGGAAGGGGCAAGTAGATTGGTTGGTGCGGCAGGGAGTTAGAGGCACAGCCACTGCTGCTGGTTGTGGGATGAGTGTGGCCTGTGAGGGCCTAACAGTGCACAATTAAGAGCCAACCTTCCCTACAAAAGGCCACCAGGATTCACCAGGTGGTCTCCCCATGTGCCACTGGTAAAATGCAAGCAGCGGTGGAAAGACACCCATAACTGGCCATTTAGGCAGCAGAATTGGTCTCTGGATAGTAGAGCCATTCTCCTATTCTTGTCACTGGCAAAATGACATGGCAGCTGGAAGATAACAGGCCTTTGCCCACCATGCCTTCCCTTGCTACTTTCTGCCCTCCTGTGCTCCTTCCCCCTTTGCAGGTCCCATGCAATTCATCCCAAAATATTATTTCAACCAGTTAAAACTGTTGCCAATGTCACTATTGATAGCTGCACCTCCCTCTCTTAAATAGATTGCTTATTGTTCTCTTGGTTGTGTCTGTTGTGTACAAGCTTTGATGGTTTGTTGCACAATGTTTTTTTTGTCTAAAGAAGCAAAAACACAAGGTATTGTTGTGCTAACACACTGTGCCATGGAACAGTAAGACACATAATTAGAATGGTTGATACATAATTTGAGTAACTTAATTTCATACGTTCTCTGAAATATTACTGGTATTCATTCATTCAGTGTATGCACACTGTACCTCATTTTCCTGTAATAAAATGATTTAAGTTTGCATTTTAACATGTCAGATATGCAGAATTCAATTATATCACATCTCACAAGGCAGAAAAGACCAGTTAGCTGCCTTGGCCTCATAACTTGGCCCTACTTAACAAATCAAATTTCTGATCTCAGCTGAATGGGTCATCATTAGCACTGCTGTCTCACAGCGCGAGGGACCTGGGTTTGATTCCTGGCTTGGGTCATTGTGTGGAATTTGCATGTTCTCCCTGTGTCTGCATAGGTTTCCTCCTGGTGCTCCCATTTCCTCCCACAGTCCAAAGATGTGCAGGTAAGGTGCATTGGCATGCTAAATTACCCCTTAATGTCCCAGGATGTGTAGGTTAGAGGAATTAGTGGGGTTATGGGGATAGGGCCTGGGGTGGGATTGTGGTCAGTTTAGATTCGATGGGCCAAATGGCCTCCTTCTGCACTATAGGGATTCTACAATTCTATGCATTCTATAAATCTTCACAATGAAATAACCAACATGCTAGTTTGTTCTCTGTTGAGGAGGAGGAGAAATCTAACTCTTATCCTCTGCTGGTTATAAACCACTTAAGAACATAAGAACATAAGAAATAGGAGCAGGAGTAGGCCATCTAGCCCTTCGAGCCTGCCCCGCCATTCAATAAGATCATGGCTGATCTGTTGTGGCTCAGTTCCACTTTCCCGCCCTCTCCCCATAACCCTTAATCCCCTCTCTTATCAAGAACCCATCAACCCGCTTCTTAAAAATATTTAGCGAGGCAGCCTCCACCACTTCAACGGGCAGAGAATTCCAGAGATTCACCACCCTTTGAGTGAAGAAGTTCCTCCTCAACTCCGTTCTAAACCGCCTCCCCTTTATCTTGAGGCTGTGCCCCCTAGTCCTACTGTCTTTTTTGAGCGGGAAGAGTCTCTCCACCTCTATCCTATCCATCCCATTCATCATCTTATACGTCTCAATGAGACCTCCCCTCATTCTTCTAAACTCTAACGAGTACAAGCCTAGTTTATTCAGCCTCTCCTCATAGCTCAACTCCGGTATCAGCCTAGTAAACCTCCTCTGCACTCCCTCCAGGGCCAAAATATCCTTGCGCAGGTGCGGCGCCCAAAACTGCACACAGTACTTGGTGTCCCTTTCAAGAACAGTATGAACATAAGACAGTGCTAAGGCAAAATTAGCTAGCCATCCTCTCATTTACATAATATGCAGGGGATTAGAGGAAGAAAAGCAAACCAAAATGATCACAATAAATTAGTTAATTGATTGGGTTGTGTATCAATATTCATCAAGATGAAATTTTTAAAATATTCTCTAATTCAAAGAAGCATACATCTTGATCAAAAGCAGAAGTGAACACCATTATTTTCTAGCAAAATTAGAGGTTTAGGATATTACTCTAAGAGGATTAAAGGGTGGCAGGAATATAAATCTACAATTTTTAAAAATAAATAAGCATTGTAAACACATGAAATAACTTTCATAATTAACCGTGTCAAAAGTTCTTCAAAACCGGTTTTCCTTAATTATCAGAATTTACACTAAACAATTAGTTTAAAGTTTTAAAGTTTAATTATTGTCACAAGTAGGCTTATGTTAACATCACAATGAAGTTACTGTGAAAATCCCCTTGTCGCCACACTCTGGCACCTGTTCAGGTAGACTGAGGGAGAATTTAGCATGGCCAATGCACCTAATCAGCACATCGTTTGGACTATGGGAGGAAACAGGGGCACCTGGAGCACACCCACACAGACACCGGGGGAACGTGCAGACTCCACACAGACAGTGACCCAAGCCAAGAATCGAACCCAGGTCCCTGGCGCTCTGAGGCAGCAGTGTTAACCATTGTGCCATCGTGCCTCTTGATTTAACTGTTTGGCATTCATGAAGTACCAGTCACAGCCCTTTTATTGAAGCTAAGCACAACTAGCCTATGTTTACCTTTTTTAAGGTATATTAGAAAAATGAAGGAGTGACATTCAAACAAAAATCTATACGAGTGTCACTCTCCCACTCTCCTTTTGCAGCCAATCCTTATTAGGCCTTTACAGTGGCTAGATCACAACAAGAGCTAAAGTAATCTGTTCAATTGGTCTTCTTCCTTACACCTGATCTAGAGCATGAGCTGAAATAATTAACCTTCTGCTGTGTATTCCATACTGTTTTCTGGGACATTTGTCTCAATTTCAGAAGTAAAAGTACTTCAAACTCAAACCATTTGTGCATTGTGGCAGAATGTAGCATTTCCCAATAAACTATTCACAAAAACAACTTGGCAGGTGGATTTAACATGAATGGAATTGAGGGTAAATAGGGAGGGAAGGGGGTGGAGGAAGAATTATGTTACTGAAGTCTCGGATTTAGCCTACTTTGTAATTTTAGCTATGGCCAGTCAGGTTTCCATCAACCTTGGGAAATCAGGCAGCTGCAGCAAGGTGAAGAAAGCCTTGGGGAGAAGCAGAGTGCCTTCACAGCACTAATTATTTGGCCAGGAGGCTGGTTTGCTTCATCCTGGCCATCCTACATCATCAGGTGTTTCACCCCCCCGCCCTTCCCCCCACATCAGGATCAGATTCTCTCCTCTTAGCTAATTCTTAGTGCTTGAGGAACTGAAATGCCTGGTTAGAATTCTCAAGATATTTATAGCTTAACAAAGATGGCAAACGAGTACCTTTCTGAAAGTCGTTAACAGAAGTCAGCAAAATGTTCTGTACTGCATGACAATTGTTCCATTGTGCATTTTCTGGATGACATATTTAACATTTAATAACATTAGTCGACAATTGCATGGACATCGCTGATACATTACCTGGACATTTGCAGGTGACTGAAAGGGCATAGTGCGAGGCACACTAGGAGGTGCGGAGATGCGTAATGTCTTGTGCCGTTTTAGCTTGTCACACAGCAGGCTGTATATTGCACTAAAGTGATCATAGGCATCTGTCTTCAACGACTAGAAATAAAATTAAATTCAAAGTTAAACTGAAGCATACAGAGATTGGATTCGACAGCAACACGCAGCTGCCTGGTACTCAGAACTAGATCAATTACACAATACAGGTACTCTACATTTCACAGAACAGTTTGGGTTTTCTAATGAAAATGGCACCAATGATATCCCACTCTTTACACATAGGGTGCTATTAATCTTACACTCAGAAAACCAATACTGACACATATAAGAATTGTTAATCATGAACAAACCAAAAATAGATTTGAATTTGAAATAAAACAGAAATGATTCTGCAGCATATATACACAAGACAATAAATAAACAACATATAAATTAAGATCATAAGACGTTCACAATACCTGTAGTGTGCGTTCTCTTTCCAAACCCAACTCTGTCATGTACATGAGTACCTGCTCATTCAATGGTTCTGTCTTAATTTCTACTTTAATTTGCTTAGATTCTGATATTAACTATAAAAAACACAAAAATACATCATTTTACCTTCAGCTTTACTGCGTTTCGCAGGTTTATGAACTTCAACATTAATAACTGAAACTGAACACAAGCTAACTTCACTGGTGGTATGAAGTGCAGAGCAATTCTGACTACTTCCCATTGCATGTGAAGCTGGTTTAGAAAAGGAGACATGAATGTGATCTTTTCGATTGGATGGACCCAGATTCCAAATAACAAATTCACTCAGTATCACAACACATTTCTATTGCAGAAATAAGTATGGACTTGCATTCACCATAGCATCTTTTATCTCCTCTGGACTTTTATTCATAAATAATTAATTATTTTGAAGTATAGTCTTTAATGTTATGTAAGGAGACATAGCAACCAATTTGTGGACATTACAGTCCAATAAGCAATGACGTAAACAACCAGTCAGTGGCTGCAAGATCAAGTCAGTTGTAGTACAATTGGTATCTTGCTCCATTCCAGAGATTTGAACGTGTTAGTGGCTCTTATTTTAATGAAGTACTGCATGTCAACAATGCTGTCACTCAGGTGAGATTTTAAACAAGGCACTGTTCAATGGCTCCGGTTAAGCGTAAGAGATTTTTTGAAAGTGAACCCAATGTTCTGGTCAACTCTTATCCCTCACATAACACTTTATCACATTTCTCACTGGTGTAAATTGACTCCTACATTGGCAATGAAGTGCTAAGATTGTGAAAGTCGTGCCATAAATGCAATTTTTTATTCTCTCCATTTGATTTTGGTGGTGCTGGTTGAAAGATAAATGTTGGCCAGAAGACCTTGCATAATCTTTGGTCTTTTATATTGATCTGAGTGACAGACAGGATCTCGATTTAATGTCTCATCTAAAGAACAGCACCTCTAACACTGCAGTGTTCCCTCAGTAGGGCACTTGTTAGCCACCTAGGTTTTGCATCTTTTCTCATATTCACTGATCTGCAAAGCCCCACATACATTTGATAAAAATTAGAAAAAGGAAGTCCACTGGTATAGTCTCATCCTCAGACAGTACACATTTGGAATCTTGACTGAGTTACTACAAAGTTTCATGTGGTGTTTCACTTTGGGACAAAGAAATTCAATTAAATGTTCAGCTTGCTCACTATAAGAGTGGTTCTTATCCTATGATAATCTATGATCTGGCTCAGCCCTTGTTTTTTAATTAGGTTATTTTTAAAGATGAACTTTTTTTTGGGAGACTAGAATATAAATCAGTATTTTTGTGATATTGCAATATTCTCACCCTATCAAACTCTGGGTCAGGATCACCTATCTTCATCCATTTATGTTTGCAGATCTGTTCCACAGATAAGCGCTTGCTTGGGTCTAGCACAAGCATATGTCGGATCAAGTGCTCGCATTCTGAAAGGAACAAGTGTAATTAGTAAACACACCTATGCATTCAGTAGTGCACTGATTATTTTGCAGATCAGAATTATTTTGCTCAAATATGTTACTATAGTATGGAACACAGATACATCATAGAACATAGAACACTACAGCACAAACAGGCCCTTCGGCCCACGAGTTGCGCCGATCACATCAACACCTACCAACCTACAGACCTATCTATAACCCTCAATCTCATTAAACCCCATATACTCATCCAGAAGTCTTTTAAAAGACCCCAGCGAGTTCGCCTCCACCACCACTGACGGCAGCCGATTCCATTCACTCACCACCCTCTGAGTGAAAAACTTACCCCTAACATCACTTCTGAACTTCCCTCCTTGCACCTTAAATCTGTGTCCTCTCGTAGCAACCATTTCAACCCGGGGAAATAGCCTCTGAGAGTCCACCCTATCTATTCCTCTCAACATTGTGTAAACTTCTATCAGGTCGCCTCTCAACCTTCGTCTCTCCAGGGAAAAGAGTCCCAGCTCCCTCAACCTAACTTCATAAGGCATGCCTTCCAGTCCAGGCAACATCCTTGTAAATCTCCTCTGTACCCTCTCAATAGCTTCTACATCTTTCCTATAGTGAGGCGACCAGAACTGCGCACAATACTCTAAATGAGGCCTGACAAGGGTCTTATAAAGTTGCAGCATTACCGACTCCTAAACTCAAACCCTCGATTAATGAAGGCCAGTACACCATACGCCTTCTTGACCACCTCCTCCACCTGCGAGGCCGATTTAAGAGTCCTGTGGACCCGGACCCCTAGATCCTTCTGCTCTTCAACACTACTCAGACTTCTGCCCTTGATAGTGTACTCGTTCATCCCGTTGGTTCTGCCAAAATGGACGACTACACATTTATCCGCGTTGAAGTCCATCTGCCACTTCTCCACCCAGTCCTGCATCCTATCTATGTCCTGCTGCAACTTTTGCCATCCTTCCAGACCATCCACAACACCACCGACCTTAGTGTCATCAGCGAACTTACTTACCCATCCCTCCACTTCCTCATCCAGGTCATTTATGAAAATGACAAACAACAAGGGTCCCAGAACAGATCCTTGAGGCACTCCGCTGGTGACTGACCTCCATTCAGAAAAAGCCCCATCCACAACCACTCTCTGCCTTCTGCAGGCAAGCCAATTCTGGATCCACAAGGCCAAAGGCCCTTGGATCCCATGCCCTCTCACCTTCTCAAGAAGTCTTGCATGGGGGACCTTATCAAACGCCTTGCTGAAGTCCATGTACACTACGTCCACGGCACTTCCTTCGTCAATGTGTTCAGTCACATTATCGAAGAACTCAACTAGGCTTGTAAGGCACGACCTGCCCTTGACAAATCCATGCTGACTATTCCTGATCATGTCAAACCTCTCCAAATGTTCGTAAATCTTGTCCCTCAGAAGCCTCTCCATCAGCTTACCAACTACTGAGGTCAGACTCACCGGTCGGTAATTTCCCGGGCTATCTCTGTTCCCTTTCTTGAAAATAGGAACTACATCCGCAATCCTCCAATCCTCCGGAACCATTGACGACGCAAAGATCATCACCAGGGGCTCTGCAATCTCTTCCCTCGCCTCCCACAGTATCCTGGGGTACATCCCATCTGGTCCAGGCGACTTATCTACCTTGATAGAATTCAAAAGTTCCAACACATCCTCCTCCTTAATATTCACGTACTCAATCTTTTCCATCTGCTGCAAATCCATAACAAAATCTCCCAGATCAGCTTCCACTGTGAATACTGAGGCAAAGTACTCGTTAAGCACCTCTGCCATTTCTTCTGGTTCCACACAAACCTTTCCCCCCTCACCTTTTATAGGTCCTATCCCTTCTCTTCTTATCCTTTTACCTTTCACATATTTATAGAAGGCCTTGGGATTCTCCTTAATCTTACCCGCCAAGGTCTTCTCATGGCCCCTTCTGGCTCTCCTAATTTCCCTTTTAAGTTCCTTCCTACAGTCCTTATACTCCTCAAGATCTTTAACCTCTCCTAATTCCCTGAACCTCTTATACACCTTCCCTTTCCTCCTGACTAGGTTCAACACAGCCTTTGTGCACCACGGTTCCCGCGACCTACCAAAACCCCCTTGTCTCATCGGAACGTTGTCATTCAGAGCTCCAGACACACATTCCTTGAATATCTGCCACCTTCCTTCGGTACTTTTCCCTAAATATGCTATAAATCAAATTTTTGTGTTGCAGTCATAAGCATGTGTTTTGGGATTAAGATGAGAGATTGACTTTTCCGCGCATTTACTGTTGGTGTAGACTAGAATCGCTCTACAAAAGTTGCTTATACTGTCAGCAATCTATTAGTGTTCACGATTACTCTGAACAAAACCAGTAAGAATTTCATTTGCATGTTCTTAATCATGCCCAGTGTCCATTTGTGAAGGTGTTTAATAAATTTTGCATAAACAGCTGAATTCTCAGTGTTATAACTGAAGCTTTTATTACTTTGTTTTACAGCAAAGCCAGATCTATGCCTCATTAGACTGGAACCCGGTGCCACAGTGTGCATTTATCAATGACCTGAACACAAAGCAAACTGAGTAGATTCACAGAATTTACAAAACAAAAATTTTTTTTGTGTGTGTGTGAATAGTACATTTGAAACTAAATGTTCATGGCGTACACAGGTTTCTGAAGCGTTCAGGGGAGAATCTGAACTGAATCCAGAGAGAATGTAATAGTAGCGTTGGAGATGAAGTTGCATATAGAAAGGGAAGAAGGAAATTCAGTTGCAAGCTGGCAATTTATACTGGTATTGATCTGTTCATGTTCACATTAAAATAAGGGCCTATTGACATCCTCAGAGTGGAAATCACTGGCAGACTGCCATTCTATAGCAACTTACCTGAGGGGCTTGGTCAGGACGTTTAAAATAGCTACTATGAAGTTAGAAGTATTTTTCTTCTAACCATCAGCGTTAGATCACTTTGTCGGATGGTTTCCAATTGTCCAGGTGAAGTTGGTCCTTTAGGACAATTGTCAGGTGAAGCCTACAAGGGAACCCCCAAAGAGCCATCTTTGGGGTTGTCCCCAAATCTGATACCGGGGAGCTGGGAAGTCATGTTCCAAAGTGTGTATCTATTAAAATAGTTCTGAGTTACACAGGCATCAACCTTTAAACCAACGCAAAGATAAATGGAGATCAAATAAATTTTACCTTTCTGAGTTTATACCATGGGTGTGATTTAAAGGCTTGAGTTCTTGGCATGTAAAGGAAATTCCACTGCCAAACAGTATCAGCTAGTGTAATATCCTAACTAGGCTAACTATTATTCTTTCTTTCTTTTGAATCGCAACCTGCACTTACTCCCCTTTCTCTCCAGCAGAAACTAAATTAGCTTTTTCCTTTAGTTAAATGGCATATCCCAAAGTGAAAGTCTGTTCGGGAGAAAGTTAGTGAAATTGCTTTTCATTTGCTCTGATATCAATTGATCCACTAACCGTGAAAGTGCATAATATGCAATTTCCCATTTTTGGAAAAAAAAGAACTTACAATGCTCGGGCTTCAGTGACAGTGAGAGCTAGTGCACTGCCCTCTTACCTCCAGGATCTGTCAATGAATACAGCCCAGAGAGACAGCATTAATATCTCCCCTCACTGTTAACGAAAAGGGTTCTATATGAAATGAGATTGAGCAGTTTCAAACCCAATAATGAACAACTGAGCATAAGCACTCCCTACTAAATACACTGGATACTCACAATTATTGATGTCTTTTGCTCAACTTGTTTTGCTTTGTTGAGAACTGCAAACATTTGATTTGTGTTACTTCTTCAGAGTTTCTATTTTGCACATAAAACAAAGACTACCGGATATGTTGAAAGTTAATTCACTTTATTCAGTGTAGCACTAAATGGATTTGCCAGTTTATTATTTAATGTGCAAGTGTCCCTTCAGCTGAAGAAGTAGCAGTGGCAGGTAGTCAACTGGAGAACTTCATGGAATTCAGATGGTCCCACCACCATCCAATTTATCCTGGGGCTAAACTAAATTCAGTTCAGGGTCTAATTCACAAAACAGTTCTAAGTTGCCGGCAGCACAATGGCTAGGACTGCCACTTCACAGCGTCAGGAACCCGGGTTTGATTCCTGGCTTGTGTCACTGTCTGTGTGGAGTTTGCAAATTCTCCCCATGTCTGCGTGGGTTTCCTCCAGGTGCTTTAGTTTCCTCCCACATTCTGAAAGACACGATGGTTAGGTGCATTGACCCAAACAGGCGCCTGCATGTGGCAACTGGGGGAATTTCACAGTAACTTCATTGCAGTGTTAATCTAAGCCTACTTGTGACTAATAAATAAACTTTTAAAAAGTTTTCTAATTTACTAATTTTACAATATAGGTGTATATTACAATGTGGCATTGGGGTTTCATTTTGTACCAATGCTAAGAAATTGTAGGTAAAATCAGAGTCACAGGTGATTGCAGAGCTTCGTAGAGGGAGATTTCATTCTCCAAGCAATTTCAAACTACTTTTCACAGGCATTTCAGTTGCAGTGTATGTGAGGTGTCACAAATAACAAAAATATTTACAGAAATTCTTGCTGCCCACAAAAATATGAATCACATCACTTATTAAACTTTCACATCAGACTTTAAAAAGATAATGTTGTCTGGCCTCACCACAAACTATAATGTATTTATATCAAGTGATGAATATATGACAATATGACCAAAAATCCAAACACATGGGTTAAAATTTTCACTAATTCCTGCTGTCAACTAGAATGGTGTCAAGAACTGTTTCACGTGCACATAGTGCGGCTGCTGGTGCATGCGCATCTATTTCTGACGACTAGCCGGTTGATGGGAGATGTTTGAAATGGCATTGGTTTCACTGCAGCACATAGAATGGTCCAGCATCAATTCATCCAGGTCCCAATCTGCGATGGGATCTCAATCTCAATGATATTTTATGTGAGTGCTACCTTCTTAAACTAGACCTAGTACATTAAGGTTTTGTGCAGAGAATTTCTAGACAGCCCAGGCAGTTCAGTTGCTAGATACTGGGTTCGTCACTCATTCACAGAATCCCTACAGTGCAGAAGGAGGCTGTACAGCCCATCAAGTTTGCACTGAACACAATCCCACCCAGGCTCTATTGCCATAACCCCACATATTTACCCTGCTAATCCCCCTGACACCAGGGTCAATTTAGCATGGTCAATCAACCTATTCCGCACATCTTTAAGCTGTGGGAGGAAACCGGAGCACCTAGAGGAAATCCACGCAGACACGGGGAGAATGTGCAAACTCCACACAGACAGTGACCTGAGGCCGGAATTGAAGCAGGGTCTCCAGCGCTGTGACGCAGCAGTGCTAACCATCGTGCTACCATGCCAACCATTGGATAATGATTTATTCACTATTTTGGTTAGAATACATTTCTAACTGACTTTAACTAAAAACTGTTCTTAAACTGAATATTACAATAATTTCTCTGCATTGGAAATTGGAAATTCATTTGCTGAAATTTCCGGATTACATGTCTCCATCATTTACTGAATCATCAAAACATGTCTTGAAGAGGGAACAGTTGACAAATGATATGCAGACTAAGTAAAAAGAGTTTGTAATTGGTCATTAAAACACAGACCTAAAAATGGGTAACGTGGCTTTTATTCTTAGTTTGTGAAAAGCCAACTTGTAGGTTTTAATGCTGGCAGTCAATACTGGCTAAAATTGAAACTACAAGTGAACATGTGCAGGAAGTGTTGTAGTGCAAATAAAGACAGCCTTTTTTTTAAAAAAAGTGTGGTGGCGGTCAGTTACTTGGTGTTTGAGTTGCAGTGGCAACATACACTTTTATATGCATGTTGCAAACTGGAGCTTTGGATTGTGACTCTTACTGCCCATCACTGGGCATGTGCCAGAAGGTTTTGTAGGTTGATAATCAACTTATTTGCTTGTTACGAATGCAGCTTCATTGGCCATTCAAGTCTTGGGGTCAGACCAAACCTGGGACTTCCAGCTCACAGGCACAATTGCTGAACCACTATGCCTTATAGCCTCTTCGTTTTTAAGTGCACTCTGAGAATATGTTTTTGTTCCAACATTTTTCTTCCATTCACCAAAGATTGCAGATTGGGCTATTTGTAGAATTTTTCACCTGTACGGGGAAACTGTTCTTAATTTAATTTCATGAATTCCTATGTAATTCTATACAACATGTTCTCAAATGGTAACTTATTAAGTGTATTTATAACCATGGTTTTCATTTTTCATTTCTGTGCAAAACAGTTGAAAAGTTGACATCCCCAAAGAGCTCTTATCATAACTGCCGAAAGGTAGGAGCAGACACACAACAGAAAAAAAGCTATTATTTAATTGACATAGATCATAAATAAGTGGCAAGCAAGTCAACAAAAATAGCTCCATTTATAACAGTTACAACAGTTGTTGTAAGTAGGAACTTGAACCAAGTTAGGGAGCGAGTAAGTGAAGGAGTGATTAATAGAAAGTTTCCACCCCAAATACTAATCTATAGCAGTAACCTGCACTATTATTAAAACCACAACTGTCTGAACTCTTTGCAGTAGCAAAGATCACAGGAATTTGTGTGTTACCCACTGTATGCATGCAAGCTTGGGTCAGTCAGCAGGGAGTTGCTCCAACTACCAGAATAAATTGACAGCATGAACCAACTGTGGAGGTGTGAGCCAACTATTTAATCTGAACCAGAGAAACATATTCTACATGCTGGGAATTTGGAACACAATTTTAAGCAGGGAGATATATTTACGTTCAGATTAATGAAATATCTAATGCTATTACTGCCTCATGCTGCACTAACTTAAGACTTCTCTAAACACATAATTTCCTTTGGAAAACACTGATGAATTTTATTTGCATAATACTGCCCACTGACCTGTTCCTTTCTTCTGATTATAAAAACACTAATTTTACTGAATGCATATGATGAATGGATTAATAAATTTAACAGGATTTGTTCATTATTTGCATCTTAAAATTAGAATAAATTCTAGAAAATACTGCAGTTCATCACAAACAAATGATACAAATGGGCAGTGTTTCAAAAACTGGTATGCATATCAGCATATTATCACCAAAGGAAAATTCTAATTTACCAAAGATGTATGACACTTAATTGTTGCTTGAAACAAAGTTGCTTGATGATGAAGAAGTCTTGTAAATTGGCTGTATTTTAGACTTTTTTCCCCCAAAATGCCAGCAGATGTGGAAAGTTGTCTGTGCAAATACACAGCTGAATGGTGAGTGCATTACCAGTATCTATAGCCCAATTGAGGGGATCAAACAGAAGCTCCAAGTGTGTTTCATTCCCTATGATTAGACCTGTAATCTACCAACTGCCAATGTCTTGAATTATTTTGTATTGAGCCTAGTAAATTTTGGAACTTGAAAAGAATCCTGAAACCTTCTGACCCTTCTGGCACATAACGCACTTACCACGTGTAAACTTTCTTGAATTGTTATGCATGTGATATTGTTTCTGCAATCAGAATATTTGCACAAGACGATAATGGTAAGTGACAACAGGGTGTGTGACAACAGGACCTTAACTGATAAAACAGCAAATAAAAATCTACTGTACTTCATTTTGATCGTTAATTGGTTTTCTCCAATAGCTAAAATACCTAAGTGGTCTTTTTCAGCACTTACATTTGTATTTAAATTTTATTTGACAAGTCAAGTCATATTAATTCATATTGTATAAGTTTTCAGGAAAATCTTTTCTATGTTTCTACAATCCTAAGAGGACAAAACAATGGATTAAACAGATGTCAAAATTAACTGAAACCAGGTATTTCAATGAAAAACTGTGGAACCAGAAAGGAAAATCTGTTTTTAAGTAAAATCAGTCAACTGCCCAGACACAGAAGTTCCCACTTGATGAACCATCTAATACTCCAATTACTGTATTATTCAGTACCAATCAGTGTCAAATATAGCCATTAAGTCATGCACTCTACTGCTTCCAATTAAGTATTACTGACAGCTGGACTACAGGGAATAGGGTATAATAAGAGTGTTAACCACAAAGAATGAAAACATTGCCTTGGGGGATTAGTAACAATAACTTGTAGTTTTAGATCAATTTACTGAATGTTCAATAATCCCTTATAGATTATTGCACAGTGTATTCCACACAAAAAAAAGTTTGTATCTATTCTTGTAAATGTCTCAAGAATTTTCAAGTTGTGCAATTGCGTAATTATTGATGTTTAAAAGTATGCATAATTTTAACTGTCCAGAGAAAACTACATAAAAGCCACTGATTCCAATAATAAATGATGTGTTTGTGGTAATGAAATTTGGCACTCAACTTTAAGTGGCTTATAAATGCAACCTACACAATTTTACCATTTTCATCTCATCTAACATAAGGATTGTTAAGATGTTAAAACAAGAAATAAATTTTCAAATCAAAAATCGTTTAAAAATATTGCAAGAAGTGATATTCAAGTTTTAAAAAAATAAAAAAAACTGTATTGTGCTAATTCTGTCATTGTAAAGCCCCCTTCTTGAATCCACTTCTGAAGGCATTGGCACATTGTTCCACATCATCAGCAATCCTCTTGCTTTTAGTCCAAGTGTTCTTTCTTTACATGCAAGTTTAGACAACAAACATAAGAAGGCAAGTTAATCATAGGCCAAGCCTATGCTGTCCTCAATGTAATGTCCAATTCACCCTCCTAGTGTTGATGTCCAAGTTGCCCAGCCTCAACTTCTGATGTCTAACTCCTGCCCCAAGTGCCTCTTGTCCAATTCCCTCATCTCCCAATTTCTTATGTTCTGCACTCAATGCCCAATGGACCCCAACCAAAGATGTCATACATCCAACCCTTTCTACTGTCAATGTGCCATGGGCAGTGCCAAGGAAGTGGAGCCTGTTGGGTTGGGACCTGAGCAGGGGCTATTATAGTGGTCATGAAGGAGGGGGCACATCAGGGGCTATGATGGGAGGGCATAAAGGAGGGAGGGTCATGAAGGGGATACATGTTGGGAGTCATGGGGAGTGTATAAAGGGAAGTTGTGAAGGGGGGGGCACGTCAAGGGCATGAAGGGGGGGCATGTCAAGGGCATGAAGGGGGACCCATGGGGAGGCCACCAATGCCAACGATTTGTATTGGCAAGCAGGTGGGGGAAACTGAGGGGAGCAGCGGGGGCAGTATCCTGATGTCCGTGGGGGGGAGGAGGGGGTCTCCCAATGCACTGTGAGATTGAGCCTCACTTTCAAAATGGCATCTAATCGCTTTGCAACTGGGCTCACCAGCGTGTTTAGGCCCCTGCTCCTCCGAGAACAGCGTGCAGCTCGCCAAAAATAACTAAGCGTGGGACAATTGTGGTCCAGCCTGTGCTGGACAGACCGGCACATGGGTCCCTCTGGTTTTCTTGCTATTATGACACTTAGTCATTTTTTGGAAAAATCATGGTCTAAGGGACCTAATTAGTGTTTATTAGAGGGATATGTAATGAGATGAAGCTTATATCAAGTATCAGAACAACTTTTAAAATCCCATGTGATCTACAGAGGAACCAAACTAGGTCCTTAAAGTTTATTAGTCACAAGGCTTACATTAACATCGCAATGAAATTACTCTAAAAATCCCCTAATCGTCACACTCCGGCACCTGCTCAGGTACACTGAGGGAGAATTTAGCATGGCCAATGCACCTAACCAGCACATCTTTGGACTGTGGGAGAAAACTGGAGCACCCGGAGGAAACCCATGCAGACAAGGGGAGAATGTGCAAACTCCACACAGACAATGACCCAAGCTGGGAATTGAATCTGGGTCCCTGGCACAGTGTAGCATTGCTGTGAGGCAACAATGCTAATCACTGTGCCACCGTGCTGCCCCTGTTGCCCTCAAACATTTGCTGCTCTCAAAGACAAGCAAAGGAGACTTAAACTGTGAAAGAGCATGTGCTGTGAAGCTTACATTATTCCTAGCATCTGCAAAAATTACAAGAAATTCAGTAATATATAACATATGTAAGTACAAATATATTACAGTATATATTAGACGTCACTTCAATATCGTAGCCTAGAAGAGGACCATGATAAAACATAAATGCTCTTTCAACTACTGTGGTCACATTTATAAAATCATTAAAATGATTGTTTTTGAATCATACATCAATGTATAATTTTGCTGTTTAAAATTTATGTCTGTGAGGTTGCCATCAATATATCAGCGCCACTCTTATTCCCACTGGCTCAGGCTAAATGAAAGTTCTTACCTGTAGACATAAAGAATGGAATGCGGAACTTGCCACTCAGTACCCTGGCCCGCAGGTTCTGCAGTGTGCTGCCATCAAATGGTAGGGCCCCACACACCAGCACGTATAGTACCACCCCCAAGCTCTGCAAGAAATAGAACTTGGTAATGAAATGGGTCATATTGCCGTGAATCACTTCCTTTTAACTGCTTATACTTTTCTTACTCTCCCTGACCCTCCTGCTGAACTCCAATTTGATAATGCAAAAGAAATTGTTGACTCTCAGCTGCAATTTAATCAGTCTCATACTGTCATCTCAGCTGGCTGAATATCTCCATCCACACAAGGATGAAATCGGTTTCACGTTGCACATATTTCACAGAAGTGTTAGTGAAAGGAAACAGCAAAAGGAATATCGACATTTCTTGATTTATTTAAGAAACTGAGAGCTTGACAAATACTTCGCTCACGCACTGCGCATTTAGAGATACTGCAAAACTTTAGCCCTATGGCCGAAATAGTATTATCCATGAGTTAATGATTTTACTTTCTTGCATAAAGTGTATAATTTGTTCCATTTACTGTATTCTGAATGCATAAAATATATTGATTTGGAATAGAGCAGCATGGTAGTGGTGAGAAGTTTTCTGAACTCAACAGCCAAGCATAACATTAATTTCTTCAAAATTTACGTAAGTTCTATTTGACAATACAAAATGGCTTGTATTCCAGGTTTATTTTGTAAAGTACTATCATCTTTCAATAGTAAAACATCGAAACAATCCATACATTCGTAGAGGGGGATAAAAGTACTAGTTAACAAACTCTTATGACGCAACCTGCAAAAGGAAATCTGATGGCAACTTCAACATTTTTTTAGTCATTCAAGAGATGTGGGCGTTACTGGATGGGCCAGTATTTATCGCCCATCTCAAATTGGCCTTGAGAAAGTGGTGGTGAGCTGTCTTCTTGAACTGCTGCAGTCCATGGGGTTTAGGGAGGGAGTGAGTGCTGTCAGGGAGCGAGTTCCAGAATTTTGACCCAGCAACAGTGAAGGAACAGCTGATATATTTTCAAGCTAGGATGGTGAAAGGCTTGGAGAGGAACCTCCAGGTGTCCCCATGTATCTGCTGCTCTTGTACTTTTAAGATGGAAGGTGCTGCCTAAGGAGTCTTGGTCCTACTACTCTGCATCATGATGAAGGCAATGAGTGTTTGTGGATGGGTGCCTATCAAGCAGGTGCTTTGTCTTGAATGATGTCAATCATCTTGTTTTGTTGGAGCTGCACTTATCCAGGCAAGGAATTCATACATTCCTGACTTACGCCCTGCAGATTTTGTACAGATTTTGGAGAGTCAGTTGGTGAGTTACTCACCGCAGGATTCTTAAAGTGACCTACTCATGGTATTTATATGGCTAGTGGTTAAGTTTCTTGTCAAAGGTAACCCCCAGGACGTTGACTGTAGGTGATTCACTGGTGGTAAGGCCATTGAATGTCACAAGGAGATTGATTAGATTCTCTCGTGTCAGAGACGGTTATTATCTGGCAGTTGTAGTGCGAATGTTACTTGCCACTTGGCAGCTCAAGCCTGAATACTGTCCAGGTCTTGCTGTATTTGGACATGGACTGCTTCAGTACCAATGGTGCTGAAATCCCCACTTCTGACCTCAAGACAGAAGAAAGCTCAATGATGAAACGGCAGAAGAGTATTAGGTCTAGTGCACATGTCTGATGAACTACTGCAATGATGTCATGGATTTGAGATGGTTAACTTCCAAAAAACCACCACCATCTTCTTTTGTGCTAGGCATGACTCGAGCCAGCAGAGTTTTCCTCGATTCCCATTGACTGCAGTTTTGCTGGGTCTCCTCGATGCCATACACAGTCAAAAGTTGCCTTGATATCAAGGGCAGTCACTCACTCTCACCTCATCTCTGTCGGTCAGCTTTTTTATCCACATTTGAACCAAGGTCAGGACTGTGTGGCCCTGACAGAACCCAACTGAGCATCAGTGAGCAGGTTACTGCTCACTGTAAGATGTTCCTGATGATTTATTTTGTAATTTTGATTGTAGTGCAGTCAAAAATAAGTCATTTATTTAAATGCATTTGATAAATGCTCTTTTACTGATCGAGACCAGTCGTTGCTGGACGACAACTGTATAACATTTAGCCAAATGGGTGTTAAAATTTGATGTCTTTTTGAGAAGACAATATCAATGTAACCATTCAGATACAATACCTGCTTGGGAAAAACAATGGTAAAATAAAACCTGATAGAGGCACGTATGTACTAGAAGTTAAAGGAGCCTTTACAACTCACCCAAATATCTACTTTGGGACCATCATACTCTTTTCCTTCAAATAGCTCAGGAGCTGCATATGGTGGGCTCCCACACCACGTCTTCAGCAATTGTCCTGGGGTAAAGATGTTGCTGAATCCAAAGTCTGAAACACAATAATCTCCTTAATTTAGTATATTTAAGTAATGTGCATCATAATTTTTTTTAAATTGCTTTGGTAACAATTTTACACAGAAAATACACATTTATTTTTTCATATTAGTGCCTGGTATTTTGCCATAATGGTTTCAGATTAATGCACCACAGAATAAAAATATTTTGGTATTTGCACTCTGTTTTGTTTACAATTTGAACATAAGAACATAAGAAATAGGAGCAGGAGTAGGCCATCTAGCCCTTCGAGCCTGCCCCGCCATTCAATAAGATCATGGCTGATCTGTCGTGGCTCAGTTCCACTTTCCCGCCCTCTCCCCATAACCCTTAATCCCCTCTCTTATCAAGAACCCATCAACCCCCTTCTTAAAAATATTTAGCGAGGCAGCCTCCACCACTTCAACGGGCAGAGAATTCCAGAGATTCACCACCCTTTGAGTGAAGAAGTTCCTCCTCAACTCCGTTCTAAACCGCCTCCCCTTTATCTTGAGGCTGTGCCCCCTAGTCCTACTGTCTTTTTTGAGCGGGAAGACTCTCTCCACCTCTATCCTATCCATCCCATTCATCATCTTATACGTCTCAATGAGATCTCCCCTCATTCTTCTAAACTCTAACGAGTACAAGCCCAGTTTATTCAGCCTCTCCTCATAGCTCAATCCCCTCAACTCCGGTATCAGCCTAGTAAACCTCCTCTGCACTCCCTCCAGGGCTAAAATATCCTTGCGCAGGTGCGGCGCCCAAAACTGCACACAGTACTCCAGCTGCGGCCTCACCAATGCCCTTTGATATCAAGTCCCTTCCATTCTTAGTGAGTGAAATTGAGTGGCAATACCACCACTTGGAAATTCCCCTCCAAGCTATTCACTGCCACTTGGAAATATATCACCATTCCTTCACTGTCACGGGGTCAAAATCATGGAACTCCCTTCCTAACAGCCCTGTGGGTATATTTACACAAGATGGAAAACAGTGGTTCAAGAAGGCAGCTCAGCACCTTACCAAAGGTAATCAGGGATGGATACCAAATGCTGGCCTGGTCAGCAACACCCACATCCCCTGAATGATTTTTTAAAAAATTGATTACAAACAAATTATTTTGAGCCAAATTGTACCACAATGTGCAACAGTTGTAACTGATCAGCCATCACTATTTAGTTTATTTATTAGTCACAAGTAGCCTTACGTTAAAACTGTAATCAAATTACTGTGAAAATCCCCTAATTGCCACACTCCAGCACCTGTTCAGAAGCGCTAAGGGAGAATTTAACACGGCCAATGCACCTAACCAGCAAGTCTTTTGGACTGTGGGAGGGAACCGGAGCACCCGGAGGAAACCCATGCAGTCATAGGGAGAACATGCAAACTCCACACACGCAGTGACCCAAGCCAAGAATTGAACCCAGGCCTCCAGCGATGTGAGGCAGCAGTGCTAACCACTGTGCCACCGTGCCACCCACAAGGATAAAGTTGTAGTAAAGGGACAGCCAGCCAAGTCAACATGCAGAAAATTAACTTGAAGTCCCATATCTCAGCACAAAACCTTCCATTTAATCTGTGCAAGACATTCTTATATTTAATCTTAAGTGAACCCCTTTGGCTTGCGCTGATGTTTCCAAACATGAATTTTATTCTGAGATTTTATTTTGCTCTGCTTCATCTAATGAACTAAACAGTTCTGTCACCAACACGCTTTGAGCTGAAAATGAATAACTCTTTAATCAGCCTGATGTATAGTTTTTTACTCACCAACTGATGTCAGTGGGCAAACTTCTGCTATTAAATGAACTGGCTGGCCCAGGAAAAACATTGACAACAAAACTCACATTCCTCGAATGAACTCAATTCCAGGAGTACAGAATTATATTGCAACATAATTTGATCTACTTTGTAAGAACATTCTAGCACACTTCGTGTTGGAACTGATGTAAATTAATGCATGCAGCACTGTCTATCTCCTATTTCAGCAAAGAGCACATCAGATTATCACCATGGATTGGCGCACCATAAAAAAAATGTCAAAACCATTTCTAGAAAAACCACATTATTTATCATCCTAAACAAAATAATTTATCCCAGTATACCTCCTAAACATTACAGCTGTGTAAAAGCTCTAACAGAGAGAGGACTTTTAACCAATTGTCGCATTCTGTTATTACTGTCTGCTTTCATTGATGATATCCTGTTGAATTCTACCACCATTCAAGCATGCTTTATAGCCTTTAATAACTTACTAAATGGAACTAAGGTCATTCATCAGAACGGATTTTCGACTAGAACAGTGAACGACAAGTGTTTTGCTGTAGCTAACAGAGGCCCATTGTGTTGCAGTGTACAAAAACGTAATTCACTTCAAGGGGAAATAGATGATAAAAGATGAAGACCCTGTAATGCATCTGACGCACTAGAAAGTTTTAAATGCTCGAAATGTTTAAATGTGAAATGTTTATCAGAATTTTACACATTTTTGTAAACTAATTTCAATTTTTTTTTCTTTTAGTGAATTCCCAACACATTCCAACGATATGAAATAAATGCAACCGATTCGCTACTCAGGCATTTTAATTCTCGGGGTAACATCACAGTATAGACAATACAATGTCAGAAGGCATACAAAATAGCTCAGAATTTTGCATGGGCACTGTTTGAAATGGCAGTCACCATCCCAATCAGAGTGCCAAATTCAAAACCCTTCCCCAGTTAAAAAAAACTTCCCAAAGGAATTCTGTCAGGAGCTTGTGACGGAAACTACTGAGGCATATGAAAATGTCCAAGGATGTTGTTAATGTCACTTAATTAACTCACCAGAATGTATGTTCAAGCATCATATGAAAAGACCTCTTGTTAGCCATACTTCCCTCCAGAAGACTCCACTGAGACATCAACAGTCACTGTACGTCAAAACTAATTCACTAAGCAAAGTGTTTGCAGCCATTTCAATTAAGTGGAGTTAAATAAATGTGAGGATTAAGTAAATTCTTATTCCATCAATCCCAAATCAACCTAAATTCAAAGGGCAATTGAAGCAGGTATTCATTCATAAGGTTTGATGTGTTAGACTAAAGTCTGACATTTAGTATATCGTATTATTTCATTTCACGGACAGAAACTCAGTTTGAACCAATCTTTATTTAACCGAGCTTTCTTCTCTGAAGAAATATGTTTACAAGGTAACTTGAAGTTGTTCAGCACGATCTGCTTTGGTTGGTCAAGTAATGGATCCCAAGTCACTAAGTCAGTTAGAGACTTGGACTTTGTCATAATGAAGCCCATTTTTCTAGCAATACCACTTTGTAATTATGAAAATAAGAACAGTTACCCTGTTACACAGCAGAGTTACACAATCTCATAGTTCCAATGCGAGAACAGTGGATTTTCAACTGGTTCTGACTCTATCATTTTTAGTAATCCATGGTATTACTTCAAAGTTGGGGAAATACCACTTATAATTTCTGTTAAATCGTTCTCTTCATTCATTTTAACGCACCATTTTTCTTCCATGAATCAGACATTTTATTTACTGTGACAGCAATTATTAGATTCATAATTATAACTTAACACATATTTGTGTGTGGAAGCACAAGTATATCAACATGTTGTACTTAAATATTAACATAAGGCAATACATCATCAAGGATGTCCAACCTTTTGGAACTGGACCCTGGATGTATGTGTTAAAACTAACTAGTTGGCCACATATTTCTTTATGATTAGGATGCAAGCCCCTCCAATGCATCCACATCCCCAAACTAAAAATGAAATCTGGCATGGACCCCATCCAATTTTGTTTTCACTTTTCCTTCCTATTCACATCTCATCACTGCAGCACAGTTCTTCCTGTTCCAACTTTTTAATCCCCTTTTATTTTTCCCCATTGCATTTTCCTAGTTCTGTCTCCCTCCTTTTTCTCTAGTAAATACTGATGTCAGTATTTATCATTAAAACTGCCTATAGTATCCTCATCAGTGTTACTAATATATAGTTCCTGAACTTGTTAAGAATATTTGTCCTGTCTTCCTTCCTTCCCGTATGTTCTGCCTGAAGGCAGGTCCTTGGCACATTGTCTGCTGATTCACCCTAAGACATTTTCTTGGCAATTTACGCCAGTGGTGGTTTGCCATTTCCTTCTACTCTCATGAGCAGAGCAAGGGAGAAAGTCCCAAATCTACTTAAGCCAGAACAGGAATCGTACCCGCGCTGTCGGCATTACTCTGAACCACATGCTCATCATCTATCCAGCCTCCTCAAATGTATTAATTAATTGAACACTCACCTTCCAGCATTGTATTTTGTTAGCTTTCTAATTATTTCTGCTAAAATTCAGAGCATAATATTATTATTAAATATTTATATCACACACTAAATGAAAAAGTGCATTTCCATTTGCAATAAAACTGAAATTAAAAAACTCCAGAACACCTTGAACATACATTGTGGATTAGCCAGATTCTGAAAGCAAAACAAAACACCCTGCCAGCATTCTGTTTTAATCCCATTAATTAAAACTAGCAAGGTGATTTTCTTTGGTCTGACCTATGCAGGTACAGCCCTGAAAAATGCTTTAGTGTAATCCTCTCAAAGCATGACAGATGCACAGTATCCAGTATCAATTAGCCCACAGCCTTTTTTCATTCTCAGCAATTCAAATTCTGGATTTATTTTCTCTACATTTTCTGCAAATCTGTTAAGTGAATCAGTTACAAGGTTAAAAATTCCACAAGTGATTATTTTTAAGTGACGAGAAAAAAAATTAATTTTAGATTAATTATGTCTGGCCTTTTTAATGTGGTGCAAACCCAACTAGAAATAATCACTACATAAAATTAAACCACTCAACAAATATCATTTCAAGGCTAGAATTTTTAACAGCAAGGAAGTTAAAAGCAAGCTTTGATCAATGTATAGATTTTATCAATGGATTACTAGATAATTTTTTTTTTAAACCAGAACACTTTATCAGCTGCCATCCATCTCTGAGTTCCAAGATGGCCTTGTGGTCTGGTGTTTTGTAATATACGCTATTGATTTTCCATTAGCTGCATTAAAAAGGAACTGGATTCATATGAATTACTACACAATACCCAAATGTACCAAGTAAAAAATTCACTGTTACATTCCCATGGTATCTTATTACCACGCTGCATGCAATAAAGCTTAGATAAAATGCAACCTTGTACGATATGTTCAATTTCCTTTTTCAATGTATTATGCGTAAAATGAGCTACTGGAGGAAACTTAAGTTGATCATAATAGGGACAATTCAGATGAATTGAAATCTAAAAGATGAAAATAAGCTCATGCATCAACTTATTTTAAGGGAGCAGTGCACTGTTGTTTTCCAATAATTAAATGTGATTTTAATATTCCATTATACCTTGCTGACTAGTTTCCTCTGCTTTCACACGTTTGACACTTAAGAACATAAGAAATAGGAGCAAAGTGGACCACACGATCCCTCATGCCTGTTCTGTCTTTCAATAAGAGTACGGGTGAATTTCTATGTCAAGTGGGGAGGGGTGGTCTTATAGTCAGCTGAACTCAACCAATACAGAGACCACGAAAGACAGCATGTAGTTAAAAGTGAAAAGAAGTTTATTGCTAACGCGTGCATCAGAAGATAGCCAGCAAGCGCCGGTTACTCTTTCTACTGTAACAGAGAACAATTCAGCACAGAAACAGGCCTGTTGGCCCTCCAAGCCTGTGCCAATCACGTTTACCTATCTAAACCAACTGCTTATATCCCTCTAATCCCCATTTGTTCCTATGCCTATCAAGGTAGGTCTTGAATGTGGCCAACATAACTTCCTCATCCACCTCACTTGGCAGTAGTGCATTCCAGGCCCTCACCACTCTGTAAAAAAACTCCCCCTGCACATCTCCGCTGAAACTTTCTCCCCCCATCTTGAACTTGTGCCCCCTTGTAACTGTCATTTCTGCCCTGGGAAAAAGCTTTCAACTGTTCATTCTATCTGTACCTTTCATAATTTTATAAATTTCTATCAGGTCGCCTCTCAGCCTCCGTCTTTCCAGGGAGAACAATCCCAGTTTATTCATAGCTAATATCCTCCATACCAGGAAACATCTTGGTAAACCTTTTCTGCACTCTTTCCAAAGACTCCAAGTCCTTCTGGTAGTGTGGTGACGAGAATTGGACACAGTATTCCAAATGTGGCCTAACATTTAATACAATTGCAATATAATTTGCCAAATTTTATACTCAATGCCCCGTTCAATGAAGGCAGCATGCCATATGCTTTCTTCACCATCTTTTCCACCTGTGCTGCCACTTTCAAGTATCTGTGAACCTGTATTTCCAGATCTCTGTTGTCTATGCTCCTGAATGTTCCGCCATTTATTTCATAACTTCCACCAGAATTGGATCTACCAATTCAGTACAAGTGTGAGACCGATATACTCTTCTGAACACTTCAATTTCCCACCCAGCTCGTCCATCAAACTGGAGGGTTCATTTACAATATTACACATTATTGCTTTAGCCACTAACGCTCTACCTGTCAGCAGTATTGGGAGCTCATTAATTCATTGTACCCGAAAGTTCTTCCCTCATTCCTAGGAAACCTAACTACATAAATCCGGTAGATTCAAGAATATTGTTATCATTTGCAAATTTGAATTGGTAAGGGGAGTCAAGTTTATTGCTAATTATAATTCTCATTATCAGCATGAGAAAGCGTACCAACCTCGTTAATCATGAGCTAATACACTCCTGTACATTCTAGTACATTCCAAAGCCCTGATTAACTTGCAGCTGCCTGACTCAAGCTGTTAGGGAGAACTGCTCTCTCTATACTCCATTGCCTCAAAAGAATTTGGTCTCTCTCCCAGTGTCTATTTCCCATCATGTTGAGCAGTTAGATGGCACATTGGCCAAGGTTTGCAAAACACATTAAGAATACAGTTTAATTTCAAAATACTTGGTTAAATTGTGGTTATAGAGATAATACCTTAGTATATTGTATCTATATAAGGAACCTTATAATCTTTACCTTAACCTAGTCTACTTACTGTAGTAAGTTTAAAACAAGGGGTTTTTATACTATTACCCTTTTCTTATGCCCTATTCACAAAACTCTTGACTTTCTTAGTTGCAGTTGTAAGAAGTCTGTGGAAGTCAAATATATTTTTCAGCTAAGCATCCACAGCCCTCTGGGACAGAGAATTTAAAAGATTCTCAACCCTCTGAGTGAAAAGTTTTCTCTTCATTTCCATCCTAAATGGTCAACGCTTTACCCTGAGATTTTGACCCCAATTCTGGGCTCTCTAGCCAGGGATAACTGCCTCCCAACATTTACCCTGTCAACTATGTGAAGAACTTTATATACTTCAGTAAGATCACTTCTCATTCTTTTAAACTCCACTTTCTCTCCCTCCTCAGCTGACAGCCATGTCATCCTAAGAATAAATCTACTGAACCTTTGTGGCAACCCCACAAAGGATTCCTTCCTTAGGTAAGGAGGCTAAAACATTATACAACAGTACTCAAAGTCCTATATAATTACAGCAAAGACTTCTTTACTCTTATTCATCAACCCTCTCACGAATATAAAGTACGATTTTAATCGTTCAAAGTTAAATATCAGTTATTGCTCTCTTCTATTCTCTTGCTTTTATGACACAACACTAAAAAGTTCTGATATATCTAGGTTCAACCTCATAACTCACTTTTATATAACCGAAGCACTCATATTTAGACGTCAGCTAAATAAATTTAATTGTATTGATGATTTCTGGTTGTAGCTGGTATGCCTCTAGCAATATTTTCACACCTGACTAATAATTAAACCGACACAGACTGCTCCTCTTGCATTTAAGCAGGCTGACAAATCTGTCTCATCTGTGATCATTTAGCAGAATTTTCCAAATGATTTTGCACTGTGTAACAAACAGACGTGTGACATGTGAGCTCTTTTACTGCTAGCAGCATTAATGTTTCAAGCTAATTAGCTGAACACCCCACTCAAATCCTTTGAGGACTGCAGTGCTCAGCCTGCATATAATTTCAAATTTTGAAAGCAGAGCATGGTGCATTCAAATACAAGTGTGACAAATCTAAATCTGTGCCTAGAATTCCCAACAGTCAGTTCCAAACAGAGTAGGGATGGCAGCACAATGGTTAGCACTGCTGCCTCTCAGTGCCAGGAACCCGAGTTCAATTCCGGCCTTGGGTGACTGTGTGCAGTTTGCATGCGCTCCCCATGTCTGTGTGGGTTTCCTACCACAGTCTAAAGATGTGCAGGGTAGTTTGATTCACCATACTAGATTGTAGTGTCCCAAAATACGTAGGTTAGGGGGATTAGTGGGGTCAATACGTGTGGTTACGGGGATAAGGTCCGAGTAAAATGCCCTCTCGGAGAGAGTTAATGCAGACTCAATGGGCTGAATCGCCTGCTTCTGTACTGTAGGGGTTCTAAAACAAAGAACACAAAAAATGACAGCCAGGAGCAGTCTCTTCAGCCCTCCAAGCCTGCACTGACCATGCTGCCCAACTAAACTAAAACTCCCTACCCTTCTGGGGACCATATCTCTCCATTCCCATCCTATTCATATATTTGTCAAGACGCTCCTGAAAAGTCACTATCATATCTGCATCCACTATCTCCCTTGGCAGCAAGTTCCAAGCACCCACCACCCTCTGTGTAAAAAAACTTGTCTCGTATATATCCTTTAAACCTTGTCCCTTGCCTCTTGAACCTATGCCCCTTAGTAAATGACTGTTCCACTCTGGGAAAAACCTTCTGACTATCCATTCTGTCCATGCCTCTCATAATTTTGTAGACTTCTATCAGGTCGTCCCTCACCCTCCAACGCTCCAGTAAGAACAAATCAAACTTTTCCAACCTCTCCTCATAGCAAATGCCCTCCATACCAGCAACATCCATTCTATGATCCTATGAAAAATGAAATTGCTATTTTACAATATCTGAGAATCTGTAACTCACAATTTAAATATCAAAGGTGTTGCATCTCCCTTGACCCATGCTACGTACATTTCCCTAATTTTATTTGAGAACTATTATTACAAATAGGAAGAAAATTACTTTAACAAATAATGGAAAATTGTAAAACACGGGAAATAGACTGTGTAGCAACTTAATCTAATCTGTGCAGATCAAAAACTTATGCATTTTTGTGTTCATATGAATAATTGGAACAAAATATTTTGACTAAATATGCCTTACTTTTTTATCAAATATTATCTATTCTTAATTTAGCTCATTTTTTTCTTTTGTGTTGAACTTTGATGTATATTGTTATGAATGAGACTTTACAAGCCAATTATGTTTTAAACGGTTTCTCCAATTTAAGGTGAAAACAACATGTCCTCAAATGGGAGATCATGAAATCATGTGAACTCTGTCCGAAGACAGGCTCATGTGATTTGATTGCCACAGGGAATTGGTTTAGGTCAACAACAATAGAATGTCAAGTGCCAGTTTTCACGCCTTGACAGAGAAGAGGGGCTTATCCTGATCTTTCTGGGAAGACTATCAGATTCAAAGAGATTCACCAAACAAAAAGACTGTTTTGCATTAGCTGCCAAGCAGAATGGTGGTTGTACAGCACTTTTGGAATTTAAGGGCCAAGGAGTCAACAGAGATTATCTTGCTTCTGGAAGTCAGTTTGAGGATATTTAGAAGACTCAGCGAAGGGACTTTTCAGTGTGACAGCAAAGAGAGAGTCTTTTGAAAAGCCAGAGGTACATATCTGTGTAGGGTGAGAAATAAAGTATAAATAGGTCTTGAAGCGCAGTGGGTAATGCCCTTGCCTCTGAGCCAGAAGCTCTGGGTTTGAGTACCCCACCCCAGATTTGATAGTCAAGGAAGACGTGTCCATAATGTGGTCAACAGGTTGATGTGTCAATCTGAAAACCCTTCCAAACATGCCAATGGCTGATTGCACGGGCAGGAGAGATTCCTGGTCAGCCATGCTTGATGTGAAGTGGCACCCCTCAAGCTTTAAGCCCCTAGCTACAGATTCGCGACCTGTCCCGGGAATTACTAGCTGTGGAAGCAAATAAAAATCTGCCTTAGTGCACCACTAGGTGCAGGAAAGGAATTGGAACAATGTATTAATAGGTCATAAAGTATTTTCGGTTGAGGCAATTAATGAATTGGAAAGTACTTTCTCTATAATTTGAGGATGTAGCTTGCCTATTAATATTTAGTCTATGTTGATTTCAGATGGTTTATTACAGCAAAAGTCTTAAAACTGAAATCTTATCCTGCGATTCTTTCCATTGGTCACTGGGAATAAGTTATCCATTTCTCTGGGGATGGCAACAAACAGCTTGGATTAAGTGGCCAGTGTCAAAGAGATGGTGTTTGCCACTCAACACAAAGTAAGCTGTCCCCAAAATTATAGCAATCTTTTCGACATAGATTTCAACTTTCTCCACATTTTGGCACCGATTACATATGGGTGGTGTATAATGATGTAATCAAACAGCCCTTCCAGCCAATCACACTGAAGAATTCTTAAACAATAAGCCAGGAACTCTCAATCACTAATTTTCCTTCGCTTCTTAATATTTTTATAAAGTAAAATTGTGACATACCCATGGGTTTAAAAATAGGTGAAATATCATAATTAATCTTTTTTTAAAATCTTACTTTAAAAATCTACCAGAATTAAGGAATTTGATAGTTCACAAATATAAAGTTAGTTTTTCAGGGTCACAGAATTTGTTCACAAGTTATGATGATTTATTAGACCATTAAAAACTTAGTTACACCTCATTCAGCAAGGTATAACATTTTAAAAGGTTTAAACAATACGGTTAAAAGCATTAACATGGAAGTTCAAGTCAGATCAGTGATTTCTAATCAATTTCCACTGGCAAGGAACTTTAACAGTGCACCTCATGAAGGAGTATGGAATTACTAACAGCAGCTTCTGGATTTATGTATTTAACTGTGCATGTGCTGAATCAGAAATTGCTATCAATTTCACAGAACAAGGGCACAAAATCTGGGCCATTGAAACTTGTTAAAGCAATCACAAGAGTGATTTCAGTAGCATTTCATCCATCTGATCTAATCCTAATTCTGAGAAATCAATGCTACGAATAGGTTTCCACTAAAAACTCCAGGATCCAAAATCCATCATCTAAATCGCTAAAACATAAACTACATGCATGCAGAACTCAAGTTATTTTAGAACTATGATTTGAGTGTTTGTCAATGTTTACTAAAATAGTTTGCTTCATACTTCAAGTTATTTGCTTCTCTATTCTACCACATGCCATTTTCCTTGGGAGTGAATAGGGAGATTATCTGCTCCTAAATGTACAGCAAACCTGTTTTTGCATCGACTGCTGAGAGAAAACAAACACAATGATTGAAATTAGGGTCTCATCAATGTTACTTTCATCCATTGCAAAATAGCACTGCATAAAGATTTCAAAGTAATAATTCATTAAATGTACCATGAACGGTTCACTTTGCTGTCCTTTGGCCGAACGTTTGGTACTAACACACTGCCTGCATCAGTGTTTCATCCATTAAGACAATCTACTATATTGGATTTTCTTTTGCACACTAGTTTTGGAGCTACATAGTCCTCGGACCCTTCACATGCTAACCCAACTTAACATCTATTTGCCCTGCAGGAGTAACACGCTGTCTATTGTACTTTGCCTTCCGCTGATTTCCTCTGTTGCCTGTACTGTTCATTTATATTACGCAACTCTTTCTTCCCACAGCTGTCAACATTACCAAAAGGTTCATTATGCTGGGAAAAGCATGACTTGTTTGTAACTAAACCAAACCATTCATCGTTCCACTATGTTGCAATCACATTGCAATGTCTGGAGTCCTTAACTTCTTTAGCTGGCCTTTACAAAAACTTTAGCAGTAAAATTCTTGTATTCTTTAATCTTTTTAAGGTGATGGTATTTTTATAACTGAAGTGTATGCAAACTAAAGGCACCAAAATTATCAAATTGCACTGCAATTGAAGGAACATTTTGTGACTCTGTGCAGCTCTTTCATTCATTTTATAACAGGCACAGGTTATTGATATCAACATTTTCACAGATGCCATATCACATGAAAATGCATATTTTTATTATTACACAAGAGTAACCATCTTCAAAAGCTTATGCTACTTGCCTGCAGGCCCTATTCCCAAAAAATATAACTCACCACAATAAGATAGTAGTTTAAACCAAAGTAAACAGTGAAACTGAAAAACATGGAATTCAGTTTTACACCCAGTGACAGACAGCTCAATATTATGTGAGCATGCTAATGAACTGGTTTATGTTTCACATTCACAACTGATGATAGAATATAATAGAACTGATACATTAATTAAAAAGTTAAAGTTTATTTATTAGTCACAAGTAGGTTTACTGCGATAAAACAGTGTGAAAAGCCCCTAGTCTTCCAAAATATATTTGGGAGACATGATTGAAAAATGCAACAGCATCAAACCAAAGCCACATTCTGGTGCCTGTTCGGGTACACAAAGGAAGAATTTAGCATGGCCAATCCACCTAACCAGCACATCTTTGGATTGTGGGAGGAAACCAGAGCACCCGGAGGAAACCCACACAGACAAGGAGAGAACATGCGAACTCCACACAAGCTGGGAATCGAATCTGGGTCTATGACGCTGTGAGGCAGCAGCGCTAACCACTGTGCCACCCCTGCAAAATATATTTGGGAGACATAATTAAAAAGTGCAACAGTATCAAATCAAAGCACTGGCCAGCCTTATGTTATATTACTCTTTCAGAGACAACATTATTGGTATCAAAAATATCAATACAATCTGCAACCCTTGTGAATTTGAGATATCTATAAATTTAGAAGCCAGAAATGTTTATGCAGTAACACAAAATTGCAAAAATCAGTGTTTCATCATCAAAAAATTACGCTATTTAAGCTTTGATAGTTTGCATGGCCACACAGAAGCACGTAGATCAGAGGACTGTTTACATCTTCAAGTCTAAGTTGCAGTTAAATAGTAATTAATTTACTTTAGGGAAGTTTACCAGTTACAGCTTCAAATTAAAACATTGTCGAGAAGTCTCCACACAAACCACATGAATAAAACAATTGACTGAATGAGAGAGATACTAATTTCCAACATCCCACTTCAGTTCTGAAATTTCATAAGTGCCATAATTTACAAGTGGCATAATTATTAAATTCTTCATTGGGATCTCAGAAAAGCCAAGTTACCAGTACAATACTGTATTTGAAAGCATGATTTAGGCAAAATTAAATCCAAACTCACAATATATATTCACAAGAACAGTACATACTGGGACAAAATGTATTGTGAACTGTAAATTACTGATCCAGTTTGCTAATTAAATATAGCAGGAGAATTTTTTTTCACGGATGCTGCAAATTGGTTCCAAATTTGGTCCTGAGTACATTTTCCTGATCTTTAAATCAATAATTCTTCAGCTGAAAGAAGGCAATTTATTCAAGTGGCAACTATATTAAATCTTTTAGTTCAAAATAATAACAACCACTTTGAGATCAGTACTCCAATTAAGCTGGACCTACATGATTCATATTACTTTAAAAAACATTGTGTAGCTGATATGTATATTTTTAAGGGGAGAAAGACAAGTAAGGCTTGCTCCAATATGCAAGACTCCAATTCTGAGAATACAACTGACATTTAAACTTCACTACGTGTACTGGTGAATTGCATAAGTTTTCAGCAAGATGGAGCACTTTACATTGTAAAGCAAAATGCCTCACACTAGCGAAGTCTGCCTTGTCCTGAGTATCACAGAGCAACACAAACATCAACCAGAAAGTGGTCCAAAATCGAAGTCATCCTCGCTCACTGGCTAAGGAATGGCAAAGTATAAGGAATCCCCAAAATTAGAATATTAGAAACAAAATGCACATATTAAATGCTGCAAGAGATATGATAATCAAAAATAATCCAATTCATGATACATTCTTTAATCATGCACGGACACACTCAGGGGGACACGCACACACACAAACAGACATAACAGGGGCAAAAAGAGGCCATTTCCTGCGAGCCTGCTCCATTTAATAATCTGATCTATTTGTGCTGAATTCCACGTTCCCATCTAACCCCAATAATCTTTATTTCTCTTGTCTAACAAGAATCTATCTACCTCTGTCTTAAATACACGCATGCGTACACGCCCATGTGCATGTTCCCTTGCCAATCAATCAGCATTCTGTTCTCACACAGTGTAACTTGTGGTTTTGCCTTCATACTGATATTCTTGTGAAATATCCTGATCAATGCAAGATAAAAAATTATTCCAAGTTAAAATTTAATTTAACTTGCCTTTGATAAAAGCAGTAGCATACCAACAAAATCTTAATTCTACTTGGTGAAATTAAATTTTATAGCTTTGTAGAAAATGGCTTTGTATTTAAATTTGACATAGCTCTTCTTTTAGCAAAATTTAAGTAACTATTTATTCCTATCCTTGCATCTTTTCCCTTAAAAAGTTACGCAAGAATTACATTTTTATTTTCTGTAATACTAACAAGACCATTGCTTATTTACTGTAGATTAATGACTTGTGAAAGACTGCAGCCCTAATTACAACTTAAAATTGTATAGGTGCATTAACATTAACAAAGCATCCCAAAGTGCTTCAGAGGAGAATCATCAAATAAATTTGACATCAAGCTGAGTAGGAGGTAATAAGGCAGGTGAACAAAAGGCAGGTTAAAGAAAGAGGGAAGAAAGGTAGGCAGGCAGAGCCCAATTATGGTAAACTGCATAAATCATACAACTTGCATTTAAATCAATGTTTTAAAATATAAAATCATCAGGTTTGGATGCAGCCTCTTCAGACTGGAAAGACAAGGCTTTTCCATTTGTTTATAAAATATTAATATACTCTCAGAACCCTTGGGCCGTAATATTTTTGGTGATAGAAGTGCATGTTTGGGAGGGATATAAGACAACCTCACAACGTATATTGCTGTTCTAGTCCAGGAAATGGCATACAGACCCAGAAAATGGATTTTACTTCTCTGAAAATGTGTCAAGCCCAAGCATCAAAACCAATAAAATAATTTCAGCAAAATTGCTCCACGTACTTTAAAGAACATTTATTCAAGAATACCCAATATTATTCAATTAACTCATGAAAAAGGCAAATTAGAATCTACATAATATAAGGATTTCTTTGAAACTGTGGCATATCTCTGGGGTACAAGGTGGTCCTTTTCACCTTCAGCCAACAGATCTACTCACAAATCCATTTTCTATGAAGCTGTAATATTTAATTTCACAAAGTAGAATGAAGATTTCGCTAGTATGCTACTGCTTTTATCAAAGGCAAGTTAAACTAAATTTTAATTTGGAATAAGTTGAGGCAGAACAGTGCAATATGTTGCAATCAGAGATATAGGGGGTGATTTTCCCACCTTGCCGCACCTGGCACGGATCGCACCCATCCTGGAAAATTGGTTTTGTGCCCTGCGCCAAACGATTTGCAATCGTCCCAGTCCTTTTTTTAAATGGCATAAACTGGGATGGGGGAGCCTACCCCAGACCACCTGGGGGCTTCAATACCCTCCGATTCCCCCAGCGAGGCCATCATGTCTTGTCTCTCTGCCTATGGAGACCAGCTGTGATTCTCACCAGTCGGAAGCTTACTGAAGCTGTCCTTTACTAACACCAATGAATGTAATTACTTATATCTCAAGGAATTTAGTAGGAACACTTGTCACAGTCTCCTGAGCCAGTGCACCAGTTTCAATTGCAACAATATTCTCCAAATTACAACAGTTTGGCCTTTTAAGTGGAATATGCCACAGAACAGCAGTTCCTTAATATCAGACAATTTCATATAAAGTGCAAATGAAGTTAAAACACATACTTTAACCACCATCCAATCTATTACAGTGATTGCTATTGCCAATCCACTATCAAGCAGTCCACCACTAAGAAATGAAAATAGGTCTCCAGAGGGACTTTGAAACTTGAAGATTGACCTCCTAAGGAGGAAGATGCATCTCCCCCAAAATATATGTGTGGTTGTGTGTGTGTGTGTGTGTGTGTGTGTGTGTGTGTGTGTGTTGGTGGTGTCGGGTCTTCAACTGCATTCCATTAATAGGATACAAATGAGGTTCCTGTCAGCCATAGTGGTCATGAGCAAAAGATCCCACTCTAAACTCAAGCCAGCATGAAACCAATTTCTGGGCTTCCCACCATATTCTCCCCATCCCCATGCTTGCTATCAAATCTGCTGACAGGAGCTTGGAAGAATTCCACCCTAGGTTCCTAAGACTATGGCTGTAACATCCTTTTGACTTACACTGCTTTTTTTTAAACTTCCCTCTCCTAAGAAAGAGCATAGGAAATGGAACAGGATTAACCATTCAGCCTCTTGAATCTATTCCATCTTTCAGTAGAATTGTAGAAAATCTTCTACCTTACAAAAGCCTTTCTACACCATCCCTGTACCCTTTGATTATCCAAAATGTTGTCAATCTTTGACTCATATATATACACAACAACTGAACATTGACAGCAAGTTGCTGTGGAAAATTTCAAGGATTCATGATCCTTTAAAGAAATTTCTCCATATTCTAGTCCTAAAAAGCTGACCCTTTACTCTAATTTTGTTTGAAAAGAATTAATTGTTAACTGCCATCTTTAAACTGGGCATTACATTGCACCAAAATGTCTGGTAACAACAGTGTTTCAGTATGCTGCCATCAATATGATTGAATCACAGCTCTGTTATAAGTGACCCAACAAAAGTTACCCAACATAATTTATTCAAGAAAGTCACCATCCTGACCTCAATGTATTCAATATGGTTTGTAAGTAGATAGATTACTTATTTAGTTTGCTGGTATCTATGGATGGGATTAATGTCATAACAATCATTATTTTTAGACAGCTTGAAACCTTTCTAAACTAACACCACTGTACTCATGGTAAACGTTACAGATACAACCAAATACCAGTACAAGGCCAGAAGATCATAATTCAGATAGCACACATGTTTGCTCTTGGCTTCAACTTGCAATCTACCAGCCAGGAGCGAGATTTTTTCTTATATCCATGCACATTTTCATTGCTCACAACTCCACAGTCTACAATACTCTTATTTGGTCTATAAAACACTAAATTGATCCTCAGCGTTTTTAAACTCTGCTTTGACATTTCATCAGCGTTAACAAAATCACGATGGAAAGTATTGGAAAGAAAAGGTACAGACTTTCCGTGGCATTAGATCTGTTGCTTTCCAATTCTGGTAATCCTGCTCAATTGCTTTGACACTAGCTTTTATTTAAATTGCATCTTCAATATCCCAAGGCACTTCATAGGGTTGTTAACAAAACTTGTCACCGAGCTACATAAGCAGTTTATAGGACAAATAGCCTAAAGCTTAATCAGACAGGTAGGTTGTAAGGAGAGTCTTACAGGAGGCGAGGGAATTACAGAGAGGCCTAGAGGTTTAGCAAAGGCATCCAGAGCTTAGGGCCTTGGAGTAGCTGCCAATAGAGGAACAATTAAAATGTGACATATGCTAGAGGCCAGATTTGGAGGAACGTATGCAGCTTGAAGGGTTGCAGAGATAGGCAGACTGCAGAGATAGGAAGTGGCAAGAGTTGACAGTGAGGGATTTGAAAACAAAGGTGAAAAATGAAACTAACGTAGTCCAGCACGCATAGAAGTGATGAATGAATGGGACTTGGTGCAAGTAAAAACATCGGCAGTAGAGTTCTTACACAGAGCAGAATGTACAAGGTCCATGAAAATTGCAATATCAAGGCCAGAGGTAACAAAGGCATGGACAGAATTTCAGAAGCAGATGAGCTGAGATGGGGCAAAGTCAAGTAATGTTATGGAGCTGAAATGAATGGTCTAGGTGCTTCATGCATGTGAAGCTAGTCCTGGGGTCAAATGTCACACTAAGGTTGTGAACAGTCGGATTCCACCTCAGATAATTGACAGGGAGGGGAATAGAGTCTATGGGCCCAATTTTACCATCAAGTTGCGTCCATTTTCGGATGTGAAAACTTGGTAAGGTTGGGCATGAGGTGACTAGCATGATCTGTGCCTGCCTCCGCACCGGTTTCCCCTTTATCAAGACCGGAAAATGGCCACGATCAGGGCCACGCCAGAAACAGGTGCAATAGCCATTTAAATGCATTACTCTCTTTACCACCACATTCGCCCATCCAGATTCGGCGCAAAATAGACATGCTCTACAAAAGTCCAATTCGGGTGCTCCAGCTAGTGAGGAGTTTAGTGCTTGAGATTGGTGTTGGGGTGGGTGTGGGTCTGATAGCTCTCTGCTTGAGATTGTTGGGGCGGGGGCCTACTATCCTGCCTGTGAAGAGTGAGGGGAAGGGGGCTCTGCTGCCACTCTGCCTGAGATCAATGAGGGGGAAGGGAGGTCCGCTGCCACTCTGCCTGAGATCAGTGGGGGAGGGGGATAGAGGAGTCCGCTACCACTCAGCCTGAGATTGTTGGTTTGGGGGGGCCATGATCGGTCTGGGTGGCCGAGGCAGTGGGGAGATAAGGGGGTCAGTAATATTGTGGGGTGGGACAATGTCTGTGGGGACCAGGGGGAGACCATATCTGGCTGGGAGCAATGTGGCATTCTATCTTTTTTACTCTGCGCATGTGCAGTTGGAGGCTCCGATCAGAGCTGCAGGATTTCAGGTACATTAGGCTCCCCCCCCCAGACTTCTGCAGCACGATTTGGAATCACTGATATTTTTGCAGGCAGAGTGCATATGGGTGCCTGAGAATGGGTCCAGAAGTCAGATCTGAAATACTCCCAGTTTCAAGTTCACCCTGCATTTAGAATCAAAAATGGTAAAATAGGGCCCCATGGTTAAGGAAGGGAGTTTGCGGCAGGGACCAAAAACTATAACGTCAGCACTACGTAGAATCTGCAGCATAGAAACAGGCCATTCAGCCCACTAGGTCTAAGCCAGTGTTCATACGCTATTTGAGCCTCCTCCTACCTTATTTCATCTCACTCTATCAACTTGGCCAATCGCTGTCCTGATATTGTATCCAGTTTTGATATGCATAATCCTGTTCAGTTTCTGCCAATGATGACCCATTTCAAAATTATAATGGTCGATGAGATAGTAATGCTATTAACAGTCAGGGGAGGTAACAGGGCATTTTTTGGCACTTACGTTGTTTAGAAGATAGTAGTGCACATTTAATTCTGAGAAAATACTTCCTAATATTTTCTCTCTTTGAAGATAATTCTTTACATATGAACAGTATCCCGTTAATCCCCTTGACATTTCTTCATCCTTCTCCTTTGTAGCAGGCAGCATTAGTATTTGGTCTACTTTCAGAATGTCACCAATATTGTGTGACTCTGGCTGCCATGAATCTCATTTCTAATTTCATCACCATCAACTGCTCCCTCCACAACTTTCCCCTCCCTCAGCAATTAATATGGCTTCAGTCAGGATACACATGACAATCAAACTACAAATGTGTGTTCATTTGAGTATTAGCTACACTAGTGGTAGTGGCAATGGATTGACTGTCCCAAGTTTTACTTATTCTTTAAAATGAGTCAGAATGTAAAAATGAAGGTAAGTGCAAAAATGAACTGAATTCAACCTACTTCTCAAGGAAATGTTGGCAGAATACATACTGTCTTCTTTATAAAGACAAACCTGTGTAAGGCAGCTTCTTGGAGGAGTTTTCTACTCAAAGATTTAAACAGAAGCTTACAGTCTGTACTTGAGACTGCCAGGTGTGCATTGATGGCTGTGCAAAATCACGATGTACGGAGCAAAATTGAAATGTGAATGCACAAATATCAAAGTATTATAATGCCTTTTGAAATACAACACCCAAATCCCACGAGAATGAAAAATTTGAACTGAGGGCTTTTGAGTGCTGTAACGCCACAGATGGACATACATGGTTCCAATTTTCAAAACAGCAGGTTAGCGTGATTATTTCTTTAAATGAAAGTGCACACAGCTTTGACATCGTAAAGGCAAATCAGAAAATGACATTAACACCGAGGTTACTCTTAAAAAAAAGTATTGGCTGAGTGAAGTTGTTTACCTGCTCTTTCAGTAAGAATACATGGAATATTTGGAAAGGAACTGCAGCAGACTTTTTTTTTAAGTATGGTTTCAAAAAAGAAATGAATAACACAAGCATGAAACTGTGGCCTGATAGTAACTGAGTGCTGTTGGGATGGCAGAGGAGTAAAGGTTTCCCACAGATCCTACTGAATTTAATAGCAGGGTCTGTTTTAAATTTTTCCAAATTTCCTGTCTGATAGCTAACCAGCTTGACAGCTTTATTCAAGCCCAAAAGCAGCCAGGGAGCACATCAGTCTAACACTGCGAGGAGAGGTGAGTGGGGGGGGGGGTGCTTTAGCAGGGAATGGAGCTATCTCAGGGTTCGAATCAAAAGGGAGTAAAACACAAAAGCTTGCTGAGCCAGAGGAAGCAATTCTGCTCCTCTTGGTCCACAAGCACTGCTGTAAAAGCTTCCCTGATGGATCCAGCTCTGCATTCCCCTCTTCTGGTTTCCCAAGACTAGGGAAATTTCATCCACAGATGTCAAAAATAAAACTGTATTAAAATAGAGACATGCATCTTCATTAAAATACTTAAATGATCAACCTGCCACATGACAGCATGGTGGCACAGTGGTTAGCACTGCTGCCTCACAGCTCCAGGGACCTGGGTTCAATTCCCAGCTTGGGTCACTGTCTGTGTCGAGTTTGCACATTCTCCCAGTGTCTGTCTGTGTTTCTTCCTGGTGCTCTGGATTCCTCCCACATTCCAAAGATGTGCAGGGTAGGCTAATTGGCCATGCTAAATTGACCCTTATGGGATGTTACAGGGATTAGCGGGGGAAATATGTGGTGTTTCAGAGATAGGGTCTAGGTGGGATTGTTGTTGGTGCAGATCTGATGGGCCAAATGGCCTCCTTCTGCATTTGAGGATATCAATGAATCTATGAATGACACTGCTTTGGTCAGAACCTCATTTAATCTGAGTGGGTGAGTTAAATGGCAAATATTCCTAAAATTCAAATGGTTAATCTTCTATCTACAATTGGCTGTGCATCAGATTTTTATAGCTTTGTTAATTAAAATGTAAAATATCTCAAGAAATTGAAATTTTCTTTTATAGTACAATTTTATTTTAATTTCCTGATAACTTCTGCCAATTTCATTTAATTACTCTGTTGTTAATGTAATTCTTTTTTACAGATGTACACTGCTTTCCTCCCCAACTCATACGTCTGAAGTTTAACACACAAGAACAGGTTCAGGTTCAATGTTTTTTTTAAAATCTGAATTCAAGACTCCAAACTGCTCACTTCCGGGCTTTTGAGGAACTGAGACAAAGGGAGGGCAGCCAGGTGGGAATGAAAACTACTTGTTTTAAGGCGGCTGGTAGCCTTTGATTTAACTTGTTTTGCAGGTTTTACAGTGGCCAGCAGAGATCTCAGGCCTCACAAAACCTGGTCGTTGAAATAAGGCAATGACAACCTTGGGAGAAACTGGATTAATAGTAGAAGCATAGGGTAGCAGAATTCTTTTTAATGGCCTTCATACCTTTACTTGTCATCCAAGAAGAGCAGAAGTGTTTCCTCCTGGTCTGTCCACTTTCCACCACACGCACACACACACATACCCACCACACATACATCTACACAAGTTCGGAGATCCACCTCCCACAGGATTGGTTTGTGGATCAGAGATCAGACCCACTTTGTCCTCTAGCCTGCTCCTGAGTACTCACTGTTGTGATGTTACTGTTTTTAATATTCTTAAGAATATGGTGGTATTCTGTAAATCTGTGTGTCTATATGCATGCACACAATTAATTAAACTGGCAGAAAGTTAATAACGACAGCTTATCTATGAAAGCGGAGAGATAAACTGGTCAGGTACTTACTGCATGTATGAGAGGCAATGGTGAGGCTGGATTTCCAAGTAAATTGGTTGGTTTTAAAATTTGCATGAAGGGATAGGTACGGACTTTGCTTTTCAGCTGTTAAAGTTCAAAGGGGGGTTAGAAGTTACAAGGGACTTTTACAATTTACAAAGGTTTCATAAGTAAACCGGGAAGGTTATTAAATTTTATTGACTCAGGAGTGGAAGCAAGAGGAAAACATTTTTAAAAATTATATTTTGGAAAAGTTGAGTTCAAAGATGGGCTTGAGAAAAATCAAATCTGAGATAAAAGGGGAAAAGGACATTTATGGGAAGATGTTGAGCTGAGTTGGGGTGACTGTGGTGTGATGGCCATGTCCTGACAACAGCTCGGGGAAAGTGTAGAAGTTGTAACCGCCACCCAGTCAAGCGAGAGAAGTCTGGGTTTTCAGACAGCTGACTGTTTCAGAACTTTCTTGGACTTCCACAGCCAAGTGGAATTGTTAGAGGAGTTGTGTGGTATACCACTATTAAAGTGACAGCAGTTTTTGCCTTGGGTAATTCAACTGGATTTTTCTAGTTAAAAATCAATCAGGAAGTTGTTGCTAAGAATGGAGTTTGTGACTCAGTGGGTTTTTTTGGAGGGTATTTTGTCAGACACAGTTGGAACTGTGGAACTTTAATATTGTGCGCTTACATTTTTTCCCTCATTAATAAATACTTTAATTTTTATAACCCTAAAGGAAGTATGCTTCATGGATCAATCGTTTTCCTCCTCATTTTCAAAATACAAAAAAAAGACAAGTTTCTCTCTAGAATCTGGTTTGCTTAGCAAATAATATCTACCCAACCAGAAACCAAGTCTGTCAATCAGGCTGACTTCCCAGCAGAGAACTTTGTAGAGCCAAAAGGCATATGCTGAAAAATCTTACCTCCACAGGAAAATTCAGACCCGCATCTTCCAACCAAAACTCTAACCACACCACCAAGGAACGTAACATCAACCAACCCCACTTTCATCCTTCCTGTCCCCAATTTAATATCCAGACCATTGTTTTCAACTAAACAAAAGCCTAATAAAATCTGGGAGGCTTTAATTTTTTTTGGAACATGACATTTGCATATGAAATCTAACATTTCGACATTTAACATGACAAAATAACACAAATCTCATGGCAAGAAACCATACGTTAACTTCAACATAAAGTTTCCTTTTCCGTTATGTAAGTAATATATCATTGTTTGTTGACATCTATGTTATTTCTTTTCAGTCTATTTTCTAAAAGAACCTAAAGCCTGCAGACATTTTATTGAGGTAACAAATTACTTTCAAGTAAAAATGGTCTCCAGGCACATGGCCAGACATACTGATGGCTCCCAGTGTAGACATGTACACAAAGAGCCCGGAGGGTCATGAGCGGAAATTCCTTTCATGTGATCAGTTCAACACACATTTAGTAATAATTTAAAGCAATGGAATTAACTACTTCATGTTTAACCAAGATTTGAAGTGGACCAGGCAGACCTGAATAAGCTTTTCTTCAAGAGAAATCAGTCTGAGTAGAACATGACACCTTCAAGCTAAGCTCATAATTGAGCAAATTTTTGTCATTGGTGTAAACAAATTAGTGTTCATTGGTGAATGTGACAGGGCAGAGCTGTTAAAAAAATACACTAACGTACAGGGATTACAAATTTTAGAGTAACAATTGAGAGGTTGTAATTTTCACTTAATCCCACAAGTACATGCTGAATGGACACTTTGCCCAAATTACACAATATCACTTTTATAAACCTAACCAAGAACAGCCTTGTTTTGCATCATGTAAAATTCCTGAAATAAATACTCCTTGATTATATTCAGTCAAGCATACCATTTTGTGGAACCAATCCACAGTCACAATTATTAATCCTATGTAGGCTACTTATTCAACTTCAATTTGAAACATACATGAAAATATCAAACTACATATTACAGAAATTGCAGCCAATTTTAGTGTTTTAAAATCAATAGAAAATATTCCATCTTCATATTCTATAACTGCAAATCTTTGTACTGTTTTTGTGTAAATGATAGAAACGTAGAAGAACCACAGAATCCCTAGAGTGCAGAAAGAAACCATCAAGTCTGCAAAGACTCTCTGTAAAAGCATCTTTCCGAAGCTCTCCCCTCTGCCCTATCCATGTAATCCTGTGCATTTCCCACTTACACATCTTTGGACACAAAGGGACAACTTAGCATGGTCAATCCACCTAATTTGCACGTTTTGGGCCCTTTTTGTCAATGCATTCAATGCTTGATTGTTTCCCTTTACTCCTGATGATTGAAATCAGACAAGGTACTCAAGGTATGGTTTGAACCTAGTGTTGCAATTTAGTCATAACTTCATCTGAATTGTACGCTACTGTTTTGTCAATACAGTTCAACATCTTATTGATTTTGATTGCCTTGCTGCATTGCTTGGACTTGTTGAGTAAAGTCTACCAAGATATTAGTTTTTTTTTTAATTGGTCCTTAGCTATTTCAATGTCATATACATAGACTGTGTTCCCCACACTTCCGCTTTAGAGTTGGCATGTTATTTCATTCTGGAAGATATCACTGCCTAATTGTTTCCTTGCTTAACTTCCACACTCCTATTTTAATTTTGTCACATGCTATAAAATGTATGGCCATAAATCACCAGCCCTTTCTACATTTCTCTTGATTTTAATTTCCACTGACCTCAGAGCTTGAAAGGCTGAGGAATAGCCAGCATCCACCAAGATACGGGAAGCTATTCCCGATGAAGATAACATTTTCTTCAAAGTTATTCTCAATTTTGGTAGTATTAGTAGATTGTGCATGTTAGACACATTTTTCAGCTCTCTGTTTAGTATCCCAACCATGCACACTACTTGGAGTTCCCTTCATTTGGCAGCATTCTTTACTGCATGTGTGTTTATATTTCCCATGAGCATGATCAGCATGGTTTTTAACATGCCCAATTATTGCCAAATTAGAGGCAATCTCATGCTGGGTGGATGGCCACTATGGAATTAAGTGAAGCTTCCAAAAACATTTAACATGCACTCACAAACTGTTTATGATGCAAACTGTAAACATCGAGGCATGTCCATGAGTATTGCCTAATGCAAGCCTCATCCCATTGTTGATTCCATTTATTATATGATACAGTTTCACACTTAAGAAATATGTTCAAGATCTGCAGGAACAGAATAATGATTAGTAGGTGACTGCATCTTTAGAGCATTGTGGTACTCCAATATCATAAAACAGAAAGCTACTTGTACAATACGAGGCTCATTTGAAGATTTGTAGCTACATTTAAAAGAAAACATTTTAATTGTAGGAGCACAGAATCAAATTTTTCCTTACTATTATCCAAGAAAATTAGGAACCACCTAATACAATTCAGTTATTACTATAGTCTTCTTAGGAAAGTTACATTACTACACAGTACTGTGAGATGAAGAAAACCCACCCTATATTGCCTGCATAACAATAATTTAAATGGCATGCAAATAACATAACTACACTTTTTGAAATACTGCAGGATTGCAAGATTGTACTACCGATCTCTTCCCAGAGATAATCAGTAAATGGCAGCATCTACACCTTTACAGTTTGGCAAGTATCAAAGATGAGATATGACCATTCAGCCCAATGGACCCTTTAAATGCCTAACCCTATCAATGCATAGTCCAGTTAAATTCAAAATTTGCTTCTCACATCTTTTCAATGCTTTGACAGCTTTCTTCCCAACTCTTCATTCCACGCTGGCATTCTTCGCCTCCTGATTCACGTTTTAATGCCCTTCCCTCCCATTTCAGACGTGCACTCCTCTGTGGTACACCCCCTAGAAGTTTGCACCTCAGCACTACTGCCAATTCCAACTCTTGCTGCTCCAAATGACTGAACATTTGTGCGATAGTGAGTGACAATTCATGACATCAAACCAATTCCCTCCCAGTGCATCTCAGTATCTGTGTATTTGCAAGCAGGACCTTAAAATAGGTGTCTTTCAAGTTAAAATCCTGGAATTTTCTGTGTTTCACTTCTTTAATTTTAGCATCAAAAAAACCGAGAAAATTAGATCCCAAAAAAACAGTAAATTTGTAAAATTCGGTTGTAATTTTCAACATCACTAAGCCCGAAGTAAACATACAAGAGCTTCACAAAGTCGCAATTAAGCAAAATGTTCAATTATTTGCATAGTTCAAGACACTGTTTTATGTGGCTTACTGGCAGTTGCGAAAGTGACTGCCGCAAAATACTGTCAAGTTTCATTAGCACTAAATATAGTTGTGAATGGACAGTGCTACAATATGTTGATTGCTGAAATGTATGTTAACTCAGCAGATTACTATCATAATATCAAGAAGAAAATAATTTAAAGTCTGATGGAAAATATGAATAGCTAATACCAAAATTAAATTATCCAGTCTGTTTGATGAATGGTAAACTGTGACCATTGTACTGAATCTTTGTATTTTGTTAATGGCATTGCTGTCATCATTATCTAAGCTCTTCAACACATGTGCTGGCATTGCAAATGTAAAGCATGCATATTTCCAGGCCTGACTTTTGCAACAAAGGGGAAACAGGAGGTTCCCCCACCCCCACAAATCTATGAGGAAATCTTTTTTTTAACAGATTCACTGCCCAAGTAAAACCGAGCAATTTTCCAGTGATAATTAGTAAAAACTGATTTTGAAAGATTCTGATGGATGTGAAATATTATGAATCAACAATATGCTTTAACAGATCTGGCAAGGGCAAGTATAACGTGTCTCAGAATTTAGAACATTTGGCTAGACGTTAAGCCAAAAGTGTTTGTAAGAATGAAGGTCTGTTTAACAGAACAGTAAAAGCCAGGCACTTCCTCAAGGCTGTGTGAGGGGAGGTATTGAGAAAGCAAAAGAGAAGAGTGAAGGAGAGATGGAGGGTTGCAAATCCCAGAGTATTAGCATAGACCTCGTAGCAACTCACTTAACTTCCCTCTTTTTAATTGGTGGGCTGGCTGGTTTCAATCTACCTAAAAAGGGATGTTAGTTTACCCCTAATATATTCACAAAGCACTTGCGCTAACCACACTTGGTTCATTTCAATAGGATATCAAAAATCAAGAAGTCCACCCAAGAAAGCAGCCAACTAAGAAATCGGATGAATTAATTCCATGTGCGACTGTATTTGAAACCTGAGACTACGGGTGCAAAGCAAATGTTTATAACCACTGATGTGAGAGCAAATGTACTTGGAATATGAACTCAGCTGGACTAGTTCCTGTTAGTGCCAAAACATGTTTTGCACTCATCACATCACTCGTGCCAGTCAGCATAAATACAGTGTAACCGTAATCCATAAAATATGGTGAAGGATTCAAAGGGGATTTCTGTACCAGTCTAGAAGAAAGAAAATTACACATGCACTGAAGAGATTTCTTTAAAAATATGTATATGCTAACACTGATCATTGAATAAGTTGACAGTCAATCAGCAAAAATGTAAACGCAGAAATTTAAAGCCAAGCCTGTGGTCCTTAAACATGAACATCAGAACCATAGTGAAAGGAGAGGAAAAATAAGTTTGTCAGGAACTTTCATGGAGCAGTGGTAAGGATTAATTTAACGTTAGCCAAATTTAACTTAAAAACCACTTGGCATAATTCAAGACTGAACCGCTGTCATCTGTTATTTTCAGCACTAATCCCATTTTGTTTAGAGAATGGGTTTCAACATCAGAAATATTTCACCTTATAGTTTAACATTAATGGACCAACACGTCAGTAAAAACCACAGTAAATGTGAAAATATTGTGTTCCATTTGCTGACCTGGATTTGTTGCAATTTAAGCTTGTGAACAGCCACAGACATCAAGTCTAATATTACAGAAATAGATAACAAAAGAATGGCAATGCTCAAACATTTATTCTTCAACCATATGGTGTCTCCATACTGCACCTTTCACATTGATGCTGAGCCAAAGCTAGCTCCAACAGATGGTAAAACAATGCTAGTGCAGTCCCGAATTGAAGGAAGTGAGAACACCTTCAAGGGATGACTGCCTCCCTTTACTACCATTGGTGTGAAGCCTATTAATAAAAAATATTTGGCAGCTGATTGCTTCACCATTGCTTCCGAACTGCAAAAGAAAGATCTGAGTCAGAAGCTGGAAAGTCATTATTCAAACACAGCTCTTCTATTTCCCCACGTTGTAACAATGCAAGTGGGCACCACCACTTGTCAGGAAGCTAAGACAGTTTTAAGCAATCTGTATTTGTATTTGTGGGCATTAGAATCATAAGGGGCGATTTTCATAGATCATCACAGAATCATCATAGAAACCTACAGTTTAGAAAGAGGCCATTCAGCCCATCGAGTCTGTACCAACCACAATCCCACCCAGGCCCAACCCCCATATCCCTACATATTTTACCCGCTACTCCCTCTAACCTACGCAACTCAGGACACTACAGGGCAATTTTTAGCATGGCCAATCAACCTAATGATGTGGATATGCCGGCGTTGGACTGGGGTAAACACAGTAAAAAGTCTGACAACACCAGGTTTAAGTCCAACCGATTTATTTGACAGTAAACTCATTAGCTTTCGAGGTTTCCCTCTTCAAGAAGATTGGACTTAAACCTGGTGTTGTCAGACTTTTTACAATCAACCTAACCCAGACATCTTTGGACTGTGGGAGGAAACTGGAGCACCCGGAGAAAACCCATGCAGACACAAGAAGAATGTGCAAACTCCGTACAGACAGTGACCTGAGCTGGGAATCGAACCCAGGCTCATGGAGCTGTGAAGCAGCAGTGCTAACCACTGTGCTGCCCACTTTCCTGCACTCTCTGTCTGAGGGAATGACAGCACACTCAAAATCCAGAAAGCACGATTTTTTAAGGCAAGGATAGATAGATTTTTGAAAGGTAAAGGAATTAGGGGTTATACTGAGTGGGCGGATAAGTGGAGCTGAGTCCACAAAAAGATCAGCCATGATCTTATTGAATGGCAGAGCAGGCTCAAGGGGCCAGATGGCCTACTCCTGCTGCTAGTTCTTATGTTCACGCTGACGAACCTCCGAACTCCCATCTTACCGGCCCCTTGCTAGTGGAATGGTATGAAACACACCGCGGGAAAGCAGGAAGCTCATTTTGATACATTAGTATGTCATTAGCGAGCACTCTCTCCGGGGCTTCCCTCCTCGCTTAATATTCAGCAGTGACCCACGTGGTACGTCAAGCGGACGCCATTTATAAGAGGCTCACTTAACTGATAATCAGGGGTGGGAAGGCGATTCCTATCAGGTGTGTTGATAGTCACCTGAGACCTCAAATGGTGGGCTGGGAATATATTTAAATAGGGTGCCCCAATCTCAGTGCAGCCAGGTTTTGCTGGCGTGTTTAGCACCCTCCTCCCCACCCTACCCCATAACATGCTCCCTTGATTTTTGTTTACTGCAGAGTGTCATAACATCTGGGGAGAAACATACCCAGTTTTCTTACCAGAAACAATACTCTGCCATTTTTTGGTGAGATTTCACCCATGCTATAGTTTTAAGAAAGTTTAATTTTCTGTTACTATTTAAGCTTTTTCAGTTAGCTCATGTTAAACAAAGGTGCTTGCATGTATTATGGATTCTGGTTTCATTTCAAACTATCCCTGCATTTTAATTAAAGGGTTTACAACATGGAAAAACAAGGGTTAAAGAAAGGCTGTGCTGTTGCTTAGCAACCAGAGTTCATCCTAAGTTAGAAAGAATTTTTGAGTTTAACTTTAAGCTACAGCCAGAAGGAGCTGGACAAAACCAAAGGGTTACAAAGAGTAGACTTCCCAAAGGAACACATTGTGGTCCAGAAATTAGGGAATTGAGACAAAAGGTATGTCACAGGAAGATAATTAATTTAAAGGAACAATGAACAAGTTGAACAAGGTCCTATGCAGGAGAAGTCAAGTTAATGGACAGAAGTAGTACTCTGAGTTAAAGAGACAGCTCAAGAACCAGTTTCAAAGTCAGCTACGTAAGAAGCCAAACATCTGAGGTAAATCAAAAGTTTAGTGACCTCAATACAGTCTATGAAGCAATAGTATTCTGTCGGCATTGCTGAGTACCTGAAAGACTGGGCGAACGCTTGAATGCGATACAAGACAGAGGAATACTTAAAGGAGAGATTGAAATCCTGGAAGCGGATCATTGGTGAATGCATTCAAGAGAAAGCATTGCTTGAGAGAAGATTATATAGCGTGTTTTTCAAGAGTGGAATTTGGAAATACTCATGTGGAAGTCAGAATTCCAGTGAGACCAGTTGGCTCACAATGTGATAAGTATCTACGAGGGTTTAATGAGAAACCACAGAACTTGCATTGGGTGGCGTCTATCACTTGATTTCAAAGTGTAGAGTGTGTGCTGGTTTACTTGGCCTGCATTCTTACCAGGAGCATTATGATATATTTTGTAACTTATGTTACCTTTAAAAGTCTGTGACCATCTGTGAAGATATTGTTGGGGTGAAGAAATATTATAGTTAGTCTTTTCAGGTTTAATATTTTCTTATTTTGTTAAAAGTTAACTGGCAGTCTTCATCCACATGTTTAAAGAAAAATAAAAGTTACAGTCTTTTGAGCCAGGATTCCATTCTGGGACCTGACATTCTGATAGTAACATGAGCTGAGAGCATAACAACTGAAATACTGCAGCAGAAAATGTATCGTACAGACAGCATTCATCACGGAATCAAACTTATAAATAAATGATCAAAATCGTATTTCTTATAGATAGGAACACTACAATAGCAGGTGGCCATTCAGGCTCTCATACTACCTGTCCCCTGCCCCCATCCTCCATTGAGCTTGCTTTGCCATTCACGTAGATAAGGACAAATCTGTAATATATCTCCATTATATAGGAAAGTTGTTGTGCCATTGAATTTAATATGTTTATTTTAGGTAGCTCATTGTAACTTCTTTTGTCACATTTAAATTGTCATTTTCTAAACAAGTTGTGAAAACAAGTGTGGAATGTATCAAAATAACTGATTACAGGAAAGCTTAATGCACATTATAAACAAGTTAAAAGCAGCAGGGAATCTCAAAGTTTTTTTTTGGCAGACTTAAATTTTTGGCAAGATTTGCTCAAAGGGAGACATTAACTTAGGTACCAATATTTCTACAATTGGCAATGTGGGTGTTAGGAGGCAGCAGTCATCACTAAGGGAGGCAACCACTATTGATTTGAGCAAAAACTTCTGGAAGTAAAGATTCCAAATGGGTTCACATTCAAGTTCAAAGCCATTGCTTGCAGCAATTCCAAAGGAACTTCTTAGTACATAGAGATTCTTACCATTAATATTACTTAACCAGTCTTGCTGGGAGTAACTGTAGAAATAAGAACATTTACATTTTTAATAAATATCCCAAAATTGCTCTTTTCCTCTAAAATGGGAGAGTACTGTGAACACAAGGAATGCCCCCTTATATCTTTGCAGATGGAATAATGTTTTTGGCCAAACATTCTGCACAGCCACCATAAATGCCATTCCAAGTCAAACAAATAGAGCCGTGCAGAGGAAGAGCTGGAAGTAATTTTCCCAGGTCAAAGAATTAAGCTTCAGTGGTGACAGAGGTTTAGAGTGGTATTCTCCCATTTTGAGACTATCTACTGTGGCAAGGGGTAAAACATGGAAAAGGCCGGTGAACGGAGTTGAGAAACTCCATTAGCCATGATCAAATGGTGGAGCAGACTCGATGGGTCGAATGGCCTAATTCTTACATATTATTATATGTATTACATTCTTGTAATATATTATGGCCTTATGGTATTTCCTGCTACGGCCAGCAGAAACATATCAAATTTTCCAGCCCTGACCTCAACAATTATGCATCTGGATGCTTCACATCATTTTCAGTGGTGGGACAGATCTGGTTGGAGTGCAGTCTGCCATCGTATACGAGTTCCATATTAATAAGGTGCCCAACATCGCTGACCCACCACTGAAGAAAGAAAGTGGACCATCTGAAAATGAAGATAGATCTCCAGAAACATTCTGAGGTTGGAAGATGGACCACTGCAGAACACTTGATCTAGAAGATCCACCTGTGGATGGTCCCCCGATCCACTGCTGTGGTGCTCCAGGGACCAGGAGCTTCTTTCCTGAACTCCAGAGGCGGATCCAAGCATTGTTCAAATAAAACCTGACATCTGCATGTCAAGTTCTTCCAAATGCATTTCATGTTGGTGTGTTTTTCCACTGGCATCACGAAGAATCTGGGGGACTGGGCCTTCACCTGCATTCTTTTAACAAAAGATCCTACTGTAAATTCACACTGATATGAAACCTATTTCTGGCTCTCCTACTATATTCTCCCACAATTCCCGCCATCAATTATGCCAGCAAGGGCTTGGGAGAATTCCACCCATAATTGCAGGTCAACTGCATATGCTTTAAGCGAAAGAATGGTGTGTGGTGCAGGGAAATCTAAATTAAGTGGTAGCAGTTCAGAGTAATTTAAAAACAAAAGGATTTCTTGAAGCTAATTGTTGACTCATCAATAAAACCACACTGTCATTTGAAGCAGAAAGCACACTCAAATGAAATGCTAACACAATGCATCTTCTTTCACTTTTAAAGCCAAATGGCTGAGGTTGCCTTTGGAGTTTGGACGATAATCCATTCCATAAAACCAGTTTCTTCTACAAACAATGTACAACTTGCATCATCAACTCCGAAAAGCAGCTTTTCAACCAAATTAGCTGCATTTATTTAAGGAAGTGAATAGCATCAGCTTAAATATCCAATCAGGAAAAATGGGAAATTTCTAAAATACATCAAAAACAGCAATATAGCCATTCAGGAAAAATAAGGGCGAGTGAAGCAAGTGGTCTGAAAATGCCTGAACGACACAATTAAAACCAAAACAAAATGGACTAAAAATAATTTATGCAAAGTCTACAGGAAAGGGGGAGGAGAGAACTTTGGAAAGTACACACACAGATGGAAAAACAAAGGACATTAAATACATGCAAACCCTTTTTGCTATTGAAACAGAAAAGTAGTTAGAGAATTTGTTTCTAATTCTAGCACAAGGAAATATTTCCAGTTGTGCGGAGACCAAAACCAACATCCATAATTATTAGGTGGTCACTAAGAAATCAGGAAGAATTTCTTTAGCCGGAAAGTGGTTAGAATGTAGAACTCATCACCACAAGGAGACAAATAGTATAAATGCAAGGGAAAGCTAGATGAGGGAGTAAGGAATAGAACATAATGCAAAAAAGGAAAAATGGAGAAAGGGTACAAAGCTCTTGTGGAGCACAAACAATGACTTAAACCGATTGAGTCAAGTGGCCTGTTTCTGCATTGTACATTCAATTGAATTCTATGTAAAGTTGTGATGAATTATTTAATAATATTGTCAAATTTTAACCGCTATTACTTAAGGAGAATAACTTATTTTCTGACGCTAAAGGATTTCCAGCAAACATAAAGATAATAAAGAAATTCAAAATAACAATGGGTTGTGTGAATTCATTGCCTGTTCTTGTCTTCATAAAACATAATTCCTATTTTAAGGAAGAAGAAATATGTTTCCTACTTCCTTTCATGACCACATATCTCCAATTTTTCCTCTTTATGTGGAAGTACCAAACGAAATCGGCATTGTTTCATTCTATGGCACTAAATAATGGTGCTGAAAGGAATACAAACAAGAAGCAGGAGTATGCCCCTCAAGTCTGCTCGGCCATTTAACAAGATCATGGCTGATCTGATAACAATTTTAAATCTGCAACCCAACTACCCGCATTAACCCTATCATCCCCTTGCTCACCAACAATCTATCCACTTCCACCTTAAAATTACTCAAAGACTCTGCTTCCATTAGTGTTGATGTCCCCACACTTGAGAACAAATTCAGATGACACAAACTTAGCAGGTCACCAGTAACAATGAGACACTATATTCCCTCACATCCACTTCATTTTCTCTCCATACGTTCAAACAATGCAAAGCAAAACTACGTTTTCTAAAATTCCATTGTTTAAAAACTTTGGAAAATTAACATCTATATACCTGCTATCTTGATGTTGAGGTTAGCATCTAGGAGCAAGTTTTCAGCTTTCAGGTCTCGATGTACAATGTTTCGACAGTGGCAAAAGTGGACCGCTGCAACAATTTGCTTGAATTTCTTTCGGGCTTCTTTCTCTGCCATACGTCCATGGGCGACAAGGTGATCTATAATTTGAAAGGTTGAGGGAAATAGGAGGAGAAACATGAAATAAAGAGGACGCTCACGATTTTTGGCAAAATAAGAGAGTCATCACATTTTGGTAATACTAAACAAAGTACACAAATATTTGTGAGCACGTACATATATATATATCTGAAGTAATTATTGGAAATTTAGCAAAAGCATAATGTTAACTTTGAAGATAGTTTTCTTTTCATAATTCTCCCCTCAGTACCCTGCCATCACTCTGGCATCTCCACAAGCAAACGCAACAATCCAAATTCCTTCCCAGCTTCCTTTATAGCTATTTTTCAACAAACACAAAGCAAAATTTAATGCTGAGAAGATGGAAAATAGTCCTCCATGGTAAGGTTCTGTTGGGAAGTAAATGATTCCAATGAGTGACATATTTCAGAAATGTCAATGGTGTCTAGACTTCAAACTCAAGTCTACAGAAGTGTGGATACCACAGTACACAGTGCAGCCTTAGCATTCTGTGCACGAGACAGATTATATTTGGTTCAATGTTCTACTCAGGTTGCAGCCTTGCTACACAGCAAGGCACCAGAGTTCAGACAGTCTATTCAGGCTAGGAGGGAAAAACTGAATAGTCATATTTTGCCAGACTGGGCTCCCTGACTTCCTGGTGGTTATTCAAGAGCAATATTTGCAGCAACCAGAGGAAATGGCCACCTACAAAGAATAGTGTGCATACTCAGAGAATAGTATGTACTTTCAATTCAAAAGAAAGGCAACAGTAGTGCCAAATACATCATTTAATGTTCTATTAGGCAGCTTTAAGTTTAAATATAAACATGCCAATTCCATATGCAAGATAACATGAACGTTAGTTTGATAGATGTTGATGCTCAAGAACGGCTATGTTTATTACCCATCCATAGTTGCCTTGTGGTGATGAGCTTTCTCCTTCAATTGCTTGAAGTGATGACACTCTCAGAATACTGCTGGGGTAAATCCCAGAATTGTACCCAGCAACAATAACAAAACAGTGATTTATGCCCAAGTCAGAATGCCATGCGAACTGTAGGACAGAGATAATATTCTTTTTGGTTGGACATTTATAGGGACATAGCTTTGATAAGTGCTTGCTTTATGTCCAGTGATCTGAACACATTGGAGCCCAATAAATGCTGGACGCTCAGTTCGGTAATAAGTGAACCAGTCAGGTGAACTGCTTTGTCCTGAATGCTCTCAAGCATTTAGCAGCTGCACTCATTCTGACAAATGACAAGTATTCCATCATATTTTTAATTTGAACTTTTCAGATGGATTGTGAAGGGTAAAGAAGGGAGACACTCAAAGGCCCTTATCTGCTCTCGTAGGCATCAGGTGGACAAAGCTAATAAAACTTAGTTTCTCGTCAACAGAAACCCTTAGGACATTGATAGTGGTGCCAATGAATGGCAAGCAGATGCAGCTAGGCTCTCTTTTATTCAAGGTGGGCATTGTCTGACACTTTCTGATATGAATGCCATTTGTCAGCCTAGATTTACTCTAGGTTCAGTTGTAAACTGGCAAGAATTCCTTCCTTATCAAAGGGGTTGTGAACAGAGATCAATATTGTGGAATTGTAGGTGAATAACCTCACTTCTGACCTTATAATGGAAGGAAGGTCACTGATGGTGCAACTGAAGATGGTTGACATATTGATAGTAGGTAATGCTTGATGACACTATTAATGACTTCTTGCATTAATTTACTAATGATTGAAAGAATGCTGATGTGATGTTAGTGGTCAGGTTAGGTGGTGTCCTATTTGTTTTAGGCAAGACATCCTTGAAAAATTTTTCACTTTGTCAGATAATACCAGTGTCACATAGTTGTACTGAAAAGGTTTGGCTGGAGTAGTGAGTTCTCAGGCACCACTGTCTTTGCTGTATCCGATACACTTAGTCACTTTTTAACGTTATGTGAAGTGAACTGAATTTGCTGTACATTGGTATCTTTGATGATGAGGGCCAAAGGAGAAGGCCAAATGGGATCACCCACTTGATCCTTTTGACTGGTTACATTTCTGTAATAATCTTTAAAAGAATACAAGGGTAGCCTAACAATGACAGTATGAAGGATAGATGATCAACTAAAACAAAAATCTTGAATTCTTCCTTTGACTAAAATCTGCCGGTTCTTGCTTACACTGAAATCCCCAATTATTGCTCCTCAATGTTGCAATATTTCAGCAGGTAAAATGTAGAAAATTAATGCATCTTAGGATAGGGCAGGAATTTATAAATAGAACCTTTTCACCCCTACGCTTGAATGCTTATATGTAAATACACCATATGTAAATTGCCACGCCACAGAAATCATGATATAATTTCTATGACAAGCTTCCTTTCTAAATTTAAAGCTTTTGGGGAAATTATCACTTGCAGAGCATTTTTAATAATGGTATCAAGAGATTTGGAGCAAAGTGTGAAATAGAGTTGCGATGCAAATCAGCCCAAGGCTGCTTTCATGGCCTGTTCTTAATGTTCTCATGTTTATTTGAACTAAATTCAAAGCATTCCAACTGTGATGAAAAAGGATCTCATGACATTCGTCTGGTCAACAAAATGAAATATTTCACTTCAATGTGAAATGTTAAACTTGTAAAATAAATCCGGGAAGGGGAGCATGTGCCAGCAAGCTACTGCTCTACTAATGAGACTAACATAGTTAACGTTAGTACAGTTTATTTTGTTTAAATGTACAAATGAATCAGAACTGATACAAGTAACTACTGGAAAAATTAGATTCTACTAACGCTGACAAAAATCTGTAAATAAGGTTACCTCTGACCAAGAGGATTACTTTTCATTATTTCATATCATGCGTGGACTAAAAGTTGCTTTTTTTTCCCAGAAAGGAGAACTGGAATTTTGTCTCATTCTTTACCATGACCACAAGTTATAACCTGGGTTTCTCATCCAAGATATTTTCCCTTCTTCAACAACGACTTGATCCCTCCTCATAACTCTCTACACACTCACCACACATCACACCTTAACCTTCCCTTCGTATAAATTCTCCCACACATTTCCATTAACACCTTTAATCCTGCCAACTTACAATTTTACAAAATAATTCAAGAGTGCAGAATCGTTCACAAATACAATGATGGTGCTCCCCACCTCTCGCCAACACTGTATCACCCTCTGTGCTCACCTCCAAAAAACGTAAACACAGTATTCATCTTAGTGACAGAGAAGCCTATTTGTTTACCTGCCTTTGCTGAATTCCTCATTCCTCAGGAAGGCAAACACACCAAGATTCCCCTCCACTGTATCCTTGAATGAATACCTTTCTCCAGTTTCCTTCCTATCATGGCCTTTCAGCGCTCACCTTGTACTTGAGCCCCATTGCCTGTTCTCACAATTTTATTCTCAATCCAAGTAAACTGCTCAGTACTTCCCTTCCTGGTTGCCATGCTAGGTAATGGCCCTCTCTCTTCAGGTACTGTTCTTTCTTTTCAGGTCACCCCACTCCTTAAAAATCTAGACAATCTATCTGTGCTTGCAAGCTACTAATCTTGAGTTGTACTTTCCTCTTCAAACCACTTAAATTGTTGTCTTCCAAATCTGTGATCATTCTTCTTGCAACTCCTTACACGAAACTCTCCAATCAAGTTTCAATTTTACTACAATACTTAAAAGACTGTCACCAAAGTTGGAAATAACATCCTTTGTGACACTGACTGTAGTGCATTCTCTGTTCTACATCTCTGTAGTCTTTGACATAAACAATCTCATCTTCCTCCTATATTTGCTCTCTTCTACTATTACTCAATGGAACAATCCTCACTATTTCTACACGTGCAATCATAACCACAGCATCTCTAGCAATGCTTCCTGTTCCCATCTTCACACAATTATCTCCAAAAGTTCTCTAAGGATCTCGGACACATCCTCTTCCTCCTTGGCAATCTCAGTGAAGACACAGGATCAACTTACACGTGTATACTGCGACACCATTCAACAGTATTGTCAGACAACTATTTTCTGGCGAGCTGCTACTCCAACATGTTAAACAATGGGAAGACTGAAGCCATCATCTTCAGCCACAACTTGAAATGCTGTACCTCTGCCACTGATTACATGTGACTACTAGACCATCATCTTCAGCTGAACCATACTGTTCTGTGTGCTCTCCTGAGCTGGTTTCTATCCCTTATCCTTTCCATTGTGAAGATCACATATATACAACCCTATGTCATCACCAGACCCTGCCCTGCCTCACAACATCTGCTGATGAAATCTTCATCCATGCTTCTGTTATCTCCATACCTACCTATTCCAATGTTCTCCTGGTTGACTTCACAACTTCCATTTTCTGAAAATTTCAGTTCACCCAAAAATGTCCAACCCCACATCTAATCCAATTTGTCAGTCACCCCAGCACTCTGAGGTACTGCGGCTCCTAGTTCCTCACTGCCTCAATTTTGAAATTCTCATTCTTCTGATAAATCCCTCCATGACCTTATCCCTCACTATTGCTATAATCTCTTTAAGTCCACTATTAGCTGAAAGCTCTCTTTAGCTGCCTAGTTCCCATGATCTGGTATTCTGTGCTTCTACTCTTGAAACTCAGACTCTTCCTTTAAGTCCAACCTTAAAACTCTCCTCTGTGATTCAAGTTTTGATCACCTTAGGTTCAGTTTTAATTTTCCCTTGCGTCTTCTGAAACAACTTGGGGCATTATGTTCCACAGTATAAGCATTACACAAGCTTTCGTTGTTCTGAAACATGGAATGGAAGATTGCCTTACTGGTTCATCATTTCTCAACAAATTGACATTTTGTAACAATTTTGCATGGCTATGAAGAAATTCCACTTTAAATAAAAGTACAATCTGATCAATGCATTTTTAGTTTTGAATATTTTATAAGACATATCCATTCAAAATGTATACTGTAAAATCCTGCTGAGTTGAATCCCAGAGGATCCACCCAAACACGTGCTAAGCAGAATGCATCTCTATGTAATCTGATATGGCCGCAACAAAGCCTATGTCAAAAACAAGAGATTCAAATGCTAAATGAAAACACAGTAATACAGTAAATTTGTAAAAAAAAACTTTATTCAATGTATTCATACTTTACAATGACTTCAACCTGTAAAACGAAGGAATATTTAATTGAAAAATGCCAGGAGTTAGTTGTGGAAAAACTCGATAATCATTTTCTGTTAAGGATGCTGTCTTCACAAATGTGTGGTACAATGCACTTGGTCATCAAAGCAGTCAAACATGTTTTTGGTGTTTTTGTGCTGCAGTGCAAAACTCCCAGAGCATCTCTTGCAGAACTGTTTCAAGATGCTCAGCTTGTGTTCCATAATGGTGGACAAACTCAACGGTGGAATCTCCCACTCCTTTGCAAGGTCTGCTTTCTGCTTCACAGTCAGAAAACAAGCTTGGACAAGTTTGGCTAATCCGGAGTTACCAAGGCAGGATTTCGGTTTATTATGGGCACTATTCTATTGGACTTGTTTTTCTGATGGCAGGAATGTTGATGCTTTGAGATAACTAGAAGTTTGTCATCTGAGTTTGACTCATCACAATTTCATTGTATATTCCCTTACTTCACTACTATGAAAAAATGAATGACAATGATACACTATCAATTTTTTCAACCCCTATTTCACTCTAACCTTTAATTCCAATTAATTTTTTTACTGTGTTTATTCAAAAAAAATAATCAAAATTAATTTTAAATTAAACAGTTAAAGATGGAAACTATATAATCCTAAAGGCAGTGAGCTCCAAATTGGACCAGCTTTCCAAGAAATTTATAATTATTGAGAAAACATTTTTGGCTTCATTAAAAAAAATACAATTACAAATCTGTTACTGAAATTTTTCAAAATAACTTGTTAATCTACTTTTATCATTAAATTGAAAAATCACAAATGCTGTGCAGCAAGTCGAAGATGATTTCAATGATATGGTTTTGCTGACAATCGCGGCCAACTCCAACTTCCTTCCCATGGTTTGGGATGGCAGTAGAATGTTCAAGTCAGTTACTGCCTTCTAACTTTCTGCTAGCCATCCATTCCACAAATGTAAACTTACATAATTAGATGACTACATTTTCTACCCTATGAGATAAGGTCTTACAACTCCATTCCATCTCTGAGGTAGAAACCTTCATCCTAATGATGATAGTTACATTTCTGCATTGATTTCTTTGGGCTAAATATTTTGCTTTCTAACTTTAACTACACACATGTAATTTTCCAACTCCTATCAATATCATTGGCTAGATTGAGGTAAGCAACTCAACCAGTTTTACAGATCAAGTTGGCTAAGAATTGCTTTGCAAAAGGAGAGGTTCTAGGATTGTTTATAAAGTTGGTCAATTTGAGTATGAAATCAGCTCAGAAATAGAAAATGGCATTCCCTTCAAGACAAGCCAGTAATTTAATGGGGTAATTACTTAGCATAATAAAACGCATCGATTTACACCAATGGTTCCCACTAACCAAATTCAACAACTAAGCCAGGTTACCAGGAAGAAAAGAAGGATATCACCAAGGTCAGCTACGTGCCAAGAGGGCAAGAAAAAAATAAAAAGTCAACTTAACTCAAGTCGCACCCCAGTGCCTAGTAGCTGGTTACAGAAGGACAAAGGCACAGAAGGTGGTGGGCTCCTTAACAGGCAGAACTATACCAAGGGATCAGGTGAGGGCAAGAATTAAACCCAAATTTAGTCAGGGTGAATTCCACACAATAAAATACATCTCAAAGGCTATGCTACATACTTAATAACAATTTTTTTGTTATTTATCTTAAAGCTGACAGGATATTTTCTTCAAAATCTTAATATAATAAAAAATAAGATCAAGAAACTGAGTAGAATAATAACTAACTATAGGAAAGTTTTTTGAGAAATCCTAAGGCGTTACCAAATCTCTCATGTTTAAATGCTCCAGTGTTTCAAAATAAGATATTTTTATTGATACAAGTGCCAATCAAATCCCCCATCTCCAAAAGCCCAGGACCAGACATGTGCCAGGTTTTAAGGATTTTGGGTCCTCAGCCTACATAAAATAAAAAATAAAATGGTTTTATTCAAATTGTCACCCAGGATAGCAGCTTTGAACGTACCCTGTTTCTCAGGTCTTCCTAGATTTTGGGACGCTGGAGAAGGGATCCAGTCGGTACCTGCACTTGTCAAATTGCAAGTCACCAGCATTTATTTACTGAAGTATGGAAAAGGTTGGCAGAGCAGTTTCACCAGAGTAATAATGTGCAATTTGACAGAGAAACTTAATGAAAACAAAATGAATTCCTATAATGAAATAGCACTAAGAACGAATAGTAGAGGTCAAGACTGAAAAAAATATATATCAGCTAAAAGAACTTCGATAGAGAATAACCTGACAATTAGTGAAATGAGTCAGGAGAGAATTAACTGTTCAAGTAAATAATTGCTGCTCTTGGCAAAGAGCATCAGAACTGCTACTAACAAGGAACAAGATGTGAATGTTGGATAAGAAACTATGTACGGGAAGAGTTAACATAACTTACTTAGCTACTGCGAGGAAAGTCTTAAGGGATAGTGTCCTATAATTATCTCTCTTCCCTCTCATTTAGATGACAGCCTATTCATTTGTAAGGGGAAACATAAATGAACAGGAAACATTTAGGTTTACTAAATTAGCCATCAACTGCCATACTGGCATTGCTAAATAGGATGCGAGCAAATTACTTATCTGCTGCTTCTTAAAAAAGGTAGAGTCAAACTTCGTAGTATAGGATATCACTAAGACTTTAAAAAGTTCGGAAAAGATGAGTCAAAACTCATGAACTTTCATCATTCATAGCAATTAAATGACTCGTTCATTCTCAAAGAAAATCTTAAAAGATACTACATACTCCTATTTATTTTTGATCCCCATAGAGCCTGAATCAGTGGCAACGCCAAAAGCAGTAATGAGTTTTGTCCAATCCATAAACCCTAGCCCTTCCTATCATCAGCTCTCTGCTCTTTCCAGTTGGATAATGCACAAAATAGAACAGTCTCTGCCCCAGAGACCTGCTTCAATACTGGGATCTGTTCAAACATTGCCAAACAGAAAATTGTTCCATCCGGAGAGAACATCGCTCGCTTCTTTTTCACAAATTTTGTGTATTCTTAACTCCCAAACAGACAACACAGGCTGAATCAACCCTACTGCAATTAGCTTTCTATTTACTCTTTGCTTCTCAGCAGTCCATTCCCATGGAAGCCTCAGGTCATTTGGGCATTTCTTGGAACCTAATGATGTCAGAATCAGGGAACACACTAACCTTCTTTCAGAATACTCCCCATCCCACTGTGGTCTTTAAGAGACATCACACAACAGAAAATGCAGGCTTTTCCCAGCACATGGGCCATCACAATTTGTTCACAAGTTTTAAAAAATAATTGAAGTTTTTTTTTAAGAAAAATAACCAAAGTTTAACAGTGGAAAAAAATGTAAAGAATCTACTGGTAATCATTAATTCCAGCAGTAAACACAACTAAAGCATAATTTAAAAGATTATCTACAGCTATCACTCTTCAAACTATCAATACAAGAGCTGCATTGACATTCAATGGTTACTGAATTATTCCTGTCACTCCACCTCACTCTGGACTGGGGTTCAGTAAAAAGGCAGATGTTAATTTTGTGAGGGTTCCACTTATACCAGCATCCTTCACCCTGCCACGAGCAATTTATTTTTCCGTGCTGCATTTTTCTTTCTTGCTATCCACGTTTCCCAGACAAACAGTCTATTGCTATGGAATTCATTTTGGAAATCCATACAAATATAAATTGCACAACATTGTAATTATTGGTACCAGATGAAATGTCATATCCTATCCTATTTTTCAAATAAAAACACATATCCAAAATGACTGGGAAACACTGAGAACTTTAACTTCAGCAGTAGTACGGGTTATCGAATAAAGTAAACACTGTGCAATCTCCTTCATGTGACTGCAGAATTTGTTCAGTGTATGGCAAAGTGCTGTTTGTGTGCTGTTATAGTTAGTCCTTTGTACAGTGTTCAATTAAGGAGAGCCAAAGGAATGTGACACGGGCTGTTCAGCGAAGACGGCTGTAGTTATTTCCATCTTTCTTCTGCAATTTATTATTTATTTTGCAACAAAACTTGAAACAAGGGGCTATTCATTATACTTTTAAGTTCCATCATAAACTTTAATAAAAATGCTGCGCTGCTGTCAAACAGCCTAAAGCGATGGGGTTAGGGAATATTTCCATATATAAGCAAGCAAGCTTTTCTAATTTGAACGTTTTCTTTTTAATTTTCCACATATTTTAGTAATTACCTTTGAGAAATGCGTAAACAAAAGCTTGTTCCAGAATCACTTGGTTTATTGGAAAGTCTAATCTCCTTTTGGGGCTGCATTTATAGATAAAGCAATTGCTCCGACATCGTACAATCCATCTGGCATGCCAAACTTTCAGAAAGTCAAGTGTATTTACTTAAAGAACATCTGGTCTTCTTACATAATGAACCATCGGTGAAAAGATCCAAGAGGAACTATGCTTGATCAACTATCAATCTAAGACAGAGTAAAGCAGATCTGTGATCAGAAGAGGTCCAAAAATTTGAGTCCTTATAAGTGGAGTCAAAAGTGCTCCTCTTAGCTGGAGGCTTCAAAAAAAATCTTCAAATCAAAATGCATAACAAGATTTGTGTGTGAAGAGTACAGTATCATTCAGTGGGTTTGTATCTGCAATTAAATCAGTGCAAGACAGCAATGAATTGATTCTATAAATAATCACAGTTTAATAATAGTGCATTATCTTCAGCAAAGGTCTGTCCAAGACACCATCGTTGGCAATAGAATCAAGTAAAGACCCACAATTACTCTGTTCCAGGCTACGGCAGTAAAAAGGAAGTTGAAAGGCACCATCGTGTTGAGTCTCCAAGCAGGACAGGCGCCAAGAGAGAAGTACCATGGATGGGATTTTCCAGCCACACTCGTCGCAAAACTGGAGAGTCCCACCTGAGGTCAGTGAATCTTTGCATGGTCTGCCCCCCACCACAACAAACTACAATTCCCGTGGCAGGCAGGACGGGAGAATTCCGGCCAATATCTCCAACGCCATGATTGCAAAAGTTAGTTAGTAGCATGAATGCTATACCCAATGATGCTAGTTTCATTGCATAATAGAATTATGTTAGCTGTGTAGATATTATGCAAGTGAATTGGTCATTAGGAAATAAATAAAATGAGTGAAACAGTTTGTTAATTTGTTATCATCCATTCAGGTCCAGAGGACAAGAGATCTGCCACACTGATAGCAATTTCAAACTATTCCCCTTACTATGAAATTAAACATTTTTCTCAATGAAATTTCCATTTTAGTTGTGGTAGACTAAGAAATCATGGAGCTTCCATACATTGCTTCAGGTTATTTTAACCCAGCAATTTTCTGGCTGAAAAATAAGAGTTGCTGTAGAGGCATCAAGAATGTGATTGGAGACAAACAGCAAGAAAATGGCCTTCTATGAATATAAAATCAAATGAATAAAATAATTACTTTAGCAAATGGCACTATTGTTTTGACCAAGTGATCTATGCAGTGAACAATAAGAAACCAATCACAAGGTTTCCTGGAGTCAAAGAAATAACAAATATATTACCCACAAATAGTAAAAGATGTGACGTTTCTCATTCACACACACACACACATCAGAAACAAGGAAAGTTAAAAGGATACACAACTAGAAGTTCTTTGCTTGTCTTGACAAGAGGTAACAAGTGGAGTGCTACAGGCTTCATCCTCAAGTCCCAATTATTTACAATCTATATTAATGATTTGGATGCAAGAACAGTAGATACTACAGCCAAATTTGCAGACAACACTAAAATAGGTGGTAAAATAGTTGTGATGATGAAATAAGAAATTTGCAAATGAATATGAACAGGTTAAGTGAATGGGGTAAAATTTGGCAGATGGAGTTTAATGTGGATAGGTATGAGATTATCCATTTTGGTAGGAAAAATACAAAGGCAAATTATTGTCTAAATGGAAGGAAGCTTCAAAGTGCTTCGGTGTAGAGGGATCTGGGTGTCCTTGTGCACGAATCGCAGAAAACTAGTGTGCAGGTGCAGCAGGTAATAAGGGAGACAAATAGAATCTTGGAATTCATTCCTAAAGGAATAGAACCTAAAACTTACAAAGTGTTGTTGCTACTGTACAAAGCATTAATCTCTCCCTCAATGTCAGCAAAACGAAGGAGATAGTCATCAACTTTAGGAAGCGCAGTGGAGGGCATGCCCCTGTCTACATCAAAGGGAATGAAGTAGAAATGGTCGAGAGCTTCAAGTTTTCAGGTGTCCAGATCACCAACAACCTGTCCTGGCCCCTCCAAGAGGATTCTATCTTTAAGAAAGCTCACCAACGCCTCTACTTTCTCAGGAGGCTAAGGAAATTCACCACGTCCGCTACGACTCTCACCAACTTTTACAGATGCGTCATAGAAAGCATCCTTTCCAGATGCATCACAGATTCATTGAGAAGGTGGCCCAGTCCACCAGACAAACCAGCCTTCCATTCACTGACTCTGTCTACACTTCCCACTGTCTCAGAAAAGCAGCCAGCACAATCAATTATTCCATGCATCCTGGACTTACTTTCTTCCACCTTCTTTCATTGGGAAAAAGATACAAAACTCTGAGATCACGTACCAACCAACTCAAAATCAGTTTTTTCCCTGCTGCCATCCATTTTTAATATAAGTTGAGCTTTCTCTACACCCTAGCTATCACAGTAGCATTACATCCTGCACTCTCATTTCCTTTCCTATGTATGGTATGCTTTGTCTCTATAGTGCTCAAGAAACAATACTTTTCACTGTATGCTAACATGTGATAATAAATCAAATCAAATACTCCTGCTCTTATTTTCTATTTTTCTCTGACCTTAAATTAGTCTACTCAATTTCATGATTTGAAGTAATGTATTTAGTGATACAAATGCTAGGCTGTTAGAAGTGGACATCAATTGATCATAGAATAAGGCAAATCTCTATTTCAGTTAAGGGAAGCTGCAGAATAAGGACAGAACTATAAAGAGGGAAAATTCTGTGGTTGTTAAGCTACATATTAGGATTTCATTATTGTTCATCGAAAGATCTTCTTTACAGTATACCAGCATAATCCTTTCTCATTTAAAAAAAACCTTTTCCAATTTGTATTCATTTTTCATTCTTTCATGAGACATGGGCATTGCCAGCAAGGTCTGCATTTGTTGACCATTCTTAAAATTACCTTGCAATGGTGGTGCTAACAGCTTTGCGAACCGCTCTATTCCACGTGCTGTACATACACTTGTAGTGCTGTTCGGGAGGAAGCCCCAGGGTTTTGATCCAACAACACTGAAGGAATAGCCACATAACTCCAAGCTAAGATGGTACATGACCTGGAGGGCAACATGCATGTGGTGGTCTGTGCCCTTGACCTTCCAGTTGTTAGAGGTCATGGCTTTGGAAATTGCTGTTAAAGTAGCCTTTGTGAGTTGCCCAAGGGCTTCTTTCAGATGGTATACACTGTTGCCACTGTGAGCAGTGGTGCAGGGAGTGGATGTTTGGGTTGGTGGATGAGGCCGGGGGAGGGGGAGCTGAACAAGCAGGTTGCTTTGTCCTGGATGAGGTGAATTTTTTTTTAATATTGTTGGAGCTGCACTCATTAAGTATGTGGAGAGTATTCCATCACATTCCTGACTTGTAGAGATTAGACAGTGAGTTGTTCACCTCAGAATTCACAGTCTTTGGCTGCATTTAAATATAAATATCTTCCATGCTAAACACCTGAAACTAATTTTTCATTCATCTTTTCACAGAATACAAAATATGCAGAATCACACAGCATTTTTTGATTTACTCTAGCATTCTGGATTTAAAACAAAAGTCTCAAAACTTACGAAAATTGATGTTCTTTTAGTTTGAATAGAACTATTCTCAGTTAAAAGAGCATTAAATGTTTTTAGTCATTTTAAGCCCAATCCTGCTCAAACCACAGAAGTGTGAAAAGTGAGATTAAGGGTTACTTACCAATTCAACAGTTATTAACAGAATTTTAATATGGTGAATTAGTTTAATCTGGCTAACACCCGGAGGAGAAAAATGGCTATGTCACAGATATTTTTATTTAACGAACTGGTTGGCGAATCACTCCCATATATTTTACAAAATATTTGGACAATAAATAAACTTTGTTAAAACAAGCAAATAAAGTAACAATGCACTAAAAGGAATCCTCTTCAAAAATATATATGTATTTAAATGTTTACAGGCTAGCTCACAGTAAAGATATTCTTCATGTAAACTTATGAGATCACTGAGTGCAGCAAAATCTTTACACAATGCATATTATCTTAACGGACCCGATTTTGCTATCAAAATAATGGTGATATTAATGGTGCCTGTGAATATTTATACATAAATAGGCCCAGACACTTCACGGAGAAGCCAAAGTCTTGTCAATTCAAGTGTGAATATTCTTTTAATGAAGTGATAAATCTTAATTGATGCCAATCAACCTCTCTGGCACAGAAAATTTAAAATTACCGGTGTGGAGTCTCATTCCTTCAGGCATTATTTGTTGTTGGAGATTTTATAAATGTAAAACATTCCTTTTTTTAAAAAGCTTTTTCTTTGTCTCTCACTGCAATTTGTCTTTCTTTTTCTTCCTTTACACTATTTGACATTGAGTTTGTGCAAATATATACACTTGCTACTCAATCCTTTGCTATTTCACAATCCTTCAATCTGATCATTAAAAGAGATACAGAGTTGCTTGAACTGTTTGATTAGTCCCCTGAAGCCGTTTCCATCACTTTGCTGTTCGCACTTTCAGCAACTTTGCCACCTTAAAACTTTTAAAACCTAAATATATAAAGACAAGAAAACTAATATAGACAGTTGTTAGATGCCATGCTACAGCAAAAACTGCAACAATGATTTCAGTCACATGGACTGCAGGAATTCAAGGCGGCAGCTCACCACCACCTTCTCAAGGGATGGGCAATAAATGCTAGCCAGCCAGCGATGCCCATGTCCCACAAATGAATAAAAAAATCAATTATTCCTTAAGCTATCCAATGTAGTACTGGGAATCCCAACTACTTATATTGCAACTGTCTCGTATCACACCATAAAAATCACTTCTTAATAACCAGATGGATTAATCAGCATGAGGACGTAAAAGGCAATACAAAATTCCTCCATTATCTCCTCCGAAAGCAATCTGCACAAAAGGTTGTAAAGAATAATTAGGTTAATTCAGCACAGTCACAGAGAAATGGCAGATTCAAAACCAAACTTGCTGAAGGCTTTGGAGGGTAATGTTGTTCTAATTGCAAATTGCATGGCTGATTAGAAACTATGCCAACAGTAAAAGACTTGTGAATGGTTTGAATCTACTACTATTCTAAGAAAGGGCAGAGAAATTCCTATTCATATTTAAATAATTCTTATCACAATGTTACCAATTCACAGAAGTACAAGTATTTACCTTTAAGATGCTTTGTGAACAAAAGGATCTAGGCAGTTATGGAATATGATAAACTCAAGCCAGCTAAGAATCCAACATTAGGCAAGACTACATTTGGGCTGGTGAATTTGCGTATAGATTTTGAGTTAAACATGAAGTTCTGAATGGGGTGGGGGGAATTAATTGTTTTCTTCTGAAAAAGCTGCTCACAGTGTACTGCATGAGTAGAACTATCTCTAAACTTAACCCAAAGGTTCCTGCTCAGGTACGGTATAGGCATAAGGAGGAACACTCAACAATTAGCTTATTAATCTCCTGCTTTGTGCTGGATTTCCCTAACATTTTAGTACCTACAGAAATACAGGAGCACTGGATAATTAACCCTATTCACAAATAGACCACTGACCTTCCCAAATAAATAACATTCCCTCTCATAAGGCAAGTTTGAAGTGATGGATGAAAACTTCACACTGCTATTTCCTCATGCAGGTATACTCTCTCTATTTTTTAATTTAGAAAAAAAAATCCAAACACAAAAAAAAAACGGGTTGGCCCAAAGAGAAAACAACCAGTCACTGTTCAAGCTTAAAATTAATTAGAGGGGAATATTACAAAAAGGCAAATGAATTAAAGCAACTTCTACAAAGGCAAAATATTACTGATGCTAGAAATCCAAAACAGCACTGGAAATACCACCTCCAAAGAGGGAAACAGAATTTGAGGTTCACATTGGTGACTTATTGTTAGAAACTTCCAGTTATACCAAGGAGAGATGATATTTCTGGATATTTGCAATGAGAACATAAACTTTATTCCCATGTCTTAACTACCCCTCAAATTAACTTTCTCTCCTGCACCTTCCACCGTTGGGAAAAAGATGCAAAAGTTTGATGTCATGTACCGACTGGCTCAAGAACAGCTTCTTCCCTGCTGCCGTCAGATTTTTGAACGGACCTACGTCGCATTAAGTTGATCTTTCTGTGCACCCTGGCTATGACTGTAACACTACATTCTGCACTCTCTCCTTTCCTTCCGTATGAACGATATGCTCTGTGTAGCATGCAAGAAACAATACTTTTCACTGTATGCTAATACATGTAACAATAATAAATCAAATCAAATTTTCTTGCACATTTTTTAATTAAATAAACAACTTGTGTGTTTTAGCAGGCAGAAGAGCAGATGTTCCACAGAGTAAGAGATTGAGGGGAATTAATTATCAAACTAGAAAGTGACAAGCAAAGAGAAAGATAGCTGGGAATGACTTCACCTTCCACCATCAAAACAGGATTGGGGGAGAAAGACTGCCAATCAGATCATTTACAACATGATTTAAAAGAGCCAGTTGTAGGCTTGCACACACGCACGTGTACACAAGCACACACATCTTTAATATATCTCTGTTATTCAAACCCAGGTTTTCATAATTAGTTTTCAAATATGCTTACCAGGCAGCTAGCCAAAAATAACTTTAGTTGAAACTGGATGGGTGATCACCCTAATTTCTTGTAAATTTTAAAATTAACTGAACCTGCTACTAAATTTCCAATATAACAAACTCTTTTTCTAAAAGTAATATCCAAGTCCAGACGATTTATCTGAATATATTTCATAACAAGAGGTTAACACACAATGCAAAAAAATCACTTAGGCTAACAAAGGGTATCTCAAACCGAAACAAATAGTTCAATAAACCATCTTTTTCCCCTAACAGTAGTTAACAACTAATTTTTGAATCAAACAGTGGATGAAATTTAATAACCAATCGTCCCTTTCTGGACATGAGTTCAGAGATAGGGGGAAATGTTTGATCAGGCGGATAGTGCAGGCTGGGGACCCTGATATCTTCTCACCTCCCATAATCAAGCTTAGGGCAGAAGGATGTCACAGACTTTCCACCCAGAGGCCAACTGAGGTCCTTAAAGAGCCATTTAATGGTCACTTGTGGGTCTCATTCTGCCACTCCTATTACTTAACCAGTGCATGTGAGGCAATAGCCCAGAACACCCTGTGGGGTTCACACACTAAGAATAATGAAATTGTGCAAAACTCACATCCACTGATATTCTTTCAGCTCTTAAAATAAATCAGAACATGCCAAAAAGAACTGTAAACTGGTAAATGTAACACCAATATCTTGCGCCAGTCACAGATGATCAAAGGTCCTTTGCAGATTTGGTGGATTGTAATCAAATAGCTTGTCATTAATGTTGAGAAACAACTATGCCCGCATGTGACAAATTAATTAGAATATTTTATTTGTTTTGATGGTTTTATTTCATTAATGAAAATCACAAAGGCAAAATTTAGTAACAGCAACATTTCATGCTTCAAGCTAACTAATCCACCACAAAGCTATTCTGCTGATTCACTTTGTATCTAAACTGCTTTTTTGCAAATAGATGTTTCAATTTTTGTTTAATTCATTTGTGGGACTTGGGCTTTGCTGGCTGGTCAGCATTTATTGCCCATCCCCACATAATAAATTATAATATTTGGATAAAGAAAACTCAACTTTTCATTGAAAAGCAGTGTTAAAATAATTTATTACTTACCGATAACAATATAATAACATTTCAAACGGACATAATCAGGAGCATCAACTTAATGCCATTTATAAGTGAACATAAGAACATAAGAAATAGGAGCAGGAGTAGGCCATCCAGCCCTTCGAGCCTGCCCCGCCATTTAAAAAGATCATGGTTGATCTGTCGTGTCTCAGTTCCACATTCCCGCCCTCTCCCCATAACCCTTAATCCCCTCGCTTATCAAAAACCCATCAACCCGCTTCTTAAAAATATTTAGCGAGGCAGCCTCCACCACCTCAACGGGCAGAGAATTCCAGAGATTCACCACCCTTTGAGTGAAGAAGTTCCTCCTCAACTCCGTTCTAAACCGCCCCCCCTTTATCTTGAGGCTGTGCCCCCTAGTCCTACTGTCCTTTCTGAGCGGGAAGAGTCTCTCCACCTCTATCCTATCCATCCCATTCATCATCTTATACGTCTCAATGAGATCTCCCCTCATTCTTCTAAACTCTGACGAGTACAAGCCTAGTTTATTCAGCCTCACCTCATAGCTCAACCCCCTCAACTCCGGTATCAGCCTAGTAAACCTCCTCTGCACTCCCTCCAAGGCCAAAATATCCTTGCATAAGTGCGGCGACCAAAGCTGCACACAGTACTCCAGCTGCGGCCTCACCAATGCCCTATACAGCTGCAGCAAGACCTCCCTACTTTTATATTCAATCCCCCTCGCTATGAAGGCCAGCATCCCATTCGCCTTCCTGACCACCTGCTGCACCTGCAGGCTGGGTTTTTGCGACTCATGCACAAGGACCCCAAGGTCCCTCTGCACCGTTGCCTGCTGCAGTTTTTCGCCCCATAAGTAATAGTCCTTCCTACCAAAGTGGACCACCTCGCACTTGCCAACATTAAATTCCATTTGCCATTTCCTGGCCCATTCGCCCAGCCTATCTAGATCCTTCTGCAGACTCTCCAAACCCTCCGTGCAATTTGCCGTTCCACCAATCTTGGTGTCATCAGCAAATTTCGACACCATACACTCGGTTCCCTCCTCCAGATCATCTATATAAATGGTAAATAGCTGAGGCCCCAGCACCGACCCCTGGGGCACTCCACTAGTCACCAACCGCCAATCCGAATAGCACCCATTAACCCCCACTCTCTGTCTCCTATTTGACAATCAATCCTTTATCCACGCTAACACCCTATGGCTAACTTTCATCAATTATTTAATTTGCAATTAATTATTTCATTTACAATAATGGAACAAAATAAGTTACATTTATACAGCATCACGCTGTTTCCAGTCTGTCAAAGTTCTTCACACACAATTGTGTACAGGTTACTGGGTGAGTAAACATGGTAATAATTTTACACCCAGCAAATTCTCAGAATCAGCAATGAGGCCAATGACTAGTTAATTTAACCATACAATATATAATCCCACTTGCTATTCTGACCATAACTAACCTGAACTTTGCTCATGAGATTGAAAACACACACACACACACACACACACACACACACACACACACACACACACACACACACACACACACACACGTGGTCATTGCGCACCATCAACTATTAGATACTGGATGCAGCTTTACTAATTAAAAGCAGTTTTAAAATACTTCCAATTCTGAAGGTAAGGAAAATCTGGGTGGGATTTTACAGCCTCGCTCAACCTGAGGCCGGAAAATCCTGCCCGACGTCAACGGACCTTCCCATTGTCCATCCTTCGCCCACTCCAATTTCCGTAGCGGGTGGGGCAGTAGAATTCTGACATATATCTTTTTTAAACTTCTTTCAGTTGGCAGTATAAATTGAAGAGAAATATAATGAACCAACACTTTGCTGCTAGGTTTGCAAAGGAGTGAACCATACCTTTTCAAAGTAAAGCCCACCAGCACAAAGATACTGGAGTCTATTAAAAGATCTGATATATGCTTAGCAGAGAACCCTCCTGCTGAAACAACCAACCAGAGGAAGCCAGGGAACTACAACGAATTAGGTCAGCAACATGTGACCAATTTCTGTTCTCTCTGTTGCAATTGTATAGGGTGTTGGTGACACCACATCTGGAGTATTGTGTCCAGTTTTGGTCTCCCTATTTGAGGAAGGAAATGGCGGCATTGGAGGTAGTTCAGAGGAGGTTCACTATTTTGATTCCGGGGACAAAAAGGTTGATGTATGAGAAGAGATTAAACAGTTTGAGTTTGTTCTCACTGGAGTTTAAAAGGATGTGAGGGGACCTAATCGAGGTATATAAAATACCAAAAGGGATTGATAAAGTAAATGTTTCCTCTTATGGGGCAATCCAAAACAAGAGGTCACAAGTATGGCTTGTGAGGTGGTAAATTTAAAACTGAGATGAGGAGGAACTACTTCATCACAGAGGGTGATGAACGTGTGGAACTCACTGCCCCATAGAGTGGAGGAGTCTGGATCATTGAATGGTTTCAAGAGGGAGCTGGATATATTTCTAAGAAGAGAAGGAAAGAGGGATATGGGGAACAGGTGGGGAGGGGGATATGAGACAGGGAGAGATTAGCCATGATCTGATTGAATGGCAGAGCAGGCTCGAAGGGCTGAATTTGCCTACTTCTGCTCCTAATTCCTACGTTCCATGGTGCTCCATTTATATTTTCCACCCCAGAACAGAAAAATTAGTGGTTGGCATACTTTCTCCAAAAGAGAAATAATTCTGGATTGTGTGGAATCAAGCCCCAGTTTAGAGAAAACTCTAGAAACTCAACAGGAATCCAGATACTAGGGTTGGGGTAATATATTCTGGACAGATCACTGGTACACAGGCTAAATTTTCAGAATGGCAAGCGCTTAGTGTCATTCTTCCAAGGCGTCAGCAGACAACGTGTCCGCGCTGGCTCCAACGGGTCTGCTGCTATTTCACTCTCTATTGGCAGAAGGCAGAAGGACTTCTTTCCTCACTTGGAAGGAAGTCCCACCTTGGACAGCCATAGGCCAGATTGTCAGCCAATCTCCAGCCCATCCAGGTGGAGTGCTGCAGTTGTCGGAAAAGATACTGCAGCACCATGCCTGAGGCTGAGGATGGAATTCTCCCATCTGGGACTAAGTCCAGAGGCACTGCTGTGAAAGCCAGTGGGATCCACGATGAAAGGGCAAAAATCACACAAATTTAAAAATCACATAAGCTGCAAGCTGAACCTCAAACACAGGAAAAGCCATGTGCAAATGACAGGTTTTGAGAATTGTAAGCCCAGATAAGGCCCAAGGACTTCTAACCGAATGATGTGCAGCTGCAATTCTTGTCTGCATTAGAACAAAGAACAATGGAAAGGGAAGTTCAAATACCACTGGTCAGAGATACAGCTATCATTTTTTGATGATATAACATGCAAAAGTTTAAATTGGACGTTATACCCTTACGTGTCCGTAATGTAACCATAACTATGATTGGATAGAATAACTCCTATTCTGTTATTGGTGTATGCTAATTACTTGTAATCAATACTGTGTCTTTAATTATCTTCGTATTTCTGATTTTTCACTTAATGCCCTGAATGGATATTCAGGGTCATGTAACTGGCTATAGTAAAGATCATCCTGAAACCACTCTTGTTACTTTGTTTGGCTACTTGAGGAAAACGATAGTTTTAAATACAACAAGAAAGCCATCATAACAGCCCCTAACGCACACCATATCTTGCAGCCCCAGCCTCATTAATTATGCAGCTGGGTGTTTTGCACTGTATTCAACAGTGTGACAAGCCTGATGGCGTGTTGTCTGCTATGGTACCCAGGTGCCATATTGAAAAGATGCCCAACATCACTGGTTCACTGTTGAAGAAAGAGGTTGGACCTCCTAAAATTGAAGATGCATCTCCAGGAATGTTCTGATGCTGGAAGATGGACCTCCTCAATGCTGCTGAATCTGGAAAGTCCACCTCTAGTTATACTCCTCACCCACTGTTGCGGTGTCCCAAGGTCCAGGGCTGTTGGCAACCTGTGTTTGGAACTTGGCACGCAAACCCAAGCATTGTTCAGCTGGGTCCTAACACCTGCATGTCACATCATTCCAGACATGTTTTGCACTGCTGTATTTTCCCATCGGTGTTACAGAGAATCAGCGGTGGGTGGAAGATTTTGATCAGGCCTTGACATGCAACCTATTATGAAATGCAGATCATGTCCACCTGCAGCAGGTTTCCCGATCCTCCAGTGAGACCAGCAGAACGTGCTGCGGAAATTCACAATTTTTGCACTCTCGCCAAATTTACCTACAGTCCCTACCATCAAACCATGGTAGGGCCATGAGAGAATTTCGTCCAAAGTCCAGGGAATCACAATGATGGTAAATACCAAGGTCCTGGGAAGGACAGGGTAGGGAATATTCTATAAGGTCACATGGCACTGATCTCACAGACAGAGGGTAGGTCTGGGGGTTCTAGTTAAAAGTCTTAGAGTCATAAAGTTAGAGAGGTTTACAGCATGGAAACAGGCCATTCGGCCCAACTTGTCCATGCCACCCTTTTTTTAAGCCCCTAAGCTAATCCCAATTGCCCGCTTTTGGCCCATATCCCTCTATACCCTTCTTACCCATGTAACTGTCTGAACGCTTTTTAAAAGACAAAACTGTACCTGCCTCTACTACTACCTCTGGTAGCTTGTTCCAGATACTCACCACCCTCTGTGTGAAAAAATTGCCCCTCTGGACACTTGTATCTCTCCCCCTCACCTTAAACCTAATGCACTCTAGTTTTAGACTCCCCTACCTTTGGGAAAAGACATTGACTACCTACCTTATCTATGCCCCTCATTATTTTATACACCTCTATAAGGTCACTCCTCAGCCTTCTACGCTCCAGAGAAAAAAGTCCCAGTCTATCCAGTGTCTCCTTATAACTCAAAACCATCAAGTCCCGGTAACATCATAGTAAATCTTTTCTGCACTCTTTCTATTTAATAAGATCCTTTCTACAATAGGGTTGGCCAGAATTGTACACAGTGTTCCAAGTGTAGTCTTACCGATGTCTTGTACAACTTCAACAAGACGTTCCGACTCCTGTATTCAACATTCTGACCAATGAAACCAAACATACCGAACATCATCTTCACCACTCTGTCCACCTGTGACTACACTTTCAAGGAGCTATGAACATGTACTCCTATATCTCTTTGTTCTGTACTCTCCCCAACGCCCTTACTTGGGGCTTGGGTAGACTTCCTGTCCAAAGCTTGTCTGTCCCCACCATAACCATGCTATTTTAACTCATCCCCACACACACCACCCTGAACCCAGCTGAGGAATAGTTCAGGGGGAGATACAGAGAGGAAGAGAGAGAGCAGAAAATCCTGTTTATGACCATTGGCATGATGATGGGTAAAGGCAAAGCCATTCTTTTGAGGGTGTGTTACTACAACAGTAAATTAACTTTGCACTACAGATGCAAATATTGTCATTTATTACCAAGTGATGAAACTTGTATGACTTGGAAAAAAGCAGACTTAGGTAGGATCGAAATCTAGAAAATTCACTATTGCTAACCTTGCTGAAACAATTTTGAATTATCTTTTTAAACACTCCAGGTGTTTTGCACGAAGATGGGATAAAATGCAAACCTCTTACAACAACAGACTATTTACAAATGGTAAACTGTACTGATCCTGACTAAAAGCAAGGCATCCGTCTTGCTCATCAATAAATCTGAAGACTCAGAAATGCACTGGTTGTGTGAAAATGCCTTGGAATTAAATTACGTAGCTGCAAATATGATTTGCAAGACTAATTTCTCAGAAGCAATTTCTTCCTTTTCTTGAGCAAAGTAGCAAAGTCATTACATACACAAATTGGAAACTGATGAGCTCACTTCAAACTAAGACAATAGATTCATCCCTTTGGCAACGTGCTCCAATTTGTCTTTATTTTTTACACCTCCGAATATGAAGGGAGAGACACTTTTTTATTCAAAGAATGAGCACGCTGCTGGCTGGGCAAGCATTTATTGCCCATCCCCAAGGGCATTTAAGAGTCAATCATATCACTGTGGATCCAGACTCACATGTAGGCCAGACCAGGTAAGGATGGCTGATTTCCGTCCCTAAAGGACGTTAGTGAACAAGATAGGTTTTTACAAAAATCAACAATGATTTCCTGGTCATCGTTAGACTCTTAATTCCAGGTTTTTATTGAATTTGAGTTTCACTGTCTGTTATGGTGGGATTCGAATCCGGGACCCCAGTAATTATCCTGGGTCTCCGAATTACTAGCCCAGTCACAACACCACTGTGCCATTTCTCCTTCACTGAAAGGAGAAAGGTTTCTTCAGTAACCTAGGATAACCAAAGTGGATAGGTAACTTTTCAGGAACATTTAATTTTTTTTTTCAGGCATGAGATCTGGCTAGAGTTTAGATCGAGTATACTTCTCTTCAGAGAAAATGTACACTTTCAAAAGCAAATATACTATCCTCGAGTACAAAACTTCTACAATGCCCCTAGTGGAAATCATCATTGATCGTACTCCTAATATTCATTTCCAGCATTGTCACTCACCGCTAATAGCTCCCAGCAACACAGAATACTTGCTTATATCAGAACTGGGGAATGAGTTTCACAGGTGCAATTACTCAAATTAAAAATTCCAACCCATGGTGCAGGATGGTCAAAACCCAAAACCTCAATGTAGGTTTTTCAAGTTGTGCAAGGTTGTGTCAAGGTTTTCAAGTTTTGGGGCCACTGCTGTTTGTAATTTTTATAAACGATCTGGATGAGGGTATAGTTGGGTGGATCAGTAAATTTGCTGATGCCACCAAAGTCAGAGGAGTGGTAGATAGTGAAGAGGAGTGTCATAGTTTACAGAGAGACTTGGACAAGTTGCAGAGCTGGGCCGAGAGGTGGCAGATGGAGTTTAATGCGGAAAAGTGTGAGGTAATTCACTTTGGCAGGAATAACAGATGTGTAGAGTATAGGGCTAACGGTAGGACTCTGAATAGTGTTGATGAACAGAGGGATCTAGGTGTATGTGTACATAGATCCCTGAAAGTTGGGAATCAAGTAGATAAGGTTGTTAGGAAGGCATACGGTGTCTTGGCGTTTATTGGTAGGGGGACTGAATTTAGGAGCCGCAACGTCATGTTGCAACTGTACAAAACTCTGGTGCGTCCGCACTTGGAGTATTGTGTGCAGTTCTGGTCCCCACATTATAGGAAGGATGTGGAGGCTTTGGAGAGGGTGCAGAGGAGGTTTACCAGGATGTTGCCTGGTATGGAGGGAAGGTCCTATGAGGAGAGACTGAGGGATTTGAGGTTGTTTTCGTTAGAAAGAAGGCGGCTAAGAGGGGACCTTATTGAAACATACAAGATGATTAGAGGTTTAGATAGGGTGGACAGTGATAGCCTTTTTCCTCGGATGTAGAAAGCTAGCACAAAGGGGCATAGCTTTAAATTAAGGGGTGGTAGTTATAGGACAGATGTCAGAGGTAGGTTCTTTACCCAGAGGGTGGTGAGGGATTGGAATGCCCTGCCTGCTGCAGTTGTAAATGCGCCTAGTTTGGGGGCATTTAAGAGATCCGTGGATAGGTTTATGGATGGAAAGGGATTGGTTTAGGTTAGAGGGTCATTGCTTTTTTTAATTGGTCGGCGCAACATCATGGGCCGAAGGGCCTGTTCTGCGCTGTAATGTTCTATGCACACTCTGATTACTTTGTACCGAATTCAATGTTAATATATTCTGCTAAAGATGAAGGGCTACTGTTTCAACCTCTGGTATTTCTTCCATTGTGTTGTAGAAGGCAATGATTTGTAGTCCCAACTTACACTTTTGCCATAAGACAGCAGTCAGGCTTCACTGAGGGTAGATCAGCCACGCAGGTCATAAATAAGACAGGTCTGATACAACTACAAAATGGTATTTCTCTGTTGTAATGTGTGGCAAAGAACTGAAGACGATCATATAAATGATTCTTTTCCAACTAAGTTAGGCAAAGCCAGGATGACTAGCTTTTTTTTTCTTAGAAGGGACAGATAGCTCTATAAATTTCATGTAGATGTATGTATCTTGCCCATGGCATACACTGAAAGTAATTGAGGAAATGCCGTAACATATAGGAGGCATTTTCTAAGGTAGGAATTAGCAGATCAATATGAGGAGATATCAATGAAACATTAATGAAACAGATGGAAAGGAACAGTGTAACCACCGTTAGTTGGATTTCTATAAAAAGGGACAGCAACCATGCAAGTATACAGGAAGGTACTTCCCCCCCCATTTTAAATTGTTGCATGCATTCTAAACCCAAGCAAGATCCTGGGAATAGAAAGCCTGATGATTTGAAACAGTATCAGTGCAACATTGAAAAACCAGAAAACAACAGAAAATAAACATCAACTGATAAATACCTGTATTGTGATAATAAGGACCAAAGAACTTTTATCTCCTTTTAAGTAAAGCTGTGATATAGTTTAGTAGAAAAATAATCTGTTGCAGCTGCAGACTAAAATTAACAAACAGGTTTTCAAAATACAAGGGTAGGTTTGTATGTTTAAATATAGTGATTCAGTATGTCTGATTGCTAAAACTCCAACATAGCATAACAACAACTTTGATGGATGTTTTAAAGCCCTACATCGCTAACATTCATCTCAAACGATGATATTACTCACCAAATATCTCCCCACCACTTGCATACTCCGTCACCAAATAAATCATCCTTTCTGTCTCCATAACCTGTAGCACAAGGACATAGTATCAGATAAGGGAAACATTCTAATAGACCAAATTTATTGCCAAGTTTTGAAAATATTGGCTAATCATAGTCATTAAACATATAATACTCAAACAGAATTGGAAAAATGTTTATAAATGAAAAATAAATCATAAGAATATGTGGAAAGAGCAAGGGAATGGAACTAATTGGACTGTCTTAAAGCCAGTGCAAACATGATGGCACATGACATGCATTGGCAGCTGGGATCAAGTGAATCCCTTGAAGAGTATAGGGGGTGCAGGAGTAGAGTTAAGAGACAAATCAGAGGGGCAAAAAGGGAATGTGAGATTGTTTTGGCAGATAAGACAAGGGAGAATCCAAAGAGCTTCTACAAATACATAAAGAACAAAAGAGTAACAAAGGAGAGAGTAGGGCCTCTTACGGATCAACAAGTCATCTGTGTGCGGATCCACAAAAGATGGGTGAGATCCTAAATGAATATTTCTCATCAGTATTTATTATTGAGAAAAGCACGGATGTTAGGAAACTTAGGGAAATAAACAGTGATGTCTTGAGGAGTGTACATATTACAGAGGAGGTGGTGCTGGAAGTCTTAAAGCGCACCAAGGTAGATAAATTCCCAGGACCTGATGAAGTGTATCCCCCGACATTGTGGGAGGCTAGGGAGGACATTGCAGGTCCCCTAGCAGAGACATTTGAATCATCGATAATCATGGGTGAGATGCCTGAAGATTGGAGAGTGGCAAATGTTGTGCCCTTATTTAAAAAGGGCTGCAGGGAAAAGCCTGGGAAGTAAAGATCAGTGAGCCTCACATCTGTGGTGGGTACGTTGTTGAAAGATATTTTGAGACACAGGATCTACAGGCATTTAGAGATTCAAGGACTGATTAGGGACAGTCAGCGTGGCTTTGTGAGTGGAAAATCATGTCTCAAAAATTTGATTGAGTTATTTGAAGGGATAACCAAGAAGGTAAAGGGCAGCGCAGCTGATGTTGTCTACATGGACTCTAGCAAGGCCTTTGACAAGGTACTGCACGGTAGGTTGTTGCATAAGGTTAAATCTCGTGGGATCTGGCGGGGGGGGCGGGAGGGAGAGATATCTAAAGGAATACAAAATTGGCTTCTTGACAGAGGGTGGCTGTAGAGGGCTGTTTTTCAAACTGGAGGTCTGTGACCAATGGTGTGCCTCAGAGATCAGTGCTGGGTCCACTGTTACTTGTCATTTATATTAATAATTTGGATGAGAATATAGGAATCATGGTTAGTAAGTTTGCAGCTGACACCAAGATTGGTGGCTTAGTGAACAGTGAAAGAAGTTATCTCTGATTGCAACAGGATCTTGATCAATTGGGTCAGTGGGATGACGAATGGCAGATGGAATTTAATTTAGCCAAATGCAAGGTACGTATTTTGGTAGTTTGAATCAGGGCAGGACTTACTCAGTTAATGGAGGACACTGGGGAGAGTTACAAAACAAAGAGATCTAGGGGTACATGTTCATAGCTCCTTGAAAGTGGGATCACAGGTGGACAGAGTGGTGAAGAAGGCATTCAGCGTGCTTGGTTTCATTGGTCAGAACACTGAATACAGGACCTGGGACGTCTTGATGAAGTTGTACAAGGCATTGGTACGGCCACACTTGGAATACTGTGTGCAGTTCTGATCATCCTATTATAGAAAGGATATTATTAACTAGAAAGAGCGCAGAAAAGATTTACGAGGATGCTACCGGGACTTGATGGTTTGAGTTATGAGAAGCTGGATAGACTGGGACACTTTTCCTCTAGACCGTAGGAGGCTGAGGGGTGACCTTACAGAGATCTATAAAATAATGAGGGACATAGAAAAGGTAGATAGTCAATATCTTTTCCCAAAGGTAGTGGAGTCTAAAGCTAGAGGGCATAGGTTTAAGGTGAAGGGGAGAGATGCAAGTGTCCAGAGAAGCAAATTTTTCACACAGAAGGTGGTGAGTGTCTGGAACAAGCTGCTATAGGTAGTAGTAAAGGCTGGTACAATTTTGTCTTTTAAAAAGCATTTAGATAGTTATACGGATAAGGCGGGTATAGAGGGATATGGGCCAAATGTGGGCAGTTGGAATTAGCTTATGGGTTTATAAAAAGGGTGACATGGACAAGTTGGGCCGAAGGGCCTGTTTCCATGCTGTAAACCTCTATGACTATGAGCAGAATAGCCTCCTTCTGTACAATGCCATGATTCAATGGTATAAGGAAAAAAAGGAAAGAAAATGGAGAGAGAAAAGAAAGACAACTTTATATTGCACCTTCCATGACCAAATGATGTTCCAATCTACTTTAAAGCTAACGAAATACTTCTAATGTGTAGTTACTGTTTAACACATGGCAGCCATTTTGCACAACAAACTCCCACAAACAGCAATGTGATAATAACCAGATCATCTCTTTTAGTGATAGTGATAGAGAGATAAATATTGACAATCACTCGGGGATACCTTCCCTACGCTGCTTTGAAATAGTGCCATGGAATCTTTACATCCAGCTGAGAGGGCTGACGTGGTTGAATGTTGCATTCAAATGACAACATCTCCTGCAGTGTGGCACTTCCACAATACTGCACCAAAATGTCAGCCTTGATTTTTGTCCCAGAGTGGGGTTTAAATTTTCAACTTTCTGATTCAGAGGTAAGAGGTCTACCGATTGATCCGCAGCTGGCAGATTCTGCAAAGAAACTTGCCTCCAGATATCACATCAACAAATTGATTTCCTATGTTCGCAGACAAAAAGCAAATAAAAATTTGGTTCTCTCTTCACCTCTCATTATCTACCACTCACAAATTGTGCATGTTTCACTTTTTCCTTTCTGTCTTCAACCTTCCTCTTTATTCATGGCTGAGATAAATTTATACTGATGTCTTTATATATCCATCTATGTTTGTACCCCACCCATGCCTCTCACATCAGGTAAATATGCCTGTTTCCTCACCTATATGCCTTCTCCTCTGTGCACAGATTGCAACTTATGCTTTACTCTATATTGTGTCAGTATCACTTTCCATGTCACATTCTTTTTGTCTGTTTTTCTTTCAATATAATCAGCCAAACTATGTGCCTGCACCATCTTTCGTACTCTGTTCTCTTTTTTCCTTTCTTTAACCTATCAATTTGCTTTTTTCTTCCTTTCTCATGTCCACAGGGAACATTAAGTAAAATAGAAGCATTTTTCTGTTATATAATGAAGTAGATGCCAAACACTACAAATTTATTAATTCACATCCACTTCAATCTAAAGGCAAGGGATGGCATAGTAGTTAGCTCTGCTGCCTCACAGCAATAGCAAACAGGTTCAATTCCTGGCCTGAGTCAATGTGCAGACTCCACACAGACATTCTCCCTGTGTCTGTGTGTGTTTCCTCCCACAATCTGAAACACATGCTAGTTAGATGCATTGGCCACACTAAAAATTCTATCTTAGTGTACCTGAACAGGTGCCAGAGTGTGGCGACCAGGGGATTTTCACAGTAACTTCATTGCAGTGTTAATGTAAGCCTACTTGTGACACTAATTAATAAGCCCTAGTCAAAAACTTCAGTCAATGTTCATTTTATTATATGCTCTGTACCTTGAATTTTTAAAAGAAACACAGAAGATCAAGAATGGATAAGGTAGGAACTGAAGATAACAGTCAGCAAATAAACAGCAGTTAATGGCAGAAATCACTTTAATAGTGATTCATACAAAACGTTGCAACTCAATCTTTTTGCAAGCGACTGACACAGCTTACAAAATCTGACATCTGGTGCACAGACCATTGCCTGTGGTTTGGAACATCAGCAGACAAGTGTTCTCATTCTACAATTCCCCAGCCACCAATTCATAGGAAATAGTAAAAAACTACTGTGACAAGTGGCATACTTTCAAATGATCCCTATTATTATTTTACTCAAAAGACATAATAAATAAAACTTCACAGGTGACACTATATTCATTGTTCTTTCAGAAATGCAAAAGGCAGAAATATTACAGGCACTAGGCAATTATGAAGCTTCGAGCACAACTGAAAGAACAATAAAAATCTTACCATGGCACAGCACAATATTTGAGTTTGAGGGTATTACTAGACAGCCAATTTTTAAAAGTGTACCAGAACTCTTTCTGTCACATGAATTACTGTCTGTTTTCTTATATGCAGTTCATGGAAATTAAAACTCTCTTGAGAGCAAGTTATAAGGCAATTATGTATTCATAGTTAAAACTGTTCAGAAAATTAGACGTGAAAAGGTGATAGTCACCTGAACACCATCCTGCAGCACTCAAGTTAAGGATTTGAAGGAAATTAGTTTAATTTTCTTCATCTGACTGGAACATGACACTTTAGTCACAAGGTAGTAAAAATCCAAAAAACTGTCTAACTTCAACTGGCATTCCAGGTGGTATTCCTTGAATTTTACTAAAACTATAGTAGAATTTGTTCCATAAACTGCATAATGCATAAACTGTTCTGGTTACTAAAATGGTATAAACACTCTTTCCTGTTCGGGAATTATTCACTGGTACTCTTGTTATCACTAACAGCCATTTTTATGCTTAATATGACAGGAAAGTTCTTTTTTAAATTGGCAGCACAGTGGCACAGTGGTTAGCACTGAGGCCTCACATCACCAGGGACCCAGATTCAATTCCAGTCTTGGGTGACTGTCTTATATGGTACAGACTCGAAGGGCTGAATGGCCTCCTTCTGCATTGTAGAGATTTCATGGATTCTGTGTCAGGTTAAGGATTCGAAAAAAATTAGTTTAATTTTCTTCACCTGACTGGAATATAACATTTTAGTCATAAGGTAATAAAAACACAAAAATTGACTAACTTCAAATAGCATTACAGGTTATTCCTTGGATTTTACTAAAACTATAGTAGAATCTGTTCCATCAAACTATAATGCATAAACTGTTCTGGTTACTAAAATGGTACAAAAAGGAAGACTTGTAAGAAATGGCAAAAACTAAAGTTCTTTTACACTCAAAGAAATAAAGGACCATTGTTATTATTTCAAACAGAAAATTTGAGAAATACTCATGGGTCAGGAAGCACCTGTGGGGAGAGTAACAGAGTGAGCGTTTCAGTGACCTTTTAGCAGAACTCACAGCATTTGCAGTACTTTTCTTGTGTAAAAGGATTCTTAATGGTGGCGCTTCTCAGCTATAAAGTTAAATACTACTTCAACAAGCAATGTCATTAATTTCCTTTATAAGGAGGAACACCTCCATAAAATCAGAGAGATAATGTGCCTGATATTCTGCTCTACTGGTGGAAAACATGAAGTGAAAATCAATCCTTATAAAAGGTATAAGCCTCTCACCTGATACAACCTAATAATATGGGGGTGCCGGAGCATTTTCATGATTTGAACTTCTCTGAAGATCTTCTTCAGGTTTTCTTCCTCGAGTTGTGTTTTATCGACTATCTTAATAGCAACCTGAAAGGCAGAAAAATCTGAAAATTAGAAAACTTAAAAGATTCTATCCTAATTTTTACAGATGATCCAACGAGTATTTTTAATACATCTTTAATACATCAAAAGCTGCAGCTGGTTATAACATTATTGGTTTAGTGTTGCCAAATCTTCAATAATTTTCTCCATTGTCCTCAGCCAGCACACTCATCTGACCAGTTTTTCCTCTGGCCACGTATGTCTGGTTAAGTCACAGGCACTTTCACAATTTTATGGCTATAGACATCTCAAAGCTGGTACCAACAGATCTGTCACTTTTACCAACAAAAGAAAATGAAGCAGATTACAAAAGGATTAGGGCAAATTGGTAAAGCAGAATAACCAGAAAGTGCCAGAAGTACTTGGCAGTTTCGGCAGGGAGAAAAACAAGGCTAACATTTCAGGTCAATAAATTCTTCATTAAAGCTTAGATCTGGTTGAAATTTTGACAAGTAAAATGCAGGGGAAAAGGAAAAAGAGAAAGGGGCAAGCAAAAGGTGGCTTACAGGAGATTAAATGGCAATAACAAAATCATTGCCAAGAACTGCTCTCCCAAAAAATGGAAGCAGAAAGTGAAAAAAATGTCCAACCAAAAGATAGGTTATTGTTCCTCATGCTTCCACTGAACTTCACTGTTGCAAAAAAAGGACAGAGAGATCACATTTAGAGCGGGAGGGAGAAGCATTGCCTGTAATTACCCCCGTCCCCATGGCTGGCAATCTCTCTCGCATTGCCTCTTTCTACCACCTCTTCCGCCCCCCAAAATTCACCATCGCAGACAATTCCCATCTCTACCCCCATTGTCATGTTTCTGACCCACCCGCCCCTTGAGTGGTTATGTCAACTGCTGGAAAAAATAGTAGTGGTACCTGCCGGAACATCTGACACCCCCAGACGCTGCGCATTATGCCTTTTAGAAATATTTAAATACATGCAAATTGAGAGTTAGCAGCCATAACAAGATTGGCGTCCATGGCCTATAGGCACGACTTTCAATACATTACAACATGAAATGTGTAGTCTAAATATCTATAAACAAAATGCTTAAATCACTGGTTATAATTCTACAGAAAAACACAAACAAAATTATCTTTAACATTCAATATTCATATTTCTAGGCTGACTTATTTCCAAGTTATATTTGCTAAAACAAGGGTGCTCGACTACACTGAAATTGCCTCATTAACCATTTCTCTCAAAATGTGAGGTCAAATGCTTTGTGTTTTTTTTCCCAGAAATATCCAAAATATCTGTACAATCTAAAACCAGTTTTCAGAAAGGACAGAACATTAGAATTTATTTTTATTTTAACATGCAGGAAACCAATCATTTTTGCAGCTTCTATTCATCAGTGTCACATCAAATTACAGAACAGAATATACTGTTTTGCTATATGTGCTAATTCTCCTGTGTTTGTATTAATTTTCTGCAGAATAACCAAGCATGCTACCATCATACTTCTTATTTAACCATATCAATCACAACAATAAATTCACACTGAACATGTTCAGACTGCCCACACCATAACAAGGACAAAGCAAACAGGAGCAAAGGAATCCGCATGAGTCTAAACAATTAAATAGTTCAATCCATTCAAGTGACTTCAGAGTTTACTATCAAGGCCTACCACAAAAATTTATTTTCAAAGAAGAATTATAGGATATTTTTATATGCAGAAAATCCATGCTGATATTCTGCGATAATGTAGTGAAAGCAGTGCCAAAGGCTAAATTGGTTTGCTGTATCTACAGTAAAATCATTTACATTTTGATAAAAAATATTATTTTAAGGTCATTTTGAAACCATGAATACTATTTGAAGTGTACAAACCTATTTCACATGGTAAATTTTACAAATTGTAGTTGACAATTTAAAGGAATTTTTTGTTATTACATTTTCATTCTAAAGTGGCAAGTTTGCTAAACTTGTGTATTTGGGAATTTGATTTATTGTCACATGTATTTGGATACAGTGAAAAGTATTGTTTCTTGCAAGCTGTACAGACAAAGCAAACCATTTATAGAACACATAGGGGAGAAGGAAAGAAGGTACATGTAGTGTTACAGTCATAACTAGGGTGTAGAGAAAGATCAACTTAATATAAGGTGTATCCATTCCAAACTCTGATGGCAGCAGGGAAGAAGGTAGAAAGATCTTATATCAATTTCACTATGATGTCACATAATTGACAATGAACGTTGACATGTTTTGCACCATGTATATTTGGAAAAAGGAGGAGGCTTGATAAACACAGTGATTGTCAGTTTAACAAGTTGGAAATCAAAGCATTAAACATGCATTTTAATTTATAATTGGATCAGTTTCACCTACTGAAGGGAGCTCAAATTTCCATATCAAGGTGTACACATGCTTGGAACAAGAAAAAATTCTGAAGCTTGATTAACAGTTCTGAGAGGATGGAGTGTGCTCAATAAACTTGTCTGACGTGCCATCAAATGCTACCTTAAATCATGAGATACAACAGGACGAGAAACAAATTCACTGTTGCTAAGGTGATGTCATGTGGAAACAATGAAGATGGTACTGGCAGTTCTGTATAAAACAGGTCTTTTGAAAAAAAAATCCACTTCTAAATACAAGGATAACTTGTCAATTCTTGCAAGAAAAAAACTGAACGCTTCAAAATCTAGATTGGAAACATATTGTAAAGAATTTTGGATCTCCATAAAGGAAGGACCAGGAACTAAGTTGATCAAAATAAATTACTGCGGATGCTGTAATCCGAAACAAAAGCAGAAAATACTGGAAAATCTCAGCAGGTCTGACAGCATCTGTGGAGAGAAAACAGAGTTTTGAGTCTGGCTGACTCTTCGTCAGAGCTGATCAACTTCTTTTAACATAGGTCAGGTTAAAAATTGAATGAAGAGACGTTCAATATTAAGGGGGCAATTCGCCCATTCCACTGCACTGCTTTTTTAGCTGGGAGATTCGAGTGGTGGCCAATCTGCGCTGAGTGTCAGGCCTTCAGCATGTCTCCTAGTGCAGGATTTCCAGAGCCATCAGCTCCATGCTGGAAATTGGCGCAGAGCTGATAATATATATGCAGACACTGATATTAATATAACTTAAATATAATTAGCGGGCCTGGGGCCAGGCAGTGCCAGCCTGGGTCTCCTGGCACTACCCAAGGGGCAAAGTGCCAATGCCCAGAGGGCACCTTGACACTGCCCACTGCCATCAGGCAATGCCAAGGCGATAGGTCTCTGTTGGTGATCTCTGGGATCGGTGGGTAGAAAGGGAGGCCAGTGATCAGGGCAGATCATGGGACTGCAGGGTTTGGGGCGGGGGGGTGGGTGAGAGAGGCCCGGCACTGCGGGATTGCAGAGCTCGGAGCTGACAGATCAGCACATGCACAGTGGCCCGCTCAGTGCTATGCTGTCAGTTTCTCCAGAACAATAGACCCTGCTCACTGCTTTTGAGTGATTCATGGTAGTGCACTCTGCAATGCATGAGGCGAAGGAAATTTATTTTTAAGCCCCGCTGAGGGAAAAAAAAGCATGATTTACTCCAGTTTTCATGGGAATTTGACAGAATTTTTTGGAAGAATCACCCCCATGGATTTTTGGTTTAAAAGAAGTTTGAAAGCTGCTTTAATTACTCAGCAATTTTCATTAAACGTATAGCATTTTATTTTTGAAAAGCTGTAGATTGTACCCCAGTTCTGACAATTTCAGAAAGATGTTCTAATCTGATTTAGTGAAATACTGGATAACAACATTCATGATCACATCAGAAGAAAGAATAAAAATAACCACAAAAAATTCGTAAAAACTTCTCCAAAATACAACTGAAGTGTTACAATAGAGACTAATGAATATTGAATAAATGAATAATGGAGATATTTGTATTATGTAATAAATTTATATGTAACCTGTACAGAAAGATTCTTCAAAGGAGCTAGAAATCTCAAAATCTTCAAAACAGAGCAGAACCTACTAGAATCAATCTTGACTACAAAATGTAGTGAGGTACCTATTCTACAGAGCAACAAAGATGCAAATAGTTAAATGTAAATGTGATTATGCTTGGTCAAAGTATTCATTAATATGCAAGATCAGGCAAGGTGTGAACAGGCTGTAATTCTATGACCAGGATGCTCCAACATGCTTTCAATTGACTGAGAGCTTATTACTGAGATGTTTTTAGATTGCCTGTGGGATTTACTACCACAGAAAGTAGGTGAGGCCAAAACTTTGAGCGATTGCAAGAAGAAATTAGGTACAGCTCTTGGGTCTAAAGGGATCAGGATATTGACTTTGATGATCAACCATGATCAAAATGAATGGCGGAGCAGGCTCGAAGGGCTGAATGGCCGATTCCTTCTATTTTCTACCTTTTGTTGACATTTTTGTTTCTCATTTACTGTAGCGCAGCTTCAACGTGACAGCTCTCAAAGCAGCAACAGCTTTGATCAGTGCTGTTCCACCACGTTACATAGGAATGTGGTGTAATAGTACCCAGAAATCCAATCATGGTGCCTTGATAACATGTCCCAATATTTTTATTTGAACTGCCCTCAATTATCTTCTTTCAGTTCACAGTAGAAGACAATTGTACACAGCATACCATTACATATCCTCAAGAAATGCCACAGCCATGTCAGCTGAACATTGATCTCAATCCATGCTAAACAATATGTGCCATGACTCCAGAGTTTGGGATCTTGTCTGATGTTCACAAAGTAGAAGATTTCAAAGTCTTATAAAAGTAACTAATCAGTTACACAAAAGCTTGCACACACCTGCAATAAGAATTTTGGCCATCAATTTGCAAGAATACATCCATTGTGTAAACTGGCCAAAAGTTTTATTAAAAATGGCTCTTTACTTTTTTTGTACAATAACAAATGCGGACATCAAATAAATTCACTGTTTGAAGCTTAATGATAATTTAAAAGCACAGCACAAAAATTGCAATACATTTGCAGTTCTCTTTTACCTTGGAAGTAAATGGACAGTTTAAAGCATAACTATTTACAACCTAACATTCTCAACATCTTCCAGGGACTTGGAGGACTAGCAATTTAACCACTGTAAACACAGATACTACTGCCATTAAACCAAGCATGAAAACCTTACACCTTCTTCCCAGCAAAGCACCCTGGAACTCCCTTTAACAGTCAGGGCACCCAGTCCAGTTGTTTGGCAGTCCTCAAAGCAAGTCACATGACCCCTTTCATATTATCCTAAATTAGAAACACAGCCCCAGTACAATCTTACAAACCTTACCTTTGTACCATCCTTACAATATAACACAGCACAAGCAGCCTGCGTAAGAAGCGTGAAGTAAAGCCTCTAAATACTCCTGAAATTCTACTTGTGATGCTGTTGCTTTTAACCAACCCTTGATCACCTGCTTTATGTTGCTCTCCAGTGAGTCACTAACCCAAGCTCCAATGCTGTTGCCCCTCACTGCTCATAATGACAGACGCGAAGCCAGTAAGAATAAAAACAGAAACATAAGGAAGGAAAGGAGAAAATAAAACAAGAGGACAGTAAGGAGGCTGAGGAAAGGAAAAAAATAAAGACTCATATCTTGTAATGTTAAAAGTTATGTCTTACTAATGCTGATCTGTTACTGATCAAAATTGGCCAAAACTTTCCTGTTAAATTATTTCTGAAGTTACTAAATCATTTCCTAAAACCCTTTAAACGCTTACATAATTTTCTCAATTTTTATTTTAGAATTTCGACATTTCAGATCGTTATCATCCTCATTTCTGTATTACACATGGATAATAATCCAACCCTTAGGACATTTCAGAGTGCTCCACAGGCAATTAAGTACTTTTTAACTTATTGTGCAGAGAACCATGGCAGCCAATTTATGCACAGCAAGCTTACACAAGTAACGATGAACAGATAATCTATTTCAGCTATGCAGATTGAATGACAAATTTTGGTCCTGGAATGATAAACATTGGAGCACTCACTTGCACTTTTGAAAATAATCATAAGATCTTTTATGCCCACCTGAGTGGTAGATGGGCCAGGGTTTAACACCACACCAACACGAGACAATGAAGTAAAGGAAAAGAGCAAGTCTAAAATGTAGCAGAGTGGAGAGTCTCAAATGAAGGGGGAGTTGACAGAGGCTGAAATGAAGGACAGTGCAATTTAAGAAAATACAACATTGGCACTGGGCAAAGTAGTTTCAGTTCTGAACCCACACTTAAGTTCTATGCAGAAACATCCCTAATCAGATTCAATCCACTCACTGATTGCAGCACAAAATTGAACCTACCACTCCAAAATGCTTAACACCTTGAGTATACATAAGCTCATTATAAGCAAAAAACTGCAATAAAACATATTAAAAATGAACAAGAAGCAACATAAACTGCATCACCTAGCTAGCTTCTTTTATAAAATTTAATTGAAATGAATGACTGTTGACCACTTTAACTATTGTAAGTACTCTAACTTTAAAAGCACTTCAAGATTTTGCAGCCAAGGTTTCTGCACTGCCTCACTCCCTGCTGTCAGGCGAGTCTGTCAGAGTACTCCAGTGAACATTTGGATTTATTATCATTTTTTGAACAGTTATTACGTGTTTGTTTCATAATAAGGAGAGATAAGAATGATTATATTGATGGGTGAATGATGATGATTCAAAGTAGTGGCATTGCAACCTATACAGATTAGTAAGAGATGGCAGCTTCTCTCTCCGCCTACATCTGTCCCTCAAAACAACAGAAGTTCAAAGTGTTAATAATAAGCCATGGCTTATTGATGGTGATCAGTAACTGATCAAAACTGGGCAAAACTTCCCTATTAAATTATTTTGAAGTTACTAAATCGTGTCCTAAGAAGTTTTAAATGTTATAATTTTCTTAATTTTTATTTAGTATCTTTTGACATTTCATTAGTTTACATTTTAATATCTGCATTAGAAATCCAAACCAGCCCACTCTAATGCAATTATACTGTCTTAAGAATGCAGAAGGAAATTATTCACTATCCTTAGAAGGCACACTGTCACTAAGTACAGTAGCTCATTTATCATTACATAATTACATGTAGTTCCAATAAAGAATACTATTGCTGTGGCTGACAAAATTTGGTCTTTTTTTGACAATAAGATGATAAACTTTCACCTGTTTTAGGGTAAAGTCACATATCATTTTCTTATTTATTCCATAATTGAAGCTGTTGATAATAATTTCAAGACAAATACTCCTGCTTCAGTCTTCAATGTTGATGTTTGGACAATATGAGATAGAAAGGAAAGGTAAAACAGAAGCACAGACTCGATGTTAATTAATACTGGTTAGCTTAACTCAATTGGTAATACTTGCATCATTGAGTAAGGAAGTTGTGGGTTTCTGCTCCACTCCAACAGCTGGTCAAGACTGACATTCCAGTGAAATACAGTGCGAATGCTCCACTGCTGGAGATAACTGCCTTTGGATTTGGAATTTGAACACAGACTGTCTCTACTAGCTCAGCTGGATGTAAAAGATCAGATGCACTATTCATGATGTCCAAACTAACATTCTTCCTTAAAATACATCAACAGTTGAATAGCTCATCATTCAAGTGTTCTTCTGTCGTGTTGGCTACAAACAGTATGTGCAATTTAAATGTGGTTCATTGCTGCAAATACTTTAGGGCATTATGTGGACTTTTGCTGTTTAAAAGCAAATCTTTTGTCTTTTTATCTTTCACGGTCCTGACCCCCAAACCTTTCTGAATCATATCATGCAGTAGTTCACCTCAAGTTTTTATAAATTAGGTATTAGAAAATATCATTCTGGAAATTGAACCTCGTGTTCTTTATTCATTCACGGTGCCAATGGCATCACCTTTTATCCATCCCTAATTACCATCAGGAAGGTAGCATCTTCTTGAACCACTTTAGTTGTGTGGTATAAGTATATCCATAGTGCTATGTAAGGTGCTGAGTGAGGGAGGAGTAGTGAGTTCCAGGAACTGATGGAACAACAATTCAATTCCAAGTAAGGATAGTGTGTGACTTGAACAAAAATTTTCAAGTGGTGCTTCCATGCACCTGCTGCCTTTGTTCTTCTAGGTGGCAGTGGTCACAAGTTTGGAAGGTGGTGTCAAAGCAGACTTGGCAAATTGTTGTTATGCACCAAGTACACACAGCAGCCATTGTGCATGCGTGATGGGGAGAGTAAATGGTTAGGTCAGTGAATGGAGTAACCGATCAAGCAGGCTGCTTTGTCTTGCATATTGTTGAGCTTTTTGAATGTTGGAGCTGCACTTATCCATGCAGAAGGGAATATTCAACACACCTCCAACCTGTGTCTTTTGTGTCTTGTAGGTGGTGGACAGGCTTTGGGGTGTCAGAAGATGAGTTACTCACTTCAGAATTATCAACCTTTGACCTGTTCTTGGATCCACATAATTCATACAAGTGATTCAGTTAAGTTTCTGATCAATGGTGGCCCCTAGGATGTTAATGGGTCATGATCAGCCGGTGGAATATGTGTAGTCATCCATGGTTCTCTCCTTTTGAGAGATATACTGAAGATTCAAAAGATGGCTGCAAAGGAGAAGTAGCATTTACTGAAATAATATCTGTACTGTCTAATAATGAGGAGAGACTGAAAACAACTAGACAGACTGACTTGAGGCTAAGGGTGTGATGTATAGAATAAACCTTTAGTTTTTCAGTGGGGCACCTTTTGCAGTAAGGCGACCCTATCCAATCTGATAGATCCACCTAAAGACACAGGAGTGGAGCAGTTGCTTTATAGGAAAGCATTAAATGAGATTTGGGTTGTTGCGGTAGATGTATGAGCACAACTGCACTGATCACAGCAAATTTAAGGGATACTAGTGAAAATATAAATCAGGGTACAATAAAAACAAATTCTAACGGGTGGGTAAAAGAAACTAAAGGTACTAACAAATTATGCAGAAAAGGTAAAGAGAAATAGGACTATGTTTACATTCATGAAAGGAATCTAACAAATATAAAGTGTGGCCTGCATCAGTTTCATCATAGAGGCGTAGAGGAATAATTCAAATCAATGGGAAGCATATGTCGAAGGAATAATTTGTTTAGAAAAGATCATATGAGGAGAAATGGAAAAATACAATTTTAGTATTAAGGCACAATAGTGAGATGATTTAAAAAAGCAAAACAAAAACGCAGAGTTACTTTGTGCAGGATTAATAGATGATAATACAGATAAACAATTATTGAGTGTATGTTTTAGATCCCATGCTATAATGAAAGACTCTATCTGGAAATATGTGATGAAAAGTAGCATTTGTAAAGGACCAAGTAAAGATTTTAACTTAACCAGAAAATGTTAGGATGAAAACACAAGTGATATCTAGAGTTAATGGACGACTACTGTGACTCAGTTTGTAAAAAACAGCCTACAGTTTTGCATCGTGATCATGAGTAATACGGCCAATCAAATCTCTAGCAATAAGGTGGATGAGGATTAAGGCTTCAAGGAAAACGGTACAGAATTAAAATAGATCCAAAAGCAAAAAGGTAGAATTATAAAAGTAAGACATTAAAATAACATGAAATAATTCAAATTCAACCTGGCAATAAAAGAAAAGGATATTAATAAAAAATTAATTGAGAACAAGGAACAAAGAACAATACAGCATAAGAACAGGCTTTCGGCTCACCAAGTACATGGCGACACAGATGCCTCTGCATTACCTTCTTGCCTCTACATGGTCCATATCCCTCTGTCCCTGCCCATTCATGTATCTATCCAGATGCCTCTTGAACATTGTTACAGAATCTGCTTCCACCACCACCTCCAGCAGTGCATTCCAGGCATTCACCACCCTTTGTGTGAAAAACTTGCCCCTTGCATCTCTTTTAAACTTTCCCTCTCTCACTTTCAACCTATGCCCCCTGGTAATTCATCCTTCAACCTTGGGAAAAGGGCTGACTATTCACTCTATCCAAACCTGTCAATCTTATAAACCTCAATCAGGTCCCCCTTCATCCTCCGACGGTCCAATGAAAATAATCCAAATTTGTTCTACCTTTCTTCATAGTCCATATCCTCCAAACCAGGCAACATCCTGGTAAATCGCTTTTGCACTCTTTTCAATGCAATCCTCCCGGTAGTGTGGCAAGCAGAATTGTACACAATACTCCAAAAGCGGCCTAAACAAAGTCTTATACAGCTGCAGCATGATTTTCCAATTCCTATACTCAAAGCCCTGACCGAAGAAGGCGAGCATGCCGTATGCCTTCTTGACTACCTTGTCCACCAGAGTTGCCAACTTCGAGGAACTGTACATCTGTACACCTAGATCTCTCAGGATGCCAATATAATTGCTTTAAGAGAGAAAGAAAAATGGAGGTTGCCAACTTAAGATGGGAACTAATAAGGAAATGGCAAAAGGTGCGATGAACATACCAGCTGATCCATCAAGCCTGCCTCTCACCTTATGATGACTTGAGAATTATAACTAAACACTTCCCCACACTTCCAACCTCATCTTAAACGTAGCCTGCAGTAGCTTTTTAAAAAGATTCTTTGCCACAGTTTTTATTAAGGAGGCAACAGTAAAATAAAGACGCAGAATCACTTTTAGTGGATTAATAGATGATAATAGAGATAAGCAATTATTGGGTTTATGGGCAGCACGGTGGCACAGTGGTTAGCATTGCTGCCTCACAGCACCAGGGACCCAGATTCAAGTTCTGGCTTGAGTCATTGCCTATGTGGAGTTTGCACATTCTCCCTGTGTCTGTGTGGGTTTCCTCCGAGGGCTCTGGTTTCCTCCCACAGTCTGAAAGACGTGCTGGTTAGGTGCACTGACCCGAACAGGTGCCGGAATGTGGCGATTAGGGGAATTTCACAGTAACTTCATTGCAGTGTTAATGTAAACCTTACGTGTGACTAATAAATAAATTTTAACTTTGTGCTTTACTTAGATCCATGCTATAATGAAAACCTCTATCTAGAAATATATGATGAAAGGTGGCATTTGTAAAGGACCAAGTACAGTAAAGATTTTAACTAGCTAGAAAATGTTAAGCTATTGAGGACACAAGTTGACCTGGAAGTAAACTCAAGGTTTTGCAGCAGCAAGCTGACATATTATTCATATTATTACTAATATGGCTGTCAAACAGCTGTGCAACCTTAAAAATATATCTCAGGGGACAGTTAAATTGCACCCAAGAATCCTTATGGAACTAAGGGAAGAAACAGCAGGACTGCTTAATATGAACGTTCCAAAAATCATTGAAAACTGGAGAGGCACCTGGAGACTGGGAAAAAATTATGCTGTATTTTTATTTTTATGGTTAGCAAAATCAACCCAGTTACCTACCAACATTAATCAGGAGGTCCATTATGGGTAAATCTATCATAACCCTCCCATCCCTTGTTCCTAATATGCTTGTCTAGCTTCCTCTTAAGTTCATTTCATTTCAACTACTCCTTGTAGTAGGGAGTTCTACATTCTCACCACCCTTCGAGTAAAGGAGTTTCTTCTGAATTCCCTTATGACGACTCCCTTATATTGTCACCTTTAATTATAGTCTTCCCCACTACAGGAAACATTCATTCTGCTATTTCTTTATTCCAATGCTAATTTCTCATCTCTACCTTTGAAGGTCTATCAATTACTTAAGGCATTCTCCTTTTTTATATGCATGTAAAAGCCCTTACTTCCTGTTTTTATATCTAGGTTAAATTACACTTGTATTCTATTTTTCCCTTTTTATCAACTTTTTCATCACCCTTTGCTGGTTTCTAAAACTCACCAATCTTCTTAAAAAGATTTGTTGCCACAGTTTTTATTAAGGAGGCAACAGTAAAATAAAGATGCAGAATCACTTTTGGTGGGATTAATAGATGATAACAGAAGTAAGCAAGTGCAGCCACACCAGAGTTTTGTACAGCTGCAACATGACCTCATGGCTCCAAAACGCAATCCCTCTACCAATAAAAGCTAACACACTGTACGTCTTCTTAACAACCCTACCAACCTGGGTGCCAACTTTCAGGGACCTATGCATAAGGACACCAAGATCTCTCTGCTCATCCACACTACCAAGTAACGTACCATTAGCCCAGTACTCTGTATTCCTGTTACTCCTTCCAAAGTGAATCAGTTCATACTTTTCTGCATTAAACTCCATTTGCCAACTCTCAGCCCAGCTCTGCAGCTTATCTGTGTCCCTCTGTAACCTGCAACATCCTTCCGCACTGTCCACAATTCCACTGACTTTAGTGTCATCCGCAAATTTATTAACCCATCCTTCTATGACCTTATCCAGGTCATTTATCAAAATGACAAACAGCAGTGGCCCCAAAACAGATCCTTGCGGTGCACCACTAGTAACTGAACTCCAAGATGAACATTTCCCATCAACCACGACTCTATCTTCTTACTTTCTGATCCAAACAGCTAAATCACCCTCAATCCCATGCCTCCGTATCTTCTGCAACAGCTTACTGTAGGGAACCTTATCAAACATTTTACTAAAATCCATAATACACCACATCAACTGCCTTATCCTCATCCACCTCTTTGGTCAACTTCTCAAAAAACTCAATAAAGGTTTGTGAGGCACGACCTACCCTTCACAAAACTCGTGTTGACTATCACTAATCAAATTATTCCTTTCTGATGATTATAAATCCTATCTCTTATAATCCTTTCCAAAACTTTGCCCAGAACAGAAGTAAGGCTCACTGGTCTATAATTACCAGGGTTGTCTCTACTCCCTTCTTTAATCAAGGGGTCAACATTTGCTATCCTCCAGTCTTCTGGCACTATTCCTGTAGACAATGACAACCTAAAGATCAAAGCCAAAGGCTCTGCAATCTCCTCCTTGGCCTCCCAGAGAATCCTAGGATAAATCCCATCCGACCCAGGGGACTTATCTATTTTCATACTTTCCAGAATTGCTAACACCTCCTCCTTATGAACCTCAATCCTGTCTAGTCCAATAGCCTGTATCTCAGTATTCTCCTCAACAACATTGTCTTTTTCCTGTGTGAATACTGACAAAAAATATTCATTTAGCACCACTCCTATCTCTTCGGACTCTTCACACTCTGCACAACTTCCCACTACATCCTTGACTGCCCCTAATCTTACCCTAATCATTCTTCTATTCCTGACATACCTAGAGATAGCTTTCAGGGTAATTTTCTGCAATATGTCCTATTATGATCAAAAGACCAGGCTATATTAGATTTAGTAATGAGCCAGATTTAGTTAACACCCTGGGGAAAACAGGATGATCAGAAACAATATAGGAATATCATCACTCTAGGAGAATGTTGCCAGCGGGGCTCAGGGAGGTTGGTTTGTGGGATCTCTTCATTTCACATCTTCTTAAATGATCTGGAATCATGGGTGAATCTAAGTAATAGGCATCCTATAAGTGGGAACAGGAGATCTTTAAATGAAAATCAGATAGATACCTTGCAGAAAGTAATATTTTGTGATACAGTATATAAGAAATCAGACAATCAAAATAAGCTAAACGTAGCACATTTCAATGAAATGGGTAATTCTGAACCTATGGTTGCCAAAGCTTTGCAGGACTGCCTGCCTTTCCTTGCCCTATGTCCAAGTCTGTTGTAAACGAACTCATTCATAAAGATTGATGCCCATGATTCACTTTCAACTTTATTATTGTTGCATTATTCAGCTCAGCCACCATGACAGTAAAAGGCAAACCAGATGCACTTGGTGTTTTTTTGTCTAGAAATTCTTAAGTTCTTAAATGCATTTGTAGGATATTGCTATTATATTGCTTGCATAACTGCCAAGTTTAATCATATATACAACATTTTGGGTGACATAATAAAGGATGAAATAAATATTGGTATAAATCCATGAACTAGTTAAGGAGCTTTTTCTTCAAAAGCAGTTTTGCAACAACAGAAAACTGAAAAACATTTAGATCAAAATGATTCTTTTTCTTTGTCAATATTAAAATTTCAGGCCTTTTCAGCAGAAATGCATGGAAATTTAATCAAAAATGTGGATCAATACAGGAGAAAAACATGAAGAAAAATTAAATTCAAGTTATTTCTAGATCATCAACAAGCAGTTTGAGAATCACCAGAACATTCAAGCATCACAATATTTTCCACTTTCCTTTGATACAGCAATGATCCGTATCACAGGAACCTAAAGTTTAGCCATGATCAGACTACCACTCCCCTGTTAATTGTTATAAAGAATTTGCCAGAAGATGGTAAGTATCAGTCTAAACAGTCTTTCTGAAACATTTGGCTGATCTCATGGAAAGTAATGGATGAAAAATTCAGCTGTTATTCTCTATTCTCAAATAGTCATTTTCTGTGGAGGCCACAAAAAGGGGAAGATACAAAAACTCAAGAACAGCACATAAGCATTCAAAGAAAGTAGCACTGCCCACATTGATAATTCAATTGGGTCAGTCAGCTTTATCTGAATCATCATTTGAAATTCCCTAAAGCCAAGCCAAGTCAAAAATTACAATAAGTAATGATACCATACCTGTTGTACAAGTCTGCTTTTCAGTCACAAAGCCAAAAAAAGTCCCAATTTGACCCCCAGTCTGTGATGAGTGATTATACTCAGGCAAGACTGCAGCAGCAATGCTAGAGTTAACTGGCATTAGCTTTTGGTTAACAAAGGAAAAATAAAGTGTGGCTCAGATACCTAATCTCTGCATAATAATACTCTAATAGAAATGTGCATGTGCACTTCATGTGAAGACAGAATGTGATAGCTTCCCTCACCATCAAGTCTACAACTAAATAATGGTCAAATACTGAATCTAAACTGTCCTATGGAACCAATACGTAATGATAGTTCATGCCTTCAGGTGAGAAGAGGGGATAGGATGGGAGAACACTAGGAATGGGGAGGGGAAAGAACATCTTTATTATCTACTAGAGATTCACTCAGAACAGCAAATGTTTACACTATAAACAATTTGTCTAGAGATTTATACCAATAAGAGATTTGCACCTAAATACTACTGTCTTATTGTTGTATTGTGCAATACTTGTTTTAAAAGCAATGGATGTTCGATGGTGTTACTCCTTGTAAATTGGAAGGTACGCTGTTTACGACCGAAGCATTGTCTAATGTAATGAAAATCTATTATTCTTCTGTCATGGCAGTGTTTAGCTTAACAGGCCTATCCTTTTAAGGCCATGAAATCTCTCCGTAATAAACATCCTGAGATCAATTACAGATTAATTGCTGTTGCTGAGGGAAGTTTGGAGATTGGCGGATGTTTGTAAATTTCTGGCTCTAGATAAGAAGAAACTGAAATATGATGCGAGTCTGAAAGCGTACATATATTTATACACTATTAAAACTTCCGTCGTATTGTCCACAGCTAGTCAAGGACCTAAAATTAATTTTATGATATTTACTGTGGTTCAGCTGTTGGCTGCATATGAACGCTTATTCTTTGATACTACATAGAAATTTTACAAAACGGAATACAACTGGGCGAAAATAAAAATATGACACGCATTAGCATCTAGTTTCATAAATGCAACAAATGTAACATGATTTACCTACTTTACAAAATTTGAAAACAATTTTGCTCACTTTTCCCTCCCATTACTGGTTATTTATAATTTTGTTCCACCACAGGTGGTGAATCTGCAGTATCTGCTTACGGTGCACTCATTTCACCTGTTCAATCTTGTCAGCTCAAAATTATTTTCTCAATTGTTATAGAGCCCCATCATTTCTCTTGAATTTACACCAGTCACCTTTAACAACTCATAAGGTCAACAAAGGACTTTGCACAAATAGAATAGATCATAAAATCCTACCGTGCAGAAGGAAGCCATTCAGCCCATCGAGTCTGCACCGACCACAATCCCACCCAGGCCCTATCCCCGTAAGCCCATGCATTTACCCTAACTAGTCCCTCTGACACTAAGAGGCAATTTATCATGGCCAGTCAACCTAACCTGCGCATTCTTGGATTGTGGGAGGAAACCAGAGCACCCAGAGGAAACTCACACAGACACGAGGAGAATATGAAAACTCCAAACAGACAGTGACCTAAGCCGGAAACTGAACCCAGGTCCCTGGCGCTTTGAGCAGCAGTGCTAACCATCATGCCACTGTGCTTCCAATAAACTAACAAAAACCACGATTCGGCCTATCGGTGACAACAGCTAAATGAGGGCTCATCCGTGATTTGCACTCAGGACCTCTCGCAAACTTGTGAATTTTAACACTCAAAGCGAGAATCATACCCCTAGACACGAGGAGAACATACAAACTCCACACAGTGATCCAAGTCAGGAATCGAATCCGGGTCCCTGGTGCTGTGAGGCAGCAGTGATAACCACTGTGCCGCCTAGTTTAAAATATCTGTGTCGAAAAAGTAATCAAGTTCATTGTGAGCAATTGTCATGTCTGTTGATTCATAAAATGCTTTGAAAAAACACAAGGAGTTGGTTTCTTGGTTTCCTTTTGGTTGCAGATTTCACATCACTACCTTTTACTATTTCGATTTATTTATATTTAATCAATTTAATACCTGCTTAGTAACTTAATGTCTTAATTTTTTATTTGGTCATATTTTGTACACTTCTTTCAAATGTCCCCTCAACATCCTTTGCTCCAGGCACAACCTCAGCTTCTCCAACTTAAACTTTTAGCTAACATCCCCACAGCGTAAAGACTAGACTTATTGGGCGAAATTCCCAATTGCTATTCTTACTTTGACCTGATACCTATACGACTAATAGAATGCAAAAGCATTTGCTCCACTCCAGCAACAATTTAAAGCAAAAGTGATGCAAATCCCTAAGAGAAAATCAACAGCCAATTTCTGCACAGGAAGATCCACTATACAGCAATGAGACAATGACCAGATAATCTGTTCCTGTTTAAAATTTTGGTTACGGAGTAATATTTGGTAAAGGCACTAGAAGAATTCCCTAACATTATTTAAAATAGTGTCATGGAATCTATTACATTAATATGAAGTGGGAGATGGGGCCTTGGTTAACATCTCATCAAGAAAACCACCTTCAACTGTGCAGTATCCTCTCAGTACTGCACTGAAGCACCAATGTACATAATGTGATCACACTTCATAGAAATCATAGAATCCTACAGTGCAGAGGAGGCCATTCAGCCCATCGAGTCCGCACCAACCACAATCCTACTCTGGCCCTATCCCCATAACCCATGCATTTATCCTAGCTAGTTTCCTTGACATTAAGGGGCAATTTAGCATGGCCAATCCACCTAACCCGCACATCTTTTGATTGTGGGAAGTAACTGGAGCACCCAGAAGAAACCCATGCAGACACAGGGAGAACGTGCAAACTCCACATGGACAGTTTCTGGTGTGAGTCCTGAACCCATAACCTTCTGGCTCAGGAAGATGAGTTCTATCACATTTCAAAGGTGGACATCTTCTGAAACTTTCAGAAAGTTTATCCATTAATGGGTGGTCCAATTCACCACAAAGTGTTTTAGTTGAAGTACAAAGTTAATGTTTATGACTGACAGATAGACAACAACAGGACAGGAAGAAAGCTGAAATCAATCTAAAATGATCATTCATAATTTGTTACTATATGAACATATTCTTTGCAATAGTCATTTCCTCCAGACTTCAAATGTAAAAACCTTCATTCAGGTGTCAGCTTGACTCTGTGATCAACTTTGCCTTTGTGCAAAAATCGTAGGTTGAAGTTCTGCTCAAGATTCAAGCCCAAAATCTAGGCTGGCAAATCAGTGTTGTACTGAAAGAATGTGCATTATCAGAGGTGTCTTCTTTCTGCGGAGATATTAAGCAGAAGCGCCATCCTTCTAATCAGTAGAACATAAATAATCCTAAGGCATTATTTCCAAACAAGCAGGGTAGTGTTCTGGCCAATATTTCTCCCTCAGCCAATCTATCAAAACAGATTAAACAATTACCTGAAACATTTATGAATCAATAAATATGATGATACGTCCTACTGATTTGTTGTTTGTTGCGTATAGATGGAAGCAGATGGAGCCATGTGAATAAAGCACCAAGAAATGCTTATATATTTTCCGTTTTTAAAGAAGATGCTAACAATGTAACTGTAGGAATATCTTCAGAAAATATGAAGAGTGAGGGAAGGAAACAAATATTCAAAAGAAATGTATTAAAAGTGGCAATGAGACTGAAAATAGAAGTCATTGGGTCAACTGGTTTGCAAGAGCGGCACAGTGGTTAGCATTGCTGCCTCACAGCGCCAGGGATCGGAGTTTAATTCTAGTCTTGGGTGACTGTATGGAGTTTGCACATTCTCCCCATGTCTGCATGAGTTTCCTCCAGGTGCTCTGGTTTCCTCCCACACTCTAAAGATGTGTGGGTTAGGTGAATTGGCCGTGTTATTTGGACAGTTGGCCAATTGACCTTTAATGGCAGGTAGATTAGTAGGGTAAATATGTGGTGTTACGGGGATAGAGCCTGGGTGGGATTATTGTTGGTGTAGGCTCGATAGGCCGAATGTCCTCCTTTCTGCACTGTAGGGATTCTATACTGGCGCAAGACATTGTGGAGGCACTAACCACAGCTTCCCAATGGAATTGAGTTCAAAAAGAGGGAAATAATGAACTAGTTCGCCTTCGGTTGTAGACAAATTTCTAACATACATAATAATGTATGAAAGTGGAGAATGCTTGATCCATGGGAAGTCAAGGGCCAACCACATGGAGTTGTAAACAAATAGGTCATGCCTTACTAACTTAACTTTGAGGAAATCTGTGTGAAGATAAAAGCAAATGCAATCAACATATATAAATGTTCATATGGTTGATAATATGCCATTTAAGGGATTGAGATCAAGTGCAGAGAGGATATCGTTGCATTAATACTGTACTTGCTTGGAGCCAGAAAGCAAAGAGAAATGGGTGGATTGGCAGAGTGGGAGTGGTAATAGGCCCTAGCAACCTGCTTTGTGTAACTTCAACATTGCTCCAAAAGCACAAAAAAAATGCCTTTTTCAGAATCTTATCTATGTTCATTCTGGTAGGCTGTTGCACTGAGACGATGCAATAAAAAACAGTACATCATTTGATGTACGGTCTTCTAGTCACTAATAACTCTTTCTGCATTTCAATCTTTCTTTTCGCTTTATTTAATTCACAGTATTATGGCTCTTGCTTCTCTGAACTCATTCCTTCTGTATGTTACACAAATCTAGACACTAATTCTCCTGCTGCAACCATTCTTGAGATCTCACTATTTCAGTCTGGTTCCAAATCTGTGAAGCTTAACTTTCTCAGTCTTCAATACTATTTAGACAATAACGCACAAGTTTTTAAAGCTCACACTTGTTCTAATTTAATAACAACTTGTTTAACTATTCATGCTTCCTAAATCATTCCAGCCCGGGTCAAAAAGTGCATTATGCATCCTGACCCTTTACCTGATTTTCACAGATGTTTACAGTTTGATCATTTATCTTACAGTAATGGTTACCACTGCACAAGTACAGAATCAGCAACATTACTAAACTGTTCAGACACTACAACCACTACTATTGCTAAGATGCTTGCACTGTCCAAATAACAACGTTACTTTCTTTGGATTGCATTTGGCACACATTACAAACAGGAATATTGGTAATCATTACCAAAAGAAAATGCTCAGAATGCTGTACTCTTTTGGAAACTAGCACTCAAACTAATCAGTTGGATTGAAATGTCTGAATATTTGCTAAGCGTGCTTAGCCTGTTTCCAATCAGTCAACAATTAAAACTAGCAGCTCAACAACTGGGTTATAAGCGTTGATGAACTAAATATTTTATTTAGTTTAGGAATAAGAATCATAAGAAATAGGAGCAGGAGTAGGCCATCCAGCCCTTCGAGCCTGCCCCGCCATTCAATAAGATCATGGCTGATCTGTCGTGGCTCAGTTCCACTTTCCCACCCTCTCCCCATAACCCTTAATCCCCTCTCCTATCAAAAACCCATCAACCCGCGTCTTAAAAATATTTAGCGAGGCAGCCTCCACCACTTCAACGGGCAGAGAATTCCAGAGATTCACCACCCTTTGAGTGAAGAAGTTCCTCCTCAACTCCGTTCTAAACCGCCCCCCTTTTATCTTGAGGCTGTGCCCCCTAGTCCTATTGTCTTTTTTGAGCGGGAAGAGTCTTTCCACCTCTATCCTATCCATCCCATTCATCATCTTATACGTCTCAATGAGATCTCCTCTCATTCTTCTGAACTCTAACGAGTATAAGCCCAGTTTATTCAGCCTCTCCTCATAGCTCAACCCCCTCAACTCCGGTATCAGCCTAGTAAACCTCCTCTGCACTCCCTCCAAGGCCAAAATATCTTTGCGCAGGTGCGGCACCCAAAAATGCACACAGTACTCCAGTTGCGGCCTCACCAATGCCCTATACAGCTGCAGCAAGACCTCCCTACTTTTATATTCAATCCCCTTCGCTAAGCTGCACAAGGTTGAAAGAGTTCAGAAGAATTTAATGTTAATAAACTTGAAGTCTACATATGATTATACTGAGCTTGATGACCTTATTTTGTGTACAACACAAGAAAATTAAATAATAATTCATATCATTTTCATAATTGCAAAAAATTAGCAAGTTCGATTTGAACTTAATAAAGATGCATTTGAACTGCCCAATACAGCAAGTGTACCAAATTGGCAATAGCTGGAATGGTCCAGTGAAAATATTTTTTACTTGGATAGAAAAAACGATCTACACAACTGTTACACGGATTGCTTTCCATAGCATGATTCACATAAAGCACTAAAAGTATGAATTAGGCCAAAGGAAAACATCAAGGGGAGCTGCAGATCTGTGGCTACAGTAAAAGGTAATTAAAAATATGGAGACGACCAGCTGTGGCTGGCAATTTAATATTTTTCTTAAGCCAGTAATAATGCATTTTAATCTGACCCCTACATAATGTCTCCATTGTTGAGCCTGAAGCATTAATTCTGTTTTGACGAACAGTAGCTGGCAGTGTGCAGTAGTATTTCCTGTTGTTTGACTTTCAACAAGCTGTGGTTCCTTTGAATGATCCACTGATCTACAAATTGTGAAAAATGTGCAATGGTGTATTGCATTAACAATTATTTTTAAAAGGGTGAAAATGAAAACACCCCAGTGAAGCTAGTTCGATGTAGCAACTAATTTCAAGAAGTCACTTAACTCAAATCATGTCCAAACAAGGCCAAGTAAGATTTAACTTGAGCAAATTCATCATGGACCTACAATGGCTTAATACCTGTTCAAGGCAAACATAGGCAGAAAGCACAGCTTCATTTTGCCACAGTGACACAATTTCTCAAGTTACATAGGGATTTTGCGTGGGATAACTGTTCCAAATATACCAGTTAGGAATTCATACAGACAATATTCCAACTACCACATGCACTTTAATAACTTGGATTCTTTACTACTGTGTTAAAATCTATTGTTAAGATAAGAGAATTGCACACAGTCAGCCAGTGGGGGAAAAGCATATAATGTTGTAACCTTTGAGGAATTAATATCCATTTTGGGTTTGAATGCATAAGAATCTCTTCACAAAACAATATATTTCCCAGTCTAATAAAAACAGAAAATGCTGGCAATACACAGCAGGTCCAGCAGCATCTGTGGAGAAAGAATTAGAACTAACGTTCCAGGTCAATGACCTTCCATGAGAACTCAAGGCTACTTTCTGGCCTGATCTTTTTAAGACTGTATACATTAAACAAGGAACAAAGAAAAGTACAGCATAGGAAGAGACCCTTCAGCCCTCCAAGTCTGTGTTAATCACCATGTCTTAACTAAACTTAAAAAAAACGTTCTGCCCTTACTCAGTCCACATTCCTCTACTCCCTCCCTATTCATGTACCCATCTAGATGCCTCATAAATGTTGCTAATATGCCTGCTTCCACTATCTCCTCTGGCAACTTGTTCCAGGCATCCACCACTCTGCATGAAAAATTTCCCCCACGCATCTCCCTTAAACTTTCCTCCTCTCTCCTTGAACCCCTTGTAATTGACACTTACATCCTGAGGAAAAGCTTTGACGATCCATCTTGTCTATACCTTTCATAATTGTGTAGCCCTCTATCAGGTTTCCCCTCAATCTCTGTCTTTCCAGTGAAAACAACCCTAGCTTATTCAACCTCTCCTCATAGCCAACACCCTCAAGACCAGGCAACATCCTGATGAACCTTCTTTGCACACTCTCCAAAGCTTTCATGTCATTCTGGTAGTATGGTGACTGACTGCATGCAATACTCCAAATGCAGCCTAAGCAAGGTTTCGTATAGTCACAATTTCCCAACTCTTATATTCATAGAACAAGTATTACAGGCAGTTCTCGGACATATGACACAAAGCGGTTTTCAGGAACCAAGAAACATCGTAAGTTGGAACAAATTTCCCATGGGAACAATGGTATAACTGGGGGATTGTTTCCTGAACCGAGGCCAGAAATCACTAATGCGGCATTCAGTGGTGTGAAATGCTCTTGACTCCTGCCCTGTCAAGTCACTGTCTGCACTCCATAGCACAAGTTGCTCAGGTAGTGTGTGGGCTTTAATGAAGCCAATTCCCTGTTTAACCTTGAACTTCTGAATGCATATTAAATACAACATAAGTATATAAGTTGTTTAAGAAGGGTACCAGGCAAAAGGCGGGGAATTATAGGCCAGTTAGTTTAACGTCTGTTGTAGGTAAAATGTTAGAATCCATCATCAAGGAGGAAATAGCGAGGCATCTTGAGGGGAACTGCTTGATAGAGCAGACGCAGCACGGTTTCCTTAAAGGGAAGTCGTGTCTGACAAATTTACTGGAGTTCTATGAGGATGTGTCTAGGGCGGTGGATAGAGGAGAGCCGGTGGATGTGGTCTTTCTGGATTTTCAGAAGGCGTTTGACAAGGTACCTCACAAGAGGTTATTACAGAAGGTCAGGGGGCATGGAGTTGGGGGTAGGGTGTTAGCGTGGATAGAGGACTGGTTGTCAAATAGGAGGCAGAGAGTGGGGGTCAATGGGTGCTATTTGGATTGGCGGATGGTGACTAGTGGAGTGCCCCAGGGGTCGGTGCTGGGGCCTCAGCTATTTACCATTTATATAGATGATCTGGAGGAGGGAACCGAGTGTAGGGTGTCGAAATTTGCTGATGACACCAAAATTGGTGGAAAGGCAAATTGCGCGGAGGGTGTGGAGAGTCTGCAGAAGGATCTAGATAGGCTGGGCGAATGGGCCAGGAACTGGCAAATGGAATTTAATGTTGGCAAGTGCGAGGTGGTCCACTTTGGTAGGAATAATGGTAGGAAGGATTATTACTCACGTGGCGAAAAACTGCAGCAGACGACGGTGCAGAGGGACCTCGGGGTCCTTGTGCATGAGTCACAAAAACCCAGCTTGCAGGTGCAGCAGGTGGTCAGGAAGGCGAATGGGATGCTGGCCTTCATCGCGAGGGGGATTGAATATAAAAGTAGGGAGGTCTTGCTGCAGCTGTATAAGGCATTGGTGAGGCCGCAGCTGGAGTACTGTGTGCAGTTTTGGGCGCCGTACTTACGCAAGGATATTTTAGCCTTGGAGGGAGTGCAGACGAGGTTTACTAGGCTGATACCGGAGTTGAGGGGGTTGAGCTATGAGGAGAGGCTGAATAGATTAGGCTTGTACTCATTAGAGTTTAGAAGAATGAGGGGAGATCTCATTGAGACGTATAAGATGATGAATGGGATGGATAGGATAGAGGTGGAGAGACTCTTTCCGCTCAGAAAGGATAGTAGGACTAGGGGGCATAGCCTCGAGATAAAGGGGGGGGGCAGTTTAGAACGGAGTTGAGGAGGAACTTCTTCACTCAAAAGGTGGTGAATCTCTGGAATTCTCTGCCCGTTGAAGTGGTGGAGGCTGCCTCGCTAAATATTTTTAAGACACGGGTTGATGGGTTTTTGATGAGAGAGGGGATTAAGGGTTATGGGGAGAGGGCGGGAATATGGAACTGAGCCATGACAGATCAGCCATGATCTTATTGAATGGCGGGGCAGGCTCAAAGGGCTGGTTGGCCTACTCCTGCTCCTATTTCTTATGTTCTTATAATTGCATTAAAATCTTGAATGTCGAGCCAAAAGGATAAAACACTACTTTCTAACCTAACAAAGACAGTGCGATCTGTCCACTCATACAGATGGACAGCACAAAATGTCAATGCACACCTATGAACATGCTAGCATGGCATTGTAAAGTTAAATCCGACATAATAAAGTCAAAGTGGAGTGTCAATCTATAAACATTAGTGCCGTTCTTCATAACTCGAATGCCACAAAGCTGAGGACTGTTTGTGTTAAGCAGCTAACTGAGATAGCAGAAGTAGTACGTTATAAGATGCAACATTCCACAGTAGAAATATATTGATCTACTAACAGTCTCCTTTAATAAAGCACCTATCAGGGGCCAGGGAATATAGTCGTTTATGGCTCAATCAGGCAATAATCTAAGATGAACCATTTCCACTTCTTTTCCAGTTTCCTTAACAATTCTCAGTTTAGTTCCAACTACCAACATTCCTAGCTGTCGCAAGTGTCTATTCCCCTCCTCCACGTAACTGGGTTGTGATTACAGAACAGAACAGTAAGCTCACAGACATGAGGTGGATGGTTTACAGACATGAACTGGATGTGGTTAACCCAAATGAAGATTTATCACCAAATATCACTGGCTTAATGTTCCTAATATTGGAAAGTAAAAGAGAATTCATCTACTCTAACCAAAAAAAAGTTGCAGAATTACTAGCAGGCTAAATACATGGGGTTATGGATGGGATTGTTGCCGGTGCAGGTTTGATGGGCCAAATGGCTTCCTTCTGCATGGTAGGAATTCTAAGATTCTAATGGACCTGACTAAAGTATATTGCATTCTTCTCAAAGGAAACCTTGCACAGTTATGATGACATTATTATTCATGGTGAAGGAGGGTCATCACCTTGGTAAAAGACACTCTTGAGTCTCCCTGTAACTGGCTGATCTTCCAGTGCAAAGAACTGTCCTTGGTCGAATGTCACAGACAAGCACAAGATCCAGAACTACTTGTTGAGGGATACATTTAAACTTAGGGCAACCAGCAAGGTGCAATGGGGAAACGCCTTTCAGCTAATGTTCAGCGAGGAGTTGGTAATAGTATAAAAAAGTCTCAGACAGTGCCTAGTCCAAACCATATGTAACTGCAATGAAGCAATGCAGAATGGAACATAACCAATATATATAGTTGGGAAAAACAATGAAAGTATTAAAATGCTTGTAATATTCTCATTACTGAATTGCCGCACCTCAGAGTGCATCTTGTTCCCTGGAGAAAATGTGAATATCATTGCATTTTATAGTTATAACAATTTGAAATGTTTTGTAACTTTCCTTTCAGAGATTTTTATGAATAAACTATATTTTTCCCAAAGTAAATCATTTATCGTGAACTTGTCCGCCTCAGTTGGCTGGACGGTTGGTTCGTGACATGGAGCAATGCCAACAGCGCGGGTTCAAATCCCATACCAGCTAATTTATGAAGGCCTGTCTTCTCAACCTTGCCCCTCACCTGAGATATGGTAACCCTTGGGTTAAAACACCACCAGTCAGTTCACTCTGTCAAAGAATTGGGGGGAGCTGCCTAGAGTCCTGTGGGACTTTGGCCACTTTCATTTTTCATTTCACCATCTAAAAGTCACAATGCACAGTTCAACCCTTCACTACAGTGTTGTGGCTTCTGAGTATATTTTAGGAAAAGCTGCATTTTAATGAAACTTTGCTAGACAGCAAAGTGAAGGACGGCAGAAAGTGGGGTCCATCCACCTGGTTGAGTTAGTTGATGGATTTCACAAAGTGTAGATGGACTACTGCGGGAGGTGTGAGGATGGCACAAGATGGATCTAGATGACATACCATGACAACTAATCTCCTGGTAGCTACAAATAGAGACAGGTATGCTCCTTACATTAAATTCTTAATTCATTATTTCCAATTGCTTCTAGCACCACTAACATCAAAAACTACCAGGACTTCTCTTCATTGTTATACAGCCAAAAAAACTCTCGAGGCACAACCCAAGGCTGGAAGGGCAAAATCTGTTATTGTACTTCTGGACATTATTCATCATTCAGGTACAGCTAGTGACTAGAACAGCTGTAACAGTGGGAAAACTGACTTTATAGCAATCCGAGCCAACTCAAAGAGTCAAAAAACAAAGAACAAAGAAAATTGCAGCGCAGGAACAGGCCCTTTGGCCCTCCAAGCCTGCATTGACCATCCTGCCCGACTTAACTAAAACCCCCTACCCTTCCAGGGGCCATATCCCTCGATTCCCATCCTATTCATGTATTTGTCAAGACGCCCCTTAAAGTCACTACCGTATCCGCTTCCACTACCTCTCCCGGCAACGAGTTCCAAGCACCCACTATTCTCTGTGTAAAAAATCTGCCTCGTATATCTCCTTTAAACCTTGCCCCTCGCATCTTAAACCTGTGCTCTCTAATAGTTGACTGGGAAAAAGCTTCTCACTATCCACTCTGTCCATGCCTCTCAATCTTGTAGGCTTCTATCAGGTCGCCCCTCATTCCAGTGAAAACAAACCAAGTTTCTCCAAACTCTCCTCATAGCTAATGCCCTCCATACCAGGCAACATCTGGTAAAGCTTTTTTGTATCCTCTCAAAGCCTCCACATCCTTCTGGTAGTGTGGTGACCAGAATTAAACACTATATTCCAAGTGGGGCCTAACTAAGGTTCTGTAAAGCTGCAGCATGACTTGCCAATTTTTAAACTCAATGCCCCAGACAATGAAGGTATGCTGTATGCCTTCTTTACCTTCTCCACCGGCATTGCCATTTTCAGTGACCTGTGTACCTGTACACCCAGATCCCTTTGCCTATCAATTCTCTTAAGGGTTCCACCATTCACTGCATATTTCCCATCTGTATTAGGCCTTCCAAAATGCACTACCTCACATTTGTCCAGATTAAACTCCATCTCCCATCTCTCCAACTGATCTATATCCTGCTGTATCCTCTGATGGTCCTCATCGCTATCCTCAAATCCACCAATCTTTGTGTCATCCGCAAACTTACTAATCAAACCAGTTACATTTTCCTCCAAATCATTTATATATATTACAAATAGCAACGGTCCCAGCACTGATTGCTGAGGAACACCACTTGTCACAGCCGCCCATTCAGAAGTGCACCCTTCCACTGCCACCCTCTGTCTTCTTTGACTGAGCCAGTTTTGTATCCACTTTCCCAGCTCACCTCTAATCACATGTGACTTCACCTTTTGCACCAGTCTGCCATGAGGGATTTTGTCAAAGGCCTTATTGAAGTCCACGTAGACAACATCTATTGACCTACCCTCATCAATCATCATCGTCACTTCCTCAAAAAACTTGATCAAGTTCATGAGACATGACTTTCCCTTCACAAAACCATGTTGCCTCTCACTAATACGTCTCCTTATTTCCAAGCAGGGATAAACCCTGTCTCAAGGAATCCTCACCAATAATTTCCCTACCACTGATGTAATGCTCACCGACCTGTAATTACCTGGATTATTCTTGCTACCCTTCTTAAACAAAGGAACAACACTGGCTATTCTCCAATCCTTTGAGACTTCCCCTGTAGCCAGTGAGGATACAAAGAATTCTCTCAAGGCCCCAGCAATTTCCTCCCTTGTCTCTCTCAGTACTCTGGGGTATATCCCATCAGGGCTTGGGGACTTGTGTATCTTAGTGTTTCTCAAGAACCCCAATACCGCCTCCTTTTTGATCTCATTATTACTCAAACTATTGACACATTCTTTCCCAGACTCATAATCCATCAAGTCCTTCTCTTTGGTGAATACTGGTGCAAAGTACTCATTTAATACCTCACCAACTCCTCCAACTCCACACACAGATTCCCTCCATGGTCCTTGAGTGGGCCAACCCTCTCCCTGGCTACCCGCTTGCTCTTTATATATGTATAAAAAGCCTTGGGATTTTCCTTAATCCTGCTGGCCAATGCTTTTTCATGACCCCTTTTAGCTCTCCTTACTCCTTGCTTAAGTTTCTTTCTACTTTCCTTGCATTCCACGCTTGCTTCGTGTGTTCCCAGCCTCCTAGTTTTGACAAATGTTTCCTTTTTCTCTTTGTCTAGGCTCACAATATCTCTTGTTATCCAAGGTTCCCTAAACTTGCCATATTTATCCTTCATCTTACAGAAATGCACCGGTCCTGAATCCCTATCAACTTACACTTGAAAGCCTCCCACATGCCAGATGTTGATTTGCCCTCAAACATCTGCCCCCAATCGACATTCTTCAGTTCCTGATTAATATTGTTGTAATTTGTCTTCCCCCAGTTTAGCATCTCAAACTGAGGATTACTCTTATCTTTATCCATCAGTACCTTAAAGCTTACTGAATTATGGTCACTGTTCCCGAACTGCTCCGCTACTGAAAGATCGACCACCTGGCTGGGCTCATTCCCCAATACCAGGTCCAGTATGGCTCCTTCCCTAGTTGGACTATCTGCATACTGTTTCAAGAAGCCGTCCTGGATGCTCCTTACAGTCACAGAGGTTTACAGCATGGAAATAGGCCCTTCAGCCCAACTTGTCCATGCCATCCCTTTTTTAACCGTTAAGCTAGTCCCAATTGTCCACGTTTGATCCATATCCTTCTATAACCATCTTACCCATCTAACTATTTAAACGCATTTTAAAAGACAAAATTGTATCCACGTCTACTACTAACTCTGGCATCTTGTTCCAGACACTCACCACCCTGTGTGTGAAAAAAATTGCCCCCCGGGCCCTTATGTATCTCTCCCCTCTCACGTTAAACGTATGTCCTCTTGTTTTAGACTCCCCTACCTTTGAGAAAAGATATTCACGACATAGTTGATCTATGCCCCTCATTATTATATACACCTCTGTAAGATCACCCCTAAGCCTCCTGCACTCCAGAGAAAAAAGTCCCAATCTATCCAGCCTCTCCTTATAACTCAAACCATCAAGTCCAGGTATCATCCTCATAAATCTTTTTGCACTCTTTAGTAACTACAGAGAAATGACACAGCACTGAAGAATTGCACAAGCCAGCCGTACTTTTCATTAAATTCCTATTCCAAAATAGAAAGATTGAAAGAACTTTACTTTTATATAGCATATCTCAAACTCCTGTGTTCCAAAGGACTTCCGAACCAATTAATTACATTTTTAAGTTTAGGCATCTTTGTTATTGTTAGGGTAGCAGCCCAGAAACTCCAAAGTATGTTATGAAACCAGGCTGAACCCCAACGACCTTCTATCTTGGCATTAGTGTGAGGATGAGATGTTTCAATCCAGGCACAATTCTACTGACAAACTGGAAAGCTTTTATCAAAGCAAACTTTATTTAACAACACAGTTTAAATATATCAAATGAATTAGCTTAACCTTTAACAGTTGAAGAATACTTGAACATGACAAGATACAAGTCTTAATTGCAAACCTGTCACTGAGTCCCAATTCAAGCAATATTCCTCTGCGACATAAACCCCCCTCTTTAAAATTAGTTAGCAAAAAACAGGCATACTTGCTGTGACTTAGGTTACCAATCCTGAAGCTCTCAGAGAAGCCTTTTCAGAGAGAGAGAGAGAAAGAGAGAGAGCCGCTGCTTTCTTCTGGTAGCCCAGACAACAACTGCTTGCATTTTAAAATGAACCTTAAACCCTTTTCTTTCCTGCAAGCTTAGATCCTCCTATTAATCACACGACTGTCTCTGCCAATTAACTTAATCAAAACTCTACTCTGTTCTTTGAAACCCGAGGGGCAATTCAAGTAAACACAAATCCATCAGCTCTCCTTAAACAAGCACTCTGTGTCTAAAATGTATACTTATTTTGTACTCCTAACTATTAATTTGAAGATTTTCCTAGAGAAATTGGCATCCTGCAAAACAGATCTGAATTCTAAACTTACCCCTTACAAGAAACATGCTATAAATATATTTCTTAAAGGCACAGTAACATCATTACGTAAACAAACATAATATTCAATTGTACACAGCAAGCTCTCAAGAAAGATCAAATAGATAAATGACCTGCAAATATGCTTCAGTAGTGCTGGCTAAAGTATAAACGTTGGCCAAGAAACATGATAATCAGAATGGATCAAAAGTGATTCATTTCAATAATGAAACAAAATTATTAACTTTAGGGTGTTTTATTTGTTCTAGTAAATTGGAAAACACGCAGTATTCACTGTGTTTTCCAGTTTATTAGAATAATTTCTAGTACACTCACGTTACAAGAAGGTTATTCTTTCTACCATCTGAAGTATGAGTAGTCCAGCCCTGGAAGGAAAAAACAAACTCCTGAACTGGGTCACAAAAAGTAGAATGCGCAGTGTTCTAAGTTAAAATCTGTACTCAGTTAACAACTTTAGCCAGGTCAACAATGATATTACAACTGTCCTCAAATCACCAACGTTACTCAGTGACTGATCGTTGAAAATCCAGATATATCAACATTTGGTCTTGACAGCATCAGCTACAACATTTAGCATCACCTACAACATATCCCTCTCTTCCCCTTAAGATGCTCACTGACACTGCACACACGAGGAATATCATCTTGAGTGAAGTATCAGAGGGTTGCTGCCACCTACGAAGCTATCATAGTTTGAATCAATGCCTTTAGAAAGGAATAGCACAAGTAAAGCTGAACAAAAATTATAGCTTATCCAGCAAAACATTAAAACTGTATGAAAAAAAGCTGCACCTCAATAATATCAAGCACAAAGTTAAAGTCAATCCCATTTCGATGACAGACCATGTAATTTACCACTGATGTCCAACAGGATCCTGGTATGCATCATCTATGTGGAAGACAGCAACATTACAATACATCATAACTGTTTTCATAAGATGTACATTTTAAATCCCAACCTTCAACACAATCATAAAGGCCAACTTAATTAATGATATTACAGGTCTTTAAACCCTATTATTAAAAGTCTGGGGATTCTATCTAAGCCAGAAGTGAATCCTCTTATGCTGTAAGGACTTAGACATGTAGCTTGCCTTAACCAGTTTCATTTTATTGGCTGAGTTTACATTTTTTTTGATACAAATCATTTGAACATCCAGCAGGTGGTGCTGTAAAGGTAAACATTTCAGTTAAGATATTCCGTTAAGAAGTTATAGACTTTTAGGTAACAACAATGGAGCATTTAAATCACAGAACAGTATTAAAATATGAGGATTCATAAAAGGCACTCTTTGATTCCCAATACTTATTGTCACAAGCTCAAATTCCAGCATATTCACTCATCTACCTTCCTGTACTAGCACTCAACTAAAGTGCGGAACAGAAACACTGCTAGGACCACCCTTTCCTAACAGTTACATCAAATCATACCCCCGGTCATTTAGAAATACATACCACTAATCACTACATCACACTACTCCATATTCTACTATTCCTCCTTCTAGATGACAGGTACTACTGCAATTTGAAACCAACAATTCAGAGTATTAATCAACTCCACCAGTTACAAGTAACATTTAAGAGTGAAGAAGATATTAACATTTATTTACTTCTCTTTTTAGAGAAGATATTAAATGATGTTCCCATCTGCCTGTTCAGATGACCCAAGTCATTGTGACTTTGACATATTGTTGGATAACTTTCATCTTTCAACCAATACCAAAACAACAAATGTGCAGTAATTCATCTCATTGTTCTTTTTTGGGCCCTTTTTGTATGCAAATTCCTCTGCATGTGTCTAAACAACTGTCTACAGATCAACAGTAATTAATAGACCATGAAGTACTTTGTGATACCCTGAGATGTGAAAATTGACTCAAAAATACAAGTTCTCTCTTCCAGGATGCATAAAAGAAGTTTAAAAAGCCAATTAGATGGCAGTGTAGCATATTAAAACCCTAATGTACTGTAATAAAGCACTAATATACTGTAATATAGCACTACACGTGTGAACATATATCCACAGCTTCAAATCTCCACATGCTGATTTTTCAATACAACTACAATGGGAAGTTACCAGAGGTCTATAGGGAGAGATTCCAATGTCTACATGCATCTCTTAATCTAGTTACAAAGCAGCACCGTCACGTACCTACAGCTAGCCTTCTCACTGTTGGCTAGTCAGTGGCAGTATGGTAATACAGGTATACCCAAAAATAAGGATTTATTCATTATTATTCATGTTGGTTGCATAAATGCAATTTTTTAATTAAAAATTTCAGAAGCTGCATTTATATGAGCTGCAAAATATTCAAGTTTGAAGCTCAGAGAATTTTAAGCCAAGTGCTACTTATTGACTTACAGAACATAAAATATGAAACAATAAAACCTGCAACCAAATCAAGTCAATATTTTTCAAACGTTGCAAAGAAGTTGTAGTGTTGATCCAGTCAGAGGTCAACATTCAGAAGTTTTGTTATTTTGTTCAGTCCAATTACATTTATACCGCAACTTCATCATTTGCACAAAATTAAACTGCTTCATACTGGCACTGTAACAAAGTATAAGTGCAACCTTCATTAAATGTCCTTGAGATACAGCTCAGCATTTGATTTATAATGGTGATAATAGCTTCACACAGACTAGAATATGAATATGCATCATCATATGACTCAGCCATCAGAAATATTTATCAGCATAAGACAGGGTCAAATTAAATTGCTAAAATACATAATGGCATTGTATAGTAACTGGTAAATTCTGTGTGTAAATCCTAAGTAGCTGAAATCATTTGCAATATACCAGTAACTTCCAAAACTTGTAAATGCTACCTTCTTAGGTTAGTTACCACATTATTACTTGGATTTATTTTAAATATAGTGCCGATTTTGAAATAAAAATGCATACAGAAATGATTTTGCATCTTAATAATCAAAGCAATTTAAGGCCAATAATCAACCTTTTCTTAAGAGAAAGCATAAATCATTAACTGTGTAAAAGGACAAATGTTTGTTCCCACTTTGATAGTCTGTCAATTATGCACTCCAGAAGTGTCTTACACTTCTGTATCATCAGTTAAGCCTACATCAAAAACCAGGCAAGAACTTCCAATTACCATTATATGTTTGCTAGAGCTTTCAGAAACTATGTTCAACCTTTCAGATTACTTTCCTTCCACTACTGTACTTGGTAAATCGAGCTTGTTAAATAATGGGGACGATTCTCTGACCTTGCCACACCTGCAAATCGTGACAATTCCAGAGAATAGCATATGGGCCTAATAATCAGTTTCATGCCTCGCACCAGTTTGAGGTTGTCCTCGCGCCTTCCCAATGCCACAAACCAGATCATGGCCAGAAAGGGCACAAAGTCAATTTGCACGAGATTGTCTCATTAGCAATCATCCATCCTCCTGGAATGCTCCTACCTCTCCAGGGTGACGTCACGTCAGTGCAAATCACTAGTCTCCACTAGCAGTGACCTGGTACAATGGCCACACCAGGAGACCATCATGTGGAGATGCCAGCGTTGGACTAGGGTAAACACAGTAAGAAGTCTCACAACACCAGGTTAAAGTCCAACAGGTTTATTTGTAGCAAAAGCCACTAGTTTTCGGAGCACTCGCTGCTCCTTTGTCAGGTGAGTGGGATTTCAGTTCACAAACATATAAAGACACAAACTCAACTTACAAAATAAAGGTTGGAACGCAAGTCTTTACAGGTAATCAAATCTTAAAGGTACAGACAATGTGAGTGGAGAGAGGGTTAAGCACAGTTAAAGAGGTGTGCATTGTTTCCAGCTGGGACAGTTAGTGAGATTTTGCAAGCCCAGGCAAGTTGTGGGGATTATAGATAGTGTGACATGAACTCAAGATCCCAGTTGAGGCTGTCCTCATGTGTGCGGAACTTGGCTATCTTTTATCTCTTTTATCAATTGCTCAGCGACTCGCACTGTCATGTGTCGTGAAGGCCACTTTGGAGAATGCTTATCGAAAGATCAGAGGCCGAATGCCCATAAGCACTGAAGTGTTCCCCAACAGGAAGCGAACACTCTTGCCTGGTGATTATCGAGCGGTGTTCATTCATCCATTGTCATAGAATCTGCATGGTCTCCCCAATGTACCATGCCTCAAGACATCCTTTCCTGCAGCGTGTCAGGTAGAAAATGTTGGCCGAGTTGCAAGAGTATGTACCCTGTACCTGGTGGATGGTGTCCTTACGTGAGATGATGGCAACTATGTCAATGATCCAGCAAGTCTTGCAGAGGTCTTGTTGTGGCAGGGTTGTGTGGTGTTGTGGTCACTGTTCTCCTAAAGGCTGGATAGTTTGTTGCAGACAATGGTCTGTTTGAGGTTGTGCAGTTGCTTGAAGGCAAGAAGTGGGGGTGTGGGGATAGCCTTGGCGAGATGTTCGTCTTCACCAATGACATGTTGAAGACTCTAGAGACAATGTCGTAGCTTCTCCGCTCCAAGGAAGTACTGGACAACGAAGGGTACTCTGTCCACCATATCCCAGGGGGCTCAGAGGCCACTGAAGCCCCCAGGTGGCCAGTCAATGCCTAGAGTGTACTGCCCAATTGACAACATTAGAGACAGTGGTCCAAATTTTGCAGTCAGCTGTGAAGGAACAGTGCTCACTGTCCACAAGGTTTTGTGGAATTTAGAGCAAAGACTGGCTTTATCAATTATCTATTCAGCATGATGCCCTCTGCAGAACATTCAATTAGAAGATCCAGAAAGAATGAAGCACCTCAAACAACCACACTGAAGAATTCACACAAGAGCCCAAATCAGCAACAGATGATAGCAAATATAAATTTGATTTAAATCAAGTTCAGAAAGCAAACGAAAGATTGGAAAAGACAGATGGAACTAACAGACAGATAAAAGAGAGACAATTGGCTGCGGTCTTATCACTTCGCCCTGCCAGCCAATGGGCGCAGCGAGCCGATAAGATCAAGAGAAAGGCAAGAAATTGGGTTTGCGCCCAATTTCTTGCCTCTCGCGATTATAGCAGCACCAGCTATTCAGCAAGATCAGCCTCGCTAAAGGGTGCGAGACTGATTATGAAAATAGAACTTAAATATTATGTGAGCCCAGGACACAATCGCTCAGGCTCACTTGTGTGCGCAGCCTCACCAGTAAGGACCTTCACCACTGAGGATCACACATGGTCCCCATCAATGGAGACCAAATGTGGTGACCTTGCCAGTAGGACCAGCATCCACTGAGGACCCCCAGGGGGTCTGGGGCAGGGAAGTACATATTAGACAGTGCCAACGTGGCACTGCCCATCAAGCACCCTGGCATTGTCAGCCTGGCACACAGAGTGCACACCAAGTACTGGGCAGTGCCAAGAGGGTGAGCCAATGGGAACCGGGGCACATTCTCTGCAACCGCGGTGGCGGTGGGGGTGTTTGATGGGCTGCGCGCTCTGCAGCTGGCAATCCGCCAGTCCATGCACGGTGAGATCAACCATGGAGCCCCACAGGGGTGATCAGTCCAGATGAGGGTGCTAATCAGCCATGACAGGCAATAATAATGGGAGAATGCGATCAGCCACAGAGGCCAGTGATAACTGGGAGAGGCAGTGACTGACAGATCTCTGTGTTCACAGAACACAGGGATCTGAGCATGCTGCCCCCTACTGCTTTCTGACAACTTTCAATGAGCTTAAGCACCTGTCCTGTCCCCCTGCTGTCAGGAAACAGATCTTGCTTTTTCTTTCCACAGTGTGACGTAAGATTCGATTTTTTACTCACCCAAAAAAAGCATGATTCACTTCCATTTTCATGCTCGTTGGGCACTTGGAATTTTGTTCATAAGATGGCCCCCAATTGTATTTTAATCTTAAATACCAATTAACCACCAAACGAACAAGGCACATACTTTGTAAAATAAAATTTTCAAGACCAGAGATGTTGTTTGGTAGTCATCACCAAATATCATGCATTAAAAATTCACCTACTCCTAAATTCACTCACTTTTTCTGGCATTTTTAGTGGGGGACTAGCTCACAAATAAATCAACCTTATATCATTGCATGTATTTCAATGCTGAGTCCATCAGCAAAATCAGTCATACTGTATGCAGTGGAGTATCTGTGACAGCATCCTCCAGGTTTTCATCTGTGACTATGCGTGTGTAGACACCAAACATCTGATGTACCGGCCAAAGTAATGAGAGTGGTGGTGCCTCAATGAAATAAATCTGACCATTCTGCAACATGGCACATCAGAGTTTATAAATTAATTGAATTATTTTATGCATCAAAAACTTACTAAAACACACTGGAAATAAACAATGCCACAAAAAATTTGGTTTGAAGATTCCCCCATTCCACATATGCAGCTGCTCCATCCAATAAACTTGTTTCTGGTATTCTACTACGAGGAGATGTATGCCAAAACAATCATAACTTTCCCTTCTAGTTTCAAAGGGAAGCAACTCCAATCTGACAGTTATCTTCTCTGATGTGCCAAGAACACACAACATGGGGATTTCTAGGTAAAGATCCCGAATTCTCTGGCTGTATCATCTTATGTCAGTATTGGCAATAGCTAAGCCATAAGCAATTTTTCTCAAATCTGTTTCTTAAAAATCCTACCTTCACTTTCTAAACATCATTCCTTGGACAAGTGTAAAACAGAAAGTCTACTTGTGCCATTTATAACCATCCACTAGGAAGTAGATGATGCTGATTTTTTCCTATCTCCAAAGAGAAACAGTACTTATCTGTTGCTCACCATCCAGTTCGAGTCAGAACTAGCTGTAGGAAATGCAAAACAAAATGCTGGCGCCATATGCCATTGTGCTGTCTTCCGATGATGAATCAGCAAAAATGGCAATAGGAGATAAAGTTGCAGATGTTAATTTGATTATGGCCAAAAAGAAACTAACATCTTGTGAATCGGGAGAAGCAGTAACTATCTGGAGTTAAAGGTATTCGATTTGATTTATTATTGTCACGTGTATTAGTATAAAGTGAAAAGTATTGTTTCTTGCGCACTATACAGACAAAACATACCATTCATAGAGAAGGAAAGGAACGTAGAATGTACTGTTTCAGTCATAGCTAGGGTGTAGAAAAAGATTAACTTAAAGTGAGGTGGGTCCATTCAAAAGTCTGATGACAGCAAAATTGAAGCTGTTCTTGAGTTGGCTGGTACATGGCCTCAGACTTTTGTATTTTTTTCCCAACAGAAGAATGTGGAAGGGACTATGCCCAGGATCCATGAGGTCCTTGATTATGCTGGCTGCTTTTCCAAGGCAGCGGGAAAATGGATCACCAGGGGTTTATCTGGATACTTTGGAAACAAATGACAGACAAAATTTCTTCTTTTCTTACTTCAATGGCACAATATTTTATTGGATTTCATCTTTGTGGAAATTAAGTAATGAATGCATTACTGTGTTCTGTACAACAAAGGGTTATAAAGTAAACAAGAAACTATTTAATTTGCATTCAGGCAAGAGGCACTTCAATGTAAATGAAGACCAAGTCTGAGAGTTGTCATGAACTTGCAGAGGTAGGCTTCATTATACAAACCAAAACTGCTTCTGCAATATTCCAGTTTCTGGTAAGGACTTGTTAAACTAGCTTGAGGTCAAAAGGTTCTATTACAAGGATTCTCCAGAGATCATTCAATGTTACCTAATACTGGTTCCTCATCCTCAGCATGTCACTCACTGTCAACTACAAAGAACTCTGAAATGCTTTCTACATTTAGACTGACATAGCAAATTATTTCTTAGTTTTAAAACTATAGCGTTAATCAAAGCTATGGTCTGCCCTGAGCCACATGGGACCTATTCTGATGATATATTTTAATTAGTCTCTGATTTAAGAGAAAATGGCGTTAATAACTCAAATCTCTGAATCTCACTATAATATGCCAACCACATATGCTCTGACTCATGTTAGCTCAATCAGCTGCTAAATGGACTACATTAAAAGCACTGCACTTTGAGGAAGACAAAAAATGTAAATACCCATTACAATAAGTACAGTGCCAATCAGTGGGCCACGCAGCAGGATTACAGCCTGCCATTGCTGCATCCTCTGAGTTACTCTTTAAAAATCTTTCCCAAAGTATTTCAAACCAAATTTTTAAATTTTCATTGCAAAAAAACCAAAATTATTCTACAGCTATTAAAATAATACACAAATCAAAATAATTAACTCTTAAGAGGATCAAGGGAGTCTTCCTGGTCAGTACATTTTGTTTTGCAACTGACACAATATGACACAAACAAACATCAGTATTACAGCAAAAAAATCTATAAATATTTAAATGCCAACAGCAGCATTACTGTTCAAACATTAAGTTTAATTTATTAAATTAAGCTTTCCATTATATTTTCTTACACTTCCCATTCTGTATTTCCACCCATCTTATTCTTAAAAGTTGCTAAATAGGGCACATATAAATAAAAGATTTTCTCTTCGTTCTGCGCCTCCAAAATCATCACACCATGCCATGCCTGAAATGCACATTGTCACTTTAATACAGGTAGCTGTCAATGAGCATAGTGAACAAAACACTGGCACAGTTCAAAATATAACATTATTTTGAAGATCACCTAACCATAACAGCGTATACATTCCTGAAACAGAACAAATGATTCTCACCCTCTGATGCATATACATCAGGTGGGGAGAAGGTTAAGGTTTTTGTGGTAGTAGCCCCAGTGCTCGTCTGCCCCACCCTTTTGTTTTAGTTTAATTAAGGCATCATGGTCAGCATGGACTTGGAGGGCCAAAGGGCCTGTTCCTTTTCTTTGTTCTACATTCATTGCCATGGATCACATATTAGTAATGACCATTGGGACAAGGTACTGAACAGTTGGAGAGAATCAGCAGCAGGAAGGAAGGAAACTGGCAGGGAAAAGTCAAAGACAGGTTTGGCAGTTGAATAAAAACAGAGAATCAATTAAGAGAATCAATATAAAAGGAAATGTAAACTGAGGACACCAGAAACTAATTTTAAATTACAGAATAACATATTCACACTTAGAAGTTACTAAATCATAGAACAGATTGTCAACAAAACAGAGTGTAAACCCCCTTGGTAGCACAATTCAATATACAAATAGTAAGATTGTGATTCAGCAGGGAGTAAATGGATATGGTACTGCTGTCAAGACAGGAAGAAATGAAAACTTGCCTCAGCCCAAGAACTTAAGCTGATAAAAATAAATAGATGAACCAAGTGCTTTCTCTATTACGTTCACAAGTATAAAATATACTTTATTTACCAAATTTAAACAACACATTTAATATCAGTTAAAAATATTTGTAGAAAAAGTTTAACTGAAACTAGATATTAATCTGATGGTCTGATGCTTTTATAGAATACTTTCATTAGACGTTTTTAATTTTAGAATTGCCACAAAATGCAACAAATCTCCATAATCTACAAAATCTAGCATAGCAGTGACTATTATCCCACATAGACTACAGAAAAGACGAGTGAATATTCATATAAATGATTCCAACTATCAATTGCAATCACTGTAGTCGGTGATACAAAGACGACTGGGGGATTTCAGGATAACAGGATACGGTCGTGAGCGCATGGTCCCATGATGCACACCCTCCTCCACAGGGGACAAAACTCCGCTATACGGGATCCCTTGTGGGATAATGTACAACCAACTGGGGCCTGATTCAACATCCCCAGGCCTTTAAGCATTGAAAGGATAAGCTAGAAAAAAGGGGAACCTCAGGACACCCCTGTTGGCACAAGATGTGGCATGTCAGCATGCACTCTCATGCACAGTAACTAGTAACAGGAACCTTCTCTGGTCCCATCTCCCTGAGTCAGCCGGGATGTACAATATACCACGCAGCAAGATTTCCAAGAACTGAAGATGAGCCTTGAACAAGGACACTGCACTTTCCATTGACAGGGCTTTTTTTCTCTGTTTCGTCCATTCTCTTTAGGATATCTCATGGTTCATTAAAATGAGCATCAAACATCTGTGTCAGGGAACCGAAATCATCGTCAAAACCACCAATCATAATAGCAGCCATCACCTCAACATCAACAGCATCACCCAAGCATAGGCCTGTTCACTAGTGAAACCGCTACTGCGAACTGCGTCTCACCCCAGCCACCTCCAACCGCCTCGATCAAACAAGGATTTTATTGATTTAACCTGGCTCCCCTTTGCCAGAATTTAACCAGGATCTTAGCACAGATTATACACATCAGGAATGGATAATTATAGGTTGTGCATCAGGATAAAAAATGAATTAAAAGATGAGTAGTGCCAGAACTTGCGAAAATGCAGCTGCTCCCACACTTACATCACATGACCCCCCTCAAGGTCTGATGCTGAATGCTCTTGTTTTTAAATAAGAGAACTTTCATGGTCAGTAAAAGAGAAAGTATTTGAATATCATCCCTCTGGAAAACAAGCCAAATCTTGGCAATCTTTTACTTCAAAACCAATTCTTCTGGAATCATACAATTAGAACTCTCACTGTAATAATTGAGAGGAAGATAATTTGTGAAAAATACAAATTTAACGATTTCATCCATCTAATTAATAGCTCCATTGTAAAAGGTATAAATAAAAGTCCCTTTTAAATCAGCTTTGCAGACCCTAGAAAATGGCTCAAGTTTTATTCTTTTAGAAAGCTGCACATCAAAATACTTTTTCTAAAGTATCTCAGTTATAAAAATAGTATTCTATATTTCACAAAGCATGGTTCACTGTGGTCTACAATACACTTGGTTACCATTTTGAAATACTGCACTGCCAACAAAACAAAATAAATGCATAATAATACATAAAAATGATGATTAAATATGTTATAAAAGATGTGTAATCAAAGAACAAATCAGGTTTCACCAACAACTAAAATGTTGATTTTTTTAATTCCCCTATGAAAATGGTCAGCTCCACCAACAATTTCATGAATGCGTACCCACCACGATATTACAACCAGAAACATTGCTGAGGAACCCCTAGATTGACAAGGCTGATGGATAAGCATCCAGTTGCATGTAAATTATACCATTAATACTGCATCAAAATGGGCCCAATTATTAAGGCTGCCATTCACAATCTTTTATGTGCATGAATAACAGCTCACTGGAATGACAATGCTGGTAGGAAATTTTAATGCCAGCAATTTATGACAATAAATCTGCCAGCGGCCAATGTTTCAGATGTTTTTCTTTGAATACCATTTTCTAAAGGGCATTAATCCATTAGGCTACTTTCAGATGTCTTAGTGTGATCTTTTCTTCAGATCTTTTAACAAATGGTAAACCTGAATCAACAATACCATTAGCTGTACGACCAATGTTAAAACCTTCCACTGGACCAGCTTAAGTTTCTTATTAAATAAATAAAACAGGCAAAACCCTAGATGGATTGGACAGCTTTTTCATGACTGCTCCACAGGAATGGAGGGGGAGGGCCATAGAACCACAGAATATATACAATCTGCCATTTTAAAACAAAAAGCTTTATTTCCTTTTATGGATCTGTGATACACTCACCATTCCTAATGGGGTAAGTGAGCTGCCCTCAAAACATCAGCCAATGTAACATTAAAGACAGCCTCTCAAGAGATGCATAATAATGTTGAGCACCCCAAATGCCCTTTCCCAATTTACAGATAGAACGTAAGCAAGAAGAGTTTTATGAATACATTTGATTTGATTTATTGTCACATGTATTAACATAGTGAAAAGTATTGTTTCTTGCACACTATACAGCCAAAACATACGGTTCATAGAGAAGGAAACAAGAGTGCAAAATGTAGTGTTACAGTCATAGCTAAGGTGTAGAGAAAGATCAACATAATGCAAGGCAAGTCATAAGAACATAAGAAATAGGAGCAGGACTAGGCCATCTAGCCCTTCGAGCCTGCCCCGCCATTCAATAAGATCATGGCTGATCTGTCGTGGCTCAGTTCCACATTCCCGCCCTCTCCCCATAACCCTTAATCCCCTTGCCTATCAAAAACCTATCAACCTGCATCTTAAATATATTTAGCGAGGCAGCCTCCACCACTTCAACAGGCAGAGAATTCCAGAGATTCACCACCCTTTGAGTGAAGAAGTTCCTCCTCAACTCCGTTCTAAACTGCCCCCCCTTTATCTTGAGGCTGTGCCCCCTAGTCCTACTGTCCTTTCTGAGCGGGAAGAGCCTCTCCACCTCTATCCTATCCATCCCATTCATCATCTTATACGTCTCAATGAGATCTCCCCTCATTCTTCTAAACTCTAAAGAGTACAAGCCTAGTTTATTCAGCCTCTCCTCATAGTTCAACTCCCTCAACTCCGGTATCAGCCTAGTAAACCTCCTCTGCACTCCCTCCAAGGCCAAAATATCCTTGCGTAAGTGCGACAACCAAAACTGCACACAGTACTCCAGCTGCGGCCTCACCAGTGCCCTGTACAGTTGCATTCAAAATCTGACAGCAGCAGGGAAGAAGCTGCTCTTGGGTCAACTGGTACTGGTCAGACTTTTGTACCTTTTTCTTGACAGAAGGTGATGGAAGAGAGAATGTCCAAGGTACGTGAGATCCATAATTATGCTGATGGCTTTGCCAAGGCAGCGAGAAGTATAGACAAGGTCAGTGGGTGGGAGGCTGGTTTGCATGATGGTTTGCACTACATTCATGACCTTTTGTAGTTCCTTGCGGTCTTGGGCAGAGCAGGAGTCATACCAAGCTGTGATACAACCAGAAAGAATGCATTCTATGGTATATCTGTAAAAGTTGGTGAGAGTCATAGCTGACGTGCCAAATTTCCCTAGTCTTCTGAAAAAGTAGAGGTGTTGGTGGGCTTTCTTAACTATAGTGTTGGCAGTATACACATTAAATATTCAGTCCTTATTTTGTTTTGACATACTGATTGAACTTTAATTCAGACAGCATGTAAAATTATAGGAATGTCCAATTAATATCATTGCAAACCAATGAAGATTGATGTATTTTAGAAAAAGATGGTTGAGCAGTAAATATTGAACAACTTTGACCAGCACATGAAGACATTCCACTGGACCAGTTTACATTTCCTTTAAAGTAAAGCAGATACCTTATTTATAAAATAACCTTGCTTGTAATAAAAGAAAACTTCTAAATTTTAATTGCATCTGAAAAGCCGTTTTAAAAGGCATTTTGATTTTTGCCTTTTGCCACTGAACAACTAATAAGACGTGTGAAAGTTGGGTTTACATTTTTTAATAATCCTCTGCTCATTACTTCTTGCAATATGAGAGTTCTAATTATAGAATATTGGTTTCAGAAGAGTCCATTTGAAATAAAGCATTCCCCAAGCTTTCTCTCCATTTCCAAAGGAGAGGTAATTCAGCATTAATGCTCTCCCTTTTAATACTTACATCAATACAACAATAGTTTCGTTATTAACTGCCTTCAGCAACATATGGTAATGTGCTAAGAATTGTGAGAAATATACAAACTTTATTTCTTGATAATCTAGGATTTGGATTTTCTCCAAACGTAATGATATCCAGAATTTGTATATGGACTTCTTAACAAGATCTCTTTGAGTGAAACAATCAAGAAACATCAACGTTGCTTAACTCAAAATAAATATGCACAAGGAAAGGAATTAGCCCGTCCAAGTTCACCCATGAGAAATAGCCCATGTCACCTGTTAGCATCAAATTCTCTTTTGTGATTCTTTTTTTTTGCTTCCAACATCTTACCTGAAATCCATTCTTTATATCAAGATATTTTCATATGTTTTCTCAATGTGTTTCTTTTTCTGAATTGGCTAAGATTTTAAAGTCTAAAGGTTTGCAAGCACGGCATGTCACTCATGGTTTCTAATTTTGCACCGTACATCATAATTGCAGCATACAATTCAAAAACAAAGGCAAATGATGGTATTTAGAAAATAGCAACAAAACGTAAAAATAAGAGACAGTTGTTGACAACAATGGAAAATGTCGTTAATTTTGATTAATAGGAATTCAGAGAAAACCTGTGCTTAAGAAAAAAATATTAACAGTAGTTGGTTATAAAAAGTTACACAGGGGTGACTGCAGTTTTGTTTTCAGGTAATTTTTTGAAGCATTGCCTAAGTAAAATTAATATAATGGGAAACAGCAACTTAGACCTGGCCCATCAGCCACGCTTTTAGCGGACTATATCATTGTTTCTAATAAGCTAGAGCAGCAATTACAAGTATTCTGGCACTCCGTTATGTAATGCAGATTGATGAAATACATTGAATTATTGCTGCTGCTTAACAGAGATGATCCACCCACACAAACAATTTAACAGCACAAGGCAAACTAGTCTGATTTCTCAGCAAACATTACCCAGTCAATAAAGGGTTATCATAATTGCACCCCTGCTTTTTTACATACAGAGGCAGACATCAAAGTAAGCGTAGGCGTACAGATGAACAAGGATGCTTTCGCTGAGGCCAATATCTAAAATGCAGAGTATCCAAAAAAGAGGGGAAACAACGTCAGCAGGATACATATTTGCCAGGGAAGAGTAGGTTGCTTAGAGACGAGAGGAAAAAGCATAACCATACAACGTAACCTTTAGCTGGAGTGTTACAATGCTCCAACTAAGCAACACTCCCTTAATGTTACACAGGATTACCAGGACAGACATTACAGGTCATGATTCAAAATCACTGCTCTTAAGTATACAGCCATGTCTCATTTTTACTGATTAAAATCAAAGTACTGTACAGTTTAAAACAGACAAGACAATCCACTGAGACAACTGTAGTTTCCAGATTGTTGGAGAACAACTGGCTATTTCTACAGTGTTTGAACTGATCTAATATCTCACAATTAATGCAGAATAAGCAAGAATGAAAGGTAACATCTGATTATAAATTGTACCACATATGTAGAAATCACGTAAAATTATTTCAATTCTGTCCAAAAGGAGCAGATGGCAGGGAGGGAAAAGAGTGTGGCTTTAAGCAACTTAAAGAAATAGATCAACCAAATGTTGAACCATGCAGCAGATTGTGATGAATTACAAGGTAGACAGTCAATATACCTTTGCAGCCCCGTTAGTATTTATGCCCTGCTACTAGGGTTTAACCCATTTAGCATATAGCAGCACACGCTCATAAATCAAGTTCATGGACAGGTTAAAGCATTGACTTGTCGCACTTTGACTTTTTGGATATGAGTGCTTAAATGGATTCTCAGTTCCAGAATCTTATATCTAACTGTGCACAGCACGAATCGACAAGCTGAACGCAGTCACAAAGAGTGGCTCAATTATCCTGAAATGTGCGGCTCACAGTTAGAACCAAAGATAAAGGTATCAGCCTTGAATTTGATCTTTATTGTACCAAAAGGGAAGTCCTTTTTAACCCAGTGAGCTAAATTATATTTCTGAACTGATTCCAAGTGTCAAACATCCATCAGCTCACAATCCATCAACTACAAGTATCTTCTGCCATTTCTAGGGCAGAAAAGCATTATTTAGTAAATTAATTTAAAGGCAACAAAAACTATGATAAAGATACACTAATGAAGACAATTCAGATTTGAACCGACAGTATAACAATACCAAAAATAATGGACGATCATCACAACGGCACAGTGGTTAGCACTGCTGCCTCACAGCGCCAGGGACCCAGATTTAATTCCGGCTTTGGGTCTCTGTCTGTGTAGAGTTTGCACATTCTCCTGTGTCTGCACGGCTTTCCTCCAGGTGCTCCGGTTTCCTCCCATAGTCCAAAGATGTGTGGGTTATGTTGATTGGCCATGGGAAATTAATCTTGGACTCTCAGGGGATTAGTAGTGCAAAATATGATGAAAATAGGGCCTGAGTGGAATTGTGATAGCTGCAGGCTCAATGGGCTGAATGGCCACCTTCCGCACTGCAGGGATTCCACTGTTCATTATACTCCCAAAGCAGGGGGGATGTATAAAAGACAAAAAAAGTGAAATCTTCAGTAGGAAGTCCATTAAATTATCTTTTAATAGGGTTCACATGGTTTATCATCAGCACTGGCATAGACTGGACTGTTCACAGTTCTTCACTACAATACTATTGATCTCATCAGAGTGTGACCACTAACTCAAAACTTAGTATCTTCTGGCAACTTGGCTAAGTTTAACTCCACATGCTATGTAGAGTCTGTCATGACTGCCATAGCATCAGCCATCTCTCTGTGACTACCTCAACTCTGGTACTGCTGAAACCTTCTCAACCTGAAACTTCAACACTCAATTTTATGTACCTGCTCCATCTTCCATCCTTCATGAACTTCAACTTGTTTAAAGTTCAGCCGTTTATAAACTGTTCAATCGTAAATTTTGTTTGTCCCTCACTCGCAAGCTTGTAACCTTCAATGGCCCTGCTCCCCCAAATAAAGTTTAAAGCCCTCATCTTGAAGTCCTTTCAATTCATCTCTCCCAACATGATATTCACTGCATCCTCCTGCAGCTTTATTTGTTCTCCTACCCTATTGTGTCCTGTGACTCCCACGTTCTGCATCTTGCTTTCTTTTTGCCCACTATTGGTGACATAGCTTTATCATTTCTCACCTTTAAAACCCTTCTCATGAAACATATTTTCTATGAAACTTTGAGTTACCTGTTCCAACCTAATTGAGTGTCTATTCCTATATGTTTTGTTCCTTCCCTCCAACAACAATTCAACACCTCAGGTCATCTGCTAAATTATAGGCATAAATCCAACTTGTAGTCAACTTCCTGCTAAAGATTACTAATAAGTTCTATTCATAGAAACAGATTGGAGCAGGAGGCGGCCATTTGGCCCTTCAAGCCTGCTCTACCATTCATCACAATCATGACTGATTGTCCAACTCAGTAACCTAATCCCAATTTCTCCTCATAACCTTTGATCCCATTCGCCCCCAAGTTTACTATAAACTACTGAAAATTAAAATGCACAGGATATGTAATGCCAGTTGTTCCACAACTGCCACTTTTTCAACCAGATTGGAAATTACCATCAATATGTCCAACAAAAGCAAAGATTTCTCTCAAAATCATTTGTAAAACAACTACTCAAGGACCCACGAAGGCAACTTTGCTCCTGAAATACATATTCTTGGTTTGGCCTTCCAGAGCTGAACCAAATGTAAGTTTATCCCAAAGTCAGAGGTCATACGAAACCAGGTTACAGTCCAACAAGTTTATCTGAAATCATAAACTTTCAGAGCTTCACGTGACGAAGGAGCAGTGATCCGAAAGCTTGTGATTTCAGACAAACCTGTTGGACTATATGAGGTCATCCATTTTGTTAGAAATAATAGCAAAATGGACTGTTATTTAAATAGTGAAAAACTGCAGCATGCTGTTGTGCAAAGGGACCTAGGTGTCCTGTGCAAGAATCACAAGGAGTTGGTTTGCAGGTACAGCAGGTAATTAAGAAGCCAAATGGAATTTTGTCTTTCATTGCTAGCGGGATGGAGTTTAAAAACAGCAAGGTTATGCTGCAGCTGTATAAGGTGCTGGTGAGGCCACACCTGGAGTACTGTGTAAAGTTTTGGTCTCCTTATTTGAGAAGTGATATACTGGCATTGGAGGGGTTGCAGAGGAGATTCACTAGGTTGATTCCACAGTTGAGAGGGTTGCCTTATGAGGACAGACCGAGTAGACCGGGGCTATATTCATTGGAATTCAGAAGAATGAGGGGAGATCTTTTGGGAAAATATAAGATTATGAAGAGAATAGATAAGATAAAAGCAGGGAAGTTGTTTCCACTGGCAGATGAAACTAGAACTAAGGGGCATGGCCTCAAAATAAGGAGGAACAGATTTGGGACTGAGTTGAGGAGGAACTTTTTCACACAGGGCTGTGACTCTGTGGAATTCCCTGCCTAGTGAAGCAGTTGAGGCTACCTCATTGAACGTTTTTAAGGCAAGGATAGATAATTTCTTTACTGTTCAAAAATTTAAGCGTTATGATGAATGGGCGGTTAAGTGGAGCTGACTCCACGGAAAGATCAGCCATGATCTTACTGAATGGTGCAACAGGTTTGAGGGGCCAAATGGCCTACTCCTGCTCCTAGTTCTTATGTTCTTATGACCTTGTGACATGTGATATGTGACCTCTCATCTTGTGCACCCCAGTCCAACACCGGCATCTCCACATCATACCCCAAGATCAACTTTAAACTGAAATACAAGGCTCTTTTCCTCCACCATCAAAGTGAACAAAAACTTGCCCAACTTTTGTCAAAAATCACATTCACTATTTGCATTATGTTGTCAAAGATTTCAGAAGGCTGACTGAGCATAATAATTAAATTGAAAGTGGAAGAAAATCTCAGCTCTCATTGGAACACAATCCATGTGAACTGTCTTTTTTATTCTTTCAAGAAATGCAGGCATCTCTGGCTAGGCTTAGAATCCACATTACTTGTCAATTCACTGCCTTAGAAATAAATAAAGTGGACCAGGCAAAGTACTGGTTGGGGAGATGGAAGAAAGAAATCAGCTAATTTCAATCAGAGCAATCTAGTGCGATCTTCAAACATTTTATTTTACATCCAGTTCTGTTTCTTTTCTGATGCCCTTCTACACGTTCAAACTGTGGGCATCAATTTTAACCACCCCTTGCCCTAAGTTTTTAGTTTATTTATTCTTTCATGGGATGTGGGCATAGCTGGGTAGCCCAGCATTTATTGCCCATCCTTAATTGTCCTTGAGAACTACCCTCTTGAACCACTGCAGGCCATATGGTGTAGGTACACCCACAGTGCTGTCAAGGAAGGTAGCTCCAGAATTTTGACCCAGCAATGGCAATATATTTTCAAGTCAAAGTGGCGTGTGGTTTGGAGGGGAACTTTGAATTCCCTATTGCCTTTATCCTTCTAGGTGTAGAGGTTGTGGGTTTGAAAACTGCTGTCAAAGGAATTTTGGTGAGAAATCAAACAGGCTGTTTTGTCCTGGATGGCGTCAAACTTCATGAGTGGTTGTTGGAGCTATGCTCATTCAGGCAATGGCAAGTCACACTCCTTATTTGTACCATGTCAATGGTGGACAGGTTGCGGGAGGAAAGAGGTGAGTTCTTCATCATGGAATTCCCAGTTCTTGTAGACACAAAATCATGAATGTGATTTTTTTTGTCCCAGAAAAGAAGGAATGTTATTGTGAAGCTAACAGCCAAGGTCCCATAGAGATACTGGAGATAAATTAGATAGTGCTTCCTTGGAGAATCATATGAAAAGGATGGTACATATACACTTTAATTTTGTGCCAAAAAAATTATAATCCCTCCCTATATCGCAGTTTTCAGAGATTTTTTTCAATGGTAATTCAAGTTCTGTTTCATAGCACAGCACTGATTCATAGCAGGTTTATCAGAGCACAATGCTGTGAAATAAGCCTCAAATTGTCAATAAGAACATAAGGACTAGGAGTAGGAATAGGCCATCTGGCCCCTTGAGCCTGCTCCACCATTCAATAAGATCATGGCTGATCTTTTTGTGGACTGAGCTCCACTTATCCATCCACTCACCATAACCCTTAATTCCTTTACTGTTCAAAAATTTATTTATCCTTGCCTTAAAAACATTCAATGAGGTAGCCTCAACTGCTTCACTGGGCAGGAATTCCACAGATTTACAACGCTTTGTGTGAAGAAGTTCCTCCTCAACTCAGTCCTAAATCTGCTCCCCCTTATTTTGAGGCCACGCCCCCTAGTTCTAGTTTCACCCGCCAGTGGAAACAACTTCCCTGCTTTTATCTTATCTATTCCCTTCATAATCTTAAATGTTTCTATAAGATCTCCCCTCATTCTTCTAAATTCCAATGAATATAGCCCCAGTCTACTCACTCAGTCTCTCCTCATAAGGCAACCCTCTCAACTCCAGAATCAACCGAGTGAATCTCCTCTGCATCCCCTCCAGTGCCAGTATATCCTTGCTCAACTGAGGAGGCCAAAACTGTACACAATATTCCAGGTGTGGCCTCACCAGCACCTTATGCAGCTGCAACATAACCTTGCTGTTTTTAAACTCCATCCCTCTAGTAATGAAAGACAAAATTCCATTTGCCTTCTTAATTACCTGCAAACCAACTCCTTGTGATTCTTGCACAAGGACACCCTGGTCCCTTTGCACAGCAGCATGCTGCAATTTTTCACCATTTAAATAATAGTCCATTTTCCTGCTATTCCTACCAAAATGGATGACCTCACATTTACCAACATCGTACTCCATCTGCCAGACCCTCACCCACTCACTTAGTCACAAAGGGTCTATCTATATCCCCTTATAGGCTTTCAGCTTCCTCTGTAGGAAGAGAGGTAATAAGCCGTGGATAACGAAGGAGGTGAAGGAAAGTGTTAAATTAAAAGCGGAGGAATTTAGAGTAGCTAAGAGCAGTGGGCGAGAAGAGGATTGGGAAAGGTTTAAATGTCAACAAAGATTGACAAAAAAGTTGATAAAGGAGGGTAGAAGAAGCTATGAAGCTGGGCTAGCGCTTAATATAAAAAAGGATAGCAAGAGTTTTTATAAATATATAAAAAGGAAGAGGCTGGCTAGGGTGAACGTTGGTCCCTTAGAGGATGAGAAAGGGGACCTAGTGGTAGGGGATGGGGATATGGCTAAGGTCTTGAATAACTTTTTTGTTTCTGTCTTCACGGAGGAGGACGTGAATAATTTGCCAGGTGTTAGCGATGGAAAGGTGGTAGGACTGGAGGGTCTTAATGACATTACTGTTACTAGAGAGGTGGTGCGCGACAGACTGGAGGGGCTGATTGTGGACAAGTCCCCAGGACCGGATGGAATGCATCCGAGGGTTCTGAAAGAAATGGCGGAGGTTATAGTGGATGCCTTGGTGGTTATTTTCCAGACGTCGCTGGATTCCGGGGAAGTGCCGGAAGATTGGAAAACGGCTAATGTTACGCCGTTGTTTAAGAAGAGTGCCAGGCAAAAGGCGGGGAATTATAGGCCGGTTAGTTTAACGTCTGTGGTAGGTAAAATGTTAGAATCCGTCATTAAGGAGGAAATTGCGAGGCATCTTGAAGGGAATTGCTTGATAGGGCAGACGCAACACGGTTTCATTAAAGGGAAGTCGTGTCTGACAAATTTACTGGAGTTCTATGAGGATGTGTCTAGGGCGGTGGATAGAGGAGAGCCGGTGGATGTGGTCTTTCTGGATTTTCAGAAGGCGTTTGATAAGGTACCTCACAAGAGGTTACTGCAGAAGGTCAGAGGACATGGAGTTGGGGGTAGGGTGTTAGCGTGGATAGAGGATTGGTTGTCAAATAGGAGGCAGAGAGTGGGGGTCAATGGGTGCTATTCGGATTGGCGGTTGGTGACTAGTGGGGTGCCCCAGGGGTCAGTGCTGGGGCCTCAGCTATTTACCATTTATATAGATGATCTGGAGGAGGGAACCGAGTGTAGGGTGTCGAAATTTGCTGATGACACCAAGATTGGGGGAAAGGCAAATTGTGCGGAGGGTGTGGAGAGTCTGCAGAAGGATCTAGATAAGCTGGGCGAATGGGCCAGGAAATGGCAAATGGAATTTAATGTTGGCAAGTGTGAGGTGGTCCACTTTGGTAGGAAGAATGGTAGGAAGGACTATTACTTACGTGGCGAAAAACTGCAGCAGGCGACGGTGCAGAGGGACCTCGGGGTCCTTGTGCATGAGTCGCAAAAACCCAGCCTGCAGGTGCAGCAGGTGGTCAGGAAGGCGAATGGGATGCTGGCCTTCATAGCGAGGGGGATTGAATATAAAAGTAGGGAGGTCTTGCTGCAGCTGTATAGGGCATTGGTGAGGCCGCAGCTGGAGTACTGTGTGCAGTTTTGGGCGCCGCACCTGCGCAAGGATATTTTGGCCTTGGAGGGAGTGCAGAGGAGGTTTACTAGGCTGATACCGGAGTTGAGGGGGTTGAGGTATGAGGAGAGGCTGAATAAACTAGGCTTGTACTCGTTAGAGTTTAGAAGAATGAGGGGAGATCTCATTGAGACGTATAAGGTGATGAATGGGATGGATAGGATAGAGGTGGAGAGACTCTTCCCGCTCAAAAAAGACAGTAGGACTAGGGGGCACAGCCTCAAGATAAAGGGGGGGCGGTTTAGAACGGAGTTGAGGAGGAACTTCTTCACTCAAAGGGTGGTGAATCTCTGGAATTCTCTGCCCGTTGAAGTGGTGGAGGCTGCCTCGCTAAATATTTTTAAGAAGCGGGTTGATGGGTTTTTGATAAGAGAGGGGATTAAGGGTTATGGGGAGAGGGCGGGAAAGTGGAACGGAGCCACGACAGATCAGCCATGATCTTATTGAATGGCGGGGCAGGCTCGAAGGGCCAGATGGCCTACTCCTGCTCCTATTTCTTATGTTCTTATGTTGTATTTTGCCACTCAATTTAGTGTCATCTGCAAATTTTGACACACTATACTTGGTCCTCAATTCCAAATCATATGGATTCACCTATCACTGTTCATAAGCTCAATTATGCTGATCAGCTGTTTTACTGCCACCATCATAAATTTGGGACTGTCAGATTAGTTTTTTTTAAATCAATTATTGAAGTTGTGACCACAGCAAATTTACTATGAGGTTCTTTTTGGCCATGTTTGATCCAAATATTGGGAGCCAACGCAATTAGTGTGGAAGACACCAACCTAAAAGCAATTAATGCTGTATCATAAACAAATTATTCTGCACATCAGGTTTGGCATCAGTGACAGTTCAGGTTTACATCCAATCCAACTGAATTTCACATAAAACATAGTTCAAGTTCACCTGAAGACATTGACTCATCCAGAGGCAGAGTTTCATTGATATCTGATGCACTTAAGTAACAATTGGCCTTCTCTGTGTGCGTATATTGAGATAGGCTTTTCAATGAGAGACAACATTACAGTCAAGGCTGAGCCTTTCCTCGGGGCATTTACATCCAAGTACTTTCCACCAACAATCAACGTGGAACAACTAGAAGCTCATATTTATTCCTATTTGTCAAGTTTAATTTATAATTTGGTATGCACAACCTATATTTATTTTAGTAGAAATTGTACTAATCGTTACAATTTTAAACTACACAAATAATTGTGTTAGACAATCCAAAATAAGTACATGAACAGCAAAGCAAGGATTAAGATTACACCCAAGACCCTCCTCCCTTTCCATGTAAGACAGCACCTTCTAGTACCTACTCCTTATTCACCATCCAGGGCCCTAAACACTCCTTGTGAGTGCAATAGCGATTTATTCCTACTTGTTTTAATTTAGTAAACTGCATTCATTACTCAATGCCATCTCTTCTGCTTTGGGGAAACAAGTACAAACTGGGTGGCGCGTTTGCAGAACACCTCCATTCAGTCTGCAAGCGTGACTGAGCTTCCTATCACTATTCCCAACATCTTGCTTCCACTTTGACCATGGAAAGCCCCGTTGACCTCAGATAAGTTTTGCCAGTTTTGAGGCGAGCACGGCCAGAAAATCCCGGCCCTTTTGTTTTCTTACTTGTCCCATTACCACGTGCTTTGGCTTTGTACCACGAACCCTTCCGTTTAATCTGTATTACGCTCAACCGTATCACAGACCTGCCCCTTTTGTTCTTCTTCTGTAAAGAATACAGGCTTTATAAGATGGTTATGTTTTAAATAAAAATAGAGCATGTGATCTCTTGCTAGTTTTGCTGGTAATAAACTAATGTGACCAGGTTAACATCGGGACATAGGGCCAAATCTAGTACTAGTGAAATCCATGTGCCATGTTTCCAACCTGAAAACAAAGAACAGAACAGTTGACTTTACCATGGGAAGACTTACAGACTCTCAGGCAGTCAGATTAAAAACTTTGGGGAGACAGAGAGAGAGAGAGAGAGAGAGGAAAGCAGCAGCCATTGTGAGCAGCAGGGGAAAAGCTACTCTTGGTTTAGTTACCAGGAACAATACAGATGGGAGCATGTCATCTGGTCAAAGAGACAGCACCAGTAGAAATTAAAGGAAGAATTGCCCTAGCCTGGCCATGCTGCTGAACATGGAGTTTGGAGATTCTCAGAAGACTGAGGAAGGGGACCTTCCATGAACACAGGACTTTACTACTCAGCGGAATGGGAGAAGCCAGCCAACTGAAAGCTGGGAGTCATTTTGAACTGGTTCCTGAAAAGTCTATATTTCTGCAGAGAACATAACTAATGCATAAACGCAGCATGGGGTTTTCAAGTATGTTGAAATGCGACAAAGGGGCAACTTTTCCAAGTTGAGTGTATTAGTTGCTTCCTAAGTAGTGTTTAGTAAGATGTTGATTTTAGTTTAACAAAGTGAAAGTTTCAAAGCTTTCAATTCAAGTCCCCTTTTAAGAGTTATCGGTCTCTATCGAGATTGTGATACATCCCACTCTCCCTTTCACTTACTCAAAAATTATTACATTTCTAATGTTACTCAGTCCTGAAGGCCACAAACCTGAAACATAATGTCTGCTTCTATCCCCACACTTGCTGTCAGACCTGCTGAGTATTTCTACCATTTCTGTTCTTGTTTCAAATTTCAAGCATCTTCAGTTCTTTGTTTTTATTGAAAGGTTGCCTCCTGAAGGGAAGTATATTATAAAAATGCTTCCCTTCAGCAGCCCCCACCCAACCCACCACAAAGCAATTAGAAGTCTGCAATATCTACTTGAATAATCAAAAGCTCACGATCACATCACACCCCTAAAAGTACAACAATTCAGGGTATCATGCATCCAATAATCAAGCCAACAACGGGCTGAAGTGAAGACTTTTTAAATGACTACATTTTGAAATGAATAAAGGCCAATTATTTTACAAGCGCTCAATTCAATTGCTCTTCACCAGCAGAGCAAAAACCAAGGAGAAAACCGGGCAAGCAAACCATTTTATGCAGTTCCGGTACTGACTAAGTCACAAATTTCTTCCGCAGTTATCTTCAGAGCAATGAATGAGTACAGCTAACAATGGATTCAAATAAAACAATTAATTATGTTTCATATGTCTGTAAAGTTCTGCCTTTAGTCTCTGGGTTGGAAATTTCACCTGAACCTGCATAATAAAATTCCCAACTTAGTTGCTAAATTCAGTGCATGTCTGACAGATGAATGATGGGAGTTGTTTCACCATCTTCCTGCGCAACTACAAAGCACAAAGTGCACAAGGACAACTAACATCATATGACAACCAAGTTAAAAATGTCTCAGAACTCTGGTGCTTTACGGACAAACACAGAAGAGAGAGAGAGAGAGAGACAAAGAGAGAGAAATGCATGTGGGAGTTGCAATTTTCAACCCTTTCTTTTGGAACTGCAATACCCTGGGAGGAAATATACAAATAACTTATTTAAGTGCGAGTACCAGAAAAATACAAATGTGTCAATTTTTAAAAATTTTATACAGTTTGAGCAATTTAAATAATATTAGTGTTTCGGGTGACTTTGACGTAGAGGGGTGGAAAGAGTTTAAAGGGCCACTGGTTTGCACAAGGTCAAAAGGAACAAGATACTTAGCCCAAGTAGCCTGTGGTGATTTTGTCTCTGATGTGCATCTCACCCCTTCTTCTTGTGGGGAAATACATTACCATCAGTCAGCACAGTGCCACAGCTGCGATAAACAGTTCAGCATATTGAAAACTGAAGGCACGATCCTGTATCCTACTGATTTAATGCAACCATAAAGATAAAAAATAGCCATTCTTGGATGTCAGCAGTTATTCAATCTTGGTGTGTGCATGCAGGGAGAAGGGGAGTTCATAGGATGACAGCAAAGCCCAATTTTATCCTTAGTAGATATCTATATGTGGTCACTTTCCAACAGATGTCACCATATAACTATCAATTGTTGGGACAGTAACTGATTTTCACTTCACCAGTCCAGGAGTTGCTAACATAAGATATATTGCCCCAACTCTTACTGAAGCTGAGATCAGTTAACTCAACACCTGGGACCTTCAGGTATTCATGGCACTGAGCCATCAGGTAAGCTCATTTTTTTTCTGCAATGACATTTCATAACTCACACCATATGAATGAAGCAATCAAGAAATATTCCAGAAATAATCAAACTATCTATGAAAGGAACATCTATATATGATGTGCTCATGACTTCAGTCACCCGTGCCTTAAATTCTGCAATTCCCTCAGTAAATTTTACTACTTTGCTACCACCCTTCTCCCTTCAGGCATACCATAAATCCTGCCTCTTCAACCAAGGTTTTGGCTTAGGCATCTTTTCTAATATCTCAGGTGGCTTTGTGTTAGATTTGGTTCAATAATCATTTCTGTAGAATTATGTTAAAGGTACTACATAATGTAAGATGATGTGGAGATGCCGGCATTGGACTGAGGTAGACACAGTAAGAAGTCTTGCAATACCAGGTTAAAGTCCAACAGGTTTATTTGGAATCACAAACTTTTAGAACGCTGCTAACACTCATCTGAGGAAGGAGCAGTGCTTCGAAAGCACTGATTCCAAATAAACCTGTTGGACTTGAACATGGTGTTGTGAGACTTCTTACTACAATGTAAAATGCTATTGCTGCATTACAATATCCTCAAATACTCAAGGCTCAATCCAAAACAGCTCTTGCAAGGAGACAGACATGTCAAGAGAATTTCATTGTGCATGTCAAAGTGAAGCGCAGACAATTTGTGACAGCTCCACACATTTATACCACTGCTTACCATCATTTGTTTTACTGTGCTTGGCGAAAAGACTTCTTCAAAGTTCTTTCATGGGATATGAGCATCAGTGGAAAAGTCAGCCTTCGTGCCCATTCCTAGTTGCATTTGAGAAGGTAGTGATGAGTGCCAGGTACATACTTATTTTCCAAACAATTTTTATTTAAATACATAAATGTCAAATTTCAACATTACGCCCACAATATCATGAAATATGGGGGTGGGGAAATCGTAATAGGTAAGGGGGCAGACCATGCAAAGGTCCATTGACCTCGAGTGAGATTCTTCAGTTTGGGGCAAGGTGGACACAGAATCCCACTCATGGTGTATAAGTTATACTTTTGTTTTAGTTTGTGAGACCTTCAAGCTTGGAACTGCAATCTCCACAACAGCATGAGCAATATTTTCCTAGAGATCTGAGAAGTACGTAGGTCACTGATATTTACACAAGATTCTGATACTAAAAGAATAAAGGCCTCATCCAAGAAAACGGTTTGCACCTCAGTGTTATACACACACTTCTGATACTTACAACACCTATTTGATATGTATCAAATGTATACACAGCTCATTAAATACAAACAGGTTGTAGCTATTTTTAATTCTTTCTTGTCTAAGCTTTTGAAAATGAAGCAGTCAAATATATTAGAACAAAAATCTAAAAAAAGTTTAGTTCAATAACGAAAAGCTATTTAATCATTAAGAGTCTACCATGAATCCAATACCAAAGTAGTTTGAAAATTATGTCACAGAATTTGTCACAAAATTCTGCCCAGAAATCAGGTGGTTGGGGGGGAATTTTTCCCCAGATTTAGAAAGCAAGAATTAGTGATGTCATTGGAGACCTCTGCCAAATGTATTCTTAAAATACATTCATAACGATTGAGATGGAAAATCTATTGGCTGATAGAAATGATAAATGTATAAACAACAGACAGATGGGAGAAACCTCTAAAGACATCAATTTGAGATCTAGGAATCCAAAGATGCAAATAGCAGTCAGCAGTGACATATTCAATTGTAATAATGACTAAAAATCAAACGCTAACATTAAATGTTTACTAAATTTCCCCTGTATCAGGGAAGCAACGTAGCAACACGCTTACCACACCACTTTCCCCTAAGTATGGAATTCCCCCCCAACCACCTGATTTCTGGGCAGAATTTTGTGACAATTTCTGGCAACGGTGCCAATAAACAGAGAACTTTTATTCATTAGAAAACTAATATCAAATTTTAATCCCGACAAATAAAGGTGATTTCCTGTACTGTCAAAACAAGTTCTCTGGAAATGTATCAGTACTAGACTAAAATCGTAATCAGACTATTGCTTCAGTTTGAAAAAAAGACTTGCACTTATATATCAGGTCTCAGAACAGAATGCTATATATGAATTAATGCTACTTTGCACAAAGCAGGCTGCAGAAACATCAATGAGATGAACAGCCAACCATCTTATGCATTGTTGGCTGAGGGAGAAATGTTGGCTAGGAAATCAAGAAAGCTCCCTGCTGCTGTTCTACTACGAATGTCATGATATCTTAAACACTGGAACAGGACCTCTTCTAAACTGCTTCAGAAAGATGTTAATCCCTCAGAGACCTTAACCATCTTGTGAAGCTGGATTTATTTCCCTTTTGCAATTACGGGAGAGAGAGAGACACTAACTGGAATAGAAAACACACACAGTAGAAAGTTATAAATCTGTCGATAAGTTATTCAAATTAATTTTCACAAAACCATATCAATGTTAGTAGCCTACTAAACTCAGTATAATGAATTGAAAAGGAAAAAGATAGGTAAATAACCTCCATGTTCCAAAAAACATTTCACCTTTGCAGTTACACAATGGCAGAAATCAATATGATGAACTGTTTATCATGAAACTGAGTGAAGGAATGCAGAGAGAGAGAGAAAGAGAGATCATCACAGACAATTTACAATGCCCCTCCCAATGCTGAAACTTCAATATTTTCATTTCACTTTACGGCCTTGTCGCTCCCAACCCTGCAACTCTGAACTCCTACGCATTCCCATTCTTTGGCCCCATTGGCAGCAATGGCCAGAACTTTACAGCCACCACCTTCCCCCAAAGCAGCAAGTTGAAGCTGGGGGTGCATCAAGTTTCACCATTTAGTTTCCCTCCGGATTCCCACCTGCCCCGACCCAGATGTGATTAATGGCCACTTAAGGGCTTTTTTCCACCTAGCCTCAATTTTCAGGCTGGTAGACAACCAATGACTGAGTATGGGGAAACTGAAACAGCTTTAAACTTTGATCTCAGTCAGAAGACCCCTTCTGATTGGGAACTGCCCTTCCCTCAGGGACTTGGTTGCCACAACCCAGGCATGAGCACAAATCCACCCTAGATTAACGCTGATTAGCTTTTTTTTCCCATTTTTTCCCTTTTTGTAGTATTTTAATTTTAATAATGTTTTAATTTTTCAGTAGAAACTCAGATATATTTATTCATGGCATTTCTCTGTCTTTACTTTCTTATTGACTAGTTTCTGTCACTACTGACATGTTTAGAGATGGTTTCACTGGACAAGAGATCTGGACATTCGAGGAACAAGTTACACTGGCAGGTGTGTGCAGAGCTTTGGGCAAGAAATCCAAATGTCTGGGTTTCCTGCGTTTTGTGAGGTTAACTCCAGCTTGTCTTTGGGCCCTAACATAGCTTCCTTATCCAGCAGTCAACCAAACTGGCAAGCTTGGTTTCTAGTCAAGTCAAGAAAACTTTAGAGTTCGTTACAAGACCAGGTAGGTCCCATCCACAGTGCAGCTGGGGTTGTGTCTGTGATGCATGTTGTGGGGGAAACCAGTGGGAAACACTTCTGCTCATCCTGGAACACAAGCAGGGCAGAGAAGACACTTTGCTTCTCCCCAAAGTTGTCCTCACCTTGCGTCAGTTGCTGAGTTTCCTGAGTCTTAAGAATTCTGTGGCATTGTTAAGTCTACAGACTACATTAAATCAGAGCCTTTCAGCCTTATTAATATGTTTAAATTACCAACACATTGCCTGAGAGCGGGTTGCCCATCTACCTCTTGTTCTTCTGTAAACCCCAGAAGTCTGCTTCCCTACACACTCAGAGGGGGTGATTCTCACATCCCTCTGCACTACTTTTTTGGCGCAGCGGACCAAGAGACTCTGGCAACAGTCAATTCACCCTGGGCATTTAGGCTCCATGTCTCCCAGCGCTGGATTACAGGCGCCGTCGGCTCCAGGCCGGAAATCAGCACAGAGCTGCCTAATATATGCAGCTGGTAATTTTAATATAATTTAAATCCCATTAGCCCCCACCCCTGGAATCTTTCACTCCAGGGAGATCATGGCAGGCCAGACTGGGTCCAGACATGTTTGAGGGGCCAACAATTGGGCTGAGGTGAGGTGGGGAGGTCAGTCGGCCAGCAACGCGGGATTATGGGGCTGGCCGGTGATTTAGTTGGCCAACAGACAGGGGCCACAACGCATGTGCCAATCGCGGCGCCAACGGATCAGTGCATGCACAGTGGCCCGTTCAGCTCAATGCTGCTGGACTCTCCAGTGGGAATGGGTCCCACTCCCTGATTTCTGGAGTGAATCATGCTAGTGCACTCAGCACTAGTGCACAGAAGATGGCAGATTTATTTTAAAAATCCCGCTAAAAAAAAAGCATGATTTACTACAGTTTTAATGAGAATTCGGCACTTCGAATTTTTTTTTAGGGAAAATGCCATCCAGAATTTCCCAATTTATACATCTACCATACCCAATCCACACACTCACCTCTGCTAAAATACCTCTCATAATGTCTGCTGCAAGTCTTCTCCACTATCACTACTCCTTACATTGAAAAGCAATTGCAAAGCATTTTAAGAACATCAAACAGCACAACTGCAAGGGCATTCCCAAACCATGTCCCTTCTGTTCAGTATCTTCACAAAGATAGACTAAGTTCTGCTGTGGCACTCAGAGATTAGTCATGTCTCTAGTTTGAGTGAAACAATTATTTTGCCTTATACACAGAGCTTCACCAACACTAGAAAACATGGGTATGCCCTACTTCCCATAGGAGTAGTCTGATCCTGTCTCCTTGAAATAATAAACAAAATCAGCAAAAAATTACAAGCAGGAATGAGTAATGCAACGGGGCAGAGAGAAAATAACATGAAGAAAAAAATATAGTTTTGACATTTTTGAACTACTTCAACCCGGTGTGCCCAGTTTGTTATCCAATCGTTGATCGTCCTGAATGTTGAAAATCGATGTTCATTTTTCAATTTCTACAAAATTAAGAAAAAATAAACCAAGATTTTGTCTTCCACACAAAAGGAAAGAAAGATTCAACAAGTAGAAGTTTACATAGTACATATATCTTTCCTTTTATGTTCTTCCCTGCTGAGCCAGACAAAGTAACAAATTATAAATTACTTATAAATTATGCTTGGGTTGGATTCTGATAAGGCCACTCAGCTCCTAACCTCATTCCAGCCTTGACCCAAACGTAGACCCAAGAGATGAGGTCAGAACGACCGCCTTTGACATTAAGACAAAGTTTGACTGGGTGTGGCACCAAGGATCCCTCGCAAAACTGGAGTCAATAGGAATCAGGGAGAAAACATTGTATTGGCTGGAGTTATACCTGGCAAAATGGAAGATGGTTTCAGCTTTGGAGACCAATCACCTAAATCCTGGGACATCACTGCAGGAGTTCCTCAGGGTAGTGTCCTGGGGCCGACCATGTTCAACTGCTTCTTCAATGAACTTCCATCATAAGGATCAGAAGTAGGAATGTTCAATGGTGGTTGCACAATATTCAGCACCATTCTCAACTCAACTGGTACTGAAGCAGTCAGTGTCCATACACAGCAACACCAGAACAACATTTAGGCTTGGGCCGATAAGGGGTAAGTAAAATTCACACCACACAAGTGCCAGGCAATGACCATCTCAACAAGATAGAGAATCTAACCATCTCCTTTCGACACTTAATGGCATTAACATTACTGCTAACCATCCCACCTCCCCTCCCCTAGCAACATCATGGGGATTACCATTGACAAAAAACTGAACTGGACCTGCCATATAAATACTGTGACTATAACAGCAGGTCAAAGGCTGGGAATTCCGTGGCAAATAATTCACATCCTGACTCTTCAAAGCCTGTCCACCATCTAGTCAGGAGAATGATGAAATATTCTCTATTTGACTGGATGAATGCAGCTCCAACGACCCTAAAGAAACTTGACATCATCCAGGACAATACAGCCCATTTGATTGGCATCCCATTCACCACCTTCAGAAATTATTCCCTCCACCACTGGTGCACAATGGTAGTAGTGCGCATTGTCTACAAGATACACTGCAGCAACTTATCGAGGGTCCTTCAACAGTGACCTCAACCACCTGGAAGGACAAGGGCAGCAGATGCATGGGAACACCACAAGGGCAGCAGATGCATGGGAACATCACACTTGCAAATTTCTCTCCAAGTCACCATCCTGGCTTAGAAATATATCGCCACTTTTCCAATGTCACTGGGTCAAAATACTGGAATTTCCTTCCTAACAGCACTATGGATGTATCTACACGCCTGGACTGCAGTGGCTCAAGGCGACTGCTCACCGCTACCTCCACTTTTTCAAAAGCAAGTAGGGATGGGTATTAAACACTGGCCTATCTACCGACACCCACATCCTGTGAAAAAAATTTAAAACTTTACACTGGTTGAAAAAAAATTAAACCACAATAAATAATTTACCAACAGCTTACTGGCAAACTGCAGAATAATTTGCTTTTTAAATATAATTTGCGGCCTACCATGACATCAACAAAATAGTAAGCAGTGTTGCTGTTTGTGCTGCTGCTGTTTTTCTTTTAGAAACTACCCTGGGGAAACCCCTGTCACTACTTAATAACTTAAATCATTCACACAAACAGACCTTTGATGTCAAGATATGTTCTACACATCATTAATTTTTGTTTACTGTTGGGTACAATTTAAGCACAGCCTGGATATTAAAAATGCTAAGCTGCTTAAAAACTTCACTGGTATACTTTTTTTTAAAGGGAAATCATTCTTTTGTCTCAGTTTCAGTTAATAAATGTGACTCAGAAGATAGTGAAAGAGACTCTGGCTCCTGACTTTGTGGTGCAAAGCAAAAGGTTGTCATAAACTAATACAGATCTTAGATGTTTTCCTTCAAAACACTTTGCTTTTCCTGACGATTCCAAAGCAACTGTTAGACTTCACATAATGGAAATCAATCTGAACTGAACTCATAAGAGAAACAGAATTCATACAAATTCTAATTTAGTAGGGAAGTTAAAGAAAATGAGTTGTATCAAAGGTCATGGTGTGTCAGACTCTTATCTGATCGCAAACGATCAGAACTCTCTACTCACCTGACGAAGGAACAGCGTTCCAAAAACTAGCAGTGTTTACTATCAAATAAACCTGTTGGACTTTAACCTGGTGTTGTGAGACTTCTTACTGTATTTATCCCAGTCCAACGATGGCATCTCCACATCAGAATCTTCCACCCATGCCTGATTCTCTGTGACACCAGCAGGAAAACATACCAGTCCAGAACGTGTGGCGTGCAGAATTTGGGACTCACCTGAACAGTGCCTGGGGCTGCCTCCACAGAATATGGTGCTAACCCACCAGGTGCTTAACTAATGAGGTCAGGGCCATGGTTTCCCACTAGTCTGTGCAGCGAGAATCACTCCCTGTTCCCACCCCTCACCATGGGACTGAGTCCCAGACGGGAGAATTCTGCATAAGTATTTTATGCTTATACTAAATATTCCCACATTAAAAATGTACCAATATTCCAAGCACTAGTCCCTTGTGTGAATTTTAAATAGGTTTTTTTCCTCTGGGTTGACAAACTTAAATGATCCCAAGTATTCAGAATGTTCAAATTACAGGATGTTAGTCAGCACTAGATTTTTTGTGCAATGGTACAAAATTGTTCCATGGTCTCAGCAAACTGTTGCATTTTAACTGCAAGACTGAAGTCAAACTAAGAGACCACAGAAGTGTGAATCTGCAGTTGGGGTAAAGAAGCTGAAGTTAGTAGGATAAGTCCCAGGTCAAATCATGGAACAAATGGTCTCCTGGAATTTGAAATTGAAGAAAATAATACAGTTTTAATTCCAGTGATTGATAGGTGTTCTGCAGGGAATCTGAAGAAGAAAATGTGGGCGCTCACTACCCAGACAATTCAAAAAACCTCCCAGTGCACTAGCCTCACCAACATTGATATTGTTCTGTGGAACACAAGTAGAAAATGCCAGAAAATCTCAGCACATTGTATTGTTCTGTGGAGATCTCTTTCCATTATAATAAAAAAAAGAAAATGCTGGGGAAACTCTTCAAGAATCATCATATGGATTCAAATTGTTAATTCTGTTTCTGTTCCTACAGATGCTATCAGGTCTGTTCCTTCCACTAGCCTCTCTAAACACTCAAAGCTAGAATGGGCATAATGCTAGTTTTGGCTGGGGTAGGAAGTGGGCAGGTGGAAAAAGGGAGTTTTATGTTTCAAATATACAAATGTAACAGGAAATAACAAAATGCTGACTTATTTATTCCAGTATGGCAGTCTCAGACTGGAAGTTCTCCAATCATGCCCAACTGCAAAATGATCATCTTCAACCTGCAGGTGCTGTCTTCCTGGCACAAGTTTCTCTTGAGCCGCCCGTTCCTTCTCTCTGAACTCATGCAATTCTTTTCTGATATACAGAACTTCTACAGAAAATGTAATTTCATGTAATGCCAGAAAATAACTGTGCAAAGGCAAAATATGAAGAGTGTTTTTCTTTTTAAATGGTGACAATTGCCATCACTTCTGAATTACTAACAGTAGAGATTTATTAGTTAAAATTTGTCCTTAGAATTGTGCTAAATGAAAAACGCAGACAAACTTTCTCTGATTTTAAAATATAACTACCTGAGAAGTACCTTATTAGTTATTTTCTGTGTAATATAGATGATTACTCATCATGAAGGTAATTACAAGATGTCACAATATACTCTAGGTAATGAATCATTAATTTAATGACATGCCAAATTACTCCCATCACTCTTAGAGAAGGCATCCATGTGTGGTAGGCGTCTTATAGTTACAACAGTGTAAATGTACTACAGGGGTGTATGGCTCTCTGTTTAAAATTATAATTGTTACGTCCAGAGGCACCAATGGTATGATTTAACTTTGGCACATCATGCATTATAATTTAAACCCAGAGAGACTGCTCTGTAATGCAAACAGTGTCCCACAAACAACTAACACCGTACTATTGTTTCCATTATAATCTCAATAATCATACACACACAGGCAGAGAAAAAATTGTTATCAACCAGGCTCTCTCCTAACTCACCTTATTCACATTCACAATAAAAGCCAGCTTCCATGTTTGCTCCATTAACAATCAGAGAACACATGCCAGCCTGAAACACATCTGGAACAATGTGGGGTGCAGAAGTTGGGACTCATCTGAACAATGCCTAGGGCTGCATTTGGTGTTCAGAATGAAGGCACTCTCAACCCTTGGAACACCACAACAGTGGCTCAGGGGTGCATCTGCAGGTAGATCTTCCAACTTTGGTGTGCTTGGAGGGGGTTCATCTTCCAGCCTCAGTATGTTCCTGGAGATCCATTTTCGTTCTCAGAAGGTATTTCTTACGGTGTCAAAAGTGGTCCCAGCTAACAACTTCATTTTCAGGAGGTCCAGATTCTTTCTTCAATAGTGGGTCAATGATGTTGAGCGCCTTTTCAAATGGAACCCCAACATGATTGCAGACTACATGCCATCCAGGCTTTCCCCACCACAGGATACAGCATAAAACACTTAGGCGCATAATTAATGAGGGTGACTTGTTTTCCCAACAGCCTCCACAGCTGAAAACACTCCACATTTATGTCCCCAACACAGCACTTAGTCTTAAAATGGAAGAAATCTAACCCCTTACCTTCAGTCCCATTCTGGTAAATCTCTACCCACTCACTCCAAAGTCCCAGCATATTCCTTCAAGTAAGGTGCCTAGAATGGAACACAAACTCTGGCTAAGGCCTAATCAAGATTTTTTAAAGGTTTACCATAACTGTCTTACCTTGGTATGCTACACGTCTATTTTTAAAGCCGAGAATTAGAAGAATTTTTCTACCACTCTCATATATGGAATCTGAACAGCCACCTCTGCTGGACTTGTAACAAAGGCTATAAGAATTTGTCTACAGCTAAACTTTCTCAATGGCTACAATAATCAGACATAGGCAAATGTACACACACTATTTAAACAGCCTGCGTCAAAGAAGCTTTATCAGATGACATTTTGATAAAAAGGAGGTTGCCTTTCCCTGAAATTAACAGCTATCCTTTAACAATGTTTGCATAATTTCTTCCTCTCAGAAAGATGAAAGAATTATTCTAAGAATAGAGTAACTACAGTTGATTTTGAAACGCACTTCCATCTAAAGTCGTATTAACCATTTTAAATGCTGTGTGAGTCACAGAGCAGCTTTGCTTCCCGCATAGAGATCACAAAATTGATGACTGAATAATCTACCAAAATCTTCAGATCCAAAATCTCTTATCTACCTTACACAGAAAATGTTGCTTAATTCATACGCTCAGCTCAGGTACAGCTATTCAAATGACCTTACAAGGACTACAAAGGTCATAATTATTTCTCCAGTACTGGCACTGAGTTGGTCAATTTCAGGAATTAAGTGCTAACCACTGCGCCATCCACTGCATGACATATAACATCTGCTACATCCTGAGACTACCTTGATCTCTTATCCTGGGGCGGCACAGCGGCATAGTGGCTAGCACTGCTGCCTCGCAGCGCCAGGGACTCAGGTTCGATTCCCAACTTGGGTCATCGTTTGTGTGGAGTTTGCATGTTCTCCCCGTGTCTGTGTGGGTTTCCTCCGGATGCTTCAGTTTCCTCCCACAGTCTGAAAGACATGCTGGTTAGGCGCATTGGCCCGAACAGGGGCCGACGTGTGGCAACTAGGGGAATTTCACAAATAACTTCATTGCAACGTTAATGTGAGCCTTGTGACGAACAAATAAACTTTATTTGTACTTTTTTTTATTTTTACTTTATGCAGCAGGGATACATTGCAAAAATGAATATTATTACATATCAAGATATGGTGGTGTAATGATTATGGTTCTGGACTCGCAGCCCAAAAGTTGAGAGCTCAAATCCCAGCTTGGCCAGTGTGAAAGTGATTTCACTAAATGTGATCATTTGGGGGCGCACCAGAAAAAAAATGAATTGTCACAAATGAACAACTGGTTCACCGTTGACAAGAAGGGAATTTGCTATCCCAACTTGGACTTACATAACACGTATTTGACACTCTAATGTAGTCCCTATCAAGAAAACAGTCCACCATTATTAATTGTTGCATTACCAGTCAGACTTTCCATGGCACTGTAGACATGAAGGCAGGACCAAATGTAGTCTTCAGGTGAAGGAGGATTTGCAGACAGGGCATAAAATTGAGACAGGGCATACAGACATAATTCAGTCCTGTTTTAAAGTTGCATATTCTACGTATTGAGTGTATAATATTTCAAGTTAAACAGCAAAACATAAGACTATTTCTGAAAAGAGATGCAGAATGATTGGAGCAAAGAGGTTCCACTGCAGTATAGGCTAAGATGCTAAATGTTCCTTCAAAGATGCACAGGGGCAGCAGGAACAAGCAAGCAGTATTTTAGAAAGAGTTCCTTTAGACATGCACTTGCACAACTGCACAACGATCTTGAAGAGGCCGTGCAACTAACAGGCTACATATTGATGACAAAAGAATACAATTCTATGTGACATGTTACATAAGCATTATAAATTAATTATATATTATAAACTTACAACAGAAAAAATACAGGAAATGCATACAATCATAAGATTTTAATATATTATAAATGTCTACCTGCGGCGAAGGAAATTAATTCAATCTTAATATTCTGACATTCATGAAACATTCAAACAATATCTTGTGGTTTAGTATAGCTTCTGAACTGCTACAATTTAATTGCAGCCTCATAACTCACTCACAGACATCCTGTATTCCCCAAGCATGAATAAATCAGAGACCAAGTAGCACAGTGGATTATTAATACACAGTTCATTCACCTCTCTGGCTTGGATTCGAATTTTTTAAATAATTAATGGATTGTGGGCATCACTAGCAAGCCCAGCATTTACTGTCCATCCCTAATTACTCTTGTGAAGGTAATAGTGAGTTGCCTCTTTGGGGCACTGCAGTTTATTTGGCAAAGTTACTCACACAATGCTGTTAGATAAAGAGTTCCATAACTGTGATATATTACCATAGTGCTAAATTAGCATGTTGCTTGACTTGGAGGGGAGGACGGAGGTGGTGAGGTTCCTATGTGCCTGTTGTGGTGGTTCCTCTCTGTGCTAGAGTCATGTGTATGTTGTTGAAGAAGCCCTAGTGAGCTGCTGCTATGCATCTTGTAAATGGTAAACACTGCTGCCACATGTCAACAGAGGTGGGAGTGAATGTTTAAACTGGTGGGTGTGCTGCTTTGCCCTGGATGGTTTAAACTGCTAGTGTTACATGTAGGCTTATGTTAACACTGCAATGAAATTGCTGTGAAAATCCCCTCATCACCACACACCAGCATCTGTTCCGGTACACAGAGAATTTTGCATTGACCAATGCACCTAACTAACACATCTTTTGGGCTGTGGGAGGAAACTGGAGCACCTGGAGGAATCCCATGCAGATTCCGCACAGACAGTGATCCAAGCCGGGAATCAAACCTGAGTCGCTGGCACTGTGAGGCAGCAATGCTAACCACTGTGCCACCATGCTAGCCCTGTACTGAGCTTCTTGAGTCTTGTTGGCGCTGCACTCATCTATTTAAGTGGAGAATATTCCTTCACACTCCTGACTTGTGCCTTAAAAGTGGTGGAAATGCTTTGGGGAGTCAAGTAATGAATCACTCACGACAGAATTGCAGTCATTGACCTGCACATGTAGCCACAGTGTTCATGTGGTATCCATTTCTAGTGAATAGTGACACTTCAGGACAGTAATGATAGGTGATTTGATGATGACAATGCAATTAAATTTGTTGGGAGATGGTTAACTGTCTCTGGTCGGAGGTGCTCACTGCCTGGCATACATGCAATATGAGTGCTAATTATCAAATCAAACTAATAGAATGAAGATATCCAATTTTTATCTTTTGTAAAAGAAAAGTCCCACATGAAATGAGTCTCATAATCTTGATCTGTTTCTAACACACAAGCCCACAGCAGAAATCTGCCTTTAATATAACATTAATTGAGAATGTCAAAATCATGCAATCAGTGCTTGCAGCAGTATACCTTATTCTACAACTGAGAATGCTTTACGTTCACACTAGGTGCCTGAAATTGGAAATAGTCTATTCTTCAGCATTCATGTCCTTCATCAAATTTATAGGAAAGGGAAGAGTTGGCATATAAAAGATTGAGATTGGTAAGCTTCATGATAGATCTCACTAAATGATCTACAAGCTCAAAATACATTCAATCATGGTAAATAATGCCAAAAACACACTTCATTTATCTTTACAGTAACAATTTCTGCCTTACTTTAAATCTGACATTCAATTTTCAAACCTCTACAGGCATCATTCGATTGTTATCAGGTAAGTGATGAGATGGTGAGAGAGAAGACTCCAGCCCAGTAACAGTCACTCAACTGATACATCATACATTTTCATTCATTCTGATAACAACACATAGCAGCAAATGACTACAACACTAATGTGGCTGACTGCTTCCAAAGTGGATTCTTTTGTCTTATAAATATATGCTTAAAAAGAGTAGAAGGACTGGTAATTACAGTATTTGTGAAGTATATAAACTAATTTTCCACCATCAGTTACAAGTCCAATGATTGGAACTGGGTAACTGGGGCTTTTGAGTAAACCACCAAATACATATTTCCAGTCTTTTCAAAGGAAGTCCGAGAATCGCTTGGTTAAGACAAGGCCAGATAAAAATTTATTAGACAGCAAATGGATACTGGGTAAGAATGGAATCACATTATTCAATCAGAACAACTTGCCCTTCTGTAGTCATAAAAAATAACAAACATGCTATGCTTCCTAATATCAGATGGTCAGTGTGCACAACTCCTGCATTCTAACCTTGACACAGAACAAAAATCTATCCTTGCATGTTATCTATTTAAAAATCTCACTGTCTACAAGGTTCTCCCATCCCGATTTAATCTTTGTGTTATTAAAGACTAGAACAAAGGGCCTTTGATAGATAAGGTCTTCTAAGTGTCCATGACCAATGTCTCCTCAGGACAGTTGGTGTGAAGTTTATCAATTGCTGAGATAGGCTAATGAATTTCCTGTTACTTTCATCCCTTAGGGAAACAACTTTGGCGCCTACCTTGCTTTTCAAAGAGGAGCAAACTTTATAAATCCCTTTTGCAGAGAGAAATATTTTTTAAAATCTCAAAACATGATTAACATTTAAGATAAAAAATCTTATGTAATAACAATGACTGAAAAATAGAAGACAGCATATTTAAAACCATAGTTAGCACTGTTTGTGACAGCGCCAGGCACGTGAGTTTGATTCCAGCCTTTGGTGGCTGTGTGGAGTTTGCATGTTCTCCCAGACCATGATAAAATAGATAGGGTTACAGGGATTGTGTATGTGTGTGTGTGTGTGTGTGTGTGTGTGTGTGTGGCTGGATGGGGTGCTCTTTCGGAGAGTTGATACAGACTCAATAGGCCAAATATCTCCTTTTGCACTGTACGGTTCTATTTCATACAAAGTAAATGCATTAACTTCACTTTATTTTATTGACCCTGTAATATCACACCACCACAGTTGCTTTTCAGTCTGACAATGCCGGAGACAAGGTTAGTTAGGGCACCCAGGACTTGTGAACTATGCCTTGAGGAACAATTCTCCACATTACATTCATCATTAGCGGTTAGTCACAGAATGGTCATGCACTCCAAAGAAATCATTTCAACCAAATTATTTGGTAGCCGTGAAAGTTTATATTTGTTAGTATCTAAACATTTACGACATCTAAATTGATTTTTTTGTTTGAAAGCTGTGAAATTTAATTTATGCTCAAAGATTTCAAATACAATTTCTATGCAATTATAAATCCTTTCACAGCAGATAAATGGTCACAATCATTCCATACAGTACACTTTTCCAATCAAAATTTGGCAGCACCGTGGTTAGCACTGCTGCCTTAGTGCCAGGGACCCATGATTAATTCCGGTCTCGGGCCACTGTCTGTGGAGTTTGCACATTCTGCCAGTATTTGCATGGGTTTCCTCCCACACTCCAAAGATGTGCAGGTTAGATGGATTGACCATGCTAATTGTCCCTTAGTGTTACAGGGACCAGCAGGGTATATATGTGGGGTTAACAGGGATAGGGCCTGGGTGGGGCTGTTGCCAGTGTAGGCTCCAGGAGCTGGTTGGCTGCCTTCAGCACTGTAGGGATTCTACAATTCTTCTGTATGATCCTAATAATTCAGCATGAATTCAGTCCCCAATGAGGTATCCATGCAACTTTTTCAATGTTAATCAGCTATACATATTACCGTTTCACGATGCATAAAATTTGAGATCACAGAATAGTATTTGTATATAGCATTTGGGCGGCATGGTGGCACAGTGGTTAGCACTGCTGCCTCATAGTGCCTGAGACCTTGGGTGGAGTTTGGTCTGTGTGGAGTTTGCATGTTCTCCCTGTGTCTGCGTGGGTTTCCTTCAGTTTCCTCCCACAGCTGGTTAGGTGCACTAGCCGCGTTAAATTTTCCCTCACTATACCCGAACAGGTGCTGGAGTGTGGTGACTAGGGTATTTTCACAGTAACTTCATTGCAGTGTTAAATGCAAGACCACTTGTAACACTAATAAACAAAATAATAAAAATAAGTAACAACACATTTCAATCCTGATAGATTTTGTTAAGAAGAACCTTGGCTCAGTATAAGTTAATCTCTGTAGGCCACTTTTTCATCAGTGACCTTGGTGCCCAACAACGTTTAACAATGCCCTGAGGAAATAACAGACCACACCATGTAATCAGAGACCAACAAACAGTTGAAGCCCCTAGTTTGGCTTCATAAGCCATACAGCAAAGCTACCATATCACTTTGCTAATAATCTGCTTCAAACAACTGCAACTTTTAGTCACTAATCTTTTATCTGGACTGGTTAGGATTCAACTGTATAACTATCACTGAAGAATTTTCTCATAAACACAAGAAAATTAACCATAAATCCAATAGTATGATCTTGCCAAAATAGACATCAAATTCCTGCCAAATCAATTATTTGCCAACACATCATAAGCAATCTGTTAATTGTAAAACAGTAGAAACATGTTAATGAAAATACCTTTGTGGCATGCATTTCTCTGTGGACTACGCACAACATTATTTTCATCACTGACTATTCATTTTCCACAAGGAAGTTAATATTAACTGTGCTGAATGCGTTTTGAGTGAGATGTTCAATCAAGATCCCATTTACTCATCCAGGTAAGTGTTCACCATGCTGTGACTCAAAAAGGAATTCAAAATTTCTGGTTTCCCAATAAATATCCCTCAACTGTCACCTCCAAAAAGGCAGATTTGAAGACATACACTTCAAAATAATTAATTGTTTGCAATGATTGTAATGCACTTGAGGGGATACCCCAAGCACATGAAATGTTTTTAAAAAGTGAAAAGGCGTTAAGGGGCTTCTTCTTCCTCAAATGACAGGACTCTCAACAATGTCCAATCCAACCCCCGGGCCGCTGCTCTCACCTCCTCCCCTCCCTCCCAGAACTAGGTCTCCCTTGTCCTCACTTTTCACCCCATTATTCTCCACATTCAAAGGATCATCTTCCACCATTTCTGCCAACTCCAGCATGGTGCCACTACTGAACACAACTTCCCCTCACTCCCCGTCAACATTCCACAGAGATCGTTCCCTCCAGGACATCCTGGTACATTCCTCCATCACACCCAACACCTCACCCGCTGTGCAAGGCACTTTCACATGGAACCGCAGAAGGGTGCAATTCCTGCCCCTTTCCCTTTCCCTGCTCACCATCCCAGATTCCAAACACCCCTTTCAGATGCAGCAGCACTTCACATGCACCTCCTTCAATCTGGTCTATTGTTTTCACTGCTCCCAATATGGTATACTCTACATCAGAGAGACCAAACACAGACTGGGTGACCGTCTGGCTGAACACCTTTGGTCCATCGGCAAGTAGGGCCCAGACCTTCCTGTCACTTGCCACCTCAACACACTATCCTGCTCTCCTGTCCACGTGTCTACCCTTGGCATTTTGCAATGTTCTAGTCAACCTCAATGCAAACTGGAGGGATAGCACTTCATCTTCCAATTAGGCATTTTACAGCCTTCCGGATTGAACATTTGAGTTCAACGACTTCAAAGCATAAACTCGCCCCTCCACCTTCAGCCCATTTCCATTTATTTTATCTCATTTTGTTTTTTCCTTTCATCACATTCGTCCATTTTTATCATCCTACTTTCTCACTTCCATTTTTCCACTTCTCCATTCCAGCTCTCCTTTTTGCACACCCTGCCCCCTAAACCCTGCTTTCAGGGTAACTGCCACATTCCTCTGGCAGTCCCTTAACCATCTGTACCTCTGTTCTGCCATTCATACATTCTGATCACTTAATGGACACTTTTAGCATCTTTCTCAGCCTCTTCATCCTCATTTACATTTCCTTTGCCCAATTACGGCCCCTGTCCCACCAACCCTCATAGTATAAATCTCTCATTTTCTTTGCTCTTAGCTCTGATGAAGGGTCATCTAGACTCAAAACGTTGGCTCTATTCTCTCTCCACAGTTATTGTCAGACCTGCTGAGATTTTCCAGCATTTTCTGTTTTCGTTTCATATCACAATATCTTATGTTTAAATAAAACCGATCTAGCCACAAAAATATACAGATTGACCTAGAACTTGATGCACAGGGCATAAGTTCAAAATTTATGGATAATACGAAACTGGGAATCATTGTCAATTGTGAGGAGAATAGAGCACAACTTCAAACGGACATCAAGTTGGTGGAATGAGTAAACAAGTGGTACAGGAAAATGAATGTCGAGAATTGTGAAGTGATTCATTTTGGTAGGAAGAACACAGAGGCAATATAAAACAAACAACAATTCTAAGGAGCAGAGAGGTCTATGTACATTGAAGTGGTGGGCCAAGTTGACAAAGCATACAGCACCCTAGGCTTTAGTGTATTTACATGGATGCTATGTTAAACTTGTATTGTACATTGGGGGTTCGTCCTCAACTGAAGTATTCCTCCAGTTCTGGCAGCAAACTTTAGGAAACATATGAAGGCATCATAAACAGCATAAAAAACGTTCACAAGAATGGTCCCAGGTTGAGGAACTTCAATAACAGAGATGATTGGAGAGCCTGGGACTGTTTTCCTTGGAGAAGATTTGATTCAAGCATTCAAAATCATGAGGGGTCTGGACAGAATAGATAGGGAAAAAAATGTTACCACTTGTGGATGGATCAAGAAAAGAGGGCACAGATTTAAGGTTATTGGTAAAAGAAGCAATGGTGACATGACATGCTGTGCATGCTTAAAGCACTGCCTGAAAGTGTGGTGGAGGTGGGTTCAATTAGGCATTCAATACAGAATTGGACTGTTACCTGAAAAAGCAGAATATGCAAGGCTGTAGGGAGAAGGCAAGGGAATGGCACTAGGAAAACTGCCCCTATAGAGATACACCGGACAGACTTGACAAGCCCAACAGCATCCTTCTGTGATATAACAAATCTGTGAAGTACTGTGAGGTACAGCTGTAAGGTACTTGGAGGCATCCAGAGATTGTGAAGAGTGCCACATAAATGCAAATCTTTTTTTGAAGAGTAACCTTTGAACAAGGCAAATTAACATTGCCATTTGGCCTCTCCCTACAATCAGTTAAAAGTATCACAGGGAAGACAGCAAGTAGGTCAAGAAGTTGAGGGGAAAAAAAGTCCGATCATTGCAACTAGTGTGAGAGAAACTTTAAAATTTGGTTTGCAAACTCTAATCCAGTTATGTCCCACGAGACTGCACATGGTTGTGCAGCAGCAAGCAGGATTAAGAAATCATTCAATGCAGCGCTTTATGAAACTGTAGGTTCTTTGAGGACAAAGGCTAAACAATGCTTCTAGAGAGGTCCCTGGCTTTCTTGAAACAGAGCTAGGCATTTAAAAATAAAACTCCCAAGAATGCAAATCTTACATTTTATACTTTTGGGTTAAAAAAATGTTAAACCTTCATGCTGGAGATTTTTAAAAATTTTTTTAACTCCATCCTTGGTTACAAAGTCGGGCAAACCCAAATCCATTGCTTGTTTGCTCCATAAACCAAATTCAAAATCCAACTGAATCCAATTCAAGATCCCCTCAAGGGGACAAACGAGATCCAAGCTGACAAGATAAGCCATCGCACCCCATCTAGGGGTTGATCTTAGCCAAAAGGCTGAGAGGTGACGAAATATGCTACATTTAATGTCATAATGGCCTGACACAGTCTCCTGGAAGAATCTCTCACCTCCTAGTTTTAAGCATTCTTAACAGTCTGTCAAGTTACACTGCCACTTTTGTGCTGATTTGCATCCAATATACTCTGCGGCGATTCGAAGTGACATTGTAATTATGTCCTTAATCCACAACATTTAGAGTGTGCATTTGATCATCAATTTAGAAACGTTTCAGGAATATTTTTGGGTGTAGGATAAGGTGTGACATAACATCACACTACTATTCTTTTTAAATATGAAAAACTATGTGTCCTCATTAGTAATGGCTTCAAAATTAGAAACTAAGAATCAGCTAATTCAGCCCAACACAAGTAAAATCAAATTATCCATCATAATGTTATCCATTCCTCTCAAAACCAGACTGTTGAGAGTATTATCTCCAAAACAAAACTATATCACAAAAAGGACAACAAAAACTGAAAATACTGGAAAATCTCAGCAGGTCTGACAGTATCTGTGGAAAGAAAAAAGTCGATCTATACTCCGCAGGTGCTGTCAGATTTTTCAGCATTTTCTGTTTTTGTTTCAGATTCCAGCACCCGCAGTAATTTGCTTTTATCACAAAAAAGACAATAGATGAAGAAGAGAGTTCCATCGCAGACAGCGATCACATCAAATCAATAAGCAGCTCTGCAACCGATGGCAGCTTGGAGCTCAGCTTATGACCCACTGAATTTCTACATGACATCCCGTGAACTTCAAGTGGTTTTAGTATTTTGTTGCCCTTTAATGTAGTAACATACTTCAATGCATTTAAGAAAATAACTTAATAGGCTCTGTACACGTCTAAAATATAAATGACAACTCTGCACACTTTGCCAGAGCCTCATCATCACAATGTGGTTGACTTGAGGATGACCCGTGGCAGCATGTTGAGCTGTAGATTATAAAAGCTTGCTCTGTGGAAGGGGTGTGCTAGATGGCCTTCTCTCAACTTAAGCTTTATGGTCTACTGTGCGCCACAATGCAAGGAAGCAAAATGATACGGGAACATACGGGAACAAGTAGACCATTCAGTCCGTTGAGTCTGCTCTGCTATTCAATACGATCTTTGGGTAAGCATGCTCAAAGGCGGCCTTCAAGACACGCAACAACGCAGAATCACCAAGCAGAAACTGATAGCCAAGTTCCGCACACATGAAGACAGCCTTAACCAGGATCTTGGGGGTCATGTCACACTATCTGTAACCCCCACAACTTGCCTGGGCTTGCAAAATCTCACTAACTGTCCTGGCTTGGGACAATTCACACTTCTTTAACCTGTGCTTAACCCTCTTTCCATTCACACTGTCTGCACCTATAAAGACTTGATTATCTGTTAAGACTTGCATTCCAACCATTATCTTGTAACTGAGTTTGTGTCTATGTATGTGAAACAAATCCTGCGCTCACCTGATGAAGAAGCAGTGCTCCGAAAGCTCATGCTACCAAATAAACCTGTTGGACTTTAACCTGGTGTTGTGAGACTACTTACAATACGATCAGGACTGATCATCCACTTCAATGCCTTTTTTCTACACTATCCCCATATCCCCTCATGTCATTGGTATTTACTTTAAACATACTCACTGACTGGGCTTCCACTGCCCTCTGGGATAAAAAAAATTCCAAAAATTCATAACCCTCATAAATTCTCATCTCAGTTCTAAGTGGTTTCCCCACTATTTTGAAATTGTCTCCCCGGTTCTAGATTCCCCAACCAGGGGAAATATTTTATCTGCACGTACCCTTTCTATCCCTTTACGTATCTGCAGGCTCCAATGAGATCACCTCTCACCCTTTGAAACTCTATACAGAATATACACTCATTTTCCCCCAACTTCCTCTCATTCTGGGAACAAGGCTGGTGAAACTTTGTAGCACTCCCTCAGCAGCAAAAGTAAAGGGACTAAAACAACACAGTACTGCAGGTGCAGCCTGACTTAGGTTATGTAAATTAAAGCAAAACTTCACTACTGCTGTTAATCAAATCCTCTTATGGTAAAGGCTAACATACCAGTAGACATTCTAATTGCTTGCTGCACCTGCATGTTAGCCTTCAATGACTTATTGATGAGGACAGCCAGGTCCCTTTCTACGTCTACACTCAATACCCTGCCTATCTGTCCCTTCTACCAAAGTGGCTAACATAACATTTTTCTACATTATATTCCATCTGCCAAGTCTGCCCAAATCCTCTTGAAGGCATTATGCATCTTCCTCGCAACACACATTCCCACCTAGCTTTGTGTCATCCATGAGCTTGGAATTCTTAATTTAGTTCCCACATCCAAATAATTGATATATATTGTAAATAGCTGGGGCCTGAGTTCCAACCTGCCAACATGAGAATGACCCACTTATTTCTACTTTCTGTTTCACGCTGTTATCCAATCTTTAACCCATGTCATAGTATTGCCTCTGTCACGGTGGTACCAAAAAACTCCAAATTACATATGAACATACTGAACTTTTAAATAAGGCGTGTGATTTTAAAAATTGACTTACAAGCCAAAGATGGCTAAGGATGTAAATTCAGTCATTGGCTGATTTGTTGACAGGTCATACTAAGAAAAAGACAATGGGATTGCATCCTGATTCCAGACAGAGGCACATCAAAAGCATAAATGAACTGCCATCGCCTGTAAAGATAATGGGAGATGATGATCATCTCAGCAGAAATGAGATCCTGTGAGCAACATAACAGACCACTTTGTGCATTTTCACTTTCCAGGTCTATTTAAAAATTAGAATAAAAGTCAGCTATAAAACCTGGTCAGTGTTGACTATTGTGTCAGCGTGTGATACAGGAAGACTCTTGCAAATGTTTTGCAGATAGCTCTCTCTGTGTTTGCTGAAACAAGCCAAATCAGTCAAGCCACAGTTGAAAAGGAAACAGGGCAACTTCTCAGCTAAACGGCAGAAGCCTAGAATCTCAAAACTGACTATTCAGCTGCTAAAGTCAGCACTAATTAGAATCATGAGTCGCAACAGCTGCAACATTCCATCATCTACTCCTCATGATCCAGTCAAAGACGGATTCATTGAGGTGTTTTTTCTTACTGTCGGACTTAATTTTCATTTCTAATCTGCATAAATGTAAAGGGCATGTGTTTTATCATTTTTCTCATTCTTGGGCTTTAATAAACTCATTCTTTCTTTAACTCAAGAAAGCTTAGTTAAATTAGTTTCTTTTAACACATTCATATTGGGACTAAGAAAAGGTATCTGCAAAGGAAGGGATCAATTATTTTTGTAAATTAATCATGCTGCAACCAACCAAATAAAGAAAAGGAGGTAATTCAACCCTCCTCATCGGGGAGGTAACAATTTGGCGGCACCCAACTAAAATTTAACAAATTGGGAAACCTCACCTTGAGACAAGTTGTAACACCTCCTATCCCATGTCCTTTAATTTTGCTAACCAACCTCCTGTGGGGAATGTCATCAAAAAATCTTCTGAAAATCTAAGCATACTACAGCCACTAACTCCCCTTTATCAATCCTGTTAGTAACATTTTCAAAGACTCCAACAGATTGGTCAAACAGTACTTCCATTCGCAAATCTATGCTCACTATAGCCAGATCATTATTAGGCAAATGTCCATTTATAAAATGATGTGATAAGAGATTCTAGCATTTTCTCTACTAATCATGCATGGCTAACAGGCCTATAGTTCCTGTTTTCTCTCTCCGCCCCTTCTTAAATAGTGGAATGATATTTGCTATTGCACAATCTACACAATTTTTGGAAAATCGTCACCAATGCATTCACTAACTCCATCGTTAGCTTCTACACTAAGATGTAGGATATCAGGTCCCTGGGACTTATCAACCTTTAGTCTCACTAATTTCTCCATCACAACTTTCTTACTATTGCTAGTTTTCTTCAATTCCTCATTCTCCTCTTGAATCTCAAATTCTGGGAGATTTCTTATAACTTCCTCAGCGAAGACAATGCAAAATAATAATTTTGGTTCTCTGCCATTTCTCTATTCCCCATTATAAATTTTTCTGAGTCTGCTTGTAATGGACCCACGCCAAAACTTTCGTTTTTACGTACCTAGAAGTTTTTGCAGTCTGTTTATACGTTTTTGTGAGCTTATATTCACATTCTATACTCCCTTTCTGTCTCTGTTTCTTGGTCCTCCTTACTGTTTTCAAAAATGCTCCAAATCCTCAGGTTTATTACTATTTTTGACAACTTTATTTATAGGCCTTTTCTTTTAATCTCATGCATTACTTAACTTCCTTTGTTAGCCACGGTTGACGGACTTTTTTTGGGGTTTTTGTGCCTTGAAGGAATTTATAATTGCTTTAAACTCTGTAATAACATGGCAGGTACATTAATTGTTGGGAGCCAACAGATGATTGACATAGGAGAGTAAGGAGACAATTTGTTTAAAACAATGGTTTCCAAGAAAACAGAAAGAAGAAAGGTGTATGGATTGTGAATACTTCATTTAAATGCTAAGTGCTAATGACGTCAGTGGCTTGAAGGATTTATTGTGGAGAGTACAGAATAAAAAAAATTGGATTTACAATGTGCCTTTCACATACTGGGGAATGTAAAGCAGTTGATGGTCATTAACCCAGAATACGTCAATAATCATGCAATTCCAGTTGTGTACAGTCATCCTTGCACTGTCTGCTTCATCTTCCCAATATCATATGATCAAAATTCTCAGTAATCACTTGATTTCAAAATGGCTGACAAACTTTTTAAGTTATGCTTAATAATAAGAAATCTTTTAAAAATATGTAGGTTTCATAATATTTAAAACCATTGGGAAGATGGTCAAAGATTTCAGAATGTTCTGTATTGCTTTTTCTCCAGTTTCCAAGTGATACAGCTCCTTAGACGTAGGCAGCAATTTCTCGGGCACACAATATCTTTCAACTGGTTTCCCTGAATCCACATCAACTATTTTTGAAAAAATCTTAAGCAAAATACAAAACTGCAGCATTTTTCTACAATAATTCTGTAAATAAAAACTTATATTTGACAGTTTTACAGTACTCAAATTACGTGCTTTGTTTGGCTTCATTTTTGCTGAATACATTTAAGCCTATTGTTCCTTTAAAGTAGCACAAATGATAAACATCAGTTTCAGTGCAAGTATTGTTTGAACCCTTTGCCAGAAATGTACCTCAAGTGATTAGGCTGAATTGTTTTACGTTTTACATAGAAGATTTGACTTTGACTTGAATAAAAAATGTGCTTATTTATATAAACACTACCAGACTGAAGTACTGCTTCTGTTGATAAATGTCTTCCATTCCATATTATAACTGAAAAAGAAGCTTTTTAGCATTCACTGAGTTAATTGGACTGCCATTAATCTGGCAAAAGACTCATTTATGATTATGATGTCTCAACCCTTCTTGATAAAACCCATTTAATAATCTCTGGAGGCTCAACTAAACTTGGGATTGACCATCTCATAAATCAGTGCTTTCAGATCCGACATTATGACGCAAAACAGAGTATCCCTGACAGCCTGCTGCTATAGAATAAAAAGGAACGACGTAGACTGCAGAAATTCAATAGCCCATTTCCTTTTACTTCCTTTGTTCCTTAAATAATCAGCGTTCTTATTAGCTTCAATCTAGCTTGGCACATTTGCTAAAGCATACAGTTTACAACAAAAATCTAGACATGTTAATAAATTTGAATTTTAAGATTGCTGTAATGATTTGTATTATACATTATACATTCCTTAAATTTAGCTGCAGGAAACTGTGACCCAACAAGACTGAAGCATTTTGTGTATGGAAATTTTCAGCATCCTCACAGAATACCATCCAGCAAAGTCTAATGCATTGTATTTCAAAATAGTAGAGTCAAACTGCCTTTATAACCTGATTGACCATAACACCACTGGATCACACCACCATGCCCTTCCTTCAGTGAAGGTAATCCTCCTGTTTAGGCCTTCCCAATTAATTGTCCCACCAGTTTCAACCTCACGCATTGCTTTTTATTTCATTTGAATAAATCTTGAATAAACTAATTTATTTTAATCAATTTCTTTAGTCACCACTCTTAAAATAAAATTGTTCTGAAATAATTAAGTTCAATTCAGGGTTATCACAAAAATAATACTGTCTGATGTCTTAGCTGGTAAATGCAAATGGCTAATATAATACTGTGTTGTACAGGGCAGGCTAATCAGAGGTTCAATATCTGTACAATACTCAAGTTTACTGACCCCAGGATAGAAACAGAGGGTCGGGATAATAGCCCTGCTGGGTTAGGAATGGGCAGGGTAGAAAAAACAAAAAGTAAATCATGGATAGGGATTCCAAATCACGCTAAAGGGACTCCAACTAAAAAATGCCCCTGTGCAGATGTCAGTTAAGAATAGATCAGGGTTGAATGGAATAGCCCATCCTCTCATGTCTGCGTAACAAACATTTCCTGGTTCAGCACCTTCCTCATAGAAAGCAACAAAACTGGGCATAAAATATGAGAACACAGCCTTAATAAAAGTGAAAGGAAACGAACATCAAAAAAAGCGTAAACCAGATTCCCATTCCAACAATATCGATGTAAAGTGTGCATGTGGACTTTCAGACCAATTAATTTTGCTCAACCGTGATGATCAATACATTCTTCAACATACACAAAATATGACAGCATAGGAAATGTATATGGCTGCCAAAACCTGAGGAAATGTACCCTAGAAAAAGTCTCAAAGGAAAGCAAGGAAAAATTGGGGAAAATTTATTTGAGTAAGCAAACTTCCTGCTCATCATTTTATGGGAGCAAAGCAACAAACTTACATATAACAGTCACTGCACAAGGAACCTTACATATCGAAACAAGCCATTCAAGTCAAACAAGTGCACGCCACTATTTTCATTCCCCACAAAACATGGCCAATCCTTCTTCATCTACCCATATCACCATAATCTTGTTCCTTTCTCCCTCATGTTAAATGAATCTGTGCAACAACTTGAATTCAGGTGATTCTGAAACCAATTATTTATAAGGTCCGAAGCCCAGTATAACAAAGATACAAACTCGAAACAATCTTTTTCACCTTTACACAGTAATAGCATTCAGATCAAATAGACATGATATTCCCCAATTATTTTAGGGCAGAAATATGCATTAGCTCGAAAGTATTAATCACTGCTACAGCCAACAAGCATCCTGTCAAGCCCAACTCACTTCAGGGTGAAAGATTTTAATTAGCAGCCCTAAGCAAGTGGGAGCACAAAGCTCCTTGCACACTTTTCCACAGTTGCTAATAACGGAAGTGAAATAAATTCTCATTCTGGTTGTTTTCCCTAGTAAAACTAAAAAGGAGGTTGGAGTGATTCGCCTCTCCATCAACCTGTCACCTGAATGTAAAGGCATAGACAAAAAAATCTATGCATATAGACATTTTTAAATGAAAATAGATTCAATGCTGAAACCGTTTTTTAAGGTAATGTAAACCCTCAGATTTGTAGTTAAATTCACTGCACAAATTGTACTGCTACTAATAGCCCTGTGAAATTTGCATGTTCTCCTCATGTCTGCATGGGTTTCCTCTGGGTGCTCCGGTTTCCTCCCACAGTCCAAAAGGCATGTTGGTTAGATGCACCAGCCATGCTAAATTATCCTACAGTGTACCCAAACAAATGCTGGAGTGTGCTAACTAGTAACTTCATTGCAGTGTTAATGTAAGCCGACTTGTGACACTAATAAATAAAATAAACTTAAAATACCAGTGAAAGCATATTCAGATTTCACAAAATGCAGCACATTATATGTGAATTAGATATACATGTTTAATACAGATAGGGGAAAAAACCACATTTTGGAATTCTGGTACAAGAACAGAAGATGCAGGATATACACATCAATCGGTTTCTGCGGAGAAAAGGCCAGATTGCCATTTTAGACCATTTCCTTCTTCAAATCAAGATTTTCAGCATTTTCCATTTCATTCAAGGTGGATTTGGCAGCAATGCAATGCCAGCGTCAACAAAGCAGTAACTCTTATGTCCAAAAAGATTACACAATATAGAAGCAAATGGAAAAATGATTGATTCATCACAATTCTATGCTTCAAAAATGTCCATTGCTGACATAGTGGTAATGAGGATGGGCAGCAAGCTGAGCAAAATTCAGCTCTGTAAAAGTTCCTTCTCTTTAAAGGTTGCAAGGATCCCAAATGAAACACTTTGCAAGAGTCTTCAGGCTTTTTACAACAATAAGTAGTAAAAAAAACTATATGCTAACCAAGAGCATAAATTTAAGATCATCAGCAATAAAACAAAGGGTGAGCAGAAATTATCTTCACACAATGGGCTTTTAGGACATGAAATGTCCTCCTCTGCTGCAAAATTATACTAATTCAACACATAACTACTCATAATTGAGTACAATTTGACTCTCTCACTGAAAGTGATCACAGGATGGCAGTCATGTTTAAAAGAAAATATTACATTTATATAACAGGGTTACTCATTACAGCTTGTAGGGAAAGCAGATTAAAGGGGCAGAGTTTAGGGTACTTTATTATATATCTATTTTAACACCAATATTTGATATCAAAAGAGAAATTATGCACAGTTTCCAGTAGTGACATCCTTCATCTTCAGTAATACAAAAATACACCAAAAAGGAACATTGCTGGAGCCCAAAAACAAAAGTTACAATCTGCACAGTCAGACATTATTTCATAGTGAAGGTACTGCATGTGCACAAGACTGGTTGGGCCCACAACACGCCTGTCATCTTATTCCCTCACCTAGCCACACCCAACTATGACTTATGGTCCAAATCTTCCATCACTGGATCGTCGGAGATGGGGTACAAGTTGTTAGATGCATGTCAGGGTTAGATGCATAAACATACATGGAAATTGCCTGAGAAGTTTAAACTTCAGATGGGTTGATAGCCTACTGCCCATGAATGTCTCCATCCCTGAGCTTAGGGAGAAGACTGAGGCCAGATAGCCAGAATCTATCTGCATACTTACCCAGGAAATATTGCATTGTTTATACATGCTTTAACTTGGTGATTAGCAAAGGTAACCCTCCTACTCACAATAAATGGTTGCAGTGGAAGAATCACTTAACATTAATCTTTAGGTTCAAGCTATTTTGTTGTAAGCCTCTACTTTAGAGTTGTAGGCCTACAAGAAGCCCAACTCTCAAAATGTTGCAGCTGTTTCTATTCAATCAATGTTACAAGTTTTACTGGCAATTCTCTCAACAAGGTGATCGCGCCACACTCATTAGTAGCACATTAATAAACCCAACTGAGGACCACAACCAACTGCCACCTCTACAATCCCCCTCCAGCGACCTGACTACCTCCCAACCACTCGCCGCCACCCTTTCTCCTTCTCCAAAGCTTCTGCATCCTTCCTAAAATATGATACCCAGAATTGGACAGAATACTTTAACTGGGGCCAAACCAAACTCGAGTTTTGTAGAGGTTTAGAAGAACTTTCGTGAAAACTTAGCGTAATGCTGCATAACATTCCTCAAATGTTTTATACATTTAGAAGAATCATTAAAGAGAAATAGATAACCAGTTGTGTTGTTAGTGCTAAAAATATAAAGTTGAATAAAATATTTTGTTTTGCACACACAAATCAATAAGTACAAACAAGATCAGAAGTAATCCAAATCCTCAGGCCTGACAAGACTCAGCCTGTAAATTCCTTTCCATCAGCTAGTTCTAGATGAAGGTAAACAAAGCTAGTTTTAGTATGTGGCGAATAGTCATGCTATTTGTAGTGACCTCATTTATCAAGGAAGAACATAACATAAGAAATAGGAGAAGTCAGCCATTTGGCTTTGGACTCTAATTCACCATTCAATATCATGGTTGATCTTCCACTCAACTCCATCTTCCAATGCTAACCCCATATCCCTCCATTTCCTTAGTATCTAAATACTTATGGGTTTGGGGTAAGAATTCCAAAGATTCACAATCCTTTGAGCGAAAAAGATTCTCACCTCGGTCCAAAATAGCCAACCTTTTATTCTGAAACTGTGACCACCCACCCAGAGTTCCAGACACCTCCCCCACCCAAATAAACAACAGTTACCATCTTCCAGCACCTCTATTGCAAAGCTCCTTAAGAACATTGTACGTCTCAATGAGATTAATGCACATTGTTTTAAACATCCAGGAATACATGAAGCCCTGTTCCATATAACCATAGGGCAGCTTTGCTTTAGTTAAAGGAAAATCCCACTGGATTTGCACAGGATAGTGCACACCAAGGGAAAAAGAACAAAAATACTGACGTGGGTTTCCAGTCTTTTCAATTTTTATTTTATATTTCCAGTATCTGTATTATTTTGATTCTTCTTGAGGATTCCTGCAAAGTCTTACACAATGTCATTTTCTCTTAATTTAATGACTTCCATCAACAAAACTCCATCAACAGGACAAGCACAAACACCGAACACGACAAAAATATCAAACAGCTTAAACTGAAATCCAACAGAAGGTGCTTCAAATCCATCTTATCAGCAGTATTAATTAAAAGAGCATCCTGCTGATTTTTGGTTTAAAACAAGATTTTTTTTATTTATTCTTGGAATGTGAACATTGCTGGCAATGCCAACATTTATTGCCCATTCCTGATTGCCCTTGGGAAGGTGGTGGACAGCCAACTTCTTGAACTGCTGTCATCCAAGTGGCATAGGTATAATTATCATGCTGTTAGGGAGGAATTCAAGGTTTTTGACCCAGTGACAATTCCAAGGATTCATAATTTTCACTATACTCTTTGGTAGTATTTCAATGTATTGTTTCTTTCTTCCAAAAAGAGTCTAAAATGACAGGCAGTTGCTCATCAACTGAGCCAAACTGAAGAATTCCCTTCTACTGATAACAAACCTGAGGCACATTAGTAAGAGCAGAACAGTAAACAACAAAAATTGACCCAGCGTGCTATTTTAGCAGGGAGAACAGTAAGAAACTGATAACATGGAGAAAAGCTCTATTATAAATTTAAGATGAGCAAATTGAACGAAGTATCCCCTCAGAATAATATCCAGATTTTAAGTAACATCCATTTTCAGATCCTTATTTTGCTCTGTAGTATGTGCTGCATCAAGACGGCACTTTCATTTGTGTCCTTTAGGACACAACTACAGAATTTACTGTACAGTCTACTCTTAATTTAAATTGTCAGACTCAAATTATCTAAAATGCAAATTTTAGGCAGTGTTTTTTGCTGTGTTATTCACATCGTTTAACGTAAAATAGTGGACACTTTGATTCTCATCAAAAATAATAGATTTAAATTATCAGAAACTGGCTGTCTATAAACAGCAGCTGAAAGCAAAGCATTCTCAGAATGGCCATTCCTTGTTTTCTCAGTGGTTGCATCACAAATCCACCACTCTCATGTTCTAATAACAATGAAGAACTCATGGACTTCCTCGTTACCCCATATTCTTAACAGCGACTCCATCTCCTTTCCCAAGTTGGCCTAAGTTGAACCACCCTGTTCTCAACTTCAGTGTTTTATTCGGCAAACCGACTGACTCCATGGGCAGGATGTTCAAGTCCCAATGAAATCGGAACGAAGGCGGACAGGGCCCAAAAATAGTGAGGCAGCCACTATCCTTGGACACTGTTCCCAGAACTAGCCATTTTGGGGGAGACACATTCAGGGCCTAGCAGCTGGCAGCCAATTAGGCTCATTTGGAGCCTAATTGAAAGCACTTGAAGGAGGCCAACTGGATATTCAAAAAAGAAAAAAAATATGCAATCATTTAAACCTTAACATGTTGAAGGATGAGAACACAATGGAAGCATTCACTTTTAACGAAGAAAACAAGTATGAAAGTCTCAGGACTGAGGAAACAGAACAAGCAGTCTTAGAACCAAGAATAGAAACAAATGGAAAAACATGAAAGATAATACACAACATGCTGCAAAGGAAATATTAACAAAACAGAAAAGAAAAAGTAACCATGGCAGATGAGATGCTAGCGATGAAGACAGAAAGAGGAAACAAACACAGCCAAGCAAGGTGAAACTGAAAAGAAAATAAAGAATACATGTAGGCAGACTAAAGAGAAATGGTATGATGGGTTATGTGATGTATTAGAGCTGGAAAGAAATCACAAAATGAGGATTAGTCACCAGAAAATGAAACCTTTGACAGGTGGAAAGGGATAATAACCGTTAGTGGGTGCAGAAAGGCAAAGCTGGGAAAGTAATGTTTGAAAGGGATACAGCAGCAAAAAGATGGACAGAATATATGTACAATGATCCAAATTGAGAGTTTGTGGGGTTGCGTTGCTGGTTAAAGAGGAAATTAGTGCAATAGTGAAGAAAGATATTAGCTCCAATGATGTGGAAGCTGTAAAGGTAGAGCTGAGGACCATCAAGGGGCAAAAAATATTAGTGTCGTTGTATATAGACCCCCAAATTGTAGAGGTGATGTTGGGAGTGGTGATTGGTGACACATGCGACAAAGGAACATCTGTAATTATGGGTAATTTTAATTTGCATATAGATTGGATAAATCAAATTAGTAACAATACTGTAGAGGAAGAATTCCTGGAGTGTATACTGGATGGTTTACTGGACCATTTACATTGAGGAACCAGCTGGAGAACAGGCTATCCTAGAACAGCAATTGCGTAACAAGTAAGGAATAATTGGCAATCTAGTTCTGAGACACGCCTTGTGGATGAGCAACCATAATGTGATAGCATTCTTCATCAAGATGGAGAGTGACGTTAATTCTGAGACTAATATTCTGAATCTAAATCACAGCACTTGGAAAACAGTGGCAGGATCAGACAGAGTCAGTAAGGATTTACGAAAGGGAAATCATGCTTGACAAATCTACTGGAATTCTTTGTGGTAACTAGAGAATTAACAAGAGGGAGCCAGTGAGAGTGTGGTTTATTTGGACTTTAAGAAGACTTTCGACCACATCCCACATAAGAAATGTAAAATTAAAATGTATAGCATTGGGGGTTATGTATTGAGATGGGTAGAAAACTGGTTAGCAGACAGGAAACAGATCAGGAACAAACAGGTCTTTTTCCAAATAGGAGGCAGTGATTAGTGGGATACCACAGGGGTCAGTGCTGGGACTCCAGCTATTTACAATACATATTAAGGATTTAGGTGAGGAAACTGAATGTAATATCTCCAGATTTGCAGATAACACAAAGCTGAAGGTGATGTATGAGGAGGATACAGAGGTGCTTCAGTGCGATTTGGACAAGTTCAGTGAGTGGGCAAATGAATGACAGATGCAGCACAATGTGGGTAAGTGTGAGCAAAAAGGGAAGGCAAATTATTATCTAAAGCACTACATATTTAGAGAGAGAGGGATGTACAATGAGATCTAGGTGTTCTCATACTGCAGTTGCTGAAAGTAAGCATGCAGGTGCAGCAGGCAGTAAAAAAAGGCAAATGGTATGTTGATTTGCATTGCAAGAAGAGTTGAGTAAGAAACAGGGAAGTTTTGCTGCAATTATTCAAGGCCTTGGTGAGACCATACCTGGAATAGTGTATGCGCTTTGATTTCTTTAACCAAGCAAGGATGTTCTTGCCATAGAAGGATGGCAGTGAAGTTTACTTGCTGATTCCTGGGATGTGGGGCTGACATATGGGGAGAGATCGAGTCAGTTAGGCTTAAATTCACTAGACTTTAGAAGAATGAGGGGGATCTCAGAAATTTTTAAAATTCTAACAAGACCAGACTGGGTTGATGCAAAAGGATGTTCCCAATGGCAGGGGAGTCAAGAACCAGGGGTCGTGGTATAAGGATATAGGGTAAACTATTTAGGACCAAGATGAGGAGAAATTTCTTCACCCAGGGAGTAGTCAGCTTGTGGAATTCACTAACACAAAAACCAGATGAGGCCAAAATATTATATGTTTTCAAAAAGTAGTCAGAGATCATTCTTGGGGCTAAAGGGATCAAAGGATATGGGGGAAAGTGGAAACAGGTTACAAGTTAGAAGATCAGCTGTGATCATAATGAATGGTGGAGCAGGCTCAAAATGCTTAATGGCCTATTCCTGCTCCTATTTTCATGTTCCAATGTTTCAAAATGTGGAGGCAAATGAAAGATCAAACATTATAACAGAGATAAAGAACATTTTGAAATTGATGAGTACAGGAAAAGCTCCAGGTATAGAAGTAACAAAAGAGTTTAGTCCTTGAAGAAACAGAATTAAAAGTGGTAACGGAAATTCATGATCAAATATATACCAAAGGGTACATTCCAAGTGACTTGAGACATTCATTCATTATTCATTAAGTTACCTAACAAACCTGAAGCAATGAAGAGAAATCAATTTAGAACTAGAAGCTTGATTAGTCATCTTATTCAATTAATCTTGAAAATGATAATAAAAAATAACATATTTGAAGCATAAATTGGTAAACTGCAGTCTGGATTTAAAGCTGGAGTAGGAATAAGAGAGGGAAAATTTAACCTAAGAACAATCTTCAATAAATTTCTAGAAGTAAATAAAAACATATATTATATGTAAAATTAATATGCCTCACAGACAACGAAAAGTGTTGGATCGTATTTATAGATAGTGTTGCAGAAATGTAACAGAGACAGTAAAGATGTGAGATTTATCCAGAGCCAATCTTAAAACCAAATAATGAGCATTAGGCTACAAGATGGACAATCAGACACGTCTCAAGCGGAGAGAGGAATGTGACAAGGTTGTCATCAAAATTATTTAATCTGTTCACAGAACAAACATTTGTGCTGACAAGTGTTTAAATAAGTTGGAATTTATATCTATTATATATGTGTGTGTGTGTCTTTGCGTTAAGGAAGTTAGAATAGTTTCGGTTTCATGTATGTTTGTTTTACGAGCCTTGGCGCCTGGAAGTCTGGAAGAACTGGGTTTTTTAAAATTCATTTTACAAGATGTGAGTGTCCTAACTGCCCTCCATTTAGAGGGCATTTGAGAGTCAACCACATTGTTGTGGATCTGGAGTCAAGTGTTGACCAGACCAGGTAAGGACAGCAGATTTCCTTTCTACTAGATGAGGTTTTTAATGACAATTGACAATGGTTTCATAGTAAATTTCAGACTTTTATTAAATTCAAATTTCACCATCTGCCACAGTGGAATTTGAACCTGGGTCCCCAGATCTTGCTCTGGATTACTAGTCCAGTGACAATACCATTGAGGTTCTGCAACCCTGAGGATTAGAAGATTGGTTGAAGAGGTTGAGAGTTTAGGGATTCAAAAGCAAAATCGAAACCTCACTGTTGCCTAGTGACAGTGGTTAAGTGACACATTGGCAAAGAAACACAGGAGTTGAGAGGCAATTCAGTACATGTCAGAGGGGGAAGACAGTTTCTCAGATCTCTGAGCAGAAAAATTACAAGGCTAGTGTGACATTGGTTAACTCAATAGTCAGTTATAGGCCTTGTAGTGACATGATTAGATTAGCTGTGTTGCTACTGAAACAGTGAATTTAAAGTGCAGTTATTCTTAGGTGTCTTAGGGACAAAGAAATGTTGGGTGAGGAGGATCAAGTGAATGCTCAAGAATGCACAGCAGAAAACCATTTGCACATGCGCCAATCCCAAGCAGGAAGCCCATGTGTCAAGCTAGTGGTAACACTCCACTGGTTTGTGTGTCTGCAAAGGGTAAGGGAATACTGGGAAAGTGAATTGTCTTCTTGCATTTGTATTGAGATCTTTCTGAACTTTTGTCTGGTGTAACAGTGTCCTTTTTTTTGTTTTAATAAATATTATTTTTTATCAAAGTTCATCAGTAGGCTCCTCTGAATTTGTTCAGTAACTTTTCTCCATGGCTTTCTAAGAAACAGTTATGATCTATTAAAGCAGGTTTCACTTTGGGATCTGATTTGTCTAGTCTTAAAATCTGCTGGAATTGTTAACAATATTTCAGTATGTATTTCCAGAGATAAAACATGAAGGCAAGAACATAAAACACTTGCAATATGCTGACAACACAAATGCTATTTGCAAAACCATAAGAAGCCTGACAAAATAACAGATCAAGAAAAATTTAGAATATGGATCGAGTATGCCCACCAAAAAGACAAAAACAATGGCCTAAGTAGAAAGAATACATTTGAAGAAACTAGAGCAAAGATTGAAGTGGATTGTGTCACACACTAGAACAAATAGATAAATTTGTCTACTTTGGATAAATTATAACAGAAGATGGTAGATGCGATGCTGAAATTAGAAGTAGATAGGGATAGCCAAAGATAACTTTATGAAGATAAAGAATGTGTTAATAACAAGAAAACTCAAGTTTGTAACAAGAGGGAAGAAAGCTCATAAGATGCAAGATTCTATCCACTTTCATGTATCCTTCAGAAACCTAGACAATAATAGAAGAAAATGGAAGTCTTTGAAATGTGGATGCCAAGATGAATGCCACAAATTCCACAACAGAATACAAGGCCAATGAAATGATGCTTGAAATTGCAAGAACAGAACAAACTCTAAAAAGTGACATCCAAAAAAGAAAATGTCAATATGTTGGATATTTTCAAGCTGAAAAACTAGAGATCCTCTTCTAGAAGGAAAAGTAGAGAGCTGTAGAAAGTCCCACACATAATTAGATGAGGGACGTCACAGAGCAGTTGCAGAACACTTACATTGGTCATCTGAGGATGGTGTAAGACAGACGGGTGTGACATACTATGACAGCTGATTTCCTGCTAGGGAGTAGCTACAAGTGCAGCTGCAGTTTTTCAATTCAACTGTCTGAGGGGAGGTGCACCGAAATGTGCAAGGCTTCCCTGGCGCAACGTTACCCATAGAAAGAAATCTTTTCACAATATAGCCTAGCAGCCTTTTCTATTTTTCACTTAAATTACATTTAAAGTTACTGAAAGGATACCTGCAAGTAGCTCTCAGCTACTCATTCTTTACTGTAGCTAGCTGCTTCTCTCAAGCTGGAAGACCTTTGATTGGCCTTCCTTCAAGAGCCTGTCTGCCACGCTTAATTGGACATCCATTCTCTAGCTTGTCTTCTCAACTGAGGAAGGGCATTGTTTGGGGCGAACATGATAATATCACAAAGGAAAAACAATAAATGTTGTTTTCTATCTTAAGTCTTTCATGAGATGTGGGGGTCATTGGTAAAGCCAGCATTTGTTGTCCTTGAATAAGTGGCTTGCTAGGCCTTTGCAGCGGGCAGTTAAGAGTCAACCACATTGATATGGGTCTGGAGTCAAACATAGAGCAAACTGGGTAAGGGTGGCAGATTTCCCACAGAGTTGACACCCAGCTGAATGCTACCACGCATATCTTTACTGGAACACCATGCTCAACGCCAATCCCTCGGCTCCCATCCTGGCAAACATTACTCCTCCACATATCCAACGACTTGCAACAGTCCACAAAATGACAGAAAAGTTCATAATGCACCCCCCCCACCACTTCATGCTGATCTATTCAGCCCATCCAAGGTGTGACTCCCATTAAGGCGGCTGATCTGGTAAAATCCTCCTACACAGGACTTCAATGCAAATTCCACCTGGACAAATGAATGGGAATCATTGGACACAACAATCAAGTATCTGATCTCAAACTCAACCCAACAACTGCCTAGTTTCAACCTTCCAAGGAAAGAGTGGTTCACCCTCAACAGATTTAGGACCTACCATATGCTTGGTCAACATCCACTGATGGGGTATTAGTAGCAGCCCTTTTGTGTGTATCTGGGACTGAGCAATCTTTGCGCCACATCACAGAAGAGTGTCCAATCCACAGACTCAGTGGAGGCTTTTAAGTACGCAACACAGCAGGACCTGAGGATACTGCTTTGCTTACAGAGTTTGCATAAGCTAAACGAAATAAAGAAATAGTCCTTTACACATTTTTCCCATTGAGTACAATAACTACCGATACACTAAATTGAAAGCATTCGGAGAACAAATCATTTAATTTTTTTGCAAATCATTTAATAATTAAAATTAAATAATCTTAAATAAAATTAAATTTTAAAATTAAATAATTAAATAATCAGATAGGATAATAGGACTAGGGGCACAGCCTCAAGATAAGGGGGGGGGGGCGGTTTAGAACGGAGTTGAGGAGGAACTTCTTCACTCAAAGGGTGGTGAATCTCTGGAATTCTCTGCCCGTTGAAGTGGTGGAGGCTACCTCGCTAAATATTTTTAAGACATGGGTTGATGGGTTTTTGATAAGAGAGGGGATTAAGGGTTATGGGGAGAGGGCGGGAATGTGGAACTGAGCCACGACAGATCAGCCATGATCTTATTGAATGGCAGGGCAGGCTCGAGGGGCTAGATGGCCTACTCCTGCTCCTATTTCTTATGTTCTAATCTAGAGAATAGTGTGTATCTGGGCATAAACAGAAAATGCTGGAAAATCTCAGCAGGTCTGACAGCATCTGTGGAGACTGAATAGAGACAATGTTTTGAGTCTAGATGATCCTTCATCAATGTCTGACGAAGGGGCAACCAGAGTCAAAACGTTGGTTGTCAAGCCTGCTGAGATTTTCTAGCATTTTCTGTTTTGGTTTCAGATTCCAGCATCTGCAGTATTTTATCTGTGTGTATATGTGCATTACCTGTAAGGACGTTAAAGTACGGGGTGGATTTTGCAATCAGCAGCAAAGCAACACCTGATTACCAAGAAAGCTGCCCTCAGATGTATGGTAATCTCCAGGAGTTCAGCAGTAATGATGCCGGCAAACAGGTTAAATCAGGCAGCATGGTGGCATAGCGGTTAGCACTGCTTTCACACAGCGCCAAGGACCCGGGTTTGATTCCTGGCTTGGGTCACTGTCTGTGTAGAGTCTGCACATTCTCCCCATGTCTGCATGGGTTTCCTCAGGGTGCTCCGGTTTTCTCCCATGGTCTAAAAGATGTGCTGGTTAGGTGCATTGGCCATGCTAAATTCTCCCTCAGTGTATCGCAACAAGCACCGGAGTGTGGCAACTAGGGGCTTTTCACAATACCTTCATTGCAGTGTTAATGTAAGTCTACTTGCGACACTAATAAATGAAGTTTGTAAAGAATCACACCGAAGCACTGTTACACCCAGCAAATCACAAAGTTAAAAATCACTGAGTCCCATCACTTCCAATTTAAATTTTCAGATTATAAAATGGTGAATTGAATAAAGATAGAAGAGAAAATGTTATAATAAAACCTCAAATATATTTTAAAAGTCAAAATTCATCATAATGGAAAAATCTGACATTCCATAAATATAAAATTAGCTTTTCAGGACCAGTGAAGGTGTTTAGCAATTATTATGAACATAGTACATCTTTGCAATTCCAGTTAGACCTTATTCAACAAGGTGGAATTTTTGTCAAGGGTCTTTACAGCGAGATTAACAGCACACAGGCTGAAGCTTTGTTAATTCACTGACTGCTTAGAGACTGCATTTTTGAGGACCTCAACGATGCAGCCTCCTGAGTGGAATCACTGAAATCAAATTCTGGATTTCTACTTTATTCCACACACGCAGACTCCTGAAGCTGCTGTCAGTTTCAGTGGAATAATGACAGCGAGCACTGACAGGTTCTCCATCATTATCATTTCAGACTCTCAATCCAGAGAGACAGGTAATTGCTTTATAACTAACATTTACCAGAGCCCAAAGATGAGATTAGTTAAAACCAGTCTTACCAGTTGTTGTAATTATTTCACATATTGTGGAGTTTGTGTGGCATTCTTTATGCTTACTTGGCTACCATCAAATATTGTGAGGTTCACATACAGCAAATATTTTCCATACAGATGGCAGCAAGGTAACAGCCACTGCAAATTTATCAATATTAATCTATCTACTTGTGCAGAAAAGATTTACTAGCATGATACCGGGACTTGATGATTTGAGTTATGAGGAGAGGCTGGATAGATTGGGACTTTTTCCCCTGGAGCGTAGGAAGCCTGGGGTGATCATATAGAGCTCTATAAATAATGAGGAGCATAGATGAGGTAGGTACTCAACATTTCTTCCCAAAGGTAGGGGTGTCTAAAACTATAGGGCATAGGTTTAAGGTGAGAACAGAGAGAAATAAAAGGGTCCAGAGGGACAGCTTTTTCACTCAGAGGGTGGTGAGTGTCTGGAACGAACTGCCAGAGATCGTAGTAGAGGCTGGTATAATTTTGTCTTTTAAAAAGCACTTAGACAGTTACATGGATAAGATTGGTATAGAGAGATATGGGCTAAACGTGGGGAACTGGGACTAGCTTAATGGTAAAAACTGGGCAGTGTGGACAAGTCAGGCAGAAGAGCCTGTTTCCAGGCTGCAAACCTCTATGACTCTTATCAAGACCTATAATCTATTGGAAAACAACATTCCAGTACTGAATTTGCAGCTGATCAACAGGCCTATACTTTAATCCAAGCTTTAATCCAAAATAGCACTGAATGACAGCTTTCACTGGAGGAACAGTAGTTGCAATCTTATTAGAAGATATCATTGCATTGAACTGCTGCTTCAAACTGTCAGGAACACCAGTTCTGATGTCAATTGTCTGCCCTTACTGCTTGGCAGACATTTCTAGGTCATCTTCAGTACTGCAAAGAATCACCTTCCAACACTGCCTATTTGTTTATTGTGGGAAACAAAAAGAGGTTCACTCACAAGTGACACATCATTTACTGTTCATCTCATTTCCTCTGCAGTTTAAGGTCAGCAAGTCTATTTGACCACATTTTGCAACACAAAATAGGAACATTCCCATTTATTTGAAAATGGTATTCTGTCCTTTGAAGATCTAAATTTGTTGGTACAGTGCAAATATACTATTGTATACCTAAAAGAGGTCAACTGTGAACGCTTAAGGTATATTTATTGTGCAATCCACCATGAATTACAAATTTCACACTTTCACTTTACACATGTATCTTTATTGTAACAGCCCTGCACTCCTGTATCCACTTTCAGTTAAAAACTCAATTTTCCCCAAATATTTTTAGTGCACCATTAAAAAAAGTTATGTTTTACCAAACTATCTTTATTAAGTGGCCTTCTACAATAATCTGTACTGTAAAAAATGGATTTGTCACAACTTTAAGGACTTGAGGTTGTCAAAAAGCCACCGGAAAGATGTGACGGTTAACTTCTTTTATGTGCAAGTTATTTTCTGTACACGAAATACCTATCTATCAGCTGCCTATTCAGCATCATTATTTCCTATGCATACAACTGCAACAGTAATAGAATTTTTGCATAAGATGTGTGCATAAGCAACTTCAAGAAGCTGTAATAGCTCGTAGCTTGGAAGGTGAAGATACTTTAAAATGTTGTACGCTACTATTCTGACTGAGAAATGCAGAGAGACACATAAATTGCAAGGGACTCCTCAGTGATACTATCAAACGGCCTTCACTCAACTCACTGGAAATGGAGAACCACAGATTATCTCTATGAAGGGCACTGGCTTCAGCACGGAAAACCATGTTTGTCACTGAAACTCAATATCAGAATACAGCATTGCATCACTATAAAATAGCATTACCCAAACTACACTAGCTGTTTATAGAATCAAACAAAGTCTAGGTGCATCTGATCAAGGCAGGCATGAATTCAAATTTTAAAAATATATTTCATAATAAAAACTACTTGTAAATGGTATTTAATGATGATATGGTCCAAATCAATGTTCCGTCTTTCAGATGTGACATAAAACCAAAACCCCATTTGCCTTCTTGGGTGAATATGAAAGATCCCAGGACAGTATTTTTAAGGGGAGCAGGGGGGTTATCTGCAGTGTCCTGGATATTTATCACTCACTCAACATCATAGAAAAACATGATCAGGTCTTATCACATTGCCGTTTATGGGAGTTTGTGGTGTGCATATACTCATCACTGTGTTTCCTACATTACAATAAGAAGTCTCACAACACCAGGTTGAAGTCCAACAAGTTTATTAGGTAGCAAAAGCTACTAGCTTTCGGAGCGCTGCTCTTCCTACATCACAACAGTGACTAACTTTCAAAGAGTGCTTCACTGGCTGAAAAACATTTTGAGACATCCATTAGCCATGAAAGACCCTATATAAATGCATGCCTTTCTTTTTCTGTGAAATACGTACTAAACATGAACATAAAATCTTTTCAATAAATAAAATTATAATGCTGACTTTAAAAAGTTGCATTAATGTTTTTATCTGACTTTTAAAATATTTTTATTCACCAGTCAATGCTGATGACCTCAATCAAAAGATTTGTGCAGGAAGTGTTACCAGGTCATGCAGTCCAAAGGCACTATATGGTACAGTTGAAATTATGTCACTTATCATTAGGAATTAATAACTGTGACCTTGACATTGCACCATGTGGTAATCACATACGTCTGCCTAGTGCAGTAAACTGAGGGTTAATTCACACACCAGTTTCAGTGTCATAGCAAAGCAGTTTCTGCTGCATGGCAAAGTTGGTGTGTAAACAGAGAGTCGGGTATTGATCTCAAAGCAGATCAGACTGGAGTCACCCCGCCCAAAATGCAGATGCCAAACTTCTTGAACACAACCCTTTTGTAGCCAGGACTCAAATTTAGAACAAAGCAAGAACACAGCTAGAGATTTGCTACCAAGACTGAAAAAATATGAAAAGTATTAAATAATTGACCTTTCCTCCCTGCAGATGATGCAGAAAATATTCCTAATTGATTCCAAGTTTAACTAACTGTCCAGAGCACATGCATTGTGATGTTATCAGACACAGATGTCATGAAGCAAAGTAAGCAACAATTCTTTCACTATTTAAACCCAGGAAATAAAGTCTGATTTGAGAGTAACACACAAAGGGTGACAGAACTGCTGAAATCACTGTTCCTTTTCCAACTCTGTAATCAATATGCTTTTGAGAGGAAGATTTGTGCATGTGTTTTTTAATTCCCAATTGAGTGGACATTTTGAATAACCAGAAGCAAGATTTTCTTGGGTTTAAATAAAGAAAGAGGTTTGTTTATTTACACACTAATACTGAAATCTAACACTTCAGCACTCATTCACACACAGTCATACATACAAACACACTCAATACAGTTGAAAGAAATAGTCCACTTTTATAAGTTATAACCAAATAAATCATGTGCTGCCTGTGCTGAGAGAGCAGGTGGTATCAGAGCCATGAGCGCAGGATATTGACACAGCTGAGAGAACATACAACCAGGTGGAAAGCAGGTACTGCGCATGCATGGAATTCAAAGGTCTGAATTACAGGACAAACAGCATCTCAGTGGAATACAGTCTGTGACACAAGACAGTGAACTCAGATACATGACAATCCCATAAAAAAGGGGACAGCTGATCAACCTAAGTGAAAAGCACACATCAGAATCTTGACAATCATATAAATGTTAGCATTTACTGAAGATCCATCAGGGCACATCCTCTAAATGGGCTCTGACAGGATGAATGCATGGGGTTGCGGGGCTGGGGCCTGGGTGGGATTGGTGTCGGTGCAGGCTCAAAGGGCCAAATGGCCTCCTTGTGCGCTGTCAGGATTCTATGGTACTCAAAATTTTTCTTAGCCTCTAATAAGCTGGGAAAAATGTGTTGGCTGTTGGAAATTGTTTTCAGCTCCAAAACAAAGGTATCACTTCTAGACTTATATGCCACTGGGAGGAGAAATGTAGCTTTGAAAAGAAATTTTATTTTTTATTATTTACACTATTTTTTCCACAATACATTTTAGTGACATCATGCAGTAGGAATATCTACCGATAACGCCCATCACATTTCCCTCAATCACCGCAAAGCCCAGGTACTTCAAGTATCAAACTAAAAATCAATGTTGTTTCCAAACGAGAGAGTAGGAAGCTACATGGGACGCAGAGACTTGAGAACATATCAATTAACGCATCCTCTTAAGTTGGAAAAACACTTTCTGAAAAAACTCAAAATTTGTGAATTTTATTGCTCATCAGGGTGAAGAATGTCAGTGCTTGAAAATGGAATCTGAATTTACAGCAGTAATCTCAAATCAAATACGACACAGTGCATGCCACTCTATTCTGCTTCAATCTGCCTCATCTTCCAAAACCATAACAGGACTTTTAGAACAACAGTATGAAAGGAATGTCAAGTTTGATGTCCATTTGCCTTTAGTAGTTGAAATGAATATTGGTAAGAAAAACTAAAAGCAAAGTCTATCACTACAGTGACAGAACATATTCTAGATTTATGAATCTCATTGCACATGCAGACAATTAGTATAAAATTAGATTTTCGTATGGTAATTCATGGATCAAGAAACTATTTAATTACAGAACATTTCTGTATGCAGTGTAAAAGAAAGTCATAAAAAAGGGAAAAAATATAAGGAACCCAACAGGTGTAAAATGGCACTGCAGATTAGCACGTTCTGCTCTGGAACTAGGATTCATATGCAACTCAGACTGATGTAATGAACCTCTTTACTCTAGAAAGTTATGTGGGTTGTTTATAAGATTTAAATTGGTAGTTTTACTTTGCACTCATAGAGCTTACTTAGGAGCAAAGTTGAATATGCAACAACAGCTTTTACTTATTTAGCACCTTTAACATAATAAAACATCATGTTGCTTCACAATAGCATGATAGAACAAATTATTCACAATGGGACAATGATGATTGATGATTTTAAATCAGCATTTAAAGGAATTCGGGACTTACAGCACAAAGAACATTATGTACTCTGACACTACTCTATAATGGACTTACTTTTCACGGGACAAAGAAAGACTTGCATTGATATGGTATCTTTCATGACTTCAGAATGTCGCAAAGTACATTTCAGCCAAGGAAGTACTTTTGAAGTGTAGTCACTAGTAATAGGCAGGAGCAAGCTACTATAAACAGCAATTTGATACTAATCTGTTTACAATGATGATTGAAGAATAAATAATCGGTAAAATACCGAGGGTAACATATTTGCTCTTCTTTGAAGTTATGACAAGGATCTTTTACAAACACCTGAAGCAGCAGACAGGACCCCAATTTAATGCTTCCGCTGAAAAATAATAACTCGAACAATGCACAACATCCTCAGCATTACAGTATCAACTGTGATTTTTGTGCTCAAGCCTTTGCACATTTACGGTTTTGCAATTGTAAGAACATACATATATAAGTAACATTATAAAAGGTAAGATTTGAAAGTATTAGTGTTATTTCCGTCAGAGCTGAAAAAGCCAAGTGAATAATTATTTTTAATTTATGATGGGGTGAATGGGGAAAAATTATTTAATTTGCTTAAGGAATCGATGACAAGGGATCGGTAATTTACCATGAGATTAAGGGAAAGAGATTAGAGATTTCATTACAAAGTGAGCAGCATTGTAATTGGATGACACTGGTAACAACCCAATCTTTTTGGAGCAAAGAAGTTGTAGGGCTTTAGGAGAAAGCAGCCCTGGCAATAGGATTAATTCTGGATTGGTCTAACACAGAACCAGCAAAGACAAAAAGGACAAAATGATGATCTTCTGCATTTTAAATGTCTACAGTTTTAATTGGTCTCATCTTTGAGAAGTCAATACTTTTAAGCATTGAAACAAGTTATGTAATTACTGCTGCAGGCTTCACTGAACAAGCTAACGCATTCTACAGTACTAACTAATTGTTATACTGGCTTCTGTATGAACCTACTTTTACAAAAGTAGCCACATTTTGAGGATGCAAAATATTTATCTGTATTTTCAGTTATATGCACTCTGGCTTCTAAATGTAAAAATCAGGATGTTGCTGAATACTGAAACTTCCAATCCCTTTCACCTTTCAACAATAACAATTTACATGTCTGTTGATTCCTGAAAGTCTGCAGCAATCCAGTGAAAAACTGATCAAACAGCATTGACAAGACACCAAGCTTTTTTTTCCAATGTCTTAAAAATGACACTGGCACTTGTGATCAAAAAGAAGTTTCAATATTTAATTAAATAATAATGAATCTACATGTTGATCAGAGGATTTTAGTGCAGGGGAATTCAGTTGCAAGAGAGAGGCTGCAAGTAGCTATGATCAAATTAAACTGAAGATAAATTATCCTTTGTAAAAGAGCATCGAGTTTGTGCATATGCCTTCAATACTGTGCTGACTGGTTGATCCTCTGCCTGAAGCAAGATGCCTACCAAATGTATAACCTACATGACTCGCTTCCAACTTTGGGATAGATGTGCAATTACATTAACAGTCTGAAACACTACAATGGGTAGCAAAGCTAAATGCAAGACAAAGTTCCTTCAACTCTAACCTAACAAGTGATTCAATCCCCACCTCAGAGAAGTGCTCTCTCATGCACTATTGAAACACTTCACCGACTTCCATGTCATCCATGGTCTCATTTATATAGCTTCCTTGCCAGCCAGCGGACATCATAATGCACTTTCCAGACATTAAAGAACTGTAATTATAGGAAACAACAGCTAATTACCAAAAAGGGGGAACTTGGAGGGGGTCAATGAGCAGAATTGCCAATTTAGTGTTAAATTAGTAATTGATTGAATTGAATTGTCAAAATTCACAGCATATCCCTTATGGCCAACAGAGAGAGGATACTTTTATTTAGTTGGTCTGGACTGGATCATCTGAGTCTCTACAAGTTCAAATGCCAATGACAAATAGACACATGACTGCAACATGGTCTTACAATTTTAGATTTCCAAAACAAACCCAACAGTCAATGCATTGTTTCAATAAGTAATAATAAAGTCTGACTTAATAATTAAAACCGCAGAGTCACAACTCAATGAATCATATAACATAAAAATAACTTTGAACTTTTCTTTTTAGTGGAATTGGAAATAACTTTCCAGTGATATTTTATTAAAATACTCCAGACTTTATTTACGAAAGCAAAAATTGATCTTGAAATGCATTAATTTTTCCTGCAGCAGTAGCCTGGAATGAGGTGCTGGAGACAACCTCCATCGTGGGAAGACAAATTACTAAAGAAGTCAATGCAGCTGGGAGAGAAGGGTGGGGGATGGGGGTGGGGGATGGGGGTGGGGGCCCAACAGAGGAAACAATGAAACAAAAATTCATTCTGTTACATGATCACATATGAGAAAAGTAAAGCAACAAATCAACAGTAATGGCTTTAAGGCCTGACTGAGTATCATTCTAAAACAATTTCTCAGCTGGGATTGCTGTTCAGCAGATATGTCAAAAAAAAGCTATAGTATTATTTCAAAAGAGGTTGAAAAAGGAAAAGATGTTTTTTGAAATGAAAAGTTCAATCCTTTGACATCTTTAGATGTCCCCCTTTTCAGATAATTCTTTAACTAATAGTTCCAACATCACAGTCACACACGGCCGTTGTTGAACATGAGGCTTTTATCACATCAACAACCTGTTCAAATATATCCAGTCATTTGTTTTAATAATGTATTGGCAAACAAGATCTAAACTCATGTTTCTTTTACAGCCATGGACATGAAAGGAGAGGCACAACTCACTCAAAACTACAACTAATACAACTGGAAAAAAAATGTATTTGTAGAAAATTATATTCCTCCTCTCACTTGGAGGAGGTTACCTACAACCACTAACTATGCTGCTAGTTAATTCTTTCCAACTACAATTCAAAGCCATAACCATTTCCATGCAAATTCCTAACCTTGTTTTGTTTGGAGATATCCTGCAAAATCACTTACAGATGAAACCTACTTATTACAAAATATAATCAGATCGTTTTTGAACGGTTAGGTTTGTTCTGCAGGTAATTAATGTCTTTTGAGGTGTTCATGAGCCATACCTTTTGAGGTGTTCATGAGCCACACACCACCCTGATTCTTCTACTGGTTAAACTCTTCACCTTCCCAATGAGAGATGCTCAAGAATAGCGCAGGTTAACTCATTTTCCGTTTTTTTTCTTCCCCCAGAGGCTTTAGGTCCTCTCAGGATTTCTCTTCAATCTTTTTCCCAAAAGCTACGCTAGAATCAAAGCTGAGGGAAATAAGGGTATTGTAGACAAAAGCTGCATCCTACCACCACATAAAACAATACATTTGTGCAACAACAGGTGTCAAATGGGTATAACCACCAAAATATAGCTTTCTCAGGATGAAGACCTTGCTGGATTTGAGATTTTTTTGGATTTTGGATTACCTATCCATGGAATGGGCAGCTTGTGTAGGATTGATTCCCCTTTCCCAACTCACTATAGCTTGGTTTGCACAGAAGTTACCACTAAACATTATAAAGATGCAGTCTAATCACTAAAACAAAAATCAGTTGTGACAGATGCTGAACAAGCAAGGAGAGCCTATAGGTAGAGCAGAAAAACAGCTAGCTGCACAGTTGCACTTTTGAGCGCCGTGACCAGCTCATTGAGCATATTTCCAGCTTCTGGGTCACCATTGTAACCTCCATCAGTGCATTACAAAACCATTTCATTGATGGAGCTTGGAAAGAAACCGGTCCCGCTTACCTTCCACTCCACATTCTCCCCACCCACCCCATCACCAGTTTGCATTTCGATATGTCTCAACTGATGCAGTTTACAGAAAAGATACATCAGGGTGCAGATATTGAGAGAAAGAACTCTGGCTGAATTCATGCTCAAGGATCCTATGGAAAACTATAGCAATGCCTTCCAAGACCAGCTGATTTAGCATAGACCGAGGATTGAACCTAGATTTCATTGTTGATTGTCTTTCCCACTGAAGCACCAAGTTCCATGCGTGCACAACGCTTCCCAATTCTGGCCACTGGAATCAGTTCAAGAATGACCTCTGCATTCCCGTGCTTACTCACAAAATTTTCCAATTTTCGGACAACCAGATTTTGGACAGTGCAACTCCATTCAAAACTTTAAAAGTAAAGATATATTGCTTGAAACCAAAGTCCATGCAATTTCTAACAATATATTACATCATTACATTGTCTTTGGCTGCATTTACTCTACATTTGCAATGTCAGCACAAATCAGCACTTCATGCTGATGTTGTAACTACCGCACCAAACGCAATCTCTGTCTAAACCAAATACAAAAGAGACAAATAATTGCAATAACCATAACCAGGAACGATACTCAATTCTCCCCCACTTTCAATCTTTGGTTGTTGACAGTCAATTCATGTACCATATGTCAAACCACAGATATTTTCTAGCTCCTGCCAGTATATTGGTCAAGTAACATTGAGGGCAGAGGGAAGTGCCCTCCAAGATGCCATATACCACAAGGTAGATTCAGATAGCAGCAGCTTGGCAGATATTGTGAGTATGTAAAAGAACAACATGCAAAATAATGTTTTTTTGCAACAGTAAGTTTAAAAAGTTACCACAAATCCATGCACAAATCAACACAACCAGACAGTCAGAGACTTGGACAGATATCAAAAATGAAAAGAAAATGCCGCCATATAACCTTCTGGTCAGACCACATCAGAAATACCACATTACGGCTACTGGTTTTCCAATGGAATGCATATTTTTGAAGTTTAACCATGCCAGCCTCCTCCAAATCCTCTCAATCACTGTTCTAGTTAAGTGGAACTGCTCTCCTTTGGTTTCACTCTCCGATAATAACTAAAGAATTGACATTATTGGCTTTTCGCCCTTTTAATAGGATCATGACAGGAAGGGATGGACAAAATTAGCTCATGAGAGGGAATAATGGGAGATGATACAGAACTAGACAAGGCCATGAGTTCAGAGTTGGGGCAGAGGTGAGACAATTGTTTAAACACAGGTCAGTTAATTGCAGGAAAGAAGTAAATACTTTCTTCAGCCAAAACCAATCATTTTCCTTCAATTAAGTAGCAACAAAAATTCAAAAATATGTTTACTTTTCATTGTTCCATTTACAGACTACTGGAGCATAAAATGTGTAAAACAGCTGAAATGTAACATTTCATATAGAGCCTGAATTTTTCTAAGTACCATAATCAAAAGAACAAACTCCACATATGGCTTCGGAATCCACATTACTTGTTAATTCACAATCTTTAGAAAAAAATAAACTAGACTCGGAAAACTTTTGTTTATGGATTGGGAAGGATAAGGAGGGATGGAAGACAGAAATCAATTGATCTCAGTCAAGACAACCTGTACGATCTTCTAACTTTTAATTTCACATCCAGTTTATTTCTTTTCTATCTACAAGGGGGCCCAAAATATGGGTTTCAATTTTAATCTCCACCTTCCTTGTCACCTTACTCTTTCACAGGATGTAGGCATCGCTAGGTAGTGCAGCATTTATTGCCCATCCTTAATTGCCTTTGAGAAAATGATGATAAGCCACCTTCTGGAAGCACTGCAGGCCGAGCAGTGTAGGTACACCCACGGTACTGTCAGAAAGGGAATTCTCAGATTTTGAGCCAGCAAAAGTGAAGGAATGGCAATCTATTTCAAGTCAGGATGATGTGTGGCTTGGAGGGGAATTTGCATTGGTGGTGTCTGCATTTTTTAAGTGAAGCCTTGACAGTGAAAATAGTCTAAGCCTCACTCTGTGCTCTCTTTGGGGGTTTATACATTGCTCCCACCCTAAATATATCCACACCAATTAAAATCAAGACTGCGTGGTCCGTAAAAAGGATTTGTATTCATGGAGTCCAGAAGTTGGGTTACAAGGCCTGTGTTCTCATCATCCTGCTGTACGGCTGTGAAGCATGGATGACTTCCATGTATCAAGAAAGGAAATTCAATAATTTTGCTCTTCATTGTTTGGGGCACATTCTTAGCATTTCCTGGAAGTACAAAATCAAAAATGCAACAGTCCTCTCAAAAGTAAACCTCTGAAGTATGCTACTACTCATCAAGTAGAGGTGCTTTCATCAGCTTGGGCACACTTGCAGGATGGAAGGTGATGCACTCCTAATGATTTTCTGTATGACAGCCAGAGCCAGAAAAGCTGTAGGTCAGCCAAAGCTCCATTTCAAGGATACTTGCAAGCGTGACATGAAGATCCAAAACCTCAATTTTCACCACCTGGGAAACACTTGCCAAAGACATTGAAAAACAATGACTTGCCTGCCTCACCGTGGTGATCAGTGGACACAGCAGCTTCACATCAGGCTCCAACACTGAAAACAACAACCACAAACACAACTGACAATCGCCTCATATGCGGCACTTATGACAGAAACTGCCTCTCATGACTGGTCTCTTCAGCACTCAGCAAAAGTGCATCATATGAATGCATCCCGCGTTTATTATCTTACACAGATGGAGGATGCTGAAGCAGAAAAAAAATGAACTTTTTGAATATTTCAGGCCAGGAAATGCAGAGATAAAAGACAAGATTTTGCTATTAAGGTAGCAATTAAGTTAGCTGTTACTTATGTGCAAATGATACAGCAACTTTAGACAAGGGATAGACGTGCAGCTAAAAGTTACTGTTTGGGCTAGGCTACTCTGTCATTAGTTTCACAAAAATGGCATCTCGTTGTCTATCTCATCTTTCTTTTCCTTTTTGTCACTGTTGTAATCCATTGTGTTCAGACTCCTATTTCTCTATCTAGCTGAAGTGACATTCAATTCATCCCTTTTAATCCCCATTTCTTATCAAACACAGAAGATGCTGGAAAAATCTCAGCATGTCTGACACATGAGAAAGAATGGAATCAACGTTGAGCCTGAATACCCTTCATCAGAGCCAAGACTCGTCCAGACTCAAAATATTGGCTCCATTCTCTCTCCACAGATGCCATCAGACCTGCTGAGATTTTCCAGCGTTCTCTGTTTTTCTTTCAGATTTCAGCCTCCGCAGTCTTTTGCTTTTATCCATTTTTCCTTCTGCCACTTATTTCCCAATTGGTAACTCTCAGTGGTTTCAGAAATACATTCTATTGGTTGCCTTGAACACTCACATCTCCCATGCTGCACTGTTTCCATGCTTGTGAGCTGAATGGTGCAGGAACCAAACTGGCTAATAGCAAATTCTATTAGCTGTTGTGTGATGTCAGTGTATCTTCAAGACTTCTTTTAAACATAAGAACATAAGAAATAGGAGCAGGAGTAGGCCATCTGGCCCTTCGAGCCTGCCCCGCCATTCAATAAGATCATGGCTGATCTGTCGTGGCTCCGTTCCACTTTCCCGCCCTCTCCCCATAACCCTTAATCCCCTCTCTTATCAAAAACCCATCAACCCGCTTCTTAAAAATATTTAGCGAGGCAGCCTCCACCACTTCAACGGGCAGAGAATTCCAGAGATTCACCACCCTTTGAGTGAAGAAGTTCCTCCTCAACTCCGTTCTAAACCACCCCCCCTTTATCTTGAGGCTGTGCCCCCTAGTCCTACTGTCTTTTTTGAGCGGGAAGAGTCTCTCCACCTCTATCCTATCCATCCCATTCATCATCTTATACGTCTCAATGAGATCTCCCCTCATTCTTCTAAACTCTAACGAGTACAAGCCTAGTTTATTCAGCCTCTCCTCATAGCTCAACCCCCTCAACTCCGGTATCAGCCTAGTAAACCTCCTCTGCACTCCCTCCAAGGCCAAAATATCCTTGCGTAGGTGCGGCGCCCAAAACTGCACACAGTACTCCAGCTGCGGCCTCACCAATGCCCTATACAGCTGCAGCAAGACCTCCCTACTTTTATATTCAATCCCCCTCGCTATGAAGGCCAGCATCCCATTTGCCTTCCTGACCACCTGCTGCACCTGCAGGCTGGGTTTTTGCGACTCATGCACAAGGACCCCGAGGTCCCTCTGCACCGTCGCCTGCTGCAGTTTTTCGCCACATAAGTAATAGTCCTTCCTACCATTCTTCCTACCAAAGTGGACCACCTCACACTTGCCAACATTAAATTCCATTTGCCATTTCCTGGCCCATTCGCCCAGCCTATCTAGATCCTTCTGCAGACTCTCCACACCCTCCGCACAATTTGCCTTTCCCCCAGTCTTGGTGTCATCAGCAAATTTCGACACCCTACACTCGGTTCCCTCCTCCAGATCATCTATATAAATGGTAAATAGCTGAGGCCCCAGCACCGACCCCTGGGGCACCCCACTAGTCACCAACCGCCAATCCGAATAGCACCCATTGACCCCCACTCTCTGCCTCCTATTTGACAACCAATCCTCTATCCACGCTAACACCCTACCCCCAACTCCATGTCCTCTGACCTTCTGCAGTAACCTCTTGTGAGGTACCTTATCAAACGCCTTCTGAAAATCCAGAAAGACCACATCCACCGGCTCTCCTCTATCCACCGCCCTAGACACATCCTCATAGAACTCCAGTAAATTACTGATGTTCTCTGTAGCTCACGGCCCTGGCTGATATAATTTTTGCCGGGTTGTCTACTAGGTGCCCTTTTATTGCTCCTTAAGTAACTTAAATGGGGTTACTTTGGGAATTAGTTCTATAACCCTGCATTGTCAGGAGGAAGAATGTTTGCAAGTCAGGTGACAGGAGATCTTTCATTTTCAGTTCTGAGCTGCAGGTTTTAGTTTTTAGAAGGGGCATAAAGCTGGAAAGAAGTGTCTCTCTCTCTCGCCTTCCCTGGATTTTGGAAGTTCTGCTGGCTAGCTGAAAGCCAGGCTTCTACCCTTCCTGCAGTAGAAAATTTGTTATTGGTAGCTTGACCAAAGTCCCTCCCTGGTGTTCTGGGAAGCTGTCCTGAGCGTATCAAGAGAACTGCAATATTCATCCAAAGGACTCAGTTCCAGTATCACATGACCATTAGTCTTTGCTGTATTATACCTATGGAAGGGTTTTTGTTGATGGAATTGGTTTGATTGGAACATTTTATACATTCCTCTGGTTGTTTTGTTTTTGTTGTAATTGATGAAAGTTATTGCTAATTTTCTTTGTATACATGTTAACTATTTTCTTAAATAAACTTTGTTGGATAAAAGCTCCCTAGTGGGTCATTTGAATCATATCTGAAGTGAAGCTTCTCATGCTTATCCTAGCCAAATTCAAGATGCAAAACTTATGATCCAGGCAGGCTCCATAAAACACTTTGGAGTTCCTAACCTGAACAAAAACACCTGCAAAGTCTAGCCCACTATTTTAAAATCACATTTTTAAAAAAAATTGCAGAGGCGTGACTCCAGGATGGTAGTCTGCCTCCCTGGAGCAGGGGTACAGGACATAATGGAAAGGGTAGAGGGAATTTTGAAAGAGGAGGGGACCCAGGCAGAGGTAATAATACACGTAGGGGAGACGGACGTAGGAAGGAGGAATAGGGTAGATGTACGTAGGCAATTTAGGGAGTTGGGGTCCAAACTGAGGAGCAGGACCTCCAGGGTGGCATTCTCTGGGTTGCTGCCTAGTACCAGCAGGGCTAGGAATAACAAGATCATGCAGCTGAATGCATGGTTGAGGGATTGACGCAGGGTAGAGGGCTTTACTTTTGTAGACCACTGGGAGGTATTTATGAGAGAAGGGCAACTGTATAGGAGGGATGGGGAGAATTTGAATGGGAGAGGGACAAGTGTCTTAGCAGGGAGATTAGCTGGTGTGTTTAGGAATGGTTTAAACTAATAGGGAGGGGGGGTGGGGATGTGACTGATAGCTCATTAGACACTGGGGCCGGGAGAGAGTTGGGTGAAAGGAAAATTATCAGGGAGAAGGAGGTTCCGAGGGACACTGGTGGGTTGGACTGTGTCTGTTTCAATGCGAGGAGTGTGACAGGAAAAACGGATGAGCTTAGGGCCTTGATGTTTGTGAGGAAGTTAGATGTGGTGGCAGTAACGGAGACGTGGTTACGTAAAGGTCAGGACTGGCAGCTGAATGTTCCTGGGTATAAGTGTTTTAGGTGTGACAGAGGAGGGTTGAAGAGAGGTGGAGGGGTGGCACTGTTAGTAAAGGAGCACATCACAGCAGTGCAGAGGAAGGACAATATGGAGGAGTTAGGGATTGAGTTGCTGTGGGTGGAGTTGAGGAATAAAAAGGGAGAGATTACGATGCTAGGGGTATACTACAGGCCACCCAACAGCCCAAGGTCAGTGGAGGAAGGTATTTGCAGGGGCATTTTGGATAGGTGCAGAAAGAATAAGGTGGTTGTAGTGGGTGACTTTAATCTTCCTGGAGTGGATTGGAGGGGGCCTAGAGCTGGGGGTACGGAGGGAGAGGAGTTTGTAAAATGTGTGTTGGAAGGGTCCCTAGAGCAGTACGTAACTAGCCCAACTAGGGAGGGGGCTATACTGGATTTAGTGTTGGGAAATGAGCCGGGGCAGGTGGTTGAGGTTGAGGTAGGCGAACATGTGGCTAACAGTGACCACAAGTCCGTCTACTTTAGGATAAAAATGGAAAGGGATGAGTGCCGTCCGAAGGGGAGGGTGCTGAACTGGGGGAAGGTGAGCTATAGCCGGATTAGGAGGGAGCTGAAGGACACTGATTGGGAGGGACTGTTAGCTGGCAAGACCACAGTTGGCAAGTGGGAGGCTTTTAAGGGCAAACTGAAAATGTTGCAGGAAAGACATGTGCCGGTTAAGCGGAAGGATGGGAAAGGTAGGATTTGAGAGCCGTGGATTACAGGAGATATCGAAAACTTGGTCAGGAAGAAGAGGGAGGCATATGTTAGGTCAAAACAACTGGGTACGGAGAGTGCGCTGGAGGAATATAGAGAGAGTAGGAGGGAGCTAAAAAGGGGAGTTAGAAGGGCGAAGAGAGGGCATGAAATGGCTTTGGCTGATAGGATTAAGGAAAATCCAAAAGCATTTTACTCCTATATTAGGAGCAAGAGAGTGGTTAGAGGGAAAATTGGTCCTCTTAGGGACAAAGGAGGGGAGTTATGTATCGAGTCAGAGGGAATGGGGGAGATCATGAATGAATACTTTGCGTCGGTATTCACAAAGTAGAGGGGTTCGGTGTCATGTAGTGTCTTGGAGGGAGCTGTAGATCAGTGGCAGGAAATATCCATTACGAGGGAGGAAGTGCTAAGGCTTTTAGGTAGCATAAAGACGGATAAAGCTCCGGGGCCTGATGGTATTTATCCCAGGCTGCTTAGGGAGGTGAAAGATGAAATTGCTGGGCCTCTGACGCAAATCTTTGTCTCTTCTTTGGACACAGGTGAGGTCCCAGAAGACTGGAGGGTAGCTAATGTTGTACCGCTGTTTAAAAAAGGTAGTAGGGATAACCCTGGTAATTATAGACCAGTGAGTTTGACATCAGTGGTAGGAAAATTATTGGAAAAAATTCTTAGGGGTAGGATGTACGAGCATTTGGAGTGTTGCGATCTGATTAGGGATACGCAACATGGCTTTGTTAGGGGGAGGTCTTGCCTTACGAATCTGGTAGAATTCTTTGAGGAGGTGACAAAAACGGTTGACGATGGGCGAGCCGTTGATGTCATCTATATGGATTTCAGTAAGGCGTTTGACAAAGTCCCTCATGGTAGGCTGGTAGAAAAGGTTAAGGCACATGGGATACAAGGACAGGTAGCTAGGTGGATTGAAAATTGGCTGGGCAATAGGAGACAGACAGTAGTTGTCGAGGGGACCTTTTCGGGCTGGAGGCCAGTCACCAGTGGTGTGCCACAGGGCTCAGTACTGGGACCTCTCCTCTTTGTAGTATATATAAACGACTTGGAAGAGAGCGTACGTGCTGTGATCAGCAAGTTTGCGGATGACACCAAGATGGCAGGATTGGCAGATACCGAGGAGGAATGTCAGGTGACACAGCAGGATACAGACAGGTTGGTATATTGGGCAGATAGGTGGCAGATGGAATTTAATCCTGACAAATGCGAGGTGATGCATTTTGGAAGGAATAATGCAGAGAGGAGCTACGTGATAAAAGGTAGACCGATTAGGAGCATAGAAATACAGAGGGTCCTGGGAGTGCAGGTTCACAAGTCTATGAAGGTAGCGACACAAGTAGAGAAGGTTGTGAGGAAAGCTTATGGAATGCTAGCCTTTATAGGAAGGGGTATAGAGTATAGGAGCTGCCGTCTAATGCTTCAGTTGTACAGAACGTTGGTTAGACCGCATTTGGAGTACTGCGTCCAGTTCTGGTCACCTTACTACCGGAAGGACGTGGAGACTCTGGAGAGAGTGCAGAGGAGGTTTACCAGGATGTTGCCTGGCATGGAAGGACTGAGTTACAAGGAAAGGTTGGAGAAACTGGGACTCTTCTCCTTGGAAAGACGGAGATTAAGGGGGGACATGATAGAGGTATATAAAATACTGAAGGGAATAGATAGAGTCAATAGTGGTAGGCTGTTCCCTAGATTGGGGACAATTACGAGAGGTCACGATCTAAGGGCGAGGGGGGAGAAGTATAATTTGGATATGAGAGGAAGGTTCTCCACGCAGAGGGTCGTGGGGGTATGGAATGCGCTACCGAGTAGGGTGGTGGAGGCAGGCATGTTGGACTTGTTTAAGGTTTACTTAGATAGACACATGAGCGAAACAAGGATGGAGGGTTATAGCAGAGGGTATTAAATAGGGTCAGAGCCTCGGGACGACACCGGAAATGTACAATTACATGTTAACGTTTTTGTCTTTTTATTCTGCAGGTGTCAGTCCACCTTGTTGTCAAACGAGGGACATGCACACGGTGGGTCGTGCGTGGGCTGCTCTTGGAGGTTCCGGGAGTGGCCTAGTACTTCGTGTCGGTGTGTGTGCTTAATCCTGGACCAGTAGACGGGCGCCACAACAGCTCAGTGACTAGCACTGCTAGCTGTGCAGATACATGGATTTGGGCCTGTGTCTGTGGGAGTTTGTGCATTCTCCCTGTGGTTGTGTGGGTTTTTTCCGGGCGTTCCGGTTTCCTCCCACAGCCCAAAGATGTGGTCTTAGGCTGACTGGTATACCAAATTGACACTATTCTCCCCTGAATCTGGCTAAGTTAGGGGTTCCACTCACATATACACAGGGCAGGGTAGGTGTAGGAGGATGCGGTGGCGTGGGCTCGTTGGGCCGAAGGGCCTGTTTCCCGTGCTGGGTTGTTCTTTGTTCAAACTCATTTTGAATGATAAAAATATTAAGATTTCCTTTGTATATAAAATAATCTCAGTCTTGTCAGTTGCAATCTGCTGTCAATTTTAATAAATTCACTAGAGATGGTACGTTAATTGTACAAATATTATATGGAGTCAGATGTCAATGTGCAATGCCAAATTACAACTGAATTTAGGGATTTGAACTCACTGTAAATAATGCATGTAGATTACAATCTTGATTTTGAAGAGTTGCTTCACTTGGTAGTGAAACTGAGGCATGAAACATGGGTCTAAGATTCCCTCCCTGTTGGCTAAATTACAGATTCCATATCTAACATTGTGATTTCCAGCTAAATCCAAGATTCACCCCAGCAGACTGGATGGTTGGGTGCAATTACCAAAAGAAGGGAATCTGAAAATAATTTGCATTGTTGAGAGTAATAGGTTAGAGGGTATTGTCTTTATGAATGTTGAAATCTGAAAATTTTGCTTGCAGCAAACTAAGCTAACAAATACCTTGTATACATCTTTGTGGGGAGTTCTGTCAAACCTCACTGTAAAAATAATTATATTATCTCCCAATTTGAATTTCCGCAATTATCGCATACACAGCTTTATAATATAAAACATTATGCAATTGTCTCTTACATTGATAGACTAATGTCATTCAGGGTACACGGATGCACAAAAATTGTTTGGAGTTTATTAAATCTAACCTGAAGTGGGCATGAAAAAGTGACCAAAATGAAAGATACCATAGTGTGAAACATAGGCTCTAACTACATTCAAAGCAGCATGAGGCTTTATTCAGACACTCCCCCATACATTTGAGTCATCCTATAGAGGTCTTCAATAGTTTTCCTATTTCAGCTTGACTACTCATCATCACTAGGAACTACAGATAAAGCTTTCAAGCAATAATCACAAAAATTCACCTCAATTTCCAAACAGTAACAAAAAAGCTCAAAGCTCCCCAGAATTTAAGATAACAGCTGAGCCACACCAACCAAGATTTTGCTAAGGTGATTTCAGGCAGGATGGTGATGGTAGAGGTGTTACAAATGACATCAGCAATCTAAGGTCAAGGAGGGGGGAAATGAGTCAGGGTTCCTGCTCCTGATTTCTAGCTTGCGGCCTCAAGTTGGAAACATATATGCAAGTATGGAGAAGACAGAACTGGGCTCAGCTGTAATGCCTCCAGGCTGTCAACACTCTCTGCACTCAAGCTTGAATAATAGCCACTTGTGTGAGGCATACCTCAGCAAGGAATCAACACCTTCAGGAGATAAGGGAGAACATTGAGGCAGGAGAAAAACAATTCAAATGACACATAATGCTGCATTTTGTTTTCCTTCTTCTAGTGATAGATGAAGTCATTCAATTTTCACTTTGCAGAATGCATAAACGGAACAAATAATTTACAAAGGCTACTTTGTAATACACTGCCTTGAGGAAAGTGGTCTACTGCTTAAATGGAGCTCTGTTTAACCCTCCTGTGCTCTCCATTAGTGTGTGCTGTAGTCAATACAAGCTTAATGCAGAGGCTATAAAAACAGAATCCTCGCTTTCGCATCTAGAGACATAGAACAGAGAAACAAGGCAGCAGCATTTAATGACTTCAAACCTCAGTCATAAGATCTAGGAACAGGAGTAGGCCATTTGGCCCCTCAAGCTTGCTAATCTGCTGCAGTATCATGTACAGTTTTGGGCACACATCTGTAGGCAAGATATTGACAGAAATTTTCAACTGTTCATGCCAATGGGAACTTCCTAGTCTTGCCAACAGCCCACCCGTCACGTGAAATATGCTGCGGGGGGCCAAAGAATCCCAAAAAAAGCAATGAAAAACTTGCAATGCAGATTCACTAAAATGTTACAAGGAACAAGAATTGCAGTTCTGATGAGAGGTGAGAAATATCAAGGTCATAAAGGTGCACAGCCAATGAAAAAGTCACAGGGAGCATTTGTTTCCACCAATGGCAGGACCATTACAGATGGGTATAAATTTAAGATAACCACCAAAAGAATTAAAATGAATTAAATGAATGAAAAGAAAACAATTATGGAATTAAAGCATGGAATGTTCTGTCACCAATAGTCGTTGCAGTAGAATTGATAAATGATTTTCTTAAATAAAAATGACATTTGTTTAAAAACGCAAACTATCACAGGGAACAAGCAGGCAAAGTGGTTGACCCACATGAAGAAAAACGTTGTATAGACTTGATGGACCAAACAGTTTGCTCTTGCTACACTTGAAGTTCAACAGTATTATAATTTAATTATTATTTTTCTTGTCACTAAACTTCATTTGTGAACCATCCACCTTTTTACCTTATTAACCCGAAGCTGGCTTAGTATGTGGAAACACTTAAAATGGCATTATAAAAGGATACATAATTACCAAGATTTTTAGCAAATAATCACTAGAATTCTTAAAACGATGCATGGTTGATATTTACAGGAATGATATTTACACAGCACATACTCGGCAAAGTATACCCATCACTGGAAAGCCTGTTGACTTGGGTTACAGCAAAATCTATTTGCAGTGGTGACCTCCTTCCCACGTCAGACTCAATAAAAGCCCCTTTCCTGAGAAGCGAAAGCTTTAAAATATTCTGCAACTTTTAGTTCAGGTGACTGAGTTTTCCAAATAAAAGTTCAAATTCAAAAACAGCATCACATTTAAAACTAATGTTAATGTTGACAATAAGAATCAATCATATCACAGAATCATAAAGGCACTGAAGAACGCCATTCAGCCCATCAATTCCATGCCAGTTCTCTGTAGCAGAATCTAGTCCCACTCCTCCACTCTGTCCCTGTAGCCCTGTAAAGGTTATTTCCCTCAAGTATCTTCAATTTCCTTGTATAAATCAACCATCTCCACTTCCACTAATCTTATAAACAAGTTCCAGATTATTAACACTCGTTGCATAAAAACATTCTTCCTTACATTCCCTGCATCTCTTGTCTAAAATCTGAAATCTGTATCTTTCAGCCCTTGTACCATCAGCTAACAGGAACAACTTTTCTCGGTTAACCTTATTTGAACATATCATATGTGTACCAACGTGTCCCAGGGCAAGATCCGGTCCCCCCCCCATCAGGATCAACAGAGAAACGCTCCCAAACATGGAACATTTCCCTGACCGGGGGGGGGGGGGGGGGGGGGGTGCAACCTCTCATCAGAGGCTGACATTAATGCAGAGATGCAGCATCTTGTCCCATCTGCAAGCATTGCCTTTGGACACCCAAGGGCAAGGGTCTATAACCATCATGACATTCATGCTAATGCCAAGATCCTTTTGTACAACGCAGTCATCCTGCCAACTCCTCAAAAATTTGGGTTATGTGCAGATGTCAAGTCACCTCAAGGCCCCTGGAAAGGTACCATCAACGCTGTCTGAGACAGATTCTCCACGTCAATTGGGAGGTCAGGCACACTATCAGTGTCCTTGAAGGAGCCAAGCGTTTTCAGCATTTTCTTAGAAATGGGCAATCCTTTCCTCTCTAACTGTTCACTGCAGTGGTGATTTTTAAAATTTCAACTGTGAATGCTTTCACACTATGAAGGAACCTAATGCAGTTGCCAAGTTTAGCAAAATAATAGAATCATAGAACCATAGAAAACTTGCAACACAAAGGAGACCATCTGGCCCATCTTGTCCATGCCAGCCCAAGGACACCCAGGTACCCTTTCTAATCCCACCTTCCTGCGTCCAGCTCACTGCCCTGCAACTTATAGCACTTAAGGTGCAGATGCAAGTACTTTTTAAGAAGAGCTTAGGGCCTCTACCTCTACTACCAACTCAGGCAGTGAATTCTAGACACCCATTACCCTTTGCAAGCAAAAGTCCTTCCTCAAGTCCCCTCTACAATACACCTTCTGCCACTAATCTTGAATACATACCTTCTGGTTCTAGAATTCTCCAAGGGAAATAATTTTATCCTGTCCACTCTTATCTCTTCCCTCCAATTTGGTATACGTCAATCAAGTCATCCCTCAGCCTTCTTTGTTCCAAGGAAAATAACCCTAACATATCTAATGTATCCTCACAGCTACACTTTTCTAGCCATGGCAACATTCTTGTAAACCTTCTTTCCACTCTCTCCAGAGCAATTACATCTTTCCTGTATTGCAGTGACCAGAATTGCACACAGTTCTCCAGTTGTGGCCTCACCAGTATTTTACACAATTCCAATATTATACCCTTACTCCTTTGGAAGCTAACTTCCATTTAGTCCAAGCCAATTATTCTGATTCACATATTAATACGTGCTCAATCTGTATTTATACTTATATTTGATCCTTTGTTTGAAAAGAAACAAATTTTTCTATTTCCTCCCCCATTTACAAGAAATACACAAAACTTGTGGCCAACACAGTTCCTTGGCCTCTGTCAACAGTTCTCTTAGCTGATTTCTTTAACATTTGTGACAGACTCGTTCAGACCTCATGGTGTTAAAATGCATTTTGCTTTTTTGGTCAGCATCTACCCATGTAACAATACATAATAAACTCCACAGCTTTTTTGGGGTAGATGCAAAGGGAAATCAAACTCCATCATCTGACCACTTTGATAAAATCACCCCAAGTCAGCATTTTTAAAAGTATTTGAATGGGGAGATTACCCTTAATATCAAGCATTCAAATCTCAACTACATCAGACTAGCTGAGGCCGTACCACATAGAAAAGACCCGTTGTAGCAAATGGAATACCCTTCATTCAGCTGACTAAAGGATGACTAATTATTTTCACAAACCTAGTCTGAGTCAGAAATGTAACAAATAGTTTGCTTCTACACGACTTAATAAATGGTGCTCTAACATGCCCTAGAATAATTACAATTTACTTTCAATCACTTAGCTGCATGTACTCAAGTTCGAGCAGTATCACCACAGCAATAGCTACTAAGCAGCATGCACTTAGATGGTTATTTTGTCCCTGTACCAAGAACTAGCATTGTTGAATTAACAGCTTTACATCCTAAGGGCAGTAACAAGCACACTTCGATCATTTCAGTATCTGCTGTTTTTCATGATGATGCTGCCTTACATTACAAGTGTTTCTTTCATATAAAAAGTATTTCACCAGTTTAAGTATAGTATCTTTAGAAATCGTAGTCTGATGATCTTATTCATTTTCAAGCAAGAAAGGGAATTGTAAATTACCTGCTCACAATAAAATCACTATTAGCTTTGATAATTCTCTAAAATTGATCATTAATATCAACATAATTGTCCTACAAGTTTTTTTAAAACTCATCTTAAAGTCAAAATGGCACCTAATTTGATGGCAGTAAACAAAAACAGTTGTGAATTTCATAGTTCCCAAACTGTATGTAGGCTGTTTTTTTACAAATTTTCAACACAAACAAAAAACACAGCATTGTCAATCATTGCAATTTTACAAAAATGATTTTGCAATGACTGTTTTAGGATTATTAAAAGTATGATAAACAACATATACCAGAATAATTACAGAAGGGAACCATGTTGCAGTAAATATGTGTATTATGTGATATTTCTCATGACTTAGTCAAGCAGATTTGCAAAGTGGCAAAATAATTCCAAATAGCTAAAAAAACCTCATGGAAACAAAAGGCTTATACAATGATGTCCTGATTCTACAGCAAAACTGGTAAATAGCATACAGTACACATTTTTCTCCACAACAATAGTTGTAAACTGTGGCAATCAGACTGGATGAAACAGAAATTGAGGATACAAACTGCTGGCCTAGCAAAGTTTTTCACTGGTATCTTTGCATGTTGAAACGGAGAGAAATAAAACATGGCTTTGTTCTCCCACAGAGTAATTTTTCAATTTCAGTCAGATTGTTAGCAGTAGCAAGCTGTTTCCCCACAAACGGGAAGGAGGAAAGGGTGAGTGAACCCAGACTACTCCTATTACTACTGGCCAAGTGCAGGATTGGGAAACAGGTCACTAACCAGATCTTTCAACCAAGAGGAGCAAAAAGGGAAGTTTAAAAATAAACATAGCGTAGATCACTAAATTGTAAATGGGATTTATACTTCTTCAAATGAAACTAATCAGATAACACAAGTGAAACAATCTCTGGACTGGTAGTAAAGGTTGCATGTAATGGTTCCCCTGACATTATACCACACATTTCAATTTTTTCTTAATTATTGGAGGACAAAATTATAATACTTCGGGTCATGCAAACTTGACTCTTACCCGCAATGATGATTTGCCAAAAGAATTAGGAGCAGGAGCAGGCTACACACCCCACCAAGCTTTTTCTGCCAATCATCAAGATCATAATTGATCCTTGACCTCAACTGTACTTCCCTGCTTGATCCCCATGTTCATTTGGGCCTAAAGTCCAAAAATCTATCCAGAATTAGCCATGAATATACTTAATTACTAAGCATCTGCAGCCCCTGGGGTAGAAAATTCCAAAGATTTTAGAACTCTGGGAAGGAAATTCCTTCTCAGTCCAAAATGACTTTTCCCTTAAACTGAACTATGTCCCCAAGTTCCAAATTCTCCAACCAAGGGAAGCAGCCTCTCAGCATTTACCTTGTCAAGTCCTCTCAGGATCTTTTATATTTCAATTAGATCATTTTTCATTCTTCAAAGTCCAGAGAGTAAAGGTCCACATCTCAAAAGTCTGTCAAGTGAGAACTTGAACATACAAAGGCTGCACTTGTCACTCGTTATTCAAGTGATCCAACAAATTTTAAAATAAGTTAAATTTTAAAATCTGTTGAAACTTGCCATCACGCTATAGAGAAACTAATCATGTATTGACTGTCTCAGCCCCATAAAGCAGTACATTACTACTCTTGTAAAGAAAGGACCGGGTTTAATGTCTCCTGTACAAGATTATTTACGTGCAACATACAGCCAGGAATTTCATGCTGTCTCATTCATTTTACAAGAATCAAAGGCTGCATCACATAACATTACCATGATTATGGCTTCACCAATACATAAGGGGAAATGATTATTTTGGCAAGAAAAGAATCAGGAAACATATTAGAGAAGAAGAGTTTTTCACCAAAAACAAGTAGATCTCAAAGTACCTCAAATGTAGTTAACTGTTCTGAAATATACTAGCGAATAGAGGATGCAACAACCATTTTATGCTTTAAAAAAATCCCCAAAACAGCAATATGATGAACAACTTTGTAATCTGATTTTGGTGATAGTGGTGGAAGAACAAACATTGGCCGGGACATTGGGCGATTTCAGCTTTTCTTACTCTGTCATAGGACCTTTAATACCCACTTTCATGTAAAATGGCATATCAGACTTTAGTTCAACACTTTGTCCAATTACAGGGTACAAGTAAATGCAAGGTGTAAGGAAGTCAAGCTTATAGCAAGGCTACAACTTTTGAGGTAGACTAGAGCCAGTACATCAGTAGTGTTCACTAAAGGGGACACAAAAAGTTTAATCCTATTCCAAAAGTGTACAAACATAGTAAACAGATACAAATAGAAGTTAAAATACATGTTTTATAACTTAGGGCATGAAAACTAAAACTGTTGTATGAGAATACATGGTACCAGTACATAATCATTGCATACATTCAAATGACAAAAATAGTTCAAGTAATTTATAAATTGACAATGGGTCTATATGAGTGAATTATAAATTTTCAAATTAATGAATTGATGGTATTAGATGAGGGCAGTGACTTTCTACATTTAAGATCATTATAGTCCCAGATAACCAGAGGTTGCTCTCCCCTTTGAATGGAGAGAGCTAACTGCTGGTGACTTAACCTGAGAATCACCATACTTCAGGCAAGGGACAAGGTTGAGAAGGCAGGGCCTTCATGGATAACCTCAGCCAGCACAGGAATTGAACCCATGCTGTTGGCGTCGCTCTGCATTACGCACTAGTCGTCAAGTCAACTGAGCTAACTGACTCCTCTTTCTATATCTACCATCTGGTAGGTTGCAGATTTAAGACTAATAGTGTTGTAATCTAACAGTTAGTTACACTGAAGCAAATCAATAACCATTCTTCAGATTGAGTGAAAGTTTAGGCATGTCCATTCTCATGATTTATTTTCTGCATTAAAATTGCATATCCGCTAGAATTTAGATTTGGTGTACAAATGTTAGCCAACTCTCCAGCTTTGCAATTTTTCATTCTATTTCTATCACTTACAAGTGCCAAATAGCCTCACTTTAGAATCTCACCAGCAGGATCACTTCTGGAAGTCAACTGAGAAGAATTAAAACTAACAGCCTTTTGTCTCATCTAAATCAGTTTTTTTTAAACAATAAGCAACAAGACAATTATGAGGCTAATACAACAGCAAAGTACTCCAAAAGGAGGAAATTTGAAATAAGGACAGAAAATTACGGAAACACTCAGCAAATCTAGCACCATTTGTGGAGAGAGAAACAGTTAATCACCAGAATTCCTACTGCCTCACCCGCCACGGAATCAGAGCGACTGAGTGGTGGGCAACGTTGACCTCAGAGCGAGACCGTAAGATCCCACCAAATGTTTCAGGTCACTCTTCAGCACATAGGAAACATTAAGTCAATTTCACTCTCCACAAATACTGCCAGATCTGCTGATTATTTTCAGCACTTTCTGATTTCATTTCATGATTATGCAGCTACTAAATTAGAAGGAGCAAACAATATGAGGGAACTGAATTAATTTATATGCAAGGCTACAGTGGGTTGTTTAAAAAAACTTCACCAAAAATGTTGGAAAATATGCATTTTATACTTTCTTTACGTGTCGTTAATAACGACAAGTAACAAATATTTCTGCTCCCGTCTCCTAAATCAACCTTCTGTGACAGGACTTCTTCAAAACCATACTATGGCCTCCATAAAACAGATTGTCTCAAGGGTACAGAATTTCATTGCTAAGTGAGTGAGACATTATTACATACACACACAAAAGTATACCCCACATATGACTATGACTTGTGGAAGAGAGTTCTGTGCAGCTTCAACTGTACAGAGCTGCTGATGCCAACAAATTTCCTCTTAAAAATCACTAATCAGCTGTAGGCCATTTGAGCAATCACATACACAACATAAAGCTACAAACAGTGCAAATATCAGTAAAGCAACTTGATTCTAAAGTTCCATTTACGAAACAACAGTGGTTACTATTACCACTTTGACATTTGGTTTACTCAATTATAATCTGCTATTTTAGCCTCACGTTGATCATAGAGTGAGAAAATGCTGAAATACTGTATAAACCTTTGACTGTGGCTAAGCAGAGGATTCAGGCAAGGATGGATGATTCCAAAACTTAACATTCTAACATACGAAGAGACGCACAGTGATTAAGTTCACAATTGAAAACAGAATATGTGATCCTCGTCTGAAATATAAAGAAGCATGGATAATATCAATGCAAACACATCATGTGCAACAGATTGGGAGTACAAAATTAAAAGGTGTGAATGCAAAATGATTTTTAAAATGCTACCCAGAGTGGCAAATATGAGGCAAATGCACGCTATAAAAACAGCTAATACCACAATAATCGACTCATTCAAAAGAAAAAAAATTAAAAATACAAGACCAGGAACAAGATTGAAAATTGCAAATTTAAGATTAAAGAAAGATGGGCTATTATTTGCTGTCCATTATTTTAAGTGTAGTATTATTTATGTAGATGCACAGCTTAGCACAGAAATTCGAAAGTTACTTTGAGAAAATGGTCTCTCACTGTCTGCTTCAGCACTGAAATGGATTGGACATCGCTAGCTTCTATTTGAATGCAAAAGATACAAAGTAAAGTTTGATCCGATCAGCCAGGCCTCATTCGAGATCAGATCCCAGAGGTGAAAGTATTGTACTCAAATTCACTCTGCCACACAGTCTCTCTATTATCTCTGGTCCTCTAATTATCACTTTGGCAGACAAAACTAATATCAAACCAGACACTGAATCAGTAGTTGCTAATTTAAAAATAATACCAAGTGTGAAGATCACACTCAGAAGGGGTGAAGCTGAAAGCAAAGCACATCTCTTCTCACACCATTGAAATAATATGATGCTTGGTCCAATAGCATGCTGTAGGCAGATTAGAAGCAAAGGATCTGTCAGTAAGTAGAAACCAGGGTTCATTTTTAAGTAGTCACGGCAATTACAACTAATATTCAGCTTGTCAAATCAGCCATTTCAGTCATCCTTACATGATAACGTCATAATACGATGACTCTTCCCAAATCAGTAACAAAGAGTTTTACACTTGAGATTTACACAATTTCCCACACAAGGTCCCAAAGCTTAGCCACTTTGCAAATGTGAACAAGTCAACACCATCTACTTTCAACAACTCTTCAGCAGTCTGCAGCAAGATTATACATTTGCTCATTGTCTCACTGATTACATATTTCTATTATTTTCTTGCCCTTCTTTTTAGATTCCCTGCCCTACTCAAGTAATGCAACATTTTGTCAATTGACCCAACAATGATCTGAAGAAAGTGGTAAATTTGAGGTTGTCTTGCAAGTCTGGCACATCTAGTTCAAGGTAAGCAGGTCTTCAAATTAACAAGGAGCCTCGCAAAAACCTAATAGCTCATGTTTTACTAACTTGCAGAGCAAAGCAGATGAGTCCAGCCCCTGCTGGCACTTCATGAAGCTGTTACAAATGTGCTTCAATTAAGAATGAGATACAATAAATAAATGGAACTCATGGTCAAGGATTTAATCTATGCTAATGGTTTTAAATACTCTATTCAACTTGATTATATGGCACCTGGTGTGCTGTAATAGGAAACATCTCCACCATCCCAAACACAACGTGTATTTTGCAACTGTCATCCGATTTGTTGAACTGAGAAAAACGTCTCAACTGGTAAAACTAAAATGCCTAAACATAGTGCCATCACAGTGTTGTTAAACTCACATTTGCAAAGGATGTTTGAAGTTGGAAGCAACATTACACAGTGTCTCACAGCAATAGGAGGAAATTTTCCATCCATTTTCTCTCCCATGTGGTAATTTGCTGATTCTTGTCATACTAACAGAATGAGTGACCAAAAGGGAAGATGTTTTCCCACTAAGAAGGCAATGCCCTGCCATCTATACTTGCATGCCTTTCAAGAACTACAAGTTATCAGCACTTTTCATCAGGATATGATGTCTGTTATGTTCAAAATCTACAATAAGAATAGGAGAGTTTCAAGTGTAAAATCAGGCCAAAGACAATACAAACTACACATGAAATTATATTATTTAAAAATTTACAACATTCTTTTTATCTGAAAATATTTTCTAATTGTTTTTATTCTTAAAGTTTTCAAATTCTGACAAAGTCTTTTTTATTCATCTAATGCCTTTCACCTCTCAGAAACACCTCAAAGGACTCAACATAAAATCAATCACCTTGAAGAACAGTGAATACATGCAGGAAAATACAACATTTACTTTGCTCTCTGAGATCAGCTTTATAACAAAATAAAGAAGCATTTGTTGTATTATTTAAGGGAGAAAAAGTGACCAGACTACCTTGAAAACTTCCTGCTCTTCAGATAGTGGCAAAGGGCCTTTATTATCCAGCCAAATCAATGAAACAAACAAAGGCCCTCATTAAATTGTCATTCAGAGGATGACACCTCTGGCAATGCAGCACTCCCTCAGGACTCCACTGGAATGCCAATGGAGTTTTTGCAATCAAATCCTTCAGTGACAAGTACAGCTAATTTGCTTGCCTCTCGTGGAATGCATTGCTATAAATTAACTTCACAGCTAGTTCATATAAAGAGTACACATTAGGAAATCACAATGAACACCATTACATTGTCAATTTGATTAAATAGATGGGAAAACTTGGAACGACTTTATCATTAAACAGGAACAGAGTGACTTAGTCAACAATAACTTAATTTTATAGTGAGATCTTGCATTGTAAGAATGGGTGCTACAACAATCTCACTATTTCAACTGAAGTGTTACTGTACTGTATGATGTGAATTGAGGTCATATTAGTTTCAATTCATTACTTGTTGTAAGCACTAGAATATATAATTGGAAAAACTAAAAAAAAACTCTAGAAATGAATGCAATTAATTTTAGCTGATTGTTAGAAACCCAACCACGTTCCTCAGTCCTTTGTCCTTCCAATACCAAACGCGGTTTCATGCATTGCCACAGCACGCAGCTCAAGCCTTTTTTTAAATTCACTTATGGGAATGTGGACATTCTTGGCTAGGCCAGCAATTATTGCCCATCTCAAATTGATTTTCAGCAAGTATTGGTGAGCTGCCTTCTGAACCGCTGCAACTTCAGTTAGTGTAGGTACACCCACTGTGCTGTTAGGGAGAGAATTTCAGGGTTTGGACCAGCAACAATGAAGGAATGGCTAATGGTTCCAAGTGAATATGGTGAGTGTCTTAGAGAGGAACTTCCAGGTGATGTTCCCATGTGTTGCAGCCCTTGTCCTTCTAGATGGTAGTGGTCATGGGTTTGGAAGGTACTGCCTCAGGAGCCTTGGTAAATTCCTGTGGTGCATCTTGTAGATGGTACACAATGCTGCCACCGTTCGTCGATGGTGAAGAGAGTGAATGTTTGTGGATAGGGTATCAATTGCAACGCTGCCTTACGCACCTCTTCCTCCTTTTCCTCAATTTTTCTCATATTCACAAAGTTCAAACCACTGATTGGAACCTATCACTCCAAATCTCATCTCTTCTTGACACTCACCTTCTATGCCCTCTATTCTTTTTCCCCGACACCAAATTGATTCCTCACTGCACAAATACACAACCATCTCTTGCCACCAGATGCTTACTTATATAATCAGTGGCTCATTTCAGTCAGGCTGTGTCACTTTCAAAACTGCTTTCACCCTCCTCTTTAAAAAGAGCACCCTCAAACACTTTTTTTCCTTCGAAAATTGCATTATACCTTACTTCCTTTCCCCCCACTAAGGTTTTTGTATTCCAGCATCCGCCAACTCTGTAACACTGTTAAGTGGTATAAATTGTATATTCCTGTAACTAAAAACAGAGGTACCATAAGCAGGTTGGATCAGAGTTATTTCCGTTATGTTGAAAGGTCGGAAAGTACAAAAGATTTGTATAAAACGTTAGTTAGGCTCCCATTAATTTTAGGTCACCCATTATAAAAAAGACAAATATTGAAAGGGAACATATGGCATAGATTCCCACAGGATGATAGTAAGGATGAAAACTATTGTCATTAGGATAGACTTGAAATAGATGGGTCAATAATCTGGAACAGCTTCACATATCTTGAAATTTTGCCATTCTCTGCCCCACACAAAGTCCTACTCACCATCACTCCGCCTTTGCCACCTTCCATTGTCTCTCCTCCCCACTAACTGAAATTCAAAAACTTTGCACTCCGCTCCATATCTCCATGGCATCATTTACACCTAACTTGCAAAGTTTTGAGTAATGCATGCCAGCATGCACCACCATTCTTCTAATAGTCTTCTTTGTAAATTATCACATGCCACAATCAAATAGCGACTTCAGTTGCCCAGTCTCAAACTGAAACACTGTCATGAGGCCACTCTGTGATCCACCGCTCTTCCCTTCTTCACAAACCTTCTAAATACTTACTGTTCTTCACTACACCCAAGATCATCTAACTCAACGCTCAGTTTCAATATTTACTTACATTAGTCACTTTGGGACATTTAACTTTAAATATAAATACTATTTGGATTACATTATAATGATTTTTTAGCAATATCATTTCCCAACAACAGGGAATGTTTGCCTCTGAAGATGCTTGCTGAAAATATAAAACAAGGAACTAAATGTCATCTCTACATGTCAGCTTGAAAACCCAAGATGCTTTTTCTAATGGTTATTTCTATTATCCATATTATATTCTGCTTGTTTGGAAAATGATCAACTATAATACTACAGCTCTATCTACAACAGGTCACATAAGACTATTAAGGTATCAAGAGTATCTTTGGCATCATTACCGGGACCAGAGCTCTTGTCGGAATAACACTTAAAAACAGAAGCAACGGACTTAATTTTCTTAGCATACTAGCTCAACATCAGAAAGATAAAAGTTAATATATGGAATGTTTTTAGATTGGAAATATTTTCCACACATAAATAAAGAACTATTGGAACCTGAACTCAACCTAGTTCCTATTGCAGGATACAGATGTGCATGGCAGTAGCTATCATAACACTCAAAAACATACCCTGTCATCTGGTATGTATTACAGACACAATTTTACATCAAATATCAATGTGAGTGCTCCAAAATTGTCGTATGACTTGTTCCTAGTCCTTTGCATCCTTTTCTGATAGTTTACACTCTTGGCTTCAACCCTCTAAATTATACAGCTATTTTGTTATTTCAGGCTATATATATATATAAAATTCTCCATTAAATATATTAAAATGCAGCAAAGTTACGCAGACTTCCCCCTCTCCTTTCTGGAAACTTGCAGTACTCTGTCAGATTCCTTGAATGTCAAGAGCAATGTTATATCAAAATGTATTAACTATCTAAAAATATCAGACCAAAATTCAGTAAGTAGTCCAGATACAATGTGAAGGTTTGTTTCAGATGGCATCAAAAATACTCAAAAGGGAGGAATGAAGATTTGGTTTTCATTAGCTTGACATCCACCAATCACAACTCAAACAACACTATTCGCTTACACACAATGATCAAATTTCAAAATCCAAATGTAAACATAGATAAGAAAATTGAATGTATTTCTCTAAAACTGCAAAGTCTAACATGTAGTTTGCGCATTCACAGTTTGTGTTCTCTAAACAGATAGGTACAGGATTGTCTGTGCAATGTTAACAAGAGAGAAACTTAATCCAAATGTTATCTTGGTAGGCAAATTGACATGATGCAGGACTGACCTATATGGACTAAGTGGACCCCAGGTCCAATCCAAACTGTTATTGATTAGGCTATCTTAACTCAGATGGTGCAAGAATTTTGGAATTGCTGCAAGTCTCTAGGCTAACAGAGGATGAGAGAAATTTAGCCAAGATATCCAGGGACACCTGCTGAAAACACATGGAGATGGACATCAGGTGAGAAAATGAATGGATTTGGCTATAACATACCACCAAAGGTGAAATGGCCCACCAATTAAGGTATCAGACCGCTATAACATAAATAGAGCCATTGGAAATAATAGATAAACGGAGAAAGCTGCCATAATTTTTTTTAAGTCGCAAATTCTAAAAGCTTAGATTATTTTTCTACTGTGATATATATTTTGAAATAGAATACGCTCATGAAATGCCAAACATTATCGGCTTTATATTCCTACAATAATTAATCAGTTTTTGTTACATTGAAAGGGCACAGAAATCAAGATACGGTAAATTTGTATAAAACATTATTAGACCACAGCTGACAACATCACAAGTAATTTTAAGTATTCCATTATGAAGAGGACATTAAAATCACAGGGAACATCCTGCATAGGTTCCCCAGGATGGTAGCAAGGGTGGGAAACTACTGTTAGGGAGATAAATTTAAAATACCGGTCTATTATCTGGAACAGAGAAAACTAAAAACAGATTAGTCTATATTGTTAAAACGTTTAAAGTTTTCTGGTAAAGTAAACAGAAATACTGCATCCTCCAGTTAGAAATCAATGATGAAGAATCCTCAATTTAAAATCATCACTAAAGTAGCAAGAAGACAGCTTAGGGAAAAAAACTGCTTTACGTAGAGACAGGCACTAGTGTGTTTTAAGTAAGAATTGGATAAATATTTTACAGAGGATCATACAAGACAAAGAAAAGATATCAGGCATTGGAATTAATTTTGGATTGCTTCAGCGCAAAGCAGACATTGACCATACAACCAAACATACCAATCTCCTTCTGTGCTCTAAACATGTGTGATCAGATTAGTCCAACATGGCTTCTGCTCTCTAATGAAAGTGTGCATAACTCCATTCTTCCCCAGGAACAATTGGTTCAATCTAAATTATAAACAGCTACTGACCAAGAGTGCAATGAAGCAACTCCTGACTGCAACTGTTAAAGAGATTCCCAGTTCACAATAAAGGCTGTCAGATTTAGAACTGTACCAGTTTTATCAATAAAGATGAAATACCTTCACTAATAGTAGTTAAACACCATCTTCTTTTTAAGCTTTATTTTCTCTTTACAGAGAACACAGTTCAAAAGACTTGAGGGTGAATCAGAAATTTTCAAACTCCTGTATTAGTCCAAGGCACACTACATTTCACCACATATTGCAAATTTTCAAGCAGCAATCGGAAGATCATTGCTTGCATCATGTAGAGTGTGAACCTTAACCAAAGGGATGCTTGGAAAATCTTAATGAAGTGACCCACAAACCACCAAAGTTCAATATAATCTAATTTTTAAGTAAGCAGCTTGGTTTTGAACGCATCATGAGGAAATATTCACCGAAAATCTCCATCCTCATTCATTGTTGGGATTCTCTGGTGCCGCTGAAAGTGAACGGAGTTTTGGCTGGAATGTAAACATTCTCACTTGCAACAGGACAGGCATGAACGTGATCCGAGAATCCTGCCCATAATTTCTGAATATAAGCAGCAGACTTTTGATCTGTTCTTGGGACATAAGCAATCCATGTATTGCTCCTTGCTAGATGGACCTTCTTTGTGAACTTCTGTAGTTCTTCTGAAATGATGCTCCAAGAATGGTTTCAGGTAGGAAATCCCAAAATACTGACCTAGCAAATATATCCAAATTAGAGTGGCATATATTTAACTATACCACCATTGTCAAGAAATTTCACTTCACTTTCATTCTGAGCCTGATCTCAATGTCACTGAAACTAAGTGAAATGTCAGGACACCTGGAAGAGTGAATCTCTCATTACGTTTTGCTTAGGAGTCAATTTGGCCTTCACACTCAATTTCCACTCCAAGTTTAATATTAGTGTGAAGCAATTTCAGTTTTTCACTAAACCTGTGGAGTGTGACTGTACTACAGAATCAGAATCTGATGCTATGTGTTCGTTTACAAAAACGTGTTTTCCACTGTGATGCAAAATTATTTATTATATGAAAATGGTTAAGTAAACAAAAATGTTTTGCCTCAAAATAAACAAATGCAATATTTATGAAAGTCTACAATAATAGGCAAGTGATGACAGATTATATGCACACACTTGAAGTGTATCATCTCTTCCCTCATGCACAAAAAATTACAGAGTAAGTTTGCTAAACAAAATTGGGCATCAAGTGGAAACAATCCATTTTTTATTTGGCAAACAACTAAGACTTCATTTGGTAGTTCTAAATGTTTACATTCCACGTACTCTTACTTTTAAAAAGACAAAAGTGGACAAAATGGTCAAAACCCTTGTACTAAAACAATGTATTTTCCCATAGTTAAACAAAAATAAATAAGACTTGATCCTAAAATTTAAGTTGTGGAACTTAGCTCAAAACTAGCAAGGCACTTTTATTTTGACAGTCCCCTCACCATCTAAATATCATTGTTAGCGATATTACATATCAAAATAAACTTCAATGGATCATTTTGCTGTCCCTGAGAATGTGATTGCTTTAGGGAAGATGGTGGCATGGCTGTAATGTCACTGAACTAAGAATCCAAATACCATGGGGACGTGAATTCAAATCCTACCATGGCAGCTGCTGAAATTTGAATTAAATTTATAAAGATGAAATATAAAGCTAGTCTCAATAAGATGATCATGAAACCATCACTGATCCTTGTAAAAACCCATCTGCTTCACTAACAGCCTTCAGAGAAAGAAATCTGCCATCCTTTCCTGATCTGGCCTACATGTGACTCTGGACACACAGCAATGTTCTTGTCTCTTACAAACCTTCTGAAATAGTCTATTAAGTCCCTCAGCAGAATAGAAATTAGCGACATCCATATCCCATGAAAGAACAAAACAAAAACGTGTGCTTGCAATTCAATTTCTTTTATCTCTATGCCATTTATTGCTCTTAATATGCAATAGAATAATCAAGTAGCATGCTTATGAAGCAACCAGTTGCTATAAACCAATCTCAGCACATCTGGTCCATATAGATAATTTAGTGGACTCCGACCTATACCGAATAAATCTCTAAAACCATCAACAAGACATGGGGCAACCTTTCAATGGCTTATGTACACAAACATGATCAAATCTCTTGCCTGGAGAAGGATTTTGTTTGGCAGCTTGAAAACAACTTTAAATGTTGGCATCCAGATTCATCTTCAAGTCAATGACATCTGGTGATGTAGAGCGGAGAAGCTACTTTTAAAGGGAAAGACCTTAGCAAGCAATAGGTCACAAGATGTTCCAAGGTTTAGCTAGCCTTTCCATAGTCAGACATCAGGGCATTGGAGGGGAAGATGGTAATCTTCACTTGATCCCGTCTGTTTCCCACATTACAACAGTGATAACATTTTAGAAATATATAAGTGGTTGTAAAGCAACTTGAGGCATTCTGAGGATATTATAGGCACTATATAAACGCAGTACTTCTTTAACTGCTCCAACATGTATTCATCATAAAAGCAAATTAAAATCAACAGACACGAAAGACCTATTGGTCCATCCAGCCCGCCCCACATAAATGTGAGAATGCCAATTAACAGTGTTCCCAAGTCCAAAAAGCAATAAATTCAACATCCCCAAAATAGATTAATGTTGAACAACAACTACCTGGGATGGGTAGGAGGAGGAATGAAATTACATGAAATCAAAGGAAAGTGCAGCTCAATCCAAACCTGTTGCCACTGTTTTGATCTCATTATGCTTATTTCCCCAGTAAGCAGAATATATTCAATATGGCTATCAGGAATGAAGTATAGTCCTTACCAGAAGAGATAAGAAACTTTTACTACAGTTGGAAAATCTACTGCAATATTTTGACATATTGTAATACTAAACTTCACTACTACAAATGAACCTTGATAATCTGATTTTCATGCAAGTCTTAATAAATCATTCAGAATGTCTGAACTACCAAATTCACTCTGACTACTGAATTTTACCCAAGTGGTGCAGCACTGTAGTGCGGAGGTGAAATTCTGCACAAAATAAATTCTATTTTTTTCCATATAAGCCCATGCAGTGTGAAGTCTTTTTACTTACAATGAGAGGATTTCTTCCTACAACAGTTGATGCTTCCAAAGGATAGCTCAAATACAGAAAAATGCTTTGCAAGGCACACAGAAAAATTAGGTATAAAGATAATAGAAAAGTTGGGGTGAGGGTTACCCAGAGTCAGCAAAGCATAAGTGGTATTTTATAAACAGGCTTTTGAAAGAAAAGTGGAATTGAAGTGGTAAAACAGAGGGATTGGAACTCTGAAGGACATAGACACAATAGCTAAAAGAACAGCCAGTGGCAATGGAGCAAAGATCTCTGATTTGGTGTTGGAGATTTACAGGATTCATGCAGAGAGGCATTGATATCACTGAAATGGATAAGTACAGTCTTGGTGGGATTTAAAAACATTGACAAGGATGTGGATTGTCAGTGGACAACCCAAGAAATTATCTGAGCATGAGTTAAGACATGAGTAGCGATAGCAGCATTCAAAATTAACTGTAATTTGTGGATAAAAGCAAATCCCCACGGATGCTGGGATCTAAAGCAAAAGCAGAAAATGCTGGGAAGTCTTAGCAGATCTGACAGCATCCTTAAAGAGAGAATAGAACTAACATTTTGAATCTGAATGATCAAGTGCTCTGCCAAAGAGTCATCCAGTCTCAAAACGTTAGCTCTTGTAATGTGTGGAGGCTGACATTGAGAAACCAGTTCTTCAAGGTATAAAGGTGTGAACATAGGCAGCTATGTGAACAGAGGAAGTTAGATAGGCATGGAGTCAGGTGCTACAGAGGCAGAAGAACTTTCCAAACAAGAAATGAGACACTCAGGGAAGCATCTAACTCCGTTACACTATGTTAACTTAACATTACCACAATTGTGCAGTTCCTGCTTGAGGCCTCTCCCTGCCAGACTGACACAATATAATTACAAAAATAAATCTTTTTATTAAGTGTTTCTATCACACTCAGGAGGCTTCAGGTCAATTCACATCCAACAATCTGCTCTGAAAACTCTGTTCACATTTCGACAGCTGTGACAAATTCTATCACAGCAGCTGAGAAAATCTATGACATTCTAAAATAACTGACAATATTCTAAACAAAATAACCCATAATGGTAGAAAGAAAAAAATCAATTTGCCCCATCTCCCAACAGTAACCAGTTCTTTAAAATATTCCAGGGTCCATCAAGATCGCCATCTTTTCCAAAAATGAATCATTTCTTTCTTGGGCCATAACCTGTCTGTGTACTAGGTTTTGCTGAAATACGTCAGTTTGTTTGTCTGGAAAAAAATGTGATTCAAAAACTAATGAATGAAAACATTAACTCTGACAAGAAACAATTCAGTTTGTTTCTGGACTAACAAACTGAATCCCTACAGTGCAGAAGGAAGCCATTTGGCCCATCGAGCCTGCACCAACAACACTCCCACCTAGGTCCTATCCCTATAACCTCATTTACCCTGCTAGTCCCCCTGACATTAGTGGCCAATTTAACATGGCCAATCAATCTAACCCACACATCTCTGGAAAGCCGAAGCATCCAGAGGAAACATATGCAGACACAGGGAGAATGTGCAAACTCCACATAGTTAGTTACCGGATGCTGGAATCCTGGTCCCTGTGAGGCAGCAGTGCTAACCACTGTGCCACCTGTTGCCCCAGGGACAAACAGTCACCCAAAGTGTCACACCTCCAGACTTAACTCAAGTTGTGTTGAAGTTGATGAAGTCAAGACCTAAAATATGTAGCTATGGTCAAAGCTAAAAAGAATGGCTTCAGGTTTGCCAGCTCTGAAACAGGAGGAAATTTCAGCTCAGCCTGTGTCTTAATATCAGCCAGGCAGTTGAAGTGAGCAGCAATAACCCAGGGTCAATGAAGAAGGCACCAAGATTAAAATGGGCATCACTAGCAGACAAGAAAATGTTATTATCATGTGCTGGAATTTGTTGGAAGGAATTAGTTTACATATAGCTTTTTGTTGGTTTTCACATCGATGAGATAAGCTATAATAGGGTAACACTTGGATAAGCAGTTACAATAAAATCACAAAGGAGTTCAGGTTTCATAAATCATGAACCTAAACATCACGTTTTTTTAGAGAACTGTGACATTCTCACAATTTTTTGTGATACAATTTCATATGATGCACTGATCATGGATTCTATGCTGAGGCTGGGCTATAGTCTCTTCCTGTACCATACCCAATTCCTCTCTCTGATGGGTCTGCTGCTGAATCAATCCCACAGCTGCCTCTTTGTCCTTCTTGCTCTCCCTGCGTAACAAAAAAAATCTTTAAAATTCACACGCACATGCTCTACCTGTGTGCACAATTGCACAGTCAATGATGTCAGAGTCAGACCAGTAATGATGCAGGAGCAGCAATTGTTTCCCTGGAAACACTCCGAGGCAAGCAGGCTGGCTTCAAGTAATAGGGATTTCTGACAAAAGGGTTTATAAAATTAACACTGATCTTTATTATGGACTTGAGTCACAAAAGTACAAGTTTTGGATTGATGGGTATTGTGCTGATTATTGCCTTTACTGTATTAACTGAAACCGACAAAATTATGGCATAGTCTGCTTTTGCCAGTATTAGTCCAGACCTCTGTCAATCAGAGCAACATCTGATTAACACTACCCAATAATGCTCAAAACTGACCCTCTCACAGGTCACATAATTACTCTTGCCTTTGAACTCATTAGAAAGCGGCGCCAGATTACTGATGATCAAATGGACTATTTGAAAGCAAGAATGTAGTACTTTAATTATTATTGGATAATAAGGTTGCTCATAACAACCAGTTTTCTAAAATTTATATTCTTTATGCTATCACTGGAGGATTGTGTTTATATAATGGTCTCATGGCAACATTGCAAAAATTAATTCCACAGAAGGAAAGAACTCCTCAATTAAAATTTATTTCTAATCATTGGATAATTCAATATTTAGTACAAAATAAATTCAGAATTACCTTTTCAGTGACATCTTAGTATGAAAATTATCATGTCTTAATCAAACATAAACACATAAATATAACTTCTAGAAATTTCTCTGACTACTTAACAGAAAGAGACATCTCCAGCCTTCATTACACTTCAAAATTTACAATACCCCCGAACCTATAAATCCCACTGTGACTAACATGGGTATTGCTTTAGGCAATAATCGGAGACTAAAATCATTCCGGTACTCAGTCTAGAATTTTTAGAAGTCTACTTCACTTAAAAATATCAATTACT